>NC_136598.1:11074832-11674832 GCF_910589615.1 Taurulus bubalis
TCTGTTACAAATGTTTGAGCAAAATAGAAGAAATTAAACCATAAAAGATATCTGGTTACTTCTTGGGAGCAGCCTTGTTTAGTATCCAACTTGTGTGCAGTCTTTGAAGTGAAAGGCCTCATAATCCCATTCTGAGGTTTCAGGCATTTAAATCTGACACTTTTTTCTGTCTCACTTGATCTTAATCAACAGAAAGCTGCATGTCATTAATCCTCTTTTTCTCAACTCACTTAGATCAATGTTTCCTTTTCCACTGAAAAGATGGTAATTAATCCCCAGTCCAACAGAGCTTTCAGGCATGACCATTCTTCAAATGGTGATGATCAATGCCTGAGCCTATTCTTCTGCTTTCAGAAAATGAGTAGCCATTTTTTCGTAGATCATGTTTTACATCCCATCGGAGTGAATCAATGAATCTTATGAGGGCCAAATAATGAATGCTTGAGCACAATCCCCTAAGAATATCTGAACTCTTGCGGAACAGTTTTCTGGTTTAAAACGTGGACCCTCAAGGTCATGAAAATGTGTTTGGGAGGGGTTTGAATTGATTTGCTTCCTATTGTGTTTATTAAAATGATTTCGGCAATAAATGGTCTATATTCATGTCTTTTCACTTCATTGCTCCCTCATAGACTCGCCATTAATGACATTTCGGGAAAAAAGATGAATAATAGATGTTATTACTGATGAAACTTATCTAAGAGAAGTGAAACTTGGAGGAATGGACAGGCTAAAGCCTGGTAATGCCAGAGTAGCCTGGGCACAAGAGATAGGGAAAGGAGTGAAGGGACCACTGCCTATTTATCAAGAGTAAGGTCCATGAAATTGGCTCTTAACCTCACAGTTAGAAGGTTTAATTAGAAATCATGCTTTTGCTAGTGGAAGGAGGGAGAGTTGTCCAAACTGGGTGATGAATGACTTGTGAGACAGGAGGCGTTGGGGGGCACGGGGCGGGAACGTGTTGGTGAGAGTGAAATGTAGGTGACAGCTCTGGTCGCAGCAGGAGGTGAGACAACGGGTTGAAGCGAGCAGGAGATTACAGCTGAAGTGCAAAACCACACCTAAAGGGCTGTAAGGGCTGTTATCAACAGGGGGCCTAGGGCAGTGTAGTGGACAGGTCCAGGATCAGCAGAGCGAACGGGCTGACAGCCGACTGAACTCACTTATAACACTCATGTCATCGAACAAGGACTCAAAATTCTTTGACGTGAAGTGAATTCAACTTTGATGTCCTAAAATAGTGTTGAGTATGTAAACTTGACAGAAAGAGCTCCCTAAATGTTCCGGTGTTGACAGTGTCAGTGCTTAGGGAGGCAATACAGTCTATCTCAATATCTAAAATATGATTATCCTCTGATCGTATGAGATATACAGTATATCAATAGAGCTGCGATTTGAACCTCAATATTTCTGTGATGACCAAAATGTGTTGGTGACACAGAGTATCAAAGTGTTAAGTGTTATAAGTTGACATGAATGGTCATGATCCGTGATCTTGTTTACTAATCTTGTGATCACATTGCTCTGGATATAGATGACAATTTTAGACTATTGTATTAGTTAAGTTTTTTGTGGTATTGAAAAGTAATGTTGTAAAAAAATATATAGATATAAGAAAATGTATGATTTTGGTATCCAAGAAATAAGTACAAAAGCAGTAAGATAATCAACCCAAAAACAAAAATGTCATAACATCTGAAGTATATTAACATTTCAACTGATATTATCATATTATCGCACTTAAAAAAATGTATTAAAGGTATTAAAAAAGGTACCTGACATCTATTGTTTTGTTTTATACTATACATTAGACGTTCCTGTGTGTAAAATAAGAGGAAAATAACTAGTTTTATTTTGTTTAAATTACTTCCGGCGCATCATTAATGTGAAACCACAATACAATCATATCTTCACTACTATGAATATATGGGAAATTGATACATCCCTGGTATTTGAAAGCTCAAAGTTCTATATAAAGGTGAACTAAGCACTGCAAGAAAAGAAAAAAAGTTAGTGGACTGTCTTTTATCACAGTGCTGAGCTATAGACCTGTGCATCGTGACCATAGCCAGAAACTGTGATAAAATCCTTATTGCTATCGTACAAACCTATGGCTGGTCCGTTGAATTTCAGTGCCGTACTTAGAGGCTCAGTTAAACTGCTGTTAACAGCCACAATGTGCCGGAACAATTCCCAGTTAGGGCCCCGACATTGGTAGCATCAAAAAGACACGAGGGTTGACAGCACAGCATGTCGATCCCCATGCATCCTCCCCAGGGAAACTGAGGATGAATGGAGAAAAAGCATCAGCATAACTGGAAAGTTATGCTATGGGAAAACAATGTGCCTAAAATATAATACCAGAATTAGTTGTGGTCAGTAAGAATGTTAATCCTAATATCAATTACAGGCCCAGCTCTACCATCACTGTTTGGTTTGGATCGGCCACCAAACAGCACAGAGACGGACTACAATGAATAGTCAGGTCTGCAGAGAGAACCATTGGTTCCAGCCTGCCCTCCATCCTGGACTTGTACACCTCCAGAGTCAGGGAGTGGGCTGGAAAAATCACTGCAGACCCCTAACACTCTGGACACAAGTTCTTCCAACTCCTCCCCTCTGGTAGGCGCTACAGAGCACTGTAGACCAAAACCACCAGACACAGGAACAGCTTATTTCCCACTGGCCGTCACAATTAATCAGACTCTTCCATCTGCACTATCGGCACTTTTTTGACTACTGTCTTTTTTATATTTATCTTGTTTACTGTATATTGTGTGTGTATAAGTATGTAGCGCAAAGTGAAACCGAAGTCAAATTCCATGTATGTGCATTATTAATTATGTGCATGGCCATTAAAGCTGATTCTGAGCTACAGAGAGCTGTGTACAGTTTTGCCACAAGTATTTGAAAATTCAAAGTAAATTCAGAAAGATAACAACTCATTGTAGGTTCTCTTACTGTTAAATGTTTTCCATCCTTTATTTATATTGCTAGTATTCAACCTTTTATTCTGTTGATCAATTCAGCTTGACTTTTAAAACACCCCCTTAATGGCTTTCAGTGACCTAAACGGTTCGAGCCAAAATAGGTCACCGCCTTCAACCGTAGGCTGAAACTCTCCAGAGATTCAGAAGAGAATGAGTGCAGTATCTTAACAACCAGCCTGTCCAAAATCTACGTTTAATTCATGCTCTGGCGTTAAAATCTGACTAATGGAGTATGCTCTTGTAAAACAAGATATGAGGGAATAGCAGCAGATGGGAATAACTGTTAAAAAAACATTTTGTTCTGAGTTTCTGCTGTTTGACGCATTGATTCAGCCGCGTGTTGGAGGAAACCTTCTTGTTCTTACAAGCGTGTTGTTGCAGATGGAGCGTCTCCAGCGGTCCACCAGAGACGACTCTGATCTTTGACTCAATGTGCGTCACATGAAAAGGTCAGTGACAGCACAGAAGGACAGACTGGTGACATAATTTCAAAATGGAGTGAGGATGTGAATGGCATTTTGATTTAGAGTCAGTTGAAAGTGAAATGCTGAATTACAAAACAAAAATTGCTAATAATATTAGCAGTTATTTTAGGCACACTGGCCTGATGATTTATTTACTCATTTTTCATGGTGATTAATATTAATGTTCACAGCACAGATTTGATTAAGATTTATTCTGTAAAACTGGATTAAACCTGATTACAACCCTGACAAATGCTAGAATCAGGTGGAATTTCAGCCTCATTGAATAATTGACTAAACAATCTGGTTGTGCAGAAAGGCTGACTTAAATGTGTAGTGTGAACACAGTTTACGAGATTAATACAAATGAACAGTGTATAACCTGTTTAAATTAACTGGGGAATTTATGCTGTCAAAAGAATAATCCACAGATGGTTTGGCATCCTAGTAATTCTCCTCCAACCTTGTCCTGTCCCTGCGTAATTCTACCTCCACCAAAAAAAAAAAAGGCTTAGCCTGGTTCATCATTCAACAGAGGATACATCCTTGAATCAGTGCCAAAGAGTTTCATTTCGAAATATAAATATCTGACTCCCTGAACCTCACTATTTTCTAATTATATTAGGATTAATTGTCTGGGGTTCGAGGGACTCCAGTCACTGGTGTTAGAGCATTAATGCACAGCACACCTTGTTGGATGGACCCTGGACTCTGTTGAAAAAGCCTGTTAATTAGGCCTGTGGCGAGGTGTGACATAAAAGGAGCAGTACATAAACAAGCCCCAGCAGAGGGAGAAGGCTCAGGTCACCTGCTGCTGGACCTCCGACAGCCTCCACCTGTATCGCACAGGACCACATGCTGCTCCTGTTTCCGGGGATGGCTGACGAGGGATCTTTAATCTCATACCTGTCCAATTGATTTAGCTGGAGGTATGTTTCCATGCCACCGTTACCATCCTCAATATGTTTCTGCACACCTATATAATCCGTCTGTCATATAGTTAAACATCTGCAAGCAACATGAACACTTTTAATGAGACTATGCTCATTTCATGGTCACTTGCCTTTTTTTCCCCTGCCTTTTTCTAATGCTCTCTGGTCTTCTCCTCTCAACTGAGAGAGAAGCTCCTACCATCAATCAGCCTTTTAGCTCCTGTGGACTGAGACAGTGCCACGCTGGGCTCTGTGTGTTACCAGATAGGACCACTGTGGCCTCAGGTTACACTTACACTTCCAGTTGGACACCCCTGATATTTACTTGTTATAGAGAAAATTGAAAAATACACCGGAGTTTAAAGTTTGGACTTTTGACAGTGTTTTCTTCCAGAGTTTGGAGCAAAAATTGATGTTTGTGTCAAACAGTTCTCGCAGACCTTTACAGCAAGCACTTACAAGATGCAGCCAACAAGAACATGTTAAAATAGACATTTTTTGGCAAACTATATTCAATGAGTTGTTCATGATAGGTTAGTGGAATACTATAACACGTATTTTTAATTACTTTTACATGGCATACTATTCTATGACTTTTAACTTTTCTTTTCATGGTGTAGGGTGTGAGTGTGTTGGTAAGGGAGGGGCTTGAAAGTCCTTTCAATCCAAATGGATATAGTTATTCAATGTTTGAAGGTCTGATGGCAGGCAGTGTGTGTGTGTGTGTGTGTGTGTGTGTGTGTGTGTGTGTGTGTGTGTGTGTGTGTGTGCGCGCGCAGCAGGGTCAGGCCGTTGCTGAACGAGTTTCTCCTGAAACAGTCTGCTCTGGGGATCTGCACTCCTCACTCTCTTGTTGTCCACGACGTTAATAAACTCAGCCGGTTCTTTTCCCTAGTTGCTTCAGTTTTAATATACTTCAATATTTTAATCTTTGAGTTTAAGGTGTCCAGAAACTGAATATTAAGTAAACGTATCTTCTACTTTAACAACTCTCACGCCTCTCTCTGATCTCCTCCATGCTGCTTTTTAAGTTGATTGTTCCCCCCAGCTCACAGGTGTGGCTCGTTTATCTCCTCCTTGGTGCCACCTTCTTTTGCTCTCAGGGTGGAAAGGGCTATTCTGTGCTTTCCCTTTCTGCTGCAACTATGACATTTGATGACATTTTTACATACTATAGTATGACTTTTTAATACAAATGTATTAATACTATACTTTGACACTTGATGTGTTGATGATATTTTAATGGCAAGCTATGCTATGGCTTTTTAATTACATTTTAAGCTTTTGAAAACACACCTATTTTTAGGCCTCTGCTCAAAAATCGCATACCCAAACTAAAAAAAGGCATATCTCTGCAACCACTAGGGCTATTTGAATGGTAAATGGACCCGTACTTGTATAGTGCTTTTCTAGTCTTCCGACCACTCAAAGCGTTTTAACACTACATGACATCATTCACCCACTGATGAGAGGAGCTAACATGCAAGGGGCCACATCAGGATTATCAACCATGCATACACCGTAGGCGCAGCTACGGGAGCAATTTAGGGTTAAGTGTCTTTCTCAAAGTCACATCGACTCGGAGGCGGGGTTCGAACCGCCGATCCTCTGATTTAAGGACGACCCTGCTCACCACTGAGCAACAGTCGCCCTGAATAATTTTGGTGTTATAATAACAGAGTATAATGTGAGTTGTGTGTTCAGATGTGTAAATATCAGTCTATATGTTACTGGTTATGAGTAAATGAAGAAGTGAATTATACAGTTTTTATAGCAATATCTGCCATAGACCCTATATGGGCTCCACAGTTTTCAATGGGTGGCATACTCTAGTATGACCTTTTTCATTGAATACTATATACTTTGTCTGATATGTAAATCAAATACTATTCTATGACCTTTCTAAATGACTAAGTTGTACAATAATGACTTTTTAAAAACATCTGATACAATGACATTGTGCAATACTATGACATGTTAAAAGGCATAATTTATAGTAACCTTTTCCTGGCAGACTATACTATTACTTCTTAATTACTTTTTCAAAGTATCATATGCCATATCAAAGTCAGAGTATAGTATGCCATGAAATACGCAATAAAGATTTCATAGTATAGTGTGCTATAAAAAAATTATAGTGTAGTATGCCATAAAAGGTATTTTAATAGCATGTCATAATGAAGTCATTGTACAGTGTCATAAATAAGTAATAGTATATTATTATATATTATATTAATTATGTTATTAAAAATGTAATATTATAGTTCACCATTCAAATATAAAGTTATCTATTTGTATGACACATGTCATAAAGTCATATTAAGTCCTTAAATTGTCATGAAAAGATTATAAAACAACTTCTTTGTATCCATAGCCTGATCTTTTATCTTTGTATTATAGCATAAATGTAAGTATTTTACAATGCTTTATTCATCACCCGAGTATATTTTCCCTTACTTTATAGTATACTGTCACTCATTAACAGCAAAAAAAAACCTGCTCAGTATATAATCACATAACTTCAATAATGCGAATAGTTTTTTCTTCTTTGAAATAACAATCGTTGGATAATTCAGCTTTAAAGTTCATAAACAGGCCTTATTAAGAGAGAAATTTGAAATTTGATAAAGACTGCACTTCACCAATATTAGACCTAAGTATTAGTATTAGAAATATGTTATATAACCACAATAACACAAAATCCTTATGTATTCTCTTATCATATATTAAGAAGTGTGTCAGCTTCTTGAGCCGAATGTTGTTGTGAATCCCGCAGACTTCACGCATTGCCTTGCATTACTTTGCTACAGGTACTTTTATGTGTGCACATAAAATTATATTTTTTAAACATTTTTTTATTTGGGCCCTAGTCCATTTCATACCAAACAGGCCATAATTTCCCTCAGGAGGTGAATAAAGTATCTTGTATTCTATAGGAATACATCTAAGCAACGCACTAAACCATACACAGAGATGTAATTACAGTCAGATCTAGCCGGGCTCTAGATGGAGCAGCCACATTATAAGATTGTAGTTACGCATTCACGCTTCTGGCAACTTATCTGCCAGCAATTTTTTTCTGCATTTGGCAGCTGCAACTGTGTTACATTTAGGCAGATTATCTCTCTCACTTTTTAGTTTTTGTCCAATGTTGTAGTTTTCACTTAGTCTGTAAAATAAGCTGACAGCAGACATGTCCATGCTTGTGAATTGTGATATGCTGAAAACGCCGCCCCTTTTATGTGAACTTGCTTATTGCCAGATTGAGAATCTCTGGGTTGATTTACCACGTTAATAACCATCGCTTAGCCGGATCACAGTTGTTAGGGTTGGTTCAGACTGATAACCAAACGATACCTTGGGGAAGTTGAACTTGCTTGGTAGTACACGGCCCTGATTTGAAAACCTGTAAAGAAACAGAGCAAAAGGACTGCAGTTAATAAGATCAGTGTTGTCCAGCAAACATACTACACAAATATGTGTGTAATTCTTACACATTGCCCAGAGGGATGCAGAACAAGCTCATTCAGGCCGTCTTGGAGAACATGCTCATCAGGCCGACTCTTTGCTTTTGCTTGCGCGGTTGATTTCAGCTCCTTGTTCATGTACTGTTTTAATGGGCTTAAAATAGAGTGTGTACACTTCCATTATGGAGAGCTTGCTGCCAGATACTTGTAAGACCTTCTATGTCACACTTGCAGCTTATGTGTATATGAGGAAATACTAGGAAATAGTTAACATTGAACCCCGATTTGTCACAGTGGCTCAGAGGTTTGTAGCAGTCAAGCCAGCTTGATCCTGGTCCTCTTTGCTTGGACTTGCTCGCCTGTGCCCGACAACCCCAAAACACACAAATTATTTTATTTGGAAACAGTAATCTGTGTGAGCCTTTTTCTTTTTTTAAAGAAACTGCCTTTGGTATTTCTTCTTTTTAATGTATGCTGTGATAGCTAGGTTTAGCTCTGTTATTCTCTTACAGTCCCTGTTTTAATGCACATTTTGGATCTGTGCAAAATAAATCTGAGCATCAATGCTACGAAAAAAGGTAAAATATTTTAAAGAAACGTTTGGCTTGTATCAATAAATGGGTTATACAATGTAGGCTAATGAAAACAGTAATTCACGTAGACAATAATGATGCGGAACCCGCTTATTCCTCTGTGCACAAAGCGCCAGCACGTCACCACAGATTCCATCAGAAAGACATAACATTAAAAAGAACCGGGTGAATGCATGTCATTCTCTTCTCTGTCCCCATGACAACTCACTAAAACATCACACGCTTCATGTTGATGAGGAGGCAAATGCATTCATGAAAATTACAATAATGGCATTTTAGGTGGGATGAATTAAATGCCATGGTGCTCCAGAGTTCTTGGTGCTTGAGTCATGTTGAGAATACTCTCACAACAAGAATAGATGATCCTTTCTGTCGGCTTTGAAGGTGATGGAATAGAGTTTGTAGTTTTCTCACTGAGGAAGAACAGCGGCTGCCGTCCGCTTCGAATTCAGCCAATGGATTCCAATAGTGACGGCATTATGATGGAAAACAGTATTACAATTTATATTAAACACTTTGCAAACCAATCATAATACACTTCTCTGTTGTCCGTCTGTATCCACAGGACTAGATTTACTGCCATTTTTGCCAGACATGACTAAATACACTGGTGCATTTCAAACTATTGATTTCATCAAATGCTCAGCCAGAGTTGCACATTTAGTCATATCAACAAATCTATGAGTACCTGCAACATTCCTAACATAAAGATGACAGAGGCCTCATGACAGAAACTTCCTGCGGCTACATTATCTCAGCTGAGGATGACATTTAGGATTTTTTGAGTATTAAAGAAACATGTTTTGTGAGTGCATTTAGGAAAACTTAAGTTAGGATGGCATAAACCTTGTCCTAAATTTAAAATAACTGCCAAAAATTGCAGCAGCAATGGTAGGTCTGTATGGCAATGGAGATAAAGAGCAACATGAACATTGAAATGTAATGAATGAAAAAGTCTACTTAAACCATATGATGACGTTTTATAATAATACAACGTTTTTAATTGCCATGATCGCAAGTTAGCGAGCAAGACAGTGAACTGTCGATGATATGAGTCAACAGCCCAAACTCATTCCTGGCGTTAAGCCATACAGGGTACCTCGCTGTAGCACACTGACTTGGATCAAATAGAGGAGGAATTAACCTGTGTTTTTTTTTTTGTTTTTTTAAACACACACATAACGGTGATTAAACCTTATTTTAACAACTATGGGGATTGTAGATGTTGCCTTATTTGGACCCCGCCTATTCTCTTCATCTCCTCTCCTTCACATCCTGCTGCTTTGCTGTCATGTTTGGAGCCAGAAGGCTTGATCTGCTTCGGTAGCACTGAGTATTATTCTCTTTGAACAGGTTGTGAGGAGATACAACGCACACATACTGTGTGTTTATGGCCCAAAGCTTTCTGTTTGGATATAAAGTATTTTTCATTGAATTATACTGACCATATAACTACCTTGAAAAGATGAACACTGACAATAGAATGTGAAATAGGCTAGGCACTGTAGAATATCAGTGCCAAGTGATCTACGACATCTCCCAAAAATTGTGTCTGAACAAAACAATCAGAGGGAGAAGAGTCAATGTTAAGTAGCAGCAGGCACTGCTTGGATGAGAGAGAAAAAGCAAGGTTATATAGGGTTAAAGCTAGGGAATAAGATATGTTTTAATTCTCTAACAAAAACCTGCAGCTACTCATTCCTTGTATTTTTTCTCTTTTGGATGGGTGGGGGAGGGCAGTTGTTTGGGTTGACTACATTTTGAATTGGGTCTCACTATCTGTCGGTGTTGTTGAACCACATTTGACCGTCCATGTGGTCTCTTATGAAGGGTTCGGTTTGGTTATCTATGGGTCAATTTCAGTTTGGGTCCCGGAGTCACAAGGATTCAGCTTACCTTCCCCTGCCTCTGTTCCCGATGGAGTGGTGCTCCACAGCCTCACCTTCCCCGGCTCCCATGGGCCCACACTATGTGAGGCCTCTAGGGAAAACACAAACACAGCCTCCAGTACCACAATACACCAGCAACAATCCAGACTCCCCAATGCACGGTCTCTGTTGCTATTCCTTCTGCAGAGAACAAAATCAATTGAAATGCAGAACTGCATCTCATGCGGTTTTAGAATAACAGCTTTTATGGATTAGTTTTAGACAGTGAATTGTGTCAATGATTAATTCCAATGTCCAGTATATGCGTATTACTTCAAGTTAACTAGTCTTGGGATAACTTGACAGGGCTGTGTGGTCATTTCCTGCAACAAATCAAATGCATTCTCGGTGGCGAAGGTAGTGCTTTTTCACTGAAAATGTTTTTATTTTGCATAAACAAAAGGTTAGGATCACGTCTCAGGTTTATGCTAACAATGTAGTTATGTTGGCTTCATTGGGTCATGACCTCCATCATGCGCTGAAGAGTTTGCATCCGAGTGTAAATTGGGTGGAAGCCGGTACTTGGCACACAAAAAGAATCAGAAGTGTTTAATGCCAGTAATGTAGGACATACGAGGAAATTGACTCGCTTAGGGTGGCTCACCCACATTTGTTTTGGTGTCTGGAAAGTGAAAAAGGTAAAAGTAAAGGGATTCAAGTATCTTGTTAAACAATGAGGGTAAGATGGAGTGAAGAACTCCACTATACTGATCCAGGCATCGCATCAGTATGTGCACCTGGACACCTTCCTGTGGAGTTTTTCTGGGCACGTCCAACTGGGAGAAGACCCCGGGAAAAACACTGGAGGGATTACATCATATTCTATCTGTCTTCAGTCCTCCAGGAGGAGCCTGAGGATGTGGCAGTGAAGGAGACATCTGGGCTACCTGGATGAACTTGTTGCTACTGCATTGTCCCTCCACATGGAGCACATGGAGGCCATATCAGTGTTTTTACTCTTTGTAGTTTTGTACCTGTAACGGAGACCAAGAGGTTGCAATAACTGACATTATTTATTGGAATCTATGTGGGGGTAAATGACAAAGAACAGTATGTCACACACATATTCATTTTCATTCTATTTTTAGTTTGTTCAATATCATTTTTTTTATGTGGTTAAGGAAGCACAGGGGGGTGGTGCCAGTCTACTTGTATGAAAAGAAATGTCAATCACTAATAGTCAAAGGTCGGTGCATTGTATTTTCTTTCTTCAAGCTGACTGAAACAGCTAATTCAAACAATTGCAGTACTCACCTCCTCCTGGTTTCTTCGTCTGTAGGTGGCGGGGCAAAAGAGTCAGACAGGACCAAACAGACTTTGCACTTTACCTGTCTTATTATTTTCTGTGTTAAAACTGCAGCCACCATCAGCCTATCGGACAGTACCTCATGTATTTGTAATTTCCACACATCCAGGATGTAATCATGAAAATATCCGAAACCAATGGTTCTCAAACTTTTTTGTCACGCCCCACTTTGGAGGAAGAAAAATGTTAATGCCCCACCAGAAAAAAATTGCCTATTTTGGCTGTAATTAACCTGCTTTTCACTGAATATCTTTTTAAGATCATAACAATAACGTGCAAGTTATGATCTATTAATAAATATCAAATGAAAATAAACACATGAGGTTTGTCATTAACTTGCAGCTGAAAGAAAAGGTGCAGTGTAATAAAACACAAACAGGGATCACATGAATTGCTTTGGATACAGTATGCAGCATGGCTTAAAATAGAAAATAATTACTCTTCTATTTGTGAAATATCATGCAGTAAAGCAAGTGAATTGTTTGTAGTCCCTTCACAGGTTACCTTGGAAGGCTGGTGTCCTGACAACTCTGTAAACCATCTTCAAAATGCAAGCAGTGAAAGATTGTAGTTAACTTCCACTGCATGTGGAACATTGAGGGACGTCTACAGTTAGTCAGCAGAAGTCAGAGAAAAGTGCTCTGGTAAATAAGAGAACAACAAATACACTTTCCACTCTGCCAATATCTATCTCCTTAGTAAATTAGCCAGCAACTGGAGTTCAGGATTTTGTTGAGCTTCAGTTTGAAAATGATATACGCTCTCTTTATTATCTGGTTTGTGCCTGTAAATCAAGTTTACAAAATAACATTGGCCGTGGGAAGAGATGGAACTGTCAGCAACACTTTTTTTTTATATGATGCTATCCTCTCTCCCTGCCATCTCCTGCTGCTCCACAAGACTCCTCCGTCACCTCTTCTTGACACTAGATAATACGCTGGCAGCTCATTACTGCTTATCTCGTGCCATCCTCCTTAAATCACTGATGGCATGGCATCATCAAAATAAAAAATGCAGTCCTTTTCTGATAGTTGTTTGTCACTAGAAAGTCAGAAGTGCAAAGTTTTAACCGTCCTTCTCTTTGATTAGAGTGTTGGCCGGATTTTTGTGGAATACTAGCAGCGAGCATTCCTCTACTCCAGGCACAGAACGGACTGCTGACAGCGATACTTGACGTCAGACTGAGCCCGAGATGAATGACGTCACACAGGTTCAATCTGAGGCTACACACTTAATACAAAAGTGTGAAAGCAATATTTTAGGTTGATAACCGATGTTTTCTGCTTAGATATTAAAAGGAACATTGATTAACATTTAGGGGGGTTTACTGGCAGAAATGGAATATAATATTCATAACTATGTTTCCATTAGTGTATATTCACCTGAAACTAAGAATCAGATTTTTGTTAGCTTAAAATGAGCCCTTCGTATAGGAAGCTGCTCCTCTTTCCTGGAGTCTGCCATGTTGTACCGCCATGTTGTTTTACTACGGCAGCACAGAATGGACAAACCAAACACTGGCTCTAAAGAGAACCTCTCTCATTCTTATGTTTCCTGAAGCTAGTGATGGGTACCGGAACCTGGTATTAAAAAGGTAAATAATTGAAAACCGGAGTATTGATAAGCCCTGACATTACTAGTGATTTTTAATCAGAACTTTTTTTAATGTTTGGATGCAATAATACCACACAGCAGCGTGCCCACCTCTGCACTCAAGTCTATGGTCGGGTCTGAGCTTTTACTTTTTATTGACGTTTCCAGTGAGAAATTAATTACTTTAAATATTAACTTTGCTGCTGTACACATTACTGTTGCTGATCTAGAAACAATATTTAGTTATATCTTATTTATAAATTCCAATCAGTTATATGTTTTTAAAAGCAATTCATAATTCTAAATAAGTTTAAATGTAGCTTTATTTTCACATGTTTATACTCATGTTATACTCGTTTTTATTGAATGACAGCTGGTCTAGAGCAGGAGATGAATGCAGGTACAGCGGCGGCGGCTGGGCAGAAGTGCAAGCACGGGAATCCCGGGCACATGGTACAGGAATTAGTAACAGTCAAATCGAGATAAAACACAAGCGAACTCCAAGTCATTGAAAGGATTTAGCGTGGCCGAGAGTCACACTAGCACTGGGATGGCGAAATAATCTGGCAACAGTGGGAGGGAAGCCGGGGTATTTAATATAAAGGATTTAATTAGATGATTATAGACAGGTGCGGCGATGAACCCAGGTGCTAGAAGCCACGCCCACAGCACACACACACACGTATACAGAGAACGAACAGGGGACACAAGAAACACAGGGAAGCGGCCGAGCCGACACACAGAACACAGAGGAGACACAGGGGGAAAACAAAACAGAACTGGAGTCACAGCCGAGCCGTGACAAGATCATTTAAATGAAAATGTATTGAATTATGTGCTGGTTTGGATGAGGGTAGCACAGTAACATGCTGCCATTAAGGAAGAAGAGAACAGTTTGGCATGAAAGTCATTGCCACAAACACTTAAAACAGCAAACCAGTCAATCTGCAGAGAGTCAATGTGCAGTGAGTAAAGGGAGCAATTCAAATGGAAATCTTCAGCCAGTTTTGCTCTTGGTTTTCGTCTCCGTCTCTCTGTTTGTGTCTACGACTATCTGACACATTGGGTTTTACTCACTATACGTGTGTATCCTGATAATGTATCAATGGACTTTTGGCTTTGATGGATCTTTTAGGGATTCATCCATCCACAATATCAGCTCAGCCTCAGCATTTTGTTGCCTTTGTTGTTATAATGGAAAACAAAGACGTTACAAAGCTGACATGATTCTTCCTGTCCAAGCTCTATCGCTCCTGTCCTCTGTTCATTGCAGACATGATGTATTTCTTCTTTGCGTATGTGCACGAAAACTTTAAAACACTTCCTGGCTGTACCGCACACTTTTTAGAACGTGCGTTTTCCCCTTTTGAAGAGCATGTTTTAATAACAAACAAACTGGTCAAACCAACACAGTCTCACTCCCAACTCATCAAATACCAACAGTCGGTCAGTGCCCATCGACCTCTAACACTGATGCATTAACCCACCTGCATCGTGATTAGATGGTCAGAGCAACTGAGTAAAAAAAAACACAGGACTTTTGTCCAGAATAGCGCTGTTCTTGTCCCATGCGAAACTAAAAGTAAATGTGTTGCCAGTGTGGCCCTTAAGTGTCGGTATTTGATAAGTTAGGAATGGGAATGTGTTGGCCAAACAGAGAGAAATTATGAGACGGCACCTATTTGAGGCAATTCTGTGAGTCCAAAGATCAAATCACAAGAAATGGCGATGCAACAAATAAAAACTCTGAAGCTTAAGGATACGTCAAAAGCTTTGCATAGATTCAAACCAAAAAGTCCTTAATTCCGAAAAGAAAAAAAATCTTATCAGTTCTATGAGGCTGTGCTTTGGCACAGTGGTGCTTAGTGTGTCAGCATGCTTGCATCTAATAATTTGCACTAAATACCTTCTACACTTGAGGCTGATGGGATGTCAGTCGGTTTATATAAGAGTTTGTCTGCGAGGGGTGCCAGAGGAAAAGCCAGGGGGTCAGCAGAGTTAATTCAATTCATTCTGAGGGGTCCATGCACCAAATTTCATGAAAATCCATGCAATAGTGCCAAGATATTTCACTCAAAACCACAAATGTCAACTTCATGCTGGATCTGTAGTATAAGTCAGGGGATCAACAAAGTCAGTAGGTTACATTGTCTGAGAACCAAGAATGTACAACATGTCTGCAATATATTATTCAGACATTGTCCTCCCTGGAACCATGCTGCTGGCGTGGCTAAAAACCGCACAACCAAAACTCTCAGTACAGTTTGCTGCAGTGTGTAATTTATTTGCAGAAATATTTTTCCCCCTAGTTATACAATAGGTAGTTCAGTCTTTTAAAAAGTTTTCAGCAAATATTTCTCAACATCTATGATGTACTTTCCCCAGACTTTAAGATGACCACTGTGGAGATACCAGAGAAGTGTGCACACGAAGCACAGCACACGATAAATATCTCCCTAAAACTCAATGTGAACACTGTTCAGTTTCAATCAAACTAACAGAATATAGAATACCCTGTGAAGCCTTTTTGTTGCCCAACACATCTCAACTCTATTCTTTTTACAAAATGATGCCGATGCCGTAGAAAATGTACAAGAGTGGGTGTTGATCACTTGTCAGATTTGCATTCTTATAAATACCAGACTCAGTGAGGAAATTTGTGAGCGCATACTTTGTGCATGAGCTCCATTGGCAGTTTACGACCTCTGAGCTTATTGCCACTGTTTACGAGAGCGCGTGCCTCAGGCTTACTAAATACCAGTGTTACTGCAAGACCTGATTAAAGCAGACGTATTTATTCAATCGGGACTCAATAAGAGCGAGCAGTGCACAACAGCTGTTAGGGAATGTGATCAGATGAGAAGGTTGTTTCATAAATTGGGATTCATGTAAAATCTTACCCGAGTGTGCTCTGGCCCTGTTGTTTTGACATCTGGTTATTGTTAACTTGAAAATGTTCAATCATGAGCTACTTTAACATTGGCTTCATTAATAACGATGCTAATGTGATTACCAGCAAGCAAATTGCATGAAGAAATACTACAAATCAAAAGCTGTAACATCGCCCCACAATCTCCCCCAACGTTAGGGGAAATCCACCTTTAACCACAAAGAATGTGAGGAAACGAACGTCCTGACATGTAATGCATTCCTGGGTCCGATATTATTTCATGATATATTCTGGACAAACATACACAGTATAGGATAATGTAACCCCCACTAAAAGCAGGTTTATTATAAGAATAATTGATGGACATAAGCTGCTTTTTTTTTACCCAGACTGTGACTTCATTTCTGGAAGCAGCATACTCAGAAAAAACGGAAATTACTAACTTAAGCAGGACAAAAGGCAGATACATACTTATAAAGTAAATTATAATATCTAATTTAAGCAACAATACGGGACAAAGTGTCCTGAAAAATAATGGATGAGGCAGAGGCGAGGAAAGCCATGATTCATAGTAGAGTGGCATTTCCGACACGGAGTAATTTTATTTCTGTGTCTCTGGACACCTCAGAGTGCATTTCCACCTTCATACCATGACTACTTACTATAGGCAAAAAGAAAGGCTATGGTAAAATCATGCATTTTTCAAGTTTGTTTGTTGAAAGTTTAAAGGTCCAAAATCCTTCCAATGGTGTCACTCTTCCACTGATCAACAGGTGGCGGTAAGATTTGCTGCATTGTGCTAACAGAGGCATAAAAGACAAAGACTTCAAGCAAGTAAACACGGATGCAAACGCTGGATTTAGAATATAAAAAAATTTGGCTTTGCAATTGTATTTTTTATGAGAAAGGAAATGCACTCAATATATTTGTTAGATCTCAAGGATACACCAGGTTAGTGTTGGTGAGCAACACTGAACGTAAACATAACTTCAAGTCAAAAAAAGTTTTTCATCAAACTTTGCTTCGCCTATAAATCTTACTCTGGGAACTCGTTTGGGGTGCGTTCCCATTCCCCCTGCCTGAGCATCATACTGTGCTTATGTGATTCACATAGTTGATTTGTTATTTATTTGTCCATACAATATCAGAAAATGCAGTTTTTCCAAAAGTTTAGCACTGGTAAAGTCGGCAGTATATTTATAAGACAAAGGAAGTCAAGACAGAGTAGCTTAGAAATAATTTTACTCAAACTAATTACAGTATGACAATTCAATAAATATCAAATGATCCTGTATCTTCATTTAAACTGCCCTCATGCCTGTGTGAATAAGTACCCTTCAAAGTAAATATAGGGTACTGTATATCATTTCCAAAGCAAAAATCTTTCAGTAAATCCTCCGCTTTCTTCCCTGCGAGCCGGTCCGACTGTGGAACCTGAGTGTCTGTCAGCTCTGCCTCCTCTAGGACTCAGATGGGTCTAAAACTCTCCATGAACCCTCATGAATTATTCATCAGCCCATATAATGTTGGCAAATTATTTTATATAGTGGGGAAAGATTCATCTTAGGAGCAGGAATTGGGTAGGAAGAAGCTAATGTGTTTATTATGCCAAGATAATGGCATGAAATAGAGGCCAGAGGTGGAAAATTTGTAGGAGTGTTTATACTTTATATTCATTGGAGGGTGGCATCTGAATGCCTTGTGGTCACATGATGGCAGATGTCTTTTGAATGCAATTTGTGTGTGTATGTGCATATACGTGTGCACATGTATACACATGCAGTCAAACCTTTGCAGGTTTTGCACGTCTTCATGTGCAGCAATGCGGTGGGATTTTATGTAAACGTATAGACTGGCCTAGTCAAGGTTTCAGTCCACGAGCAATGTTGTCCGCTCTTACGGCTGTTGTTGAGAACACAATTCAATAAACATTACACAGGTACTTCTTTCTGAGTGGCAGAAAACAGCATCAGGGCGAGTAAGACGGTCGCTCTGTAACTGCTGTTTGCCTTGCTTAGCTTCGAGAGGCAGAGATCCTCACGTCGCTAATATCGGTGCCGTAAAGACATTGCACTCTCAAGAATACGGGCTGCATTTCAACTCGGGGCTGGCTGTTGTGCTGAAAAGGAGAGACCGGAACTGCAGACAGATATGTCAGCGGTGTCAGAGGGGAGTTGGGATCTCGCGATTCAGCCATCTGGAAATAAAAGCTTTCCTTTTATTAATTAATTTATTTTTGGATGCACGTTTTTAATGCACCTTTGAGATTCATACTGTCATTTGATCTACGTTTGTCAAATTCATCAGTTTCTTTGACCAGATTGAGGGCAACCTCCGTGATCATGAGCTCCTTTTTCTTTTAGATTCATACTTTCATCTTATTTAAGTAAAGGCTGCTTGGATTTCCAGCGCATCCTTCGATATAATTCCCCAATGCTGAATGCAGGACATTTTGGGGTGATAATATATTCATATTGTGCTACAGGAATGTGTCTCTTCTGGGCCTTTCATAAATTGGGGTCAGGTGATATCTGTCACAGCAGAGAATGTGCTTATTGCTGACAAAGTCGTGTTGACATTTTTTTGGGAGAGGAAAGCACAAAAATAAAATCAAAAAATAGTCTACCAGGAGACTGGGAGGAAAAGGAAATTAAATTGCCTCTCCACAGCCCTTGTTAAGAATGAAAACCAATCAGGCAGCCCTCAATTCACACTCACAGCTCCATAAAGATTGTAAAGAGTATTGATATTAGTGTTAACAAATGCACTGTCCTCTTCGGATCTGACGCTATGTGGCCAGTTGCAACTGTACTGATTAAAAAAACAGTTTAAACTGATGGAATCATAGCTATTTTACAAATATGGCTATTAACCATGCTTGAATAGGCTCATGGTATTGTGAAACTGAATAAATAGAAATCCCTGTGACGATGCATAAAGCCTCTGTCAGTCTTCTTCACATTCGTGGATTTCATGTTGAAAGTAACCAGATCCTTTGTAAACCAAGAAATACCCTAATTGCAAAACTGTGTGTGGCTATCTCTCATTGAATCAGCTGTGATGAGTCTCATTTCAGAAAGAACTATACTGTCAGCACTTTTAACTGAATTCCCAATGGTGAGCTTTGTGCTTGTGTTTGCCCTAATTTGGGACTTCTCAGGCTTATTTCCCCATGAAATCCCTTCCAGTAACATGAGCACATATTTAAGCAGTGAGAAGGGGAAATAATGAAGTGTATGGACAGAAAGCCAGTCACAGAATGCAGTATTAGCAGTGGTTATCGCAGCTCATTTCACAGTGATCAGTTCAGAGAAAGTGCTGCAGGACTTAAATTGCATGTTGGTCAATATGTGGCTCATTATGGTGCGTTGTGTGGAGGACAAAGAGTGTGTTTACAGACGGGAACAATGAGCAAGTGTGAGCAATTATGTTTGTAATATATTAGTTTGGAGCTTAACAGCCTACTTCATAAAAAAAGGTAAAATAAATAATATAAGAACAACATGAAAAAAAATAATCTTTCATTTGAATAATTTAACATCATTAGCAATCGCTGGTGTGGCTTAACAACTGTTATTCAGGTGTGCGGTCATGCCTGTTTTCTTCAGGCAGAACTTTTAAAACGTCAGCTTTGTTGCTCAGCCAGAAGAATGTAACCCTTCTACAAAATCAGCCTGCTATCACCTGAAGTATATATCAAGGGATAGAGGACTTATGTCTCAACAGGATCTGGAGAAACTTGTCCATGCATTTATCTTCAGTAGACTTGACTACTGTAACGGTGTGTTTACAGGCTTCTGTAAAAAGTCAATCAGGAAGCTGCAGCTGATTCAGAACGCTGCAGCTCGAGTCCTCACTAAGACCAGGAAGGTGGATCACATCACTCCAGTTCTGAGGTCTTTGCACTGGCTCCCTGTCAAACAAAGAATTGACTTTAAAATCCTGATGCTGGTTTATAAAGCACTGAATGGTTTAGGGCCTAAGTATGTTTGTGATCTGCTGCTACCTTATGAACCATCCCGGCCCCTCAGGTCGTCTGGGACGGGTCTACTTTCTGTTCCAAGAGTCAGAACTAAACATGGAGAAGCAGCGTTCAGCTTTTCTGCTCCACACATCTGGAAGAAGGTCCCTGAAAGCTGCAGGTCTGCTGAGACCCTCAGCTCCTTTAAGTCCAGATTGAAGACTTTTCTGTTTGCTGCTGCCTTTAACTGAACAAGATTCAATTACTGCATCTCACTACTGCATTTTATTTCTTAAACTGCACTGCAACTTTTATTTTTTATTTTGCTTTTTCAACTTTTATTTTTTATTTTGCTTTTTTAATGTTTTAATGTTTTCTTAACTGTTTTTAAATCTGCATTATGTTTTGATGCTTTTAATGGTTTTATGTGAAGCACTTTGAATCGCCTTGTTGTTGAAATGTGCTTTTCAAACAAACTTGCCTTGCCTTCTGCTGAGAACGAGTCCACAGCCACGACTCTGTAGTCTGGGACAGCAGACACTTTGAGCTAAAAGCTAACATTGGTATGTTAACATGCTCACAGGGACAATGCAAACACACTACAATGCAAAAACCCAAAGTTGTTTGTCTTTTTTTTGCAACACAGCACCTAACTAAAGACTGACCATTTCCTACACATTTGTAATACAGCTCAACAAGTCACTGTCCTCAGTGGGAGTCGATACCTCGGCTGCTCGCCTTGATCTGATGTATTTGGAATCAAGCTCTTTAATTGTGTGTCTGAGCAACCGAGGAAAAACGACCTTTCATTTGAGGGGAATCCAGCTGGATGTTGTGTCAGACCTGAAGGTTTCCGCAGCGCTTTGTGCACAGATCTCATCATCATGCTCATTTGGGATAGGTGAGGCCAACAGCAGGCACAGACGGTTGTTTGTACAGAATAGCAATTGAGTTGTTGTGTTGCGCTTGTTATCTGCTGCAGCAGCGAAAAGGAGATGGCGGGGATAATTCATTTTCTGGAAACATTACAACAAACGGACGAGGAAAGAAGTAATTCTTTAAGCTTTCGATATCAGTTTACAGCTCAGCGAACGCACCATGAAAAACACATTGCAATGGGGGGAAAAAAACGTTGCTTCTTCTGTCAAGCAAACATAGCACCCTCACTTGAACTGGCACACAGTGCACAGAGTCATCGGAAGTCGTGTTGAGATAACAGCGCTTAACATGCTGCAAGGACTCCAGTGAACGCAGCCATCCCGCAGGGCTCGTATCTACTCATAGATCAAGCAACTTAAACAATTTCTGAACCAGAGCTCCTGTCAATCATAATTGATTTTGAGGAGCGGGGGTGGTGGGAGACGAGGATGAAGACAAGCAGGGAGCGACACAGACAAGAGAGGGAGAGAGCAGGCATCTTCCCCGGAGGCCACAAGCACCTTTTAAGAAGCCGAGGCCCAGAGGACTCCTCCGCCCTTTCCTCGCTTCAAGATCAAACCCATTTATCTGCCATCTCTCTCGACCTCTGCTCATCTTCCTTATTTAAAATTCCTCCTCATTATGATCAGTGAGAAAAGACCCTCTTAACAGCTGGAAATAAGAGCTGCACATTAAGAAGCATATGGACAAACTTCTATTCAGAAGTCGGGTGGGGGGGGGCAAGGTGGAAAATAAAGAGGAAAATAAAGAATAGACCCGGCAGGCGATGATTGACTTTCATCTGCCCATTCAAATTCCCTCTATTTTGCACCAACAGGCTGTCTTGTACAAATGCATTAGCGGCTACATTTGTTAGGCTGCATTCTGGTGGAGAAGGCTTATTATCATAGATCTTAAGCTGTCAATGTAATTATCTTTAAGAGAATCTCTGTCAATGGTTTTTTACCCCCTGGTGTACTCTGTATGCTTGGTTAGGGCTTTCCAATACACACCACAAATGTCAAGCACTTTGAGGGAAATTGTAACACTGTTAGACTGCACGTCTTCTGTGTTAGAGACACCATAAAGCAAACATGAGAAATGATGAGATGGAATGGGCGTTTTACTAAAATTGCTCCCTTTTAAAAGTGCATGTACATTCAAATAATAATACATTGAGAAGAGCAAAACGTTTACACTGAAATACTTTGACACGGATTCCATTGATCGCGTTTGTGATTCTATATCTTCTATCAAGTACTAAGAATACGCAATGAGGCTCATTGCTTCAGTGTAAGATGAGAAGATTGATACCACTCAAACAAATATTGATCCTCTCATCAAACTCTGCAAGAAAGTGAACAAGTGCATTTCACAAAATGCTTAACTATTCCTCAAAGGGATGTTATAGTGCGACGATAAGGAGTGATATTTTAGACAATAATGTACTTCTATCTTTGCACCATCCAACACCTTTGGGTTAAAGTTGGGACAGGCAACTGCTATACTGCCGGTGGCATTATTCAGAGCGGCTGCCCTCACTGATATAAATGGGGTGGACAAAATAAGACACACCTGTCAGCATAACTTAATCCAATCCAACAAAACCACAAACCTCCTGAATCACCACCTCTCTAAAACAGTGTCAACAAATACTGAACATCATAACTTTCACGAAGGTAGGATGTATTGACTGTTGTAATAGACTATTAGTTGTAAGCTATAGTTCTACCTATTTAACTGGGTGTGTATAGTAAACACTCAATTGGGGAAGTCTTTATACACAAAGCAGCCAGATGGACATTTTATATTATTTTTGGCGATACTAGTGACCAAAACAATTGGAGACTTCATCACATTGATGTAAAAATCCCAAATGAACATGAAAAGCTTGTTCAATGGCACATTGCCTGCAATGGCCTCAGAAAGCAGGCGATATTAAAGAGACCACCCTATCATCAACATCACACAGGCTTTTTGTTTAGGCAGACAGCTTGCCTCTTCCATTCATGTAATTACAAACAGCAGGTTTCTGTGCAGGTTGGATGTGAATCATGGTGCACCACTTTAACAATACAGCCTTCACTGCAAGTGTAGTTTTTAAACAACTGCTGCGTGTCAAAATTCCATCCTGGAACCACTGATTCAACATTTACAAGTCACAAAGAACCAAAATGTCTGAGCCAAAAAAAAGGGTGTACAGTATCTTTTTTAATCTTTTTTTCTTATAAGATCCTTTTACTGTTTTTTCAGCAGATTGTTTAGCTTTTAATCGCGGGGGTAAACTCAAGGCGAATGAAGTCTGGCATTGGCTTAAGTTTATTTACCTCAGACTTGGCAGGTATCCAGCGCTGGTTTGGAGGTTATTTATAATCCAAAAGGTCAAACATTGCTCGTGAATTTGGAAATCTAGAAGCCGCTGTGGCCCGTGAGCGAAATAAATGTAACTGTTTTGCCTGATGAGAATGTTCATATATTTGTGCAGAGGAGTCATGGAAGGTTCAGGTTGAGTTACTCTGAGGAAAGTGCATCAGGACATAAGGCTAAGAAGTGGAGAGGCTGGCTGGTTGCCAGAGAGCCAAACAGTGAAATACATTTCATTGTATGCACTCTTCGGCTGCCCCTTACACTCTTTTGTGAAAGAGTAATACTGTTGCAGCATAAACAGAGAAAAAGTTCCTGCCAGTGTCACCCCCTCCCCAGTCTCTCCTCCTGGTTAATTTCCTTGGAGCCTGCAGGGCCAGCCGGTAGGGGGATTTGACAGAGGACTTCTGACAATCCTGAGGAGAGCTGACACCGAGAGCGCCAGTCTTTCCATCGCTCGCGGCCAGATTGGAAGATGCTCGGCATGCAGAGAGCAGATGAGACAAACCAGAAGAGCCAGGAGGATTGTTCGTGCAGTGCTGGCTAAGCCTGCATTGTCTGAAAGGGACACTGCGAGCACACACTGCCACACAGAGGCTGTAACTCATACCTCAGCGAGCAACTAAATAAATCTGGGGTCACTACATTTTACTCCATTTCTATGTCATTTATGAATTTGATTCTCAGGAAGATAGATAAACCTCCAGAAAAAAGAAATACAACAAAGCAGGACAAAGATAGGGGAAAAGAAGTGCATGTATACATAGATACAAAGAGCAATAATGTCCATTAACATACCGTGTCCATATACAAGCAAAGGGATCACATGCAGGGACACATCTGGGATGAATATAGTGATTTTTTTTTGGAAACAGTTCATTAAAAGGCATCTCGGCAGACTTGTCTGATATCAAAGGTGATATGAGCTCAGTTGGTGTCGGTAGCTTTTAATGGAGCCCCATTTCAAATGCGGCACCAATTGGCAGCCTGCAGCTCACATACAGTATTTTAGTCATGTCTTTGTGACCTTTCACAGCGGAATTTACATTTAAATTTCAATAATAAGCAAGTTCCCACTTTCAAAGTAAAATTCGGAGGCCAAATTCATGCCAAGCTCTTTTCACAATTCTGCCACTTACAATTTAAATGGGATGAAGGAATATGCGTGCTGCCATTTTCCCCTATCAATGTCAAATCACAGCAAAGTATCCCTGAGACATAGGAATACAAGCCAATGTTTGGCATAGACAAATGTGTAGTGTAGGGAGAAGAATAGACGGGCAAGCTCAAAAAACAGCATCAGGAGATGCTGAGGGATTGTGATTGAGAAAGAAGAAAACACGTCACTGAGGTTGTTTGAATCTGATTAATTCTGAGTGCGGTATTGAAGTTTGCCAGACAACAATCTACATATGAGAGAAATGGTTGTTTTGATTCAAGCAAAGAAAAGTGTGGCGAAGATTTTTTTATAACATTTACTCAATAGGAATAGTTTTCTGTCAAAAAGCTGGATTCCGTTTTCAGAGCGTGCGACAAAAATGTATGGGAAGATGGTTGTTACAATCATTGCCCAAGTCGAGTACAACCTTATCATAAACCTACCCTGTATCTTAAAGTACATAAGCTTCGCTTGGAAGGAGACGGTAGTCTAAGGGAGCTTTCCATCTGCAGCGTAAATAAGAGCGAGTATCACAAGCAGCAGAACCAAGTGTTCTGCAGTATTTCTGCTGCAGCGCTTCAAAACATGGTCCGAGAACCTCTGGAGAGTCACTGAGGTAATCTAGTAGTAATTAGTATCAGTGAATGGACAAAACCAGCCATCCAAACCATACTGTAGTGTTTCAGATTGTTTTACTTTGTTATTACCTATGAGGTTGCCATTGGTTTTCATCCATTTCCCTATGGCTTGAAAATACTTTGCAGACTTTTGAAACATACTTCCTTACTTAGCTGTATAATCCATCACAGTTAGCGTCAAGTCCGCATCATTTCTCACATTATCATAAGGTAATGTCGGGAGGGCTTTTCATATCAGCCTGCAATTTCCTGAAATATTTGGCACACTTTAGCATAAATGTGGTCACAGTGACTCAAGGTGGTGCTAACCGTGCACTCACTACTGCATGGTAGAGGAAACGAGGACTCACTCAAAAACTTACATAGGGGCTGTACGCTCTGGCTTTCCAAAAATAAGCATGATTTATTTGTATTTGTAACCAAAAGGTAAACACGGAAAATAAGAGCCTGGAACAGCGATGTTGGTTACAGTGAATGCATAGGATCCTACAACGTGCTGGCTTTTTCTCTCAGCTAATGTTATCACTGATTGGATCTTAGTGGTCATGATAAACAAATAACCGGGAACTATGCTTATTGCTGGTGGATCACACATATTGGAATTCCTCACATAAATAGTTGTTAATGCTTTTTTCTTGCTGTATGGAGAGCTGAATGTTTGATGCTGTCAGCCTCTGTCTTTTCTTCCAGTTGATTTTAGGGAAGTCAAATAAATGCACCTCAATTGTAAGTATGATGCTTTCAATGTCTTCACCTACTATTGAACACTACTTCGAACTGAGAACAATTATTTAGAAAGAGATCCCCGTCGTGTTTGGATGAATTTATTGGATGAGTTAATTGACAGAAAATAAATCATCCAATAATTTGCCAATGCATGTTGCTTCCTTTGTTTTATATCATTGCAAATGTAATAATGAATATACATATATATTGAATACTAAACATTTTTCATAGTGATGTGTCCTTTCGTGTTGAGGCTTCGATGCGCGTGTCGAGTAATCCAGGTAGATTTTGGTGAAGCGCGTATCGAGGCTTGTGTCGATGACGTATGCGGTGACGTTCGAAGCCTCGCGAGCCGGCCGTACCACGTGACTGATTCAGAAAATGGTTTGTGGGTTTGCCGTGCGATTTGAAATATAAGGGGCAGCGAAACTCAATGGATTTCCCCCTTCCTCTGTACCCAGTTTCATCTGTGCCTGTGAAAGAGTATTTTATAAAGCAGGCGAAATAGTCTCAAAAAACCCAGCACTGTGGAAAAGTTCTTATTTTTACTTAAAAAAATTGGACACATCAACATGGACTAACGGAGCCGAGGCTCGAAACACCGATCCTCTGACTGAAAGTCGGATATTCTAACAACTGACCCACAGTCACATCACAACCCTCTCCCAATTGGTTTCGAGTTTTGATTTTGACCTCGCCATTATATCATGAAGATAGACACAATATTATTAAGTTAATCATTGATGTATTGGCGTCACAAACAATTTATTCAATTTAAAGCTTCACACACCAAAGCCATGGTGTCGTTATGATCACTCTGCTTGTTTTACATGTATTGTCCACTTGATGGCGCAGCAGAGCAAATGAAGCTCCATGAAGCTTCGGCACATGAGCGAACCAATTGGATGGAAAGCTTCAATGCTTCAGGAGGCTTCATCTCGCCATCACTAATTTTTCACACCTTTCCAACATTTTTAAGACTACAAATTGATTGATAGATTGGTTTTATTATTAGAAATTATGTCAATCATTAGTTGCTGCCCCAGATACTGTAAATTCAACATTCAACGTTTCGGGATCTGAAATATCTCACAATATGTCAGACCCCAAAATTACCACATAGTTTGATTTTGTCCCAAGACGCCGCAAAGATGGAAGATTGTTGATCAAGTACTGAACTTTTGTCATGAGAAATGTCTCTCAGTCCTCTGTTCTGATTTCAAACATTCACACCTGGGTGCGAAGGTGAGGGAGCTGGAAAGATATCCAAATAATGATGTGTGGGAGTGAGAATGTGTCCAGTGCTGCCCTAGCCGCTGCTCCTTAGACTAATAGTGGCCATGTCCAGCCTCTGATTAATTAAACATCCCTTGGGGTCAGAGAGTCATGGAAGGCAATGTAATTTATTATCTGGCTCATGCGTAATGGAGTGTGTCGTACTGCAGAGTCTCTCATTAAGAGTGATAAACTCAGCCGTCGCATTCCAAGGCCTCTCTAGAAAGCAGCGAGGCCAGACCCGTCTCCTCAAAAGAACTGATGCTATTTGCCCCCAGAAACAAAACTGGTGTAATCATAATTGCCAGGCTTTCACCTTGAAATGAATGAAACAATACCAGCAACCACAACTTCAAGGACTTGCAATATAGTCTAAATGTTGTGAGGGAATGTTTTGCCTCCAGTGGCCATTACCAAAGGGTAGAATAAATATTGTAAGCACTACATTTGCAAATAAACCATCAATAAAAACACTGCTACAAATAATATATGGGTCATCATTTAGTTGGATGCCATTTATAGCAACATTTGTCAATTCCCTGCATGTCAATATCTGTCCCTGTTGGTTAAGTTCAACTTGTGAACCATCTTCTTTGATGATGCAGATAGATTTTTGATACTGCTCCCTTTGCTATACTGATGTGATTTGGCCACTTTGGAGCCTAAAACCAAATTGAATTTGTACAATTATTTTTTTTTTCTAAATTAACATTAGTTGGAGCATCCCAATTACCGTTCTATCTGCTAACTTTGAACCACTTACAGCTTCCTTTTTAAATCTTTTTGCAATTTAGCTGATGGCATCTTGTCAAAAGTAAACCGTTCTCTCCAGACGGTATCTTTCGACATTGCATGAAAACTGCTGCTATTAGACACATCTAAAAAAGAACAACCTTGATCCAAGTACACTTAGGAACTATAGGCTAATCTCCAACCTAATCTTTCTATAATTGGATCATAAACAACTGAAGTGCTATCTTACGAATACTAATATGTATGATAATTCCAGGGTGGTTTCCACGTGTCATAGCACAGACTGCTCTTTAAAAAGTTTTTATTGACAGAAGGATCAATAGTAACAATACACAGATCTCAGGTGGTTTGAATCCTTTTATAATCAAATAGGTGTGTTGGGTCCTGCAGGGATCCATCCTGGCTCTTCGATGTATCCTTCATATGCTTTTCCTCTGTTATGTTACCAGCAACATACGATACCATAATTACGCCAATGACATGCAGATTCTCATCTCGGTATGCACTGACGACTTCCAACCCATGAACTCCACAGTCAGCTGCTTGGAAGAAATAAACCGATGGATGCTTTACTTCAGCTGAATGGAGAGCATTTGGTGGTGGGTGCTTAAGCCCAGAGACAGCTCGTCTGTGAGTACCTTGAGTCAGGATCACTAAAACACATGGCGCAGATTAAAAACCTCAGTACCTTAGCTTCAAGGATCATGTCAGCAGCATCACCAAAGATTACTTTTTTCCAACTCTGATACATATCCAAAATCAAAGGTTTTCTTTCACAAACAGACTGAGAAACTCCTTCATGCATTTGTTATGAGCGGGTTGGCTTGTTGCAATTCTCAATTTATGGGTCTTCCAAACAAAACAATCCATATCCAGAATTTAGCTGCATAAGTTCTAACCAGGAAAAAAAGATTAGATCATATAACGCCAGCATTTCAAAAAAATACCTGTTGCTTTAGGAATCCAATTCAAAACCCTCCTTCTGGTTTACTAAGCCCTTGTTAGAATGGCTCCACAGTACTGTCAGCCATGCTGTCAGTTTATAACCTCAGCAGATCCCTCCGGCCAAAAGGTAGAAATCTCTTCCATGTGCCTTGAGCACCTTCTCATTCCGGTGAGATGGCTTTAACCATTTATGCATCTAAAGAATTGGACAGTTTGCCTGCTGATCTTAGAGTTGTACTCTTTTTTTTTTTAAACCAAACTAAATACCTTCCTTTTCATTCAAGCCTTTTCTTAAATGAACACAGTATTTGTAGTGTCCTTGTTTGTATATATTTTTAAATTTATTTATGTATGTTTATTTGCTATGCACTTTTTGTGCAATTTGTTTTCATGTAAACTTTAAGCACTCTGAACTACATTATGGTGCTATACAAAATACATTGTTTGAAATGTTTGCAATTTTTTTAACAGATGGCATCTTGTCAAAAGTAAACTGTTCTCTCCAGACTAGTATCTTTCTACATTGCATGAAAACTGCTGCTACTAAACCACTTCTAAAAAAATAAATAAAAATACAGTAGCAACTATAGGCTAATATCCAACCTTATATTTCGAAGTAAGATCATCTACAAATTAAGTGATCTCTTACAAATATTAATGATAAATAAAGTGATAAGTACTACTTGGTAGTATGCAAATGCATTGCAAATACCCCAGCATTATTAGCTATTTGTTTTGCAGTGTTGTTTCTGGCCTCCTGGCGCTGGTCCAGATTCTGTAATATCTGGCTCTTTAGCTAAGTGCCCCACTAGTGTGTGTCTGCTGTCGTCGTTGTTTTGGTGGTGCTGTGCAGGTAGTGTATGGGGTTTTTTTGGGGGGGATTTTTCACTTAAAATAAACGGCTGCTGCAGATGATAAATGACACAGAGTGAAGCAAGACGGTAAAGTTGTGGGCCGTAAATCCAAAACAAATAGCTGGAAGATGCTTTAATGCCATAAGAGCTGAGGGAATTCAGCTGTTAATTCTCAGTGGATTCATCATTACGAGTGACCCCTTTCACATTATGGTCATTAGATCCATTGTTATTGGGAAGATATTGATTATGGCTGCTTTAAATTTGATAAACTGACAAGCCACTTCAAAGGATGGCAGAAATGAAACTAAAGGGATTGGACACCACCCCATACGTGGGGGGCTCAGGCGCTCTGGGGTTCCCTGTACCCATTCTTCAAGTAGTCGTATGAACCCCCTATGAGTTCTAATAGTTCTGTTATTTTATATCGTTTTTTCAGAATTTAATTGTGATTTTTTTTCTTCAAATAACTCACTTTTATACCATATTTTGATAACTATGAATATCCAGCATGATCTGAGCATCATTTTATCAAGATTCCCCAAAAATGCCTTGTCGAGCCACCCCTGAGTTTTTCCAACTCCATGCTTCAAGGCCTAAACAATAAAACGAAGCATTGGGGAGTTACCCCAATGTGTTTTAGTCAAGTTTTCTTCAAAAAACTGTCATTCGGTTCAAAAATGTAAAAATTATAAGCTTCAAGTCTTTTCACCATTTGTTTGAGGCATGCTGGGTAATAAAATTTGTATAAAGGTCTGACGAAGGCGTGTGACGCAGTCTAAGAAACCTCCCACCTTCACAGAAGCAGGCAGACTCAAAACAGGACAAGGAAAAAAAGTCTGGGCGCATTGGGATTTTTCCAGGTACTAATATACAAAACTTGTTTTTGACTCCTCCAAGCTCGTATGGTTACAAAGAGGTGTCTTTCATTGAAATCCGACTTTGTAAAGTGTACTTATGAACGCTTTCATAAAACGTTACGTCCGCCGCCGAAAATGACATCGATGTTTAATGTTTATGGAATTACATAAACTTCACTTCACTTTACTGTATTTCAGCAATTTAAATGAAGTTAATCAACGTTGTAGTTCTGGATATCCTTTAGGAAACGTCACTTGACTTATTTTTCTCTTTTCCTGTCCGATAATAGGCGCCGTGGCGCTGGAAAGGCAAAACGATTAGCTTTACATTTCTGAATAACAGATTCATTAGCAAGCAAGCAACTAACACATACAATCCTCTGCCGTTTCATTTGCAGTCAAATGCAAAATATCCATCCTGTCCTATATCAGAAAAACCCAAGGCAACCATGAAGCAACAGATGACGATCATGGTGAAAAAAGTGCAATACAGTAATTGAGCTGGCGTGAAATAAAATGCACAAATCTGTGTTTCAGCATCTTGTTGATTGTAAATAATACTTTGGTTGCGTTTCTAAGATGGAAAAATGATGTTGTCTTTACCTTGTAGGTCTTGATGTTCAGATCTGAAGGTAACACCAATACTTGTATCCCCAGATGTAATCAAAGGATTTCATTTCTTCAAATTATTAAACGGCATTTATTTTTGTTTTAGTGGGATTTGGGATTCAACCTCATGCAACCTGCTTTGTGCCGGTTCCACTTTACATGACTTACACTCACATTTAAGTCATTGGTGTATTTGACTTGTCGTAGAAAGTAGTGTTGCTTTCTCTATGGCTTAGTCATCATCATCTTTCTCTGAGACATTTACTGGCCCCAAGAAGCGGACACTAGATTTTGAAAATCCTTCAGTTGAGTAAAATAGAGCTCAATGATCCGACACTAGTCATGGTCACTTTTTTTGTACTACGCAAACCTCATCTCATCTATTCCAACATAATGGAAATGTAACCTGACACTCGGACCCATATGATGTCACTATTACAGGAAAAGTGATAATGAAATCTCTTTCATCTCAGTGTAATGATGTGGAAAAAAAAATCTCACCCTGGATGGTCAGTTTTCCCAGATTGTCTTGTCTGCTTTATCTTTTTTGCAAATATATATTAGATTGACAATTGTGCTTGTATAAGCCGCAACAGACTCAGCAGATGGATTGCAAAATGTCAGCAAGGGCAAACTAATTAATCAGATTAAGATTTTCTGTTTCTATTTCTCCACTTTCATATCCACTCAAATCTTACGGAGCATCAGTTATGAAACCGATGATTTATGTAAGGGCCACAAAAAAGTGTTGCTTTATTTGAACCCAAAGCTGACGCTGTACATTAGTATAGTCTATGATCAGATCTTCCTGCTTGTTGGTAAATGCAGCGACGTGACCCGAGGAGCAAGCCGCTGCTCATCGCCTGCCATTTTTAGGCTTCTCCTCCTGCTGAGCTACGTAGGCGTGACTCAACCGACCATCCCCCTGGTAGGCAGAGAACAGCCACGAGGCCCCACAGCGATACCCCTGCTGGAGGATCAGAGCATCTGTCCCCCCTGCGGCTCACCTTTCAAACAGCACAAGGCCATCTTCCTCCCAGCACCAGCATTTTTCAAAGGCAGAGCCGACGCTTAGGGAATATATTATCATCGCAGCCCGAACCCATCTGGTGGAGCAACACCTGGGAGGGTGTTTTTACCGATTCTCCAGCCCACACCAGGAGGGGAACTCTTGCCCTGCAACACTAATAAAAAATCCCTCCATCACAAAATCCCTCCATTTAATCATTAAAATTCATTTTTAGACACATTTTCACTGCCTTGCAGAGAAAGGAAAGGTGGCTATTATGTTTTTTTTTTAATCTTTTCCATGTCTCTCCAGTCATGACAATCACAGGCAATAAAATCTGTGAAGCTCCAATATTTCCAAAAAATTAAATGCTTTTCTCCTGAAGGGTGTTTTGGCAGGATTTACTGATTACAAGGTTCACATAGCTTCGACAAAAGAGGAAATTGGTTTCTTCATTATTCTATTTCACTGGGACACAACAGGTCTCTAACAGACAAAAATGGTTTTGACCCGACCTTCGTAAATATTCAGATGTTTTGCCTTCCTAATGAGAGGCATGAAACAAAGAGGAGGAGTGACAGAAATCACCGCCGCACATCCTTTGTTGTCTTTCTGGGGAGAGAATAAATTAGCTTCTACATCAAATACTGAGTTTTCTAGGTTGTGCATGTTAATTACAGGATGATGTGGCCTCCACTTGAGAACATAAACACAATTTTGCTCAAACAGGTACACACGAACACTGATTGTGTATTGATTACAGCCACTGGAATAGAATTAATGCGTCTTATAATGCACATCGATTTATTTTCTCTAATATGAAAGGATGGGACAGAGCATCCTCTTCTATGTGCAGGCATGCTATAAAAACCGACATGTTGGAACCATAAGTCAGATGGCATGCAATCTAAATTGCAAGTGAAACAGAGCTCCAGGTGCTGTTCAACATACTCGTCAGGAAGTCCTGTTCCAGGTCTCTCCAGCCTTAAGATAAAAGATCAAAACTAGCATATTCAGTCACCATGGGGTCATCACTGTCTTCTCAAGGTCCTGTGTTCCCAGAACCAGCTCACTCAGCAGAATGTTAATACTGGAAGATTCTACACGCACACATTCTATTCTGTAATTGTTTACTGCCAACATTTCAAAATGATTATTCCTACAACACACATGGTTCGGGCTTTGGGTATTGGCCATTACCGAGTACCCCACCGAGACCATGACGACTCCGATACAAAAGAACGATCCCTGTCATTTCCACACTAAGGCAACCGCAGGCTTGACTTCAATATTGCGAAAGGGAAACTTCTGGTGATTGGAATCACTGAAAAAAAAGGTAGCAGATTCTAGGTTGTGTCAGTATCTCAGTGGCTGCTATTCTTGCAATAATTTTCATCCGTTTTGAGATGTATGTTTAAATAGGTATGACAGGTTCTGATAGCTTGCAAGAAATGTAGACATTTACATGTCTCACAACAGGTGGGAGTAAGTGTCCCGTCTAAAAGTGAACCATAACTTAGCTTATGTAGGCTATGCAAGTCATACATGTACTCAGTTTAAACCAAACCATGATTTTCTACTAAACCTAACCAAGTTGTATTGTTGCCCAAACAAACCCCTGTAGTTTTGCTTTAATTCAGACCATTAACCAGGTATTTAAAACTACGACTGTATCATTAATCATTATCACAATGTGCGGGTAGGTGCTGTTTGCCCTGTTTGAAGCAATAGGACGGGACTGATAACTAATAATGACCATTTTATGGTCCAATAGCATTCAATATGGGTGTTGGACTTGCACCTTTTTACAATGAGTAGTAGGTATGTGGATAGTCAGAAGAGTAGATTGAGACTTTGGAAAAGGTTTTAAGTAGCACATCATCTGCATAAAGATTTTTTTTTTGAGTTACATATTGTATTCTGTGCTCTCACTGAGATTATCCTGCACACATCTGCAGCAAAGAGTTTGATTAAAAAAAGAGGGATTGAAAAAGTGGGCCAGTCTCATCTCCATGTGCAAAGTGAAGCTTGGTGACTGTAGTCTTAACCCATTTAAAGGTCTCAGTCACAGGCTTTCTCAGCATCCGAGTCAGCTATTGTTTCTTTTCTGCCCTGCGTTACTTGCTATACTGCATAGCTTGAGTTAATCACTTCAAACTAAATGCTTTTAGTCTTCATACACCACTTTTGATCAAAAAACGTAGCTGTGTCGATGGACTCCAACAGACTTACACATTTTTGTCTGAGCCTGAAAGACGAAATCCACCTCTCCGCTGTTCAATGATTTTGGGCTTCAAAACTTTTTTAGCAGATAGTTTCCCTTTTTCTTTCAGCTATTTTTTGTATTTTCAGCAATTTTCAGCTGAATTCTTTGCTTTTAAACCAAACAAAAAAGATGTATTTTGAAAGCCGTGTGATAAACAAATCTCCACTTCAATCCTAAAACTCATCATCTGACAAAATATGCAAGTTTGCACCTACTCTGTCCACAAAGAGTAGCCAAACCAAAACTCGTACCACACTGAGCAATGAACCCTCAATCATGGCTTTGCCAAAGGCAACAACACAGAAACATGACAGTCAACGGTGACGAGTGTGTAAAGGCAATTCTACCACTTGATTAATGATTTATTTATCTCAGCATCACCTTGTGGGAAATAGCACTTACTGCCTCTACATTACAACATATTCGTCTCCGGTTCATAGATATTTAGATCTTTGTGTGTCATTTTCCTAAGTATTCTTTTGGACGATAATTTCATATATATTGTTTTTCTTAAAGCGATATTGTCAGAAGGGGAATTGCAGTATCACCCAACCCTAAATAAGCAATAGTTGGGAGAAAGGATTGCATTTTTGTCAGGTTTGAGTGGCGGTTTAATACTGGAGTAACATTCAGTTGTAATGGGATTTTAGAATTGTGTATGATTTTCTTTTTATTATTCGAGTAAAATGAGGTGAAATTGCTTGTTAACCTGTGTTTTATTTAATATAATATTAATTTGATATTAATAAAGTTATTAGTAGCAGCATGAATATTAGCCAATATGTAACAAACATAATAGCTCTTGTACACGTTTAAATATTAATTGCAACAAAATGATACATATATAATATTGTATACCAGACGTATGTATAGAATTATTGTTAGTATTGAATGCTAAGGAAACATGGGGCCGATCTCAGTTTAAAAACTTAAGGGAGTCATACCTCACAGCGGTGGTGAGAATAAACTGAGTACATGGCTTCTGTGTAGATTCCAGTGGGATGAGAACATTAATTCTTCATGTTACAAAAACACAATCGCACAACGTTGTATAATAGCACTCACAACCCTATTCTTTCCTTTTGAAATATAATTCTGTAAAATCTAAAAATCTGTCACAAATGTCACTTATCCAAACCTGAATTTCACTGTTAATTAAATTCTGACAAAATAAGCCAGAACAATGTTAATCAAACATATTAAAACTAGAGAGCTGTGAAGCTTCTGTGTCGGCGTCGATTGCCTTTTTTTAATACAAGTGAGAAATGTCATCTTCCTCTTATAATTTCTGCATTTATCACTGGTAGGCTGACTGAATGAATATTGACTATGCCTTGAATAATAGCTTACAAAGCACAAAGTCTGCCTTATTCAAATATTGCTCCCTTGCAAATGCAGACTCAGGAGCTCCACTGAACCCTCCCCGTAATTAGATTTCCCTCCTCCTCTTCCTCTACTCCGCCTCACGTCCTCGCTGCTCGAACCTCTCGTTTCTGGAGTGTTCTTTCACGGTGTTCTTTCCCTTAGGATCTTCCACCATATGTCGCTCCATCCTTCCTACCTTTTGCACCCCGCTTCCCTGCAATGGCTGAATTAATATTTCACAGGTGCCTCCTCAGCCATTTTTCTTGCTGACAAATTGGAGGTGGAAAGAAAGTTTCCGACCAGCCACAGAACAATAAATATTACAGTGTTTCCCTTGGAAGTTCTCCAATCCGGGGCTCTGTATGTACACTGTTAAACACGTGCTCTTGTGCCATTTCTCCCTTTCCCTGTCTTACCCTCACTCCGTTTCTATCCATCTATCCCTCCCATCTCATCTGCTGCACCATCTGTCCAGCTGTAATAAGCAAGACTCTTCATGTGCTTTCTTTCACTGCCTCGCTTTCTCTCCCCTACTGATTCTGGCTCATCCCCCTCTCCAGGCATGGCCCCTCCTGCATGGCTGTTTTGACTGACTTGTTTGCATCCCAGGATGGGGCTAGCACGCAGGCAGACTCCCCGCGCGCAGAAATATCTCTAACACACAACGCCGTTTTCCTCTTTCGTCGTAGGCACCAATGTGATGACCTTAAACATGCTCTTCTCCATGGCATACATACGAGATGCTTGATATACCTCAATAACTCTGACAGAACCAAACCATCTCCCTCTCACGGTGAAGAGTGGACAACCTAAGATCTCACAAGTCAAGTCTTCACCATCAGCACCGTATTGATCTGAGCCAGTCACCACACTGACATCCCACTCGGCTGGATAATGGGGGAAATCAGTGTAAAATATTGTGTGTGATTCGAGTCTTCGGAGACTGTTGGAGAATGTGATGCGTTTGTCTTTGACCATGTAGAGTGTCTGGTAAAAGCCTTCCAACAGCATTCAAGGACACTGTGCCACAGTGCAAATGGCGATCGGCTTTTGCGGTGTCCATATTGATTGTATGCCCACGAAACTAGAATGGCATTACTGGGAAGACGAGGCGTATCATACAATACAACAAAGACCTCTACTGCCTCACAGTGGCACATTTTGGCTACAGTCCGAAAGGTTGTGGACGGGAAGGACATCAAAGAGTAAAAACTGTGTTTATCCCTTTTGAGGGGTCTGGAAAATGTCATCAAATAAATGGGAAAGCCTGACCAGGGGAAACAAACACAGCCGTGTGAGCAATAAGGCTTTGTTGTTTGTATGCATGTATAAATAGGTGGGATTCAAAGACAAGACATTTTTACACACCTTAAGGTCCTGAAAAGGTATATTTACTCAATCAGCCTCTTACTCGGCTCAATGCGATACCACATGAACACTATTCTCTGCAGTTAGAAAAGTTATGTTGATTTCACACGATTCACAAGATATCTTTTGTGTTTTTCTCTGTGGTTATCTCACTGGATTGGGCCAGACTCAAAAGGAAAAGATACCGTTACTTATTTTAGCTACGTTTGGATCCAAATTTGATGACATGTGGAATGTTAGTGCTGCCAATTACATTGGATCAAAGCACACCCACACAATGCTGAAGAAGCAGAGTCGCAGGATTTGTTTCTGAACTTTAATTGTTGCATATTTAGAGGTGAATATTGTATGCAATAGAAAAATACTTAGAGGAGCTATGGCCATTTCTAAACATTTATGCACGCTAGTCAAAATAAACATGAAGTCTCATGCAAATGAAACAATTAGAGAGGAGCACACATCGATTGAATCGTCCGAGACAAATACAAAAAAAAAAAAACTGGACTTTTTTAATTAGCTTGGAAAATGTGATTAAAGTTTTTAAGGCCTTTATGCCAGTGTAAATTCAAATAGACTGGTCTTAGCAAAGTATTCAATTAAAAACAAAGTGAGTCCTTACAACATTAAAGGTTTACGATGCATCTTTGGATTAGACATGCTGTGTGAGAGCAACGTCGATACATTTATTTAAACCATAAAGCCAGAATACATCCACACTTAACAGAAATATGTAAGCGACAACGAGGAGCCCCGCAAAGCAATATCGAACTGCATAAGCAAGGTGAATTGCTTTTGAGGCAGGTCTTTTTTGAAAGATTCCACGGTTTCAAGATCAGCTGAGACAATATTCCATTTTCTCTCGCTGATAGCTCTTCCTTCCATTAGATTTTAAAATATCCTCTTAAGCACTGGAAATTCTATAGGAACGATTCCTCTAGAGTTATTGATTAGAAAAAGCCTGAAATCTCCGGACAGTGCCGGATCAATATTACTAAGCCTTCTCATATCTAGCTGTATAATTCCTCCAGTTAGCCAATCCTTCCAGTTTAGAGGTCAAGGAGTTGGGCTGTTCTCCAAACAGTTTATCTGTAAGCCAGAGACAAACCAATTGTTGTTGTGGAGGCCACGGTCATAATTAGGGAAATGCATTACAGATGACGCCTCAATGAGTTATTGTTCACAGCGTATTGAATGGAAGTCGCTGGTAGCCGAGCTTCACCATCAGAGGACAGACAGCCTTCCTGCTCATCCCCCATCCTGGGTCTTCACAGACTGCAGGGATGCTGGTGGGTGGGGTGAGGATTATCCTTGCAGTTCAGAGCAGGGTTCCTGCAGCACCGAGCGAGACTCGGCAGCACCGGGAGAACTCAGTGGATAATGAGCAGCCTTTGTGATGTGTGCTGCAGGGGCGAGTGAAGGCTGATCCGGGTAGCCGTAATGAAGCCCGGGCCTCCATCTAAAGCCACACAGACAGGAATCCACGCGCCTACTGTTTCACTTCCACATCCGTTTGATAAGATTTCACACATTTCTGCACATAATCCTGCATCTTATTTGTGTATGTAAATCAGGGACTGGATATTTGGGTGACATTTTTTTTTTACCACATCTAAAGCCAGATGTTTTATAAAATAAAGACTTGTGGAGATGCATGAATTTTAAAGACACGTGAATAAATTAAACCGTCTTGAATTTTGTATTCTTTTAAAAGACTCCCATCTAAAGCAATGGAGACTAATACATCTGAAATGCGAAGGCCTTTCGCCAGTTTACATGCAGTCGCAGCAGCTGGACCATGCTGAGAACGACACCCTGACCTTTACTTCCACGACATTATGTAACTCACTCGTCACCGCCGCTTTACAATTCGTGCTCCGCCACGAAACGTGCCTCTCAGACTGCCGTCCTCGGATTTGAGTAATTAAAAAGAGGGACACGTGCAAACACGAACACGGCCTCACCTCATGGACACTTAACTGCCGGACAACTTACTTCACACTGTATGGCTCCATCTCATTAACTGCGCACAACACATTTCTGCTAAAGCGACACGGTAATGCAAGTTATCAAAAGGAGCAGGTTCTACTTGAGTTACTGCTGTCAGAGAGGGCTGAAAACATGACTGCTGCCTGCTGCTTAAACCTCTCTAAAGACAGCAGAATACACACGGCTGCTACTGTGTGGGCGTTACAGCTATGCTTATGCATGGGGATAAAAACAAGATGATGACACGGCTTGTAGATGGAGACTCAGAATAGCACATTAGAGTGTGATCTCTTTTTTGGTGTGTGCATGGACCGCTGCATCCATTGGCCTTTTGCCCATTTAAGTTGCATAGTCAATCCGTTGTGTGCACTCATGCTAAGGCGAGAGATACCGTACAATCCCTGCTTGGGCCTCATATCCTCACAGCCAAGAGCGATGCATTTACTTCTTTGAGGCGCACATTTTTCATTACTTTTTTTTGGGCATCCATTTGAATATCTATATGGACTTAATTTCATGCTTGACCTGCATTTTCACCATATATGCAAGCAGAAATGCCAAAGACAGAATGGCTGATTTGGAACAATCAGAAATGGCAAAATCAGTTGTCTTTGTTACTTTGTATTTATTTGAGTTACAATCAAATGTTCTCGCTAGGTTCATAAAGCTCGTTGACCTTTCTCTGTGGCGTGAGCCGGATTTTCAAACTGGAGGAAGAACACAATGACACGTTATATCAAAGCAGACTATTAGTTCTATAACTAGGGAAGCTCATAGTTATAATCTTTCATATCATTCATGGCCGTAATTTCTTCTACAATAGCCATTCAAGGTATTTACAGCCAGTAATTACTTATCTCACACACACAGTATCTGTATCTTCAGTATATAGTAGTACTTATTGTTAGTGACAGTCTGCCATTCCCATGCTGGATTCAAATTATTTTCACATGCACCAGGGATTCAGAGGAAAACAATCCATAGAAGTAATCAATGAGATTTTATCTCAATTATATGGACTTTACTGTTTGTTTACTCTTTCCATCATGTCACAGCTGTATAACATTAACGATAATGCAAAACAAACCTCACACTGCTACCGTTTAGCATTAAAACCTTACATCTAATGGCTTTGTTTTTTTAGTGAAGCATGAAGAAGAAGAAGCCATCTTTCAACTGTCAGTTGTATGCCTCAGCCAAGCAGTCATGTTGCAGTTTGCATCCATATATGTCATAAATGCAATCTGCTCATTATTTTATCCTCCAAGACCAGTGCGTGACATTGTCGTACTTGGTAAATTCATTCTTGAGGTTATGGCCAAAAACATGTTTGAGGTCAGTGACCTTTGACAAATTTAAATCAGTTCATCCTTGTGATCATTCCCAAGGTCCTAACTCACTGAAGGCGTTGCTGAGATATCTCCTTCACAAGAATGGACCAGACGGACACACAACCCATAACAATGCATCAGGCTGTAGTTAACACTCCTTGGTTGATTTGTAAAAATGTCCTTTATAATAACTGCTGTGTTTTAATCAATACATTCCAACTTCAGATGGCATGCAAAAGGTGCGAATCAGGCTACAGTTCAGCAATACTTTGCAATTTATTTAGTTTGTAAGGTCAGTTCAGTATGCAGGGATAAGTACATGTTGCGATCCAGGCACCAGCAGCCTGAATGACTGGAGAGAGGTCCAGAAGTGCCGACATGATCTGCATCTTCTGAAATCAGCAGAGATAATTTACCTCCAAGGATAAATACTAAAATATTCATCAAAGGAATTCTTAGGCGATGATAAGTCGCATCCTGTTACCTCTAAAAAATATAAGTGCTCCTGATCGCATTTGATTTGGAAAATATAAGATATGGTTAAAAACACACAATTTAGTCAGATTTTTCAAGTCCACTTGTGCGTGTGTTTGAAGTCTGCCAGTGGAAAGGAGTGATGCAGTGCAGTGAAACCACAGATAATAAAAACCCAACCTCCAGTCTGGTTTTTTTTGGCACCTCTGAGTCACTGGAGCACGAGAGCGGCTGAGACGACCAGAGGCAGCAGGAGGCCAGAAAACATTTGTCTACTGCCTGAGGTGAGAGACGCCCCAAACTGGTCCAGGAGCTGCAGGGCCACACCGTTGGTCCAGCCAAAACCCAGCTGCACAAAGGGCCACACAGCCGCTCATAAGGGACGTTTTCATTTAGTAAAGCAGTGAAATACAAGTTATGGCTGTAAAACAAGAAATAAAACAAGTGACTAATTTCTGCTGATGGAACGAGGGAGAAAACCAAAGTGAAAAGTAAATGACAACATGACCCAACATGGTGAGATTATACAAAAAAACAAGATGGATGAGGACAAAGACGTGAGGAGGAGGAGAGTATGGGTGTTAGATGACGAGCATGCAAACGTGTTTACGTTGAGGCAGAAGTGAGGTAAAGAGAATCGACGGGGCTCGGTGTGAAATTAAAAAGACTTGTGACTATAAGCACATTAGTTTAACACCAACACATGAAAGGAAATACCTGAACTTCATATTCTCCTCCACCACCAGGTTTGCCATCGCCGTTCACGTCATACTGTCAGGAGGGAGAAAATGACACATTGTGAGCCAGCGGTGTTATCACCGTGCAGCACAAGCTCTGACTTACCGAAACCTCAAGCGACTCACCTTTTCAAACATGGCTTCGTACTTCATGTACGCCAACCAGTTCGTCTTGATCCAACGCTGGGCCAAATCCAATGCTAGTTGTTGAGCATCCTCTGAGGGCAGTTTGGATAAACCTGGAAATATGAAAGTATTCTTCATTCACTCAAACCTAGAGTCTTTTTTGGACATGAGGCTTGCTGGTAGTTTGAGGGACATTCAGCAGGACAGTGGTCCTAATCATACAGATTTTTCAGCCAAAAAATTTTAGGGCCAAAAAAGCTCAAGTCAAATGGATTTCAAGTCAAATATAAAAGCTTTATGTAAATTGTCCCAATTTATTTCTGTCCCCTTTAATAAAAGGTATCCTGTGGAGCTTTTGACCACTGGTCGCACTATGGAGAAATGTTCTCACAAGTGGGTTCCTTTTTTTTTGCATGCGGATGACAAGATACATTTTCCTGCAAATGTTTTTTACACTCCTCCACTCCACTGATGAGGCGGAAGTAATGCCCTAAGAAACACAGCAATGTCCCAGTAAAGGCCGCAGAGGAGAAATATGGATGGAAATGGACGCATTCATATCCATTCTTTCGACCAATTGAAGCGGTTCACTTCATTACCCCGAGCGCGCACACACACGCTGCCAAACGTCTCATCAGATTCTAATTTAATCATGGCACAGCCGTCGGGAAGAATTCAGTGTTCAGTATCTTGCCCAGGGACACTTTGACATGTGTAATGGAGGAGCCGGGGATCGAACCACTGATCTTCCGATTATTGGACGGCGGGCCCATTCTAACTCCTGTCTGAGCCTCAGCAGCTGGATGATAACGATGCCAGTTTAAATCCCTCAAACGATTGGCTTTATTCATTTGCCTTTTATGAGGGGATACATTCAACATGCCTGCTGGACCTCAGTGACACAAACGCACAGATACACACGGCATCTGGGTGGGCACACTCAACATAATCGTTTAATGAAACTCTCCAAAGTCCCTTTAAAAAGGCAGATATAAACAGCCTAAAATTACACCTGAAGGTCTGTGATTTAACCTCATTTGTTTCATTTCCATGTGCTGGAGTACAAAGCTAAAGCAAGAAAGTAGAGCACTACCCGAGGACCGCTGTGCCAAGACAACCAAGCAACGCGTTGATCAACTGGTAAATCATCATCACTACAGGTTGCAAGAATGGTGGCAGATACATTTACAGCCTACCATCGATGAGCATGTGTTGCAGAGGAGGCCACGCGTTGGGATAGTCCCACTGCTGCCCAGACTCGCTCAGCGACGTTGGCACGCCATTGGGAAACTGGAGAGCACCACTCTCCTGTACAGACGAGAAAACCAGCAACCATAAGAGTGAGCTTGGATTTGACCAGTGCAGTGTGTGCGCCATCTGCTGGAGCAAAAGAGTACAAATCATAAAACACAGCATCCTATGGGAGGCTTCTCAGCAGGAGCAGGATTTGTGTCTGGAAATGGTGGTGGGTAAGTAAAATAGGCAACAATATCTTCCGTCAAGAACAATTTCAAGGGAAAAATGTAAAAAATCAAAAATCATGCCAATGTGTTTTAAATGTATTGTCAATTGTTTTTTTTCCTCTTCATTATAACCCCCCCCCCCCAAAAAAAAAAAAACTGAGGGCACTAGCACTAGCTGCTGAACAATATTCAATGGCACGTGCACTTTATGATGATCCACTTATTTATCTGTGTACTTGTATTGTCAATGTTTCTATGGTTGTCTTTACTGTAAGAGCTGCTAAACTGTTTTTCGTTGTTTTCGTGACAATGACAATAAAGTATTCTATTCTATTCTTAAAAGACAAAAAAAAGGTCTTTGGGTAAATATCATAAATGCTCCTAGTCTTTTGTGCGTCTGATTGACAGCAGCTGCCACAGTGACGTGTTATACCATGGGGAGGGACTAAGTAAACTAACTTGCTGACATGTCGTGGTTAGTTAGTGTACTGTTGGTGGTATTTGGACCACACCAGCAGTAACCGGACCAAACAGACATTTGCAGCTCTGTCTACATACCGTTTAATGTGCTGTAACGTAGTTGAATTGGCCATCTAGCCTGCAAACCGACATAAGCGGTGTACTTTTACTTTAAATTAGACTAAACTACATTCAGTGACAATAACTAAGTGGAGCGGCCACTGCAGCTCCACTTAGTTATTGTCACTGAATGCATCTCTCACTTACCCGTAATGGTATCTAGCCACACAGTTTTGGCTTCATTTGTTCATGTTTTGGATGATACTCAAAAAAAGGTGAAGGGTAATTGTTAATTTGGCTGCTTTAGCTTTTGAACTACTTTATACCTACCTACTGTATATCCAGTGTCTGTTTTATAGTACAAGGTTTTTTTTCTTCATGGAAACAAAACCCATTCCCCGCCCAAAAAAAGGAAGCCAAACACAAAGTATCTGCATTGCTAGATATCATTGGAGGGAAGTGGAGAAAATATGCATCTTGCCTATAACCATTTAAATAAACAAAATGATCTATTATGCATCATTTCTTTCTGAACTGAGATCACAATGAAGCCCAGAATGTCCACCTACCTTCAGATACTGTACCGCCTTCTCTCCCATCTCAGGCTGAGAATAGCACTGTGCCCAAACAGGTGCCAGGTTGGAGGGGTAGAACTCGACGTGTTTGGAGTGCGTCATCAGGTTGAAGTCAAACCAGGCTCCCCTCTCAGCATCCCACAGCACAGACTCTATCGCCTCCAGTCTGCGGGCTGCATTCTGGTCATACAGTGCAGCTGAGTCACCATCACCTGTCAGGAAACAGCACATCACCGTTACACAACACCAGTTGGGAGCTAAAAGCGGTGTGCAGGCCGCAGTTAGCTGCAAGGTCAAAGACTGCTGCGCTCACCCAGTATCCTGTGAAATGAAGCAAGAGTCCTCTCATTGCGGCACAGAAGAGCGTTGAGGTCCGTGGGCAGGACATGACTAGTGCCGGTGTCCCCGAGGCTGCCGTTGATGTGGCCGTGCGTGTACCAGCGGGACGAGAAGTCCCAGCCAGACTCTGCACCCGCTTTCAGATCCATCCACAGCTGCTCCTTACAGACTGAGGGCAGACGGTGAGGGGGAGGGGGAGATTAATTCTCAAGTAGAGCCACAACAATTTGTTTGGTTACTGCATGTGGCATGTTAGTTTTACACAGATGATCCTTGAATCAAGGGGAATGTATTTCACTTTTCCCTTTATTTTTAAATGACCAAAGCAGGGTGATTCTCAAACTCATAAAGGTAGAGTCAATCAATAAACACGAATAAGGCATTACCATCCGTGAGTCCTTCAGCTAGTTCCAGATCATCTGTGTAGGACTCAGGCCTAGAAACAAAACAAAAAACATGGTGACCATAGGTTAAGCACACCCTACAATACACATGTTTTAAACTCATTTGTCTACAAGATGTATTTCAGTACGTACCTGGGCAAGCCCACCTGCACGTGATACCGGTTCAGTAGATGCTTTGATCCATTTACTTCCACAGTCACAGAGCGGTTCTGCATCCAAAATCGATACTCCTGCTCCAGAGCTGGTAAAGCTGCTCTAAACCACGTTCGTACAGACAGCGGAGAGCAGAGCTTTTAATTCAGAATACTTCAGTCCTTAATATCATCACACAACAATATGTTGGGGTGTCACATTCTAATTAAGCACATTAGGGAAAAACAAAACGCTGGAGGCACAGACAGACACGAGCACTGAGGTTTTGATGTTTAGTAGGCTTTTTTCTTCTTCTCCTATTCTGGGAGACATGAGGCAGCTGGAGAATGATAATGCGCCTGGCAGGACATCAGCTCAGACCTAAATATCACCTGAGGAACTCTTTATTCTTGGTTGCTTGATAGTAGCTCTCCACCATTAGAGTGAGGAATGGAGGCTGACTGCGCCTTTCATAATAAATCCGCCCACCATTTGGAACGAAGCCATATCTGTAGCAGAGTGATGGAAAAATACATTTTATTCCACAAATCTTAAAATCCCCACCCGAGAGCTCCGTATCCAAAGTGTAAAACCGTAGGTCGCTAAATTACTTATTATTCAAAATGAGCCTGCTGAACTACAGCGAGCTGGACTTTTTTCTTATTTTTAAGTGCCATGAAATACGAGCTGTGCTTTGAGGCTTACCTGTTGACAAGGTAGAGGAAGTTTTGAATCATCCCGTGGGCCGTGTCTGTCATCTCCGACAGCAGGAGCCCGTTGATGACCCAGTAGGAGTCCCTGTTGGGCACAGAGAGGCTCACATCACTGTGTGCACGTGGCCCCCCCGTGGGCCCTCAGCAGAGACCCCTGGCTGGGTCCGGCTGTGATCTCTCCTTGCGCCGACCTGCTGAGACTTCCCTCTCAGGCAGACAAGCTGAGCGACAGGATTCATCGTTCACTCACCAGTAGTAGAGCTCCCTGAAGCGGCCCCCCGGCACAACGACGGGATGTGGGCTGTATATCTGCGAGTAAAGCTCTGGGTGATCTCTAACGGCGGCAGAGATCTGGAGGAGATATCATCGACGATTAAAAATCTTTGGATGCTTCAGCCTCACCCTGAAGGCTGCAACTGACGACCGTCATTGTTGTTGACTAATCCAAATTCTGTCAATTTGGTCTACAAATCAAAAAGATAATGAATATTGATTTTTCTAAAGCCCAATTGGACATAATCAAATTGATTGTTGGGTCCAACATACAGAACTAAACTAGAAAGTATATTACATTTACCAACAGACAAAACAAATTCACATTAGAGAAACAAATCCAGTGAAATGTTTTGCATGTTTGTTTAAAAATGGCCGGTGTGCCAAGTTAGGGCTCTACTGTCTCCACCTTTCTGCCGAGCGACTTCCACAGAATGTGTATCTTTTCAGCCCAATTACGTAGTTCTTGGTTTGCTATTCCTCCCAGGAACTTTGGCCTGTAGATTAAAAAAATAATAATAATAATCATGTCAATCAAGCAAACTGAAGAAAAATAAGTCGTCCAACAACTGGGTCTCACTTGTCATGCCAGTCTGGCGGTGTCCATGACTCAAACTCTGTCCCGGGTTCCTCAAAGTATGCACTGAGGAACTCCTGCAGCTTGGCAGGCGGGACGGTGGCATTTGGCGATTCATTTGACAGGTTGCGAAAAGCAGACAAAACAACATCTGGAGAAGACAGGGAGCCACGTAATGAAATGTCATAAAAAAACAAGAAGGAATTACTGACCGTATACTCACCAGGAGTTTGCCTCAGCTTCATGTCAACAAAGTACTTGTCATCATCGAAGAGCTTCGCTTGCTGTACCTGATGCAGGATGGAACCAACGCAGTATATTTCACTGAAATGAAGGTGTGTTTAAGTTCTGAATTATTAAACAAACATGGATATGTGTAGAAGTACAGAGTCCGTCAGGGAAGCAATAAAACCATTTCACAAAACAATAAGGTGAGGGCAAAGGTCTGCTGACAACTTGCTTATAGGAGACAATTCAACAAATATTACGAGCAACATCTGTTCGCATGCTGCAGTAGTTAAATTCGAATAAAATACATAAAAAGAAGCTTTGCAATATGTTAGATTGCGTCGCAAACTGAACAGATGGGTTATTGTTCGAAACCAATTTAAATTCAGAGCAGAAGTTTAAAGGGTCGAGGAAGGTCCAGCATGTCTAAGGAGAAGTCTAAAAAATAAATCAGTTTATCTGCCGTTCATTACCATAACTTTCCCATTCGAACGACTTCCTGTTCTTGAACTGTTGATTCCGAATGCCTCATGTACAAAAACCTTTTCTAGAAGCACGTCAGTCACGTATCTTTACCTGTCACATGGAGGAGGGAGAGCGCCGTTTACACGGGTGGAAAGAGCCACTGATGACAAGCTAAATAGCACCACGGTGAGCATCTTGAGCCGTAGACTGAAGACCGCAGAGTACAGGTAAGCACTTCCTCTTCCTCAGGCCAGAGGTCATGTGAAGACATACCGGTCCAATCTCCACCTTTACGCACTCGCGCACTTTGAGGCGCGCTGCCGCGGAATCCGTGAGGGTTTCGTTCTGTCCCACAGTCACATTGTCGAGTGTTTGAGGGATCCGACATGTCGAGCCCGTTATGAACCCTTTCCGTAAGTCAGAAATAGATGCAGAGTTTACCCACAATTCATAGCAATGCGACTTTAACATGCATATTACCAGTGGACGCATGTATGGAAGCTCATTTCTGCCACCGATGAAAAATTAAGACGCTGCAACTCTCATAATTTCGACTAAGTCATAATTATGAGATAGATAGTAAGTGGAAATTATGAGTTAAGTCATTATGACTTACTTCATCTTAGCTTTTTTTTATCTGTCGAAATGGGATGTAAAAATAGAAAAAAAACAGGCATGCGAAGATGACGGCACGTGTTCAGCCTTAAGGATTAAAGATGGGACATGGAAAACTCATGAAATCAGAGGAATATATACACACGGTTGTCATGGAAGCGGTTTTGACAAACGCGTAAATAGATCTCATCTCGTGAGGAAAGAGCATAGAAAACGTTCAAATCAGGGAGTAAAAGGTAAAATAAATACCCACAATTGTATACAATATTTTTTGACGTCATGATTAACGTGATATCTTGCCCATTTGTATTACACCATAACCAGTTAACAGGTGATGTCAGTAAGTCCCTGAGGGTTCAGGGTTTGAGGTCTTGGGGGAAATTGGGACTGGGCCTCAGACTGAAGAGCAGCAGCAACATAGAGCTGTGGAAGAGGGGTCAACAAGGAACTGCCATGGTTGCCAAGGACGACAACACCACAATAAATTTCAGTGAGCTTTATTATCAACAAAACTTTCAATTGAATCCAATAATATTCATGACATCTTTTAAACTTATTTTCATTGTAAAATTCGCATCACTGAAAAATTTGCCAATTAAATAACGACCAAATTTCTATTAAATAAAACAAATATTTAACTCAGGCTTTAAATTCTTCCTTAAATTTGGAGACTTTTTAAATAAGGTTAACTCCACTTGAACGTTTCATTTGGAAAACTAAAGTAAAAGGGCAACTTTTTTCAAACCTTTTTATAACCATTAACATAACTTTGGAACTTTAGATCTTATCATCTTGTTTAATTGCCCAAAGGCTCCTCCCCATATTTTCTTTTACTGATGCATCACGTTGGAAAAAAATCCCTATGGGAATCCTCCCACATCCTCTGAAGACGAGCGGCCAGATAGTACACAAAAGCTGTGTTTTTCGTAATTGTTTCAGAACCATCAAGAGAGGATGAACATGTGCATCAGGGCAGATAGCGCATTAATTTAGCCACCCCACAAATAAAAAAACACCTTAAAGAATGAGACAATTTAGTTACAAATTATCCAATTGAATCACCCGATCTGGGGCAAGATGCTCTTGTCTCAGTCTTTAAGGTTCTCAAAATGGCAGCCACGGGCAGTAAAGCAGCATTCCTTCAAAAGATAGCAATACACTAGATCTTGAGGGATCGTCAATCTTAGCTCTGAAAGCATTTGCTGTGGCTATTACTACAGGTGGCTGCCACCAGACAGGCAGCTGCCAAGTGCCTGCACAATTAGATCCCCGTTCACTCTGCTAATGCTTCATTTAGTTTGAATACGTTTCACAAATACAGCCCTCACCCCGACCAAAACAGCCAAATTAAATGTACAAGTATTTAGGGGACAGCAATAGAGCCGAGCGAACAGGGATCGTCCTAACCAATGAGAAATAAAATGGTCATTTTAAACTGAACATCGTCACAATTTGGATTTTTTTTAAAAGACATTAAATGAAATGTGCAAATGTACTACTTCTCATTGATTAGAACAGTGTAGAAAGCATCTCACCATAACAAAAGGGAACCTCATTCGCAAAAAGGTTTCCGGTGATCAAACAAGTGGTCAGGAGACCTTAATGCAGGACAAGGTTGTCATGTTGCATAAAAACACAAAATGCAACTGTATTCCAAACCCCAAATAGCACAAGGAAAATAGCACAAGGATAAGAGAAATAATCCATGAACTCAGTAGTCCGAGGTGCCCGCGTTATTTTCTAAACAAGCAGTCTGATAATAGTAATATGTAATCCTTCATGCCCATTCCCCCTCCGTGCCAATTATTATTATTTTTTTTTTAGATGTTCTGCATCACACTTTCTCCCATTTGGGCATACAAAAAGCAGTGCAGTCCGTGTTAACGCCTGAACCCATCTCTGTGCGTCAAGTGCAGCCCAACCTGCTCAGGTTGCGTTTTCTTTTTTTCTTTTAAATGAGGCATCTTTTGCTAGCTGGGTTTAAGTAAGCCAGCTAGCTTGCAATGCACAGAGAGTGGGTTCCTGATACATTTTTGGTCAGATTTGTTGGATGCATTTGGCAAACATTCTTCAGAAGGGGGAACATAAATCCACAGCATCCTTAACATTTGCAAAGTGATGTAGCTGTGCTTAAAGAGCAGAGAGAACGTAACCGCAAATACCTCCCCGGAAAACAAATTCTGCCAATTCGGCTGCACTGAGAGAGCGAGTAGTACTACTACATGATAGAATATTATTTCCTTATAACACTCACTATAACTGGAGATCTTAGAGTGTGTTTCAAGAGTCGGTTTCACAAGTTAAGGCTGGTGAAAACAAAGAATTCATTACTCGAATGCACAAGCTTAACAAAGCCTTCCGTCTAGACTGAACACTTAACACTGGGAGCAGGAGAATAAGGGCAACAATTTAAACAATCTTAATTTAAGTGCCGCGTCGAAGAATTGCACTCTGAAGGGGCTAAAGATTATTAGTGTACTCTGCCTCCAAAATAAATGTAATGCACAAGCCATCTTAAAGGTTTTAGATTCTAATAAACTCTGCAATTTCTAAAATTATAAATAAATTCACAGGCCAATATTGCAGATCAAACAAACCAAGTGAAGAAAACGGTCTCCAGTGCTAACGAGAGAAGGGGATGTGGGGTCTTAAGTTTGTTGGCCAGCCTTTTGAACTCGTTTAAAACAATCTTAAAATGAAGGTATATACACAAGGTGTAAGGTGCACCCCACATGTTGGCTGCACATGTCGTAGAATAAAGTATGGCCATCCATAGGAAGGTGAAACAGAACAAGAAAAAAAAGAAATGCGTTCCCACAATTAAACTCCACCAAAACAGGAATCCTCATGACTCATGGTGTTGAGAGGCTGCTTATTCATTCTTAGTGTTCTGAAGCTGAAGACGGAGGAAAGGATCTGGGTCTTTTAGAAGCACGAGCTTCTACACAAGCAACCGGACAGTCTGGCTGTCTCTTGGAGCAAAATCCAGCATTTCTGTCCATGCAACATCCAAGTTTGTCCTCGTTTATCAGCCAGACTCAAGTGCAGCGAAGCCAACAAAAAAGATCAGACCGGCCTCTCCTAATCTCCATTCCTTGCAAACTGATGAAACAACCAAAAACACTTAAGAAATCATCTATGCGGTCGGACGTTAAATTAGTGAAACAAATTTTCAAATCGGCAAACGTGAGTGTAGTATGAAGTGAGCAAGATGGCAGATAATGAAGGGTTATTACTTTAGAACGAGTTGATCTGCTTGTTAAGGCACTTGATACAAATTTGTTAAAACTTCCCAAAGTAAAACGTGGAGAATGGAGGGTGTCGTATAGCGGTCTGTTGGTGCTGGCTTTGCGTCATTGGTGGATATGAATCTTCACAATGTGCATTGATACATTTTCGACTTGGTCCCGTGCTTTCCTCCCGGTGCTTATGTCTTCAGGGTGTGTTGGTGCAGCACAGAGCCCTATAAAAAGGCAAATGAGTTCTTCCAAAACGTGTCCCATCAAAATACGCATTCCTTATGGTGGCATCCAAAACGGGAAGACAGACAGAAACTGTACATAAAAAAAACGAGAAGTCCAAGACGGGGGGGATGAAAAAAAAGATACAAAGGGGAATGGAGGTTGGATTGATCTGTCGAGAGAAAAATAAGTTTGGTGTTTGGATAAAATCGGGTCTTGCAACTACAGCTCCATTTACATTAGAACCTCAAAAGTTATGACATAAGTTTAATTATACACCATGCAATTCCCCTAGTCGCAACAGAGGGAGGACTCTCTCTCCTTGTAAAATCATCTTATTTATTCTTATTTTCCAGGTAAACCTAAATAAAGTGTATGAATTCACTGACATCAAAAAGACAGGATATTTAAAAATAGTGAACTCACTGGCTCATGGCTTGACTTCTTCGCCACTCTCACTGTGGTACTCTGCCACATATAGGCTCTTGTCGATGATGCCAGGGATGGGCTTGATCTCCGTTCCAAGCTGCTCCTCAATCCCCTTCAGGTTGAAGCGATCATCGTATGTGATGAGGTTGATGGCTAGACCCAAGTGTCCAAAGCGGCCTGGAAATTAAGGATGTGAAGGTTCAAATTAATATTTTATAATTATTGTATGCTACCCAAAACAAGTCTTTGTACAAACGCGTGGCTGCACAGATGGCCTGCAACCTATATGGGCTCTTACCAGATCTCCCAATGCGATGAAGGTACGTTTCTCCCAGCTTGGGAAAGTCGAAATTGATCACAACATTCACAGCTTGAATGTCAATTCCTCTTGTGAAGAGGTCTGTAGAAAAGAGGGCAAGAAATCAAAGATATTTAAGTAAAGCTATGTATTGATACAGAATGGTTTTAATACATATTTTCTGCAGTATTGGTACACAAGTACCCTCTGCGTTTTCTACTCTCACTTTAACACAAAGTAGACACTGTTATTTCTTAACAAATATTCAAGGTATTTTATTAAAGTTAGAAAATCCAGTATTGTGACAACACTACCACAAACTGAAACAATACAGAGTTCCGTTTGCAAATGTGCACACCCGTGTTAATTGGTTGGTGCGCGCATGTGTCATCACAATTACCCAGCGCATGAGTCTCGCAATCCAATCGTGGTGGCAGAACCCTCCCATTAATAAAACCCAGGCAGACAGCGCACACACACACTAAACAAAAGCATTGGGTCTGCTCCCACAGGTAACATGAGAATAAAATATATTGCGTTACTTCCGCTTAAGACACGCCATCCATGCACAAATGCTGCCGTCTTCAGCACTGAAGTCGCGTGGCTGCACCAAGCCCAAAATCTTGTGGATCGAGGAGTCACTCAAAAAGGTCCATAAACTTATCACTACTGTGACAGTCCTCTGGATTTCAACCACCTGCCACCCGAGTCTCCCGCAGAGCTCGCAAACCAGTATTTCAACTTTACTTACAGCAGGTATAATAATCCAGCCGGGCAGTGCCGAGCACCACATGTACCAAGCCACCTGGGGCGTAAATTTGGTTCAGTTTGGCCACGATTTCTCTCTAGCAAAGGCATCTATACATGAAACATGCAAGTAAAGTTTAACCTTCAAAAAAATTATGCCATCTCTTGTAAGTGACCAAACAATAACATTTTAGAACAAAGGTATGTATCTATCATCTTTATTTATCTTGAATGCAACCAGAATCTTTGGCAGTAAAAAATAGCTTAAAATGTTGTCACTTGCACCCTCACTCAGACTGCAAAGTAAACGTACACCAATACGCCTGTAGTGCATTTCAAAAAGGTGGACACAATTCTCCTGCTGGAAATGGAGGCAGCATTTTGGCCACTGGCAACTTTAGTAATACATTTCAGTATTACCATGTACAAACACTGAACAAACACTTTCCCAAAATACTGATAGGCTATATATCTAAAAAAATCATTGTTTTATACAGAAATTACGTTATGCAATATAAATACACTTGCTACTGCTATAGCCCATTCTGCTTCTGCCTCCAAAGGCTGCTTGAAAGCAACATCTTTGGGGTTTAGCGATAAAAATAAAATAACTATGACGGAACAAATTATTCAGGTGACATAAATCCTTCTGTAGACTGAGCTCTGCCACCCATGCGGTCATAATGCCAATGTTCCAGCTTCAAGCAGGCATTGCTCATACCAGATGTACCACTGCTCATGCCGTTTTCTAACTAGTTAACTCTGGTAAACATAGCAACTACTCACCACTTTCTATATTCAACTTCTGACCCTTGCAGACCCCTTGCCTCGACATTAATTACAGCCTTTACCAGTTTATGCCCATTTAACATTAGAACGATGACACATTAACTTTGCATCTAGTGTGTGCGTGTGTGTGTTAGTGGCACTAAGCTTAGACTGTACTTTCTTTGTAAACTATTTCATAACCATAATTCCTGCTTTGGACTTATTAGGGATATTGCTATTAACGGTAATAGCAATATCCCTAAAAAGGCAAAAAGCAGGAATTAGTATTGCAAAATCCTAGCATTACGTTACCAACTTTTAGGTAACGCAGCGTTTAAGTAACGCAGCATATCGCGAGTTACGGATTCTCACCTTTATCTCTGTGCAAGAGATTCAACAAGTATTTTTTCCTTCTTTGCAACCAAGAGCAGCCATCAGTTTACAAGATGCATGGAAAATACTGGCCCACGTCAAGTCTGGTAGAATTGGTACACCGTCTCACAACAGCTTCTGTAGTATTTCACAATCCGACTTGCTCCACCACTTACCAGTGCAGACAAGATTCCGACAGAGGCCGTTTCTGAAGTCGTGGAACACACGGTTGCGATGCTCCTGGAGAGCAGAAAAGAGATGACATTTGAACCTTGTGGTGGATTCTGCCGTGAAACACTTTAAAATTGCTGTGGAAGCAGGTTATGCGTCTATAGCTCTATTGTTATGGTCTGTAAAACATGTTTACTATGTAAAGTACAAGCTAAACTGCAAAACTGGGTTATAATTTGGAAGAAATTAAAATGTATTTAAGATGAGTTTGCTAATTCCATTATTTTCCCACCCCGTCGTTAACTTTTTTTATGTCGGACGACGGTTGTCTGCCAAGTACGGAAGAATCCCTGATTAAAGACAACCTGCTTTAGTAAATGACAAATATGTGAAGTATATGTTGTCCAGTTACCCAGGTGTCAACAGGACTTTTTCTAATCTGGAAAAAACTAGTAGTGGCAGCAACACTATACAGAAATAGAGCATTGGTGTGATCTGTAATCACATAAAGTAAAAGGTGCATGCACGTCTGCGATGCACCACTTTAATGAACACCAAAAGTAGTAATAGCAGCTGTTCTAGGATCCATCGCCACCCGGGTGTATTTTGATCTTAAAGCTGGTGGAGCTGGCATTTCAGAGGCACTACTTTAAGCTGACCTGTCTCATCTTGGCATGAATGTAGAAACATGAATAACCAAGCTGGGAGATCTTCTTGGCAAGGAGTTCCACTCTCTGAGAGGAGTTGCAGAAGATTATTGACTGGTTGATCTGGAGCTGTAAAAAATAAAAAAAGCGCACCAACAGCAGTAAATCATGGTGAAATCAATGTTTGAATTCTGAGGGTTCCAGACATTTTTCTTAAGTATCTAATAATTTACATTTATGTCCAATTAAAAAAAATGCACAAAAAAAGTATTAGGATGGTAAGAAGTACCCATTGTATATGACAGCAGTTGCATTAAAAGACAAGAGTAAAGTTGGCATTTAACAACAGTTTTAATGACACATCTGAAATTAAATAACACAATCACGAAGTGCAGAAAGGCAACACTTACCCTGGAGAACAAGGTGTTAAGGCAATGGACTTTTTGCCTTTCAGTTACATATGCATAATACTGAGTCACACCCTTCAGTGTCAGCTCCTCCATCAGGTTGATCTCATAGGGTTTCTGCAAGTGTGCATTCTACAAAGCAGGTGAAGACAGCAGTTGTTATATTAAAGTTGTGCTACAGATTATGGAGGCAGTTGTGTTTGTTAGCAATAAGAAATGAACAGAGTACTTTAAAAACAAATTTAAATGAGAAATGTTTACCATAAACTTCTGAACGCTGATAGGGAAGGTTGCAGAATAAAGTAGGATTTGCCTTTGTTTGGGCAGGAAGCCCAGCATTTCCTCCATCATAACCACAAAGTCCTGAGACAGGAGCTTGTCAGCCTATTGAGCAGAAAGAAATGGAAGTCACATTGAAAGCCATCTAAAGAGAACACTTCCATTGTAAAAAAGGCCACTTCATTATTTAGGAAGAAGTCTTATTGATCAAAGAGAATGAAACAAACTATGTTACTTACTTCATCCAGAACGACCATCTGCACTTTATTGACTTTGGCAACTCCTTTCTTGATGAGGTCTAAAATTCTCCCAGGAGTGGCAATGATCACATGTACTGTAACATAAATTAAGCATTGGTAGAAGAAAAAAAAGGCAATAAATATAAGATGCACAGGATTTTCACAAAAGAAAGGCAGCGTTAAGACTTGAAGCTTTTTTAAATGTACAGCATTATGTAAAAATCATGTCCATCGCACTGACAATATTCAGAACCACCTAACATTGTGGTTTTGTGATGTGGCCAGTAAGTTAGTCCCTTTTTAAGAGACAGTTTATTCAAAAACAGAACTGACAGTGCAAAACACCTTCAGAAAGTGCACAAACAGGTTGAACATCCCTGAGATCTTAATTTGAAAAAAATAAAAGAAATGGACCAACACAAAAAACACACATGTATGCTTTACATCTGCCAAATGTGAGCCCTTTTTACTTTAATTGATCTCCTTGGAGCAGAAACTGCATTTAGCGTGCCCTGCTTTATCAATATGTATGCTCCTCTCACATCTGTTTTGACCACTTCATCTCAGCCCTGCATATAGAGCGTCCTCCTCCTCAAACTATTTCAATCACATCATCTTATCAATATCTGGGCCTCTTATGACCACGAAATTGCGTTGTTGGCTAAGCCCAACTACGTGATTTGCGTCATTCTACTTTTAGTTAAAAAAAAAACCTGCAGCCAGATCCGCCGGTTTAACGTTAACGAGTGAACTGAACCAGACCGGGGGGTTACGGCATGTTTCATCACGTTACGTTTTTTCCAAGTAACTGTAAAGGAACATAACGTAACTTTAACGACAATACACAACCCAAACACGTTAGCTAACGTGATAGCAAGCCGACTAGCTTCCATTAAAAACAAGTTTGAGGGAAATTAAGACAGTCGACTGTCTTTTATTGACTGGCGTAATAATTGCACGACAACGAATCGATAATGACATTCGTTGCCAACTCTTTGATAATTGATTTTTAGCGATTCGTTGTTGCAGCCCTAGACAGAGCACCTTCATTTCAAACAAGAGATTTTCAGTTGCTTGTATCAAAAAAACATGCAACAACCCAGACACATTCATTGTCTTTTGCTAAACAGGACAGTTAAGAATAAGTACAAACACAAACATTTAGCCCTTTCGGATGAAAATGAACACAGCATTTAGTATGAAGACAAAGTTCCACAACAGCAGGGTAACAACAATGTGTGGCAATTGTGAAGTTTACCCGTTTCATCGAGTCTCATGATGTCATCACGTAGGTTGGTTCCACCAGTGGTTGCCATTACCTTTACTCCACCCATGTGTTTGCTGACCTGGATACTTATTTGGCTTACTTGCAGAGCCAGTTCTCGGGTGGGCACGATTACCATAGCTGGAAATAAGAGAGAACCATACTTGTGACAACTCGTGTGTAACCCTTGACACTTGCACATAGCTTTTGCTTAACCATTCAAACCTATAAAAACATAATTACAGGGAAACCGCAACGAATTGTCTCTTCGGTAAGAACAACATTTTCGAGTGCTCCAGACATGTGCAATTAGTCTGCTGATATTCAAGTTCTCAATAGATTGTATACTTTATTTTTTTAAGCAATCTGGGGTTTAAAATCCTTTCCGATTTTCCCCTTCTCATTGTAGTCATCTATTGGCTTGCTGTGGCAAGATTTGTTTCCCAACAATGTTCATATTTAAACCACTTAGTCTTTATTTCATAACCCTGAGGTGACACAGCAATAACAGCACCAATTTTCCCCCCCATTCTAGTCTCTTAATTCTGCTGCCGACGTGTTGAAAAGTATAGATTTTCCTTTATACATTTCCAAACGCAGAACTAAAATCTTTGAACTTGGTAGGTTCTCATTTTCATGACACTTGGCCTAACATTAGGGCATTACTTATGCTAATGTTCTATTATCATGAGCCAATACTTATTTAAGCACACTTGGCCTTCATCATGTTTGTCATTTACACAGTTACCTGAGGTTAGAAGTGTTTGCGGATTCACACGTGACACTCGAACAAGCCCGACAAAAAAAAAAAATACAAGATAAGTTTACAAATATGTTCTTGCATTAGACCCATAGTTTAGTGATGTGTCCTTTCGTGTCGAGTAATCCAGGTAGATTTTGCTGAAGCGCGTATTGAGGCTTGTGTCGATGACGTATGCGCTGACGTTCGAAGCCTCGCGAGCCGGCTGTACCGCGCGTCAGAAAATGGTTTGTGGGTTTGCCGTGCGATTTGAAATATAAGAGGCAGCGAAACTCAATGAATTCCCTCCCCCTCCTCTCTGTAAGCAGCTTCATGTGTGCCTGTGAAAGGGTGTTTATAAAGCAGGCAAAATAGTCTCAAAAAGCCCAGCACTGGAAAAGTTCTTATTTTTATAAAAATTAATAAAATGGAGACATCAACACGGAGCCTCGGATTGAAGGACGGGTATTCCAACCACTGACCCACAGTCACAATCCACTCCCCAATTTGTTTCCAATTTCACTTCTGACCCCACCATTATATCATAAAGATGGACACAATATTACAAAGTTAATAATTGATGTATTGGCGTCACAAACATCATTCTTTCAATTCAAAGCTTCACACACCAAAGCCATGGTGTCGTTATGATCGCTCTGCCTGTTTTACATTTATTGTCCACTTGTGACGCAGTAGAGCAAATGAAGCTTCGGCCCATGAGCGAACCAATTGGATGGAAAGCTTCAAAGCTTCATCTCGCCATCACTACCATAGTTTAAGACTGCTTGATTTGTACTTCAAATACAGTGCAAACAAAGCAGTTTTACACAAGATAATTGAATTAAAGTTCATACTCCATTTAAATAAAACTATACAAATAGGGATTGGAAATATTTCATTTTATTTACCATGAGGCCCAAAAAAACAAAAACAATATTCCCTTTTGAAACTACAGAATTTTTGTTTGAAAAAATGAGTGACCGATTAAAATTAGAAACGATTTTCTGCTGCAGTAAATGTCAGAAGGTTGAGCTTCCTCACCTTGTATGCTGTCCCTCTTCAGGTCAATGCGTTCAAGTAAGGGAATGAGGTAGGCTCCACTCTTTCCCGTGCCATTTTTGGCTCTTGCCAAGATATCCCTTCCTGACAGTGCAATGGGAATGCTTTCCTCCTGTGCAAAAAGCAGTAATGACAGATTCAGACACAATACTACTTTATATGAATGGTACAGTCAGTACATTTTTGGCACATACCAAATTATGTTTTGCCCTAACAAAATATTTTCAAACATTTAATAGTTGGTCAATTAAAAGGACATGTAGAGTGACTGGATGAAAAGTAAAACAGTCCAGGGTCACAGGCCTGATAATACCTGCCGAGCAGGCTGCTCAGAAAAGCAGGTTGAACCTTTTTGGCGGTATATCGAAATGGGTTAGATAAGAAATTACGGGATCTTTAAAGTTATTAAAATACTGAATTTACAAAAGTTCATGCAATCAATAAAATAGTTTGAGATTTTAGTCTATAGCGCAGTGGTGGACTGACCAACATTGCCATGGCACTAGTATAACAGATGTTAATAGAACATGGAAGGAGACTCCTGCAGAGGAAAATAAATGTTGGAAAGTCTCGAGTAGACAACATATAACCCATTAATTGCCTTCCGATCTCGCGTTCTGTACCTCTGCTTCTTCAGCAATGCAAAAGAGCACGCTGAGGGCCAGATTGAAGATATGAAAACTTTGGCGTTACAGAAGAGGTGATGACCATTTACACAGGAAACAATAAGCATAAGATAAAATTCAGACACTCAACATAAACAAATACAATTAAAATGGTAATAAGAATGTATAGTGCATTTTTACATTAGCATGGCTAAAAATAATTTAATTTCAAGTGGAAGTCTCCCTTTTAAAACTACTACTATAACCTCATCCATTCGTTTTTAACCACAACCAGATTTTAAACAAATCCATCATTACATTAAATTTTGACCGCAGAAGCTATCGTTTAAAATCAGCAAAGGTATTTTGCAAGTCGGTTAGTTTTGGTAATGGATCAGTCATGGTACTGGAATAACTGCCAGTTTTTTTTTCTTCAAATGCACCCAACACTATAATTATGAAAAGAGGCACTTCCTGAATTACAAAGACGCCGCCTTGTCCAGCTGTAAAAAAGGATCAAATCAGAGTTTTGTCTGCATGTACCTGGATTGGAGATGGCTTTTCCCAACCCATCTCAAAGATTCCCATGAGCAGCTCCCTCTTCAGGCAATAATCTTCAAACTCATTGCCTTTAGTTGAAGTCACATCCTGCAATCATAATAATTGACAATTAGCATTTGTTTGACAAGATTTAAACAGATCATGAGCTTGTAAACTAGTGGATTAGGTCCTACTGACAATGAAAGGGATAAAGTTATTGAAAGCTAGCCACACAGTATAGAAATTAAATGCATTTTGAACTAAAATCTGTAATTTGCACCTGAATCAAGTTTCTCTTCAAGCTTGAATAGTAGAAATGTTACCACAAAAAGTATGCTATTCTTAAAAAATTGCATAATTTGCACCTTGTTTATGGCAATAGCATATATCATTATGTAAATTTCTGCTCATCATTAAAAATTAGCCAAGCTTAGCAGGACTTGCAAGCATGGCTAGAAGGAGAGCCAAATCAGAGAACTTGCTGGGTGTTTATGGACAGTTTAAAAATGACTTAATAGCATTAAAAAAAAGGAACCAGCACAAGGAAAACAGGTATCCACAATTTCTAATTGGATAATGTTCAGCTCAATAAAAGAACCATCTTGTACTAACCGAAGTTCTCATCCTCATGTCTTTTGGGGGCAACTTCAAACTTTTCTTCCAGTCATCCCCAGGCCTGTGGAGGTTTAAGTTATTGTAAGCAATAATCATAACAAAGAACTGCTAGTAATAACTGTGCCAACATGTAGAAAAACATTAAACCCAAATTCTTGGATTTCTAGTATTGCAAGCTTACTTGATGACAGCATTAGTTGTCGGGGCCAGTTGGGTTGCGTTACCATTGTTGATTGTGCCTTTCATCTGATTAAGTTGCTGCTGTTGTGGGCCTCCCCCACCTCCACCTGGTGCTCCAGCAGGCTTAACTGAGCCTCTGAGCTGTCCATTCTGGTTGGACAAGCCCAAAATCACTGGGTTCTCTGTCCTGGCGGTACTCATGTCTACTTAGCTTTTCTGTTCCAAGAGCAATTAAATATTTTACGTGTCTCTAAATGAAGCGAGTCCAGTCTGCTGGAACCGCTCACAATTTAAGATTGCACTTCCCTCTCCGGGACTAATAATTATCCAAATGTAAATTGTTCAAATCGTGTCACAGCAGGTTCAGCAACAATGTCGCTGTGTCTGTAACGTCAAGTGTCAAAATAAGCAATTGCCCCCCCGCCCCCATTTAATTTTCAGATTAACTTGGAAACACGGCTTTCTTAAGAAAATTAGGTTTTAGCATACAAGTAATCTGCCATTGTCGTATGGAATATCATATACCAGAAGGCGTAGCTAGCGCTCAAGTATTGGCAGACCGTTTAGCTAGCCATCTTGTTTAGCTTCACTGAGCCGCTGCGTCCTCTCAGGTTTCTCCAACCCTGAAACATACAGAGACAAAGTGTTAAAACCGTTACATACGACAAAACATGACAACTGTGTGGCAGAAGGCAACATGCCGCATTGAGAGGGTACAGAGGCGTGTCGAGGTCAAATGTAGCGGATAAATAACGCACAGTAGCGCCGGACTACTGCCTTACGTCAAAGGTTAGCGGACACAGCTGTGGCTCCTAGTGTTTAGTTAACGGAGGTTGACCGTTGCCAACAATATGAAAACAACGTTGATATTCAGGATGTCAAATCACGGAAATAAATCAGTACAGTTACCGCAATTCGACCGCCAGTGGAGTTTAGTAGATGAATATCTGGACATATTCAATATATGTTAAAGCCGACCGTCTCACTAACGTCAGATGGTAACAGAGCTAACGTTTGTGCTAACACTAACCCTGGGATAACGTCATCTAGCTTCGTGCTAACGTTAAGCCTTTTCGGTATATACGTTCAAATGCGGTTACAGAATATTTTTTAACAGTCGGTGTCTTATAATGCTAGTGAAAACAACGCTTGACATCTTTCCTAATGTTAGCGAAAAAACAAAACTGGATATCCACCATCAACTAGCTAACGCTAACTATCGTCGGCTTGCTCAGCCGAATCGATAGCTAGCTCGGGCTGCTAGCGAGCTAACAAACTGGCTAACGATGGCAAACAGTGGACGCTGATTGCTAAAGTCACCGCAAAACGACGGGGAATCTGGTTAACAACCACCCAGACAGCGAAACAGTCTAAAGGTGCATGCATTTACCTTGGTTAACTGCGATAATCTGTTCTCTATGTGGTGTTTGTAAGGTGTACTAATTTATTTTTTAGCTGACTACGAAAGCGTCTTGTCAACCAAACGTTCAAGATGGCTTCCCCTCGTATTTGAACCCGCCCCCATCCAACAAATCAGCTGATTTCATTTTAAATCAGCGACTTGCCCACAGGGTGTCCTGTCAGAGCGGACCGTTTTAAATTGGCATTAGCTGTTCTGCATCAAGCAATCCCGTAGTTTTCGTTGGTATTGTCAGTGAACTCTTTTATTCAAATGTATGTGGCACACACTCATGTATTGCGCGTGCTCTCTATTTCCTGTTCTGGCCAAATTGGGGACTACAAATGTGAAAATAAAAATGGTGATAGAGCTAAATGAAAAACCCAGAAGAAATACAGGCAAAATATCTAGTCTGTCCTTGTCACCCACCACATTTCCTTCTTCTTTATATTATTGTAAGCTATTATATTGTGTGTACAGTGAAGGCGCAAGATAAATCCTCGGCTACATTATTATTATTATTATTATTGTTGTTGTTGTTATATAGACAAATAAAATGACAGTATTTTAAATGCATTACAGTTAAGTAAACTGCACTCTACTGCTCCATGTGATACTGTAAAGCTATGTTTATCAAGCCTACATAATAATTACAATAGTAAAGCACTTAGATGTATTTAACGGCTGAGTAGCTGCATTAAGTAGCTGAATTAAGAAATGGTGGATAATTAGGTTGGCATGTGTTTTCTAGTTTTCTAGTAGTGCTGCTAGCAACAAAAAAAAAAGAAGAGCAACGCCACAGTCTGATCTGCTGGCTATGGAGCATCTCCACCGGGTTGGGAGTGGAAGGCCTTCTTCAATGGCTTCCCCCAATGTATACTGCCAAAGGCTACAGTAGAAAACTTGACTTCCTGTCCACCCCCAGGCTGTGTTTACCTTTGTTCTACATATGTTTTAATTTATAAATGATGCAATCAATAAAAACAGAACTGGTACTAGTCACAAAGCTGGATGATGTCTGTGGTAATCTCAGTCACACCAACATGTTATTGTTGTTATTGTGAATACCTGGATGTTGTATAAAAGATGTGTGAGGGTGGGTCTGTTTTTTTGTGTGCAAAAAAATATCCATATAAATCAGACCAGTTCAGTATGATTGCCCTGCTTGTCAAAAGCTAAAATCAACTGTAGGGTTTTTCCACTTGGACTTGCATGACTGCTCTGTCATGTTTACTATAGAAAGCCGGATTTAAGCTTTTGTCTGATTTGACTGGCTGTTTCCACCAAGCCCACCCCCAATGAAGAGATTGGCGAAGCAAATATAGAAGAACCAGCACTGACAGGAAGGTTAAGCACATTTAAAAAAACATCAGTCAAGTGCAGGACCATCTTCAGGAGAGATATGCTACAGTGTAAGATATACATTCAAGTGACCAAGATTTACCAGTATGGCTGTAACAAACACCTTAATATTTAAGGTAAGACATATTTAAGAATTGAAGTGAATGGCAAATTGCTCCAGAACATTTTTTTACTCTATAGAGGGCCACAATCTGTTCTAAATCTAATTTTAGATGTGCAAATGTAGTGTATTTATGAATTTAAAATATGCAACAGGCTTAATCTTACTGGGATTTAATGTGATGTTAAATTACTATAACTCAACATTTTCTAAGCCTCTGCTGATGCATCTGGCATTTTAATACAAGAAAGCTTCAGGTTACAAGCAACATGTAGTGTTCTATATAATTAGGAATAAACTACAAGATTTTTGAAATAGTCACAAAGTTAAGAAACGTGTATAGATAAATTCCTTAAATTGCTTAAATTACTGAACCGTAAAAATGCCCCGAAACAGATGCAAGTTTGCTTCATTGGGTGCATCCTGCTTCTGTCCTGTTTACTCACCAGGGAAATAAGCAGTGAGGTAATTCACTGTATTACGTCCTATGTTTATCCTGAAAGGAGGACACGGTAGGGTGATAGATTACATATGTCTAATCACAAGCTATAATGATCTAGATATGAATTAAATTTAAAAACTAGATTTTTGGAAAAGAAATTACATCATAAATATTGTTAAAACATGATGCTATAAGAAGACGTTAAAATAGTCATTATGAACTTTAGGATCAATAATAACATGGACAGTAATGGCAGCAATTATTAAATGCATCAAACACAACTTTCCATTTATAAGTAGGGGAACTGTGAGAAGAAAAGTATGACGGAAGTATCTAAATATCCTAAAACAAAAATATTTACAATGAAATTCAAGAGGATGTATTCAGGGTTGTGCATAGAATTAGGAATGTGTTTGCACAACATTGCAGTGTATCTACATATGTATCAATAAACATATACAGATATGTTTTGGGTGTTCAAATAAATAAAAAGTATGAAGAAATAGTTATTTTTTGTATACAGCCATTTCCGATTTATGGGGAAGTGAAAAAATCTGGCCCCATGTTTCCTGCCTAATAATTTGACTGAGAAAACCGGAAGAAATACAATCAAAGCCGTGCTTTCTAAAGCGAAGCTGAATCAATTATTCATTTCATTATTGAAAAAAACATTTTAGAATCTAGCAAGGGACAGTTGTGTTTTATTCTACACACATGACACACAAAGTGATCCTCAAACTGTGATGAGGTTATTAAAATGACCATTTTTCCTCTCTATATTTCACAGCCAGCAGACACAGATGTGGAGAATTCGACATACATATACGATTATGGAAACGACACAGCCCCTACAATCTGTGATGATGAGGGGGCTGCCCTGCGGACCTTTCATGCCATTTTCCAACCTGTGCTGTACAGCGTGATCTTTCTGCTGGGCGTGGCAAGCAATGGCCTGATGGTAACGGTCCTCCTGAGACGCTGGCGGCGCCTGCGCATCACTGAGATCTACCTGCTGCACCTCGCTGTGGCTGACCTCATGCTCCTGTTCACGTTTCCTTTTGATGTAGTTGAAAATGTCGCCGGTTGGCTGTTTGGAGAGTTTCTCTGCAAGCTGACGGGTCTGGTGCAAAATCTTAACCTCCACTGTGGGAGTTTACTTTTAGCTTGCATTGGGTTTGACCGGTATTTGGCCGTTGTTCACGCCATTCCTAGTATGCAAAGTCGACGTCCGAGAACAGTGCACCTGACGTGCGTTACATTGTGGCTAGTCTGTCTGGGGTTATCAATCCCCAATGTTGTGTTTCTTTCTGTGAGAGCAGACGCCAGACAAATATCTCGGCTCTCCTGTTTCTATCATGATTATGATATCCATGCAAACAACTGGGTTTTGACTAATATAGTCTTAGATCACGTGTGCTTTTTCCTACCTCTGGCTGTCATGAGCTACTGTTACACAGCAGTGGTAGTTACATTGTGCAACAGTCAGAAAAGGCAAGCAAAGCAAGGTGCAATTAGACTGGCTTTACTACTCACTCTTGTCTTTTTCTTCTGTTGGCTGCCATATAATATCACCTTATTAATCAAAACTATGGTAGACATGGACGTCATCTCGTACGAGACCTGTGAACCTTACGTCCGACTGCAACCAACCGTTGATGTGACGAAAAGCCTTGGCCTCTCCCACTGTTGCCTGAACCCTTTCTTGTATGCCTTTGTTGGGGTGCGCTTTCGCAACGAGCTAACACAGTTACTTTGTAAATTGGGCTGCAGCCATGTTTGCCTCCCTTCTATCCGAGCTCAGGGTCACAGTCGACCATCCACTTCTGATAGAGCGCCCGCCACCAGCACCACATTCATTTAATACACGCTCTACAATGTCTACAGTGATGTTAGAATTGTATCAAATGTTCTGACAATATAGTACCCACTGCTACTTTCATTGCATTTAAAAGATGTTTTATTTGTCCAGTCAAGAAAATGTGTATCGTTCGGCCGTAAACTGCTTTTACTTGTACTTTAGCTACTGCTTATTAAATTCAATAAAGATTTCATATATTATACAGCAACCATGTCCCTTTGTCAGTGTTTGCAAACAACAGTAATTGACACAATAACCAAAGCTAAAACCAACGTGGAGATCAGTATTCTATTTTTAGACTTCTATTAAAACACTGTCATACAGAACTGCAAACAATCACAAATTGCATCTTATATACAGCAAGTGTGTGTATATATATACAGCAAGTGTGTGTGTGTATATATATATATATATATATATATATATATATATATATATATATATATATATAATTCCTTTGCACAACAGTTTGGTAGTTGAAGAAAAAAATCAATGATATTAAAACAAATAGAAATTTGAGGCACTCTCCTGACTGCCACTCTGTTCCCACGACAACTACACACATCTTTGAAATATACATATTTTACAGTATTTTAGAAAATGGCTTCAAATATGTTATTGAACTGCGTTACAGTGCTTTTAAATATTCAATTTTTAATCAGTTGTATTCCATAACTTGAAGCATCACTGATTTATTGTATTTACAGTTCCTCTTTTCAAATAACTGCAATAATAACATTAATGAAAAAATTTGGACACAATGATAAGGTAACCGAGAGGACACTTTTTTTCTCTTTTTTTTTTTTTAAGTTTATGTAAGCTGGATCAGAATGGCATATGGGCCATACCTCCGGGGCTGTAGCCAATGGGACTGTCCAGAGACATTCCTCGTTGTCTGAGAGACTGGGGGCCCATCATACCAGTCTGTGGGTGAGAAGGGGCCATCATCGGACCCTGAGGGGACATGAGAGGACCCTGGGGGCCAAAGGGATCCCCCGGAATTGACATGCTTCGCTGCTTAGCCTGCATCATCATAATGTTTTGCTGTGCCATCAGATTGTGTGAGTGCTGCTGGGAGGACATCATGCCAGGGTATGGATTGGAAGGATGGTGGAGAAGGCTGTTCGCCATCATGGCTTGCTGTTGCTGTAGCTGCTGTTGGGGCGCCATGCCTGTCCTTCCCATCATGTGTCCAGGTGGGCACATGGGGCCCATGCCCATGCCCCCACCAGAAACCATACCTCTAGAGCCCCCCTGAGGAATGCCCATGTTTTGGCGAATTCCAATATGCGAGTGGTGAGGCACCAGCTGCTGTTCAGCCATCATATTCTGTAGGTTTGCTAAGTGGGGGTTGGAGGAGGGGCCGCTGCTGTGTGGAGGACCAGAAGAAGACAGCTGTTTGAGGAGCTGCTGTGGAGTGGGTTGATGGGATAGTGGCCCCTGATGATGATTCTGACGTGGCTCACTCTTGGGGAAATACTGAAGCGTGCTACTGGGCTTATCAGAAGGAATGATGCGGGAGAGATCAAACTCAGGAATCCCTGATTGAGTGGGTCGTATGACTTCACTTAGATCTGGGCTATCCCCCATGGGCATAGAGGCAAATGAGTCTGAGGGATGAGAGGGCCGCTGGTGAGGATGACCTTTTCGAAGCAGACTAAGGTGCAACTGCTGTGGTGGTAGAATATCCTCATTTGAATGGGAGAAATTATGTGACATTCTTTCAATAGGTGAGTGCATGGGCCCATGAGAAGGTGGCTGTATGCGAGAAAAGCCTGCCATCTGGTTGTGAGATATAGGTGAAACATTGCAGGGCCCCATCCCGTCAGGTGCACCTCCCCCCATCATGGCAGAATTCATGGCAGGCATGCCCATTTGGTTTGGTGAAGAAAGCACAGGTCCGGCCGAGTCATGTGGCAGGTGTTGCTGACCTTGGCTTACGATGCCCATGGGGCTTTGTGGATCACTGTTGGGCCCAATGGAGCCCTGGGAGACCAGTATATGGGAAGCCTGTGGATTCCCCATGTTTCCTGGTGATAAAATAAGGACAGCATGTGAAAAATCACACTATTAACATTTGAAAAAAAGATTATACCATTCTACTTATTAAATATTAACTGGAGGCCTATTCATATGTTCTAACAGATCAAATATAATATGAGGGTTTAGGCTAAGAGAACATTTTGAATAGTAAAAACCATAGAATTCATAGATTTAAGATATATTTATTTAGAATATTTAGAATTAAGAATGAACACACTTGATGATTCTACTGCTTCCTTTTGACACACTGCCAAACTGTATAAGGTGTTCTCTGTCTATGTCCTTGTTTCATACCTCCAATGCTGACACCAGAGAGAAGAGGTCGATCTGGCAGCATCTCATCATCGGAAGTGGCAATTGTTTTGATTGCGTCATGGTAGAGGGGAGTAGAACTGGGCATGGCATACTTGGACATCTGAGACATGATGAGCGTTAAAGGATTCGGAGTTGGATGGTTATCGGGAGAGGAAGTGAATGGCATACTAGGATTCATCGAGCCTGGCTGGCTAATGGGTGTAGAGTTGGAACTCCTGGGGGGAAGCGATTGGCCTGCAAAGCACATACAAAATAATTGATTAATATCACAGCAATACAAGGAACAGCATTAATGATGATCCAGCATCCACTTGAATTTTGAGTGTACCTGTTTCATTGGAACTACTTCCTCCATTGCCCAGTACCTTCCCACTGGTTGGACCACCTGGACTTGGAAGAGCGGTTTTAGGAGACGCCCAACCTGGAGAGCCCACAGCCATGGTTGGGGACTTGAGTTGTCCAGGAGAGGCAGCCGGAGAGTGCAACCCAAGGTTGGAAGACCCCATTATCTGGGGAGACTTCATGGAAGAAGAGGAAGGAGTCCCAGCACCAGACGCAGAGGGAAGAGTGGGGTGATGTCCTGCAGAGGATATCTGTGAGGGTGACTTCAGTCCTGGAGCAGAGGGGGAAGCTAGAAGTGGAGATGGCTCCCGGTTGAGGGATGGAGATTTGAGCTGATGAGGACGAGGCACTGAAGGAGAGCGCCGGGGGTTAACATTGATTGATAGGTCAGAGGGGTGCCTAGGTCCGAGGTCTACTCCCCTGAGGACTCCAGTCATCGGCATATGACTAAGCCGCGATGTACCTCCCATTTGATTATGACCTTGCTGGTCTGGCCCAAACATCTCAGGGCCAGGTTGCTGAAGAAAAGGCCCTTCCACCTGTCCTCCAGAGAAGGAGCCATGATTGGGAAACTGGAAGGGGCCATCAGGTCCTGGAATCATTCCTTTATTTACTCCTCTTCCATTCTGTGAAGCCCTGATTCGTGAAATCTCTCCAGGGCTATACAGCTCACCTAAAGTCCCCCCTCCAGCAGGACCGCCTCTGAGCTTCTGAGATAGCATCATCTGCTGTTGTTGTTGTTGTTGTTGAACATTCATCTGTGGGTTCATGTTCATTGTGAGGCTGCTCCCCAGAGGAGAATCCACAAGGTCTCTCATCTGAGGACCCCCTCCAGGAGAGCACATAATCTCCCGTGAACCAGGAAAGTCCATGGGATCGCCTCGATTGGAGGGTGGACCCCGGCCCATTCCCATATTGTGAAAGTCTGGGCCCCCGGGATTATCCATTATTCTCGAGCCCAGGTTGCCCTGTTGCTGCTGTTTAGCTAATCTGTCAAGTTCAAACCTGGGAAGCCCTTGCATCTGCCGTTTCTCCATGAGGCGAAACATTTCCTCATGTGTTAACAGCTGTTCTGGGTCACCTTGCAAGTGCTGAGGAGGTCCACCAGGGTAGCAGCCATGAAATGGACCCCCACCACCTATGTTGTTGGGCATATCCTCGAGCCAAATCATCCCTGGCCTGGTGAGCCTTTGGGGTCCTAGACCCTCCACTGATAAAACTCCCCCTTTACCACCAGGAAAACCGCCTCCTCCAGGTGGCCCTCTTTGCACCTGTCCCAGGAACCTTGGGCCACGGGGTCCCTCTTGGTGCATGTCTATCATTCGTGCATTTCCACCCATTCCCCCTCCCATCATATTGCCAGGACCCCACTGCTGGTCTCCAGACTTGCTGTGGTAAGGGGGAGGGGGTCCTCTCATCATCATAGGACCTCCTTGCATGCCAATCTCTGTCATCATTCTTAAGTGCTGTGGATGTGAGGGGGGTTGTATTTCCTGTTGTCGTCTCTTCTCCTGGTAGTATTCTTCTTGAAGTTTCCTCCACGCCATTTGCTCTGGGGTCAGCCCGTCTGGTCCGAGTAAGTGACCCATGTCGAGCCCAGGTGAAGACAGCAGGTGATTGGGATGTTGTTGTAGGTTATGGTGAGAGTCTATGTGAGGGTTGTCAAGGACAGGTCCAGCAAGGGACTGCGTTTGAGAAATGATGGACTGGAGGGGCTCTTCATATTTCTTCATCCCGCCCATCGAAGTCAAGGCTGTCGACAGCATATTACCACTACCGCAATTTCCAGAGCTATTTGTACCATTGTTGCGGTCCTCGAGAATACCGCTTCTATCAATATTGTTGTTATTATTTAGGTTGGAGGAGTTATTACTAGCATTGCTGTTCGTGGCTCCTGTGTCTCCAGGGCCCCCACTTGCCCCACTGTGCAGAAGCAGCCTCTCTATATCTCTCAGTGTCTGCAAAGAGCGCTCCCTGTGTTCCAGCTGCTCTTTGGAAAGACCATCCATGATCCCCGGGCCACTCCTCTGGCCTGGGTCACCCTGTAGGTGTGCCGAAAGAATGGAGGGACTCCCAGAGGGAGAAACTGTAGCTACAGGAAGAGACATACCTCCTGCACCCTCCCCATCTACAGCTCCTGGGACTGGTCCTGCAGGTGTGGTCGTACTCCCTCCGTCTGACCTATGGGCGACGATGCCGTTATTGCTGGAGGCTCCGCCAGGTCTGGTCTGAGAGGATTCATTATCGGAGTGTCCTGCTGATGACGGTGTCCCTGCAGGATGCAATGGGCCTCCAACACCTGCAGAGGCTGGCCGTGGAGTTCCACATTGGGATTTTGGGGTGCCTGTGGGTGGAGAGCTGCTGGCGTTCATCTTCTCAGATAGGTTAAGAAGCTTCCCTGATGAGTGGCCCTGTGGCAGACAAAAGAAGAAGAAAAACCATTAGGCAAGTTGTTATTTCTATTAGTAATTGCAGTTATTATATTATACAGTATATTGCCTATTTGTTAATCTGCCAAAACAACATATAGTGCACTGTCTCAGTACAAGCATCTACAGCAATCACAACAACTGCTGATGGAAACAGGAACAAAGAGGTACCGGAGACCAAAATAGCAAAACAAATTAACCCCGTGGCATACTTTGCATCTGTGGTCTTTACTGTGGAAAAACACGTTTACTGCCACGTGGTTTAACACAAACTTGACAATCTTTTTTAATTTGATCCTGAGCTGTGGATGTCTAACCTGCTCCAACTTGGGGCGTGAAACATTTTGCTGGTGAAACACAAGGATGGAATCGGTCTGTCCTTTCATCACTGCCTCTGCAGCACTGTCAAGCAAATAGAGCAATAATACAAATTAAATATTCATAGCAGTTAAACAATTCAGTGTTGAACTGGAGATTGAATCATAATGCAAAAAAACAAAACAAATAGGTTGGTTGATGAGAGAAAGACAATCCAAACATCTCCACTTCTGATGTGAATAATAACCTGCATTACAGGCCTACAAATAGTTCTCACCTGTTAGCTAGGCCGGTTGTGAAAACATACACCAATTGCTGGGAAGGCTGAGGTGGCTGCTCTGTCTTTAGCCCTGGTCCCACTCCACATCCCATTACAGGACCCGCAGGTTCAGACATGGGCCCTGCAGACAGGCGATCAGAGAGCCCTTGAATAGGACCTGCCAGCCCATGCTCTCCTGTGAAAAAGCAGTAGCACACTGGTTTAATTTGACTCCAGTCATATCCTGGTTTATAATTGCAATACCATTACATCCTTTTGGCTACAACATCTAAACACTAGATGGAGCTAAAACACATGTAACGCCACATCAGTGGTGAGGAGCAGCATGGCACTCCAAGCTCCAATCCCCTTCCTTTCAGTGTGTGTGTGTGCAGGAACTGAAAACAGCAACGGATAATTAATGTCCTTAGCCTGTCGTTTTCAGAGAAAATAAAATGGAGAGGGGATCGGGGATGTAATTCAGACAGCTTTCAAAGTTACGGTCACAATGACACTATTGTTAGTGAGGAGTGGAACTGGCAATGTGTTCCCCCCTCAGTGGAGACAGACTCACGGTGGGTGGCAGTGTGTGGCTTGTCTTCATCCTCCTCCGTGTCAGGTCCAGAGCACCATTCATCTCCACTGTACGGCTGTTTCTTCTCCAGAACACAGCGCCGCTTACTGCGCATAACGCCCTCTAGAGGATAATACACACATCAAGTGTTGGACAACAACTAGTATAGTTTATATACTTTAGAGGGTATTATCCATGTTATTTTCTTTGCATCATTCACCACTAATGATCTAAACCCACCACGGTATTATCCAGAGGCAGAGGCTGATGTACTACTATCTGCTCTAATATGTTTTGCCTTACTTGCTAGGAGTTATAAGATCAGTCTACAGATGCCTTGACAAATGTAACAAATCAGTTTAAATCGGAACAGGAAGTCAAATGGGAGAGTCACTTTAAAATGATACCGTTTGTATCAGTGAAACATTTGTAAATATCAAAATAGCCTGAGCTGACTCAAATAGATTAAATGAAATACTTATTAGGTAAAATGATTTGCAGTTCTGCTCATCTTTGTATTAATTGTATCTTCTTTTGCAACAATATGCCATACATGCTAATCACATATCTGCAAATGCAATGTTTTGAGAGGCCTGAGCTGAAGCTTCTCACGTGGTGGAATTATGATTTTGTGGATGCACAAGCTGCAGCGCACCATTGAGCGCAAACAGCTGCAAGAAGCATGCATGCATGCATGCATGCATGGATGGAGCAGCTTCAACGTTTCCAGAAGGCAACGTGCAATAGAAGAGGCAGAGCAACTTCTGACAGCAAATACAATGGTGGGTTTGACAGGAAAGAAGAAGCACACTGGCAAATATCCTTGATTACTGTCACACATTTAGAGAAACTCCATAAACAAAATCAGTGAAGATTTCCCAGGTTCATTGCTCAATATATTACTGACTTTCTGGCAGAAAACTACTTTCCAGTAAACACATCAGATGAGCTTGGGTAACCACAAAGTTGTGTACAGTAGGGAAGGAGGAAGGATGCATGCAGTGACAATGAAGCGAGAAGGACAGCAGAGGGAGGGCTGGCACCTTGACACAGAGGCAGCATGTCAGAGCTGATCTCGTCTTCTGTGAATGTTTTTGTTGCCAGCATTTAGTGGTTTATCTTAAAAAAGAAACCTAACGTTGCTCAAACCTTTTGTCAACGAGTTTCCAGGTTTGGCGGCGGAGTGATTTGAAGTAAAGAGGGTTTTAATTGAATGTACTTCTACAAGCAGAAATTAGATCACAGAGAATGAGACAGAAAGACAGTGTGTGTGTGTGTGTGTGTGTGTGTGTGTGTGTCAAATGGAGCTAGAAGAGATTTCCCTATATCTCATTCTCTCCCTCTTTTGGCCTCCGATGGTCTGTGTTTTGGGACCACGCCTCTACTTCGGAGTGTGTGTGTTTAAAGAGTTTTAAGTCGTACAGGAAGCCCAGCTGAGTTTCACAAACTCACATTGTCATCCGCAGTCACATGAGCACACAAGGGCGTTAATAACAACCAACAAATACAAATCAAACACTTTGCACCGAACCACACCAACACACATATGTACCGAGACACTCGCAAAACAAAAATAACTTTAACTCTTCCTAACCACTCACCGTCTCTGCTTCAACAACAACCTCTTTATGTCTACTACGGTTTTGCTACCTTACACGCCACCTTTCCCTCCGAGCTCTACAGAAAGCCCAGATGCTTTTTCATCCGAGACACGTCACTGCAGCGCGGGCATGGCACAAACTATCAAAGGCCAGGGGGAAATTCTGATGCTTCACTGAAAGGTCAGGGCATTTCAGCGAGAGAGAAAACAAGTTATTCTGTCCTCTCAGTCCTTACGTTCACTTCCTGCTGTGGAGGAGGTGATTGCACGTAATCTGGTATTTCGGGTAAAGATTTTGCTGATAGGAAGGCGAAGGAAGTGAACTTCAGCATACTTACAATAGATAAACACAGTCAATACGTCGCAGATGCTGACACAGTTTTGTCTGTGCAAGCAGGCCTTACCTCCTTTGGCATCCGTCTCCAGGGCTGGGGGAACGGCATTTCTTGATTCCCCAGAGTCGATCGAGACGCTCCGCTCCCGCTTGGACTTGGTTTTCTGCATCCCTCCGACGCTGCTCACTGATTGGCTGACAGCCTTCAACCCAGGGTTGCTGGGGGAAAGCTGGTTAGTTTTGACTCCATGGCCACCGACGCCTTTTGGACCCAAGTGGCCAGCAGCTCCTTGCTGCTGCGGAGCCTGTTGGTTCACACTGGGTATTTGGGATCGGCTGTCACTGGTGACCTGCTTGCCATGATTGGCCAGTTTATTGTCTTGGTGCATTTGATTGGCTGGTGATTGAGGTGGAGGTCTGGAGAAAAGCTGTTTGCTGGTGGCACTCACATTGCTAACAGGCGACACTGATGGAGAAAAGAAGAATCATGAGTATCAGTTTTTTAATCATACAATTCTGTATCAGGCCTTACAGTTTAAAGACCATTTCAGATCACTTTTCTCCAAGGCCTAATCTGGGAGTAATAAAGTGCTGCAGGAATGAGATTGCATTTTGGCAATTCCAGTTCGCTCATCTGGAAGTTTTTTGGAGATGCCTGAACAAGCTCTGTGGTTATCACAAGCTTTAACGTCTTGTTCTACGATATAAAATGAGTCAGTAAATACCCTACTTGTGGATTTTGAAGCTTTTACGCATCTTAAAAAAGGCGGTGTGGCTCGTGTGTTTACTCGCACTCAGGTGACCGTGGGGTAGTTTGTTTATAGCCGAACACTTTACTTCTGGCAATTGCTTTCATGCTACAAAAAATAAATAATAATAAAACTGGGCTTTACTTGTGAAGATTACCTTGAGAACAAAACGTGTAAGTATCATAAACTTGTGTTTGCCAGACCTTATATTCTGCAAAAATCCAAAATCCAATTGAAAAATACCATTGGCTTTTTGTTGAGGGAACCAAAGCGGGATGACTGGGTTAGGCCTTGATAGAAAACTCTTCAGCCTGTTCACTCACCTCATCTCAACCCGACGCTCAACTGATACATTGCCATGCTGCTCTCCAGGACGCTTCACTGACCACACATGGACCTGGGGGACAACAAGAGGGTAATCTCATCAGTGGAGCCAGATAGCAACCTTTACAGTTATCTCTCTATCTGTGTCCTCAGCCTGTGGCTCAACATCAACGTCATGAGCGCAGACGGAAAAGAGAGAGAAGTCAAAAGATTGATAAGAGCGCAAGGCCAAAGAGAGACTGAGGTAACTGTCCCTTTAAGGGAAAGAGAGCAAAGACTGAGTTTGAGCTGGGGGAGGGGCCTGCAGCCCAGAAGCAGCTCAGCAGTGTTTTAGGTCCCTCCTCCTACCAAACACTTAGCAAACCACAAAAACTCCACCACACATTCCACAACACTGTCTGTAGCAATACCTGTCTCTCCCTTGCTCACTCAGAGAGACTCACTCTCTCTGTTTCACACTTTGAGTGGAAGCAAAAAGAGGCAAATCAAAACAAAAACAACTCCAACTTGCTCAATACAGATTCTAGTGTAGGCCCATTTAGACACGTCACCAAACCTCATGGGTGTATCAGCTTTACCCGCATTTTAGTGTGACCCGAGAGCCCAGATGGCATCGCCTCATCTAATTCTAGCCTTACTGGTAATGCCAGTAAGGCTAGGGGAAACAGTCTTAAACTGAGTAAGACTCAAGCACAACATCAAGAATGGAGGACACTTCCAAGCACATTATTTTCATTCTGGGTTCAAGTCCATAGCTGCAAGCTGGCACCCTCTTGACACCACCACCTGCCTGTGTCCATAACCCCAAGCTTCTGACTTTAACCGTTGCCACTGGACTGTGCTTCTCAGTGAGTCGAAGAATCTGTGTTCAGTCTACAAACTAGTTGTACACATTTGTTTTATTCGTGTATCCAACAACAGCTGCTTGTGCACAGAGCATTACAACCCGTATTCAGTATCGGCAGGTCTCAACAAGACCCTTCCACACCTGTTGGTGAACAATGGCTGGTCAAAACAGTCATCACAGCCTGTTCGAAAACATCCAGCGGAGATACTCGTCTGACATAATGCAATCTCGTGTAAACATTTCCACTGGCTTCCATTTTTGGCCGATGACATAATCCCGCTGCACACGACACGGTGTGGTGGCTTGGGTCAGCTGTCCCGCTCATACAGAACCATGTGTACCGCTCACTCACCTCGACAGGTAATGGTAAACACAGCACTGTAACTAGTCATTAACCAGAACCGGCTCATGTCAGCACAGAAAAGGTGCCTTGTCTGTTGGCCGAGGAGTTCATCACTCATTAACTCAAACGGGGACAGTCAGACGTCGTTTCTGTTGACAAAGTGTGACTCACTCGCTTTTGTGCAACACAAAGTGGAGCAGACTAATCATATGGCGAGTCGCTGACCTTCGAGTGGACAGTTAAGAAAAGATAGGCCTATCTAAAGTGAATAGCAGTCTTAGTTGATATCAAGGAGAGTTAGACAGTCATTTCTGCTACAGTTGATATGATCAGCAGGGGAAAAGCCAGAAGATACACAGACCAAAAGAACTTTGAAGCAAATACAAGTCATAGAAGGCTCATTTTGTAAACCTGGAGTAAGGCCTCGCATTACCATTATCCCCACTGGATCAGAGCCTATATTTAAGTGGTCAGCCAAGAACATGACAGTGACTTTAGAACAGCTAAAGCCGTTCTTAGACTGGATGAGTTTTTACTTGAGGGTTTAGAGTGTTTTTTTAGGTTCTCTGAAGTGGTACTACGCCAGTGAATGGAAATTATTGTAACTATTTAAACCACTCTTGTCCCTAATGAATAATATAATATAATATATAATCAATGTTGTTTCTTGACCTTCTGGAAGAGAAGCTAAACAAGGTGCTGGCGTGACTAGCAATTTTTGGTTAGCACATTAATGTTTAACTGAACTATTATGTAGTCACAGGTCTCAAACAAAGCAGATTTCCCTTTCTGTGCCAAGAAATTATTTAGTCTCAAGACTCACTTTGTGTTGCAACATCTGGAGAAAAGTGCTGCAGACAAGATAATACAATTAAACCACAATGTCTCACATTACTTTATTTTTTACTAGACCTGTAAATGCAAGTACAAATTAATAAATTGAGTAAACAAATTAAGTAATCTAAAAATTATTCATTTGTACGGAAGCGCATTGCATTCACTGGATAAAAAAAATAAAAAATAGACCCCTTTTCTCGTAATTACGACATCCTGATCTCGTAATTACGACATCCTGATCTCGTAATTACGACATCCTGATCTCGTAATTACGACATCCTGATCTCGTAATTACGACATCCTGACCTCGTAATTACGACATCCTGACCTGATTACGAAAGGTGCCATACTGGCCACTGTATGGCATGTATGTGTACAGGCGTCTGTATGCATGTATGTGTACAGGCGTCTGTATGCATGTATGTGTACAGGCGTCTGTATGCATGTATGTGTACAGGCGTCTTCCTAGACGGTTCCGTTGCCTTAGCTACTCCTTGAGGATCTAGGATTTTTAACAGGTGCCGCACAGTTCTTTGAGTCACTGCAGCATCCCCCGCAGAATTATAGTCTGGAGTCTTTTGAGTGATGGTTCGTAAAGGTTTATTGAAGTCACCGTAAGAACTATGAAGAAAAACGGAAATAGCAGTTGGTTAGCTTAAGCTCTGACACAGACAAAAAACTTAACCATCTAAAACAATATTTTCTCAAAAAATGAACTTGAACAGGTGCAAACCTTGTGCCCATATCAGCCAGGTGCTAAACTAATACATCCGTAACCTTGTTATCACTGTTTTCCGTTGTTATGGCAACTTTTCCTTTTTGCCCGTTTCTTACGAACAACTTCCGTTTTTTGTACCTTCAAAATAAGAGCGCAACCGGAAATGCACCGACTGCAGTAACAAAACGGACTAAAATAAAGGACAAAAAAAAAAAAAAGGAACAAACTATTACAATACTTTAAACTCTCAGAGGTCCGCTACAGTCACTACCAAACCAGATTGGATGCATTTCAAATGCATGAATTTGTATCCATGAAGCATCCCGTGTTGGTTCAACTGCTCCTGCAGAAACAGAGCGACATCCAGCACGTCAGACTGGGCTTTCCGCCTGAACAATCATAACGCCTTGAGATGCCTGCGCAGTGTTGACATACTCAATTTAATACAATCCTCATTTTTTAGAAACATCAGTATTTCTCAGTGTCTCAAACCGAGAAGGTAATAATATCAGATTAACTGCGATAGCGCCATAATTGCCACTGAGAGAGGATTTACAGACGTTTCCTTTTTCTTTTCTCGTAATTACGAGATCAGGATGTCGTAATTACGAGAAAAGATGTCGTAATTACAAGAAAAGGGGTCTATTTTTTTTTTATCCAGTGAATGCAATGCGCTTCCGTACATTTCAGTCTATTGATTGTAGTGTTAAAAAAGTATCGTCACTTCTTGATCATACACACAGGTCATCGCCAAACAAGTGATTAGGCAAAACAAATGGTTGCACCAGTGATGACATGGTGCGTCGAGGCAGAGTGTGAATTGCTTGTTCGCAGCCGTGACAGCGACGACGGTATTGTTTTCACCTTGTGTGAGAGTGCGTGTGCGCGTGTGTGTCCTGGGGAAAACACAGTGATTTTGAATACTCTCGGGTGTTCATATTTCTGTGTGTCTTTGGCCAGATTGTGTCACCTTGATAGCATCACAACCAGCGTCGGAAATACACGAGGGCAAAGGGCAAAACTGCCCCTAAGAAATATAATTTTGCCCTGATATCACTACGAGAGGGGCAAAAAATGCCCTCACAATTTCCTCTAATAATTATGATAATGTAATGAACTTAGAAATTAGAAATGCGCCGTCCATGTTTAAATCAGACGTCTTGACTTCCTGTCACTCGTAGTGCCGCTGCTCTCACAGCTGTTGCGCAGCACACAGGACAACATGCGCGACATGCCGCTGCTCAAAGACGTTAGAAAAAGCATCAAACTGGCTACGGGTCCTCTAGCACTGGAAGCGGCCGTCATTCAGACACACTTCCTCGCGTGAAATCCACCGAGCTGTGTGGCTACGGATAATATTACAAACCCATGGTGGAAGGCGTAAATGAAAACTGCTTGCACAGAGATAAACCCCGCCCCCTCTTAGGTGCATACAGCTCGAATAAATCGCAATACTCAATATATCGCAGTATAAAATAGAATCGTGGGACCTCTGGTGATTCCCACCCCTAGTAGGTACAATGTGATTGAGGTAACAAAAAAATTATAAAAAAAGAAAGAAAAGTTATAATTGTTAATAGTTGTTTAAAAAATGTAATAACAATAAATGACCACAAAGAAATAAGAATGAAATTGAATATGATTGTCTGATTTATGTTTGTTCAATCAATTTGTTCATCTAATAAAAACACTTGATCTGTAGACTACTGCCTAATTCATATTGTTGCCATTTGATAATTGCTCATATACTGTAAGCCTAAATAAGTATATTTATTATTTTGAACAAAGGTTAAATGTTATTTCACAAGTTTCAAAAAGTGCCCCCAATTTTTATTGAAATTCCCCTGGATTTCAGTCGGTGGGGGCAAAAATTGCCCCCTAAAAAAATATGTAAATGTCCTGCCCTGATCACAACTATGCAAGGTGCAGTGAGGAAACTTTATGTGCAGGGCCAGGGTGTAGTTAAGATAAAAATGACGGCCGAGGGCAGGAGGTAGGAACCCACTTCACCCTAATTGTTTCTTGTTAAAAAAAAAAAATAGGCGTTGTCTAAATCGGACACACCTGAAGAACCAATTTGATTGGCGTCATCAGCATTCATTACATCCTGATCCCATTGCACAAACTGAACAAGGCATTTATCACCTGACATCTTAATTATGATGACATTTGAGGGACACATTTAACAAAGCAATATGACTGTTATGCAATTAATCTGCAATAATAAAAAAAGAACAAGGTTATACAATAAATGTTGAGTGAGGTGTTCTCTCTTTCCCGCCCCTTTCTGCAGGCACAGTTCTCTGCCAGAGCAGGTTTGAACATTCAGTCTCAGTCTGGCTTTTGTGTTCATGATGATAAAGTTGCAGAACTCCATCTGGCCTCACAGACTGCAACTGAAGGTTTTTTTGTTTTGTTTTGACGAAAGTCCGCCGCTCTGTTTGAGCTGGTAAAATATTCAAGTTTAAACTGTGCAATCGCTATTTCATGATGAAGCTCATAGATGCTGAGCCTGTTAAAAAGTCCCATTAATTAATGTGGATTAATGCAACAACTCCAGTCAAAGTTGGAGCCATAGCCATACAGTGCCTGGGCACACATGCTCCAAAACTACTCTAACTGGTGGTCAAGAAGAGATCAGGGGCCGGTCACAAAGCATAATTACTGACAGTACGTCGATATTAAGATGGTTAAATCTGTAGACAGCATTTTTCTCCCCCAAAAAAAGGGACTTTTTCCAAAACATCCTCCAGGATGTGTAAATCCCAAAGCACCGGCTTGGTGTTGTGTATAAGATACACAGAGCTTTTGCAAAAATGATAACCTTAGCCAGCCCAGTGAGGGTCAGGAGCTGTGTGGGAGTAAAGTCAAAAGGCAACTTGGTTTGCCTCTAACTTTCTCTGTGATTGGATAAGTTTGCTAGGTAAACACCCTGTATCAATACAATATTGTACATGCAGTGAAGAAAAAACATCTGCTCTCGTGTTCGGTTTATTAGGGTGGTAATTTGTATGCACAGCCATCATATCAAATGAATGTCGGTAAAATAAGTGCATTAAACCCATAAAGATGACAAGACAACGGTCACTGTTGCACTGTGTTATACAGAGGCACGTGTGCCCTCCAATGGCCAAACTGACACTAAACAGTTGGAGCTGAAAGGATGCCCCATCAGGAGAAATACTGTGTCAAGCGGACAAAGACAAATAGAGTGAAAGTGAAATAATAATAAAGTCAGTTGAAGGCATTACTCCACAAAAATATAGCTTGCTTCTAACGAGATCCTCCCCGTCTAGATCACCTCCAATGACCTGTAACTTCAGCTCCTACTTTTGAGAAAATGTATATGCATCTAAAAATAATAAAAAAATATTGAAGGACATAAATGATACAGTAATTTTCGGGGTAGTAATTATCTTTTGTGCAGGCAATTAAACAATATTAACCTTGGTAACTACCTCTGTAAAGCCAAATTATCCAGATAACGTCAGAAATACTGCATTTCATTCAGGAGTCGGCTCAGTAATCTGAGAATGTCAACAAACAAGTCTGTCTGAGCGAATATTTAAATAAAATGTAAACTCAGTGGACCGATACTGACTGACTGGAATCGTCTCTCGTTTGAATTGCCTCAATTCAAATATATCTGTGTTCTTGATCTGAAAACTACATTTTTAGCTAAAACTAAAGCAGCCTCAGCAGCTCCGGAGGGCGGCGGTGAGCTCCAGGTCCGGCAGACAAGCCGCTGCTGCCGGACCTGGAGCTCACCGCCAGCTTCCAGGGAGCCAACACCAAGACCACAGAGCTGGAGGCCCAAACGGGTCGGTCAGCTAAGCTTTACAACACAAAGTGCTGGGCCTCTCACTGTTTGTTGGGATCAGCTCTAGTTTCAACAACAACAAAAAAACGTATCGTCTTACACAAAAGCAAGGCGTGTACAGTTAAAAGACACGCATGCGACACAAAACTAATGACAATATAGTACGGACAATGTTTATGATGTGCACAATGTTAACAAAATGTATCCAACCGACACCTGTTGATTATGTGGAGGAGCCAGCAGAGAGACTGAAAACAAAAATAGGAAGGCTGGCATTATGTTCATGCCCTGATGTCCACGGTTCTTTAAAAGCATGCAAGATACTTATTAAGCCTTCAACGAAAAATGCTGCTCCCATTGAAAGAGTTCAGCTGGGAATATGTTTCTGCGAAGGTGAGCTTTTATTCAATCAACAAATGTGTTGGGGCATAAAATGTCTCCATTTCCCTTTCCTCATTTGACATTTGCACAACTTGTTTTGGAAACAAATTCAATTTAAAAGTGGGACCTTGTCCAGATGCGTCCAATCACTGCTCCAAAACAAATTAGTGAAATAATTCAATGAGATTCAAAATCCACTGCGCATGGTCTTTACATCTGAAGCCAACTCATTCTGGAACATGATGATTAGCACACAGCACACACACGTAAAGCAGGCGAACGCGTCACACACCACAAAGCCCAGTGCATTCCTTCAACATCAATAGAAACCAACAGTATTGTTCTTGGTTGGTGTGTGTGTTTGGGGTTTGGTGAAGGAGTTAAATGAAGTGTCTAAAAAGTAAGGACAACTGTGACGTTCTATTCATCTTTCTTCAGCTGACCATCCAGGAATATTATATTTTAAGAAAGTTCTTGGATGATTTGATTTCCAGGTTTCAGTGTGAATCCCAGGTAAACGATAAAGCAACCATAATGCAGGTGTGTGCGTGTGTGTCTCTCTCTCTCTACAGTAAAAGGCTGAGGTCTTATTTAGTCCCAGTGGGTCACACGGTGCCCTGTATTTTTAGACCGAGCTGGTATTAATAGACCCAGAGAGCCCGGAGAAGTCGGGGGCCAGCGGTGAGAGCAGAATACGAAGCCAAGTCCAAAACACAGATGCCACAAGGCTGCTCTGTGGATTGACACCAGTAAACACTGAGGCCAAAGTGTTTAACAGTACTGATGAATGAATAATGTGTATTGACGCAGTAGCGCACGTAGCTGCACAGTTGAGACTGTTTTTTGATGAGTTAAGAAATTTGCTCATGGCGCCAGTCAGATCGCCTCAGAGAAGGACAATTGGCCGCTCTGCTCTCTAACTTAGGACAAGGCCACGGCTAACACAACATGTATGACTGTTAACTAAATAAATCATCTGTGAAGGACTGTTATTAAATTAAGATGTGTCCTTGCAGGGTCCTTCTTCAGCTTTTAATCAGATATTATGGTGATCTAAGAAAGTCATTCCCAAAGACAGAGTCTGGACCCACAGGCGGGTCCAGACTCGCAGTGTTTTTTGCTGTCCTGTCCTGAACCTCCTTAGTTCAAGTACTGCTTTCTAAAAGTGTTCACATCAGCTCTAGTTTATCACAACCTGCTCAAATGAAGCGCACTCAACACATCTGATGGTGGTTTTTCCTCCTCTGCTTTAATGTGACACATGTAACGTGGTCCATGTGGCTGGTGTCATGCACCATGTCTTCATGTGCACACACAACGGTTTCAAAACAACGTTGTCACCTTTAACACCACTTACCACTGAGATAGAAACACTGCCGCTTACGTTTCAGCTCGTGCTGGTCAATCTACCTGTGGGCCTTCTTTAATAGCAGATATTACAAATGTTATAAACGGTGATGTGACACAGACAGCTTTGAAGACTTTTATGTTATGTGACGAAAACCGTATTGTATGTAATGCAATAAAATTAGCGTCCTGAAACAGAGGACAGGACTCTTAATTTATCAGCAGCAACATAGGAAACAAAGCTACAAACAGCCAGTTGATGGTTGAGTTTAGACCTGTGAAACCTAAACTTAGTGAGAATCTGAGATAGATATATATATATATATATATATATATATATATATATATATATATATAAAAAAAGAGCCGATCATACATTTCAAATATCACAGCTGGTACTCCCTCGAGTGTGAAATCTATAATGAACCGACTGAATCAAAATTGCTGCACTACATTTATGAGAGAGAAAGAGAAAAAAAGTTGAAATGCGTCTGTCTGCTGCCATTGTGCTGTAAGAGCTGAACTGATTTGCACGCCATGCGACTGTAGAAAAATCAACAAGTGTGATGACGGGGTAGCTGAGCTCGGTTTAAAGACGTTGAATCGCCTATCAAGCCCCTGCCAACTTGCACACACAAAAAAAAAATACTGACACCAATGATGTGAAACGGCTTCTGAGTGACATCCATCAGAACATTCGGAGTGATCATTGGTGCCAGCGCCCGATAAATCACAAGCTTCAGGCTCTCTTTGACGAATGCAGTTCCAGCTCTTGCATGTTTCTGCTGGAATCTCAAGAAAACCAAAAAGGTGAAAAAGAAAATCCCTCATGGGTCTCGTACAATGTGAAAGGTCACCTAATTGGAAAGCACAAACCTTCCTTGTCTGATAATCTAGGAGTTGATCGCAGATTATGAACCGAGAAACTATGACCGATCTCGGGGAAATTATCTGGTGTTGGTGCAGCCAGTGGCAGTAAACTCAAAACTCTTTAACTTTCAGGTAGAGAGAAGATTATATTTGTATGCCGTCAGCGAGCGAGGAAAGGACACAACTGGAACGCGTTCAAAAGTCTTGCAGAAGGGAGAAGACAAAAAACACACAGTATACTGCATGTTTGGCATTTTTGGTCAGAGCACTGAAGAGAGTCTGATAAGAGTGTTAAAAGGCGGGGAAACCCTGAACACGGATTATTGACCACATTCAGCCCTATAGCCATATATATGTCTTGCTTTTTATAGTTCTTGACATAACTTTTTTTTTCTTCCCCTTCCCTCCCCGTCTTCCTTCAATCACGCGCTTGTTCTCTTCTCCCAATATGCACTTTGTTTTTTCTGCAGCCTGGTGTTGGAGGAATGTATAAGTGTACACGCATAACAAGAGGTTACTGCAGGTCGGCACCCATTTCAATAAACACTTAAGAATGAGATGGATTCAGTCTGTTTGATGATCAGTCTTGTTTAACACTGATAAAAAAGTATTTGTACTTTTATGAGATGTGAATCCACAAACTGGGTGAAGTCTGTGATCTGTATAGCTGCCTTCTCTGCACTCCCAACTCTCAGTCTAGTCCTAGGACTTGTTGATGCTTAACTGCAGTGTATTGTGGGACAGTGCACAGGTGACAGCAAACAACAACAACAACAAAAATCTCGGGGGGGGGGGGGTTGTGGCAGGTTGCTGTGGCAACACAACATGTCACGGGTCTGAGTAAATATAGGCTAACCAGTAGGCGATGCGCAGAGAGAAGGGCCTGCAACAGGGGAAAGGCCACAGAGAGAGAGAGAAAAAAAAAAGGGAAAAGTGAGACATTTGTGGAGATCCCAAAGCAGCGCAGTCTTTTGATGTAGCAGACCAGCGATGATTAAGGAGATGACCTAAGATGTACCTTCCTTTGTACTACAAGGGGAAACATTGCGAACGGTCCAAAAACTAAAACCACTGAATTAAGCCGAGGACAATACATTTTTAGCTAAAATATTAACCGACTCAGTGAAAGTCAACATTGATGTATATGCTACAATCAGGGTGGATACTGCATGCATTTGTACAATATATGTTCCGGACTGGCTGAACTAGGATAGGTCGGGTAATGTGGGCCATTTACACTGGATTTATTGGTTATTCCATACAAATGTTGATAAAGACCTCCTCAACAGGATGGGAATTAAGCGGTAAGAAGAATGGAGGTCCGTGGTTTTGTCTCAGCTCGGGTGACAGGGAAGTACTGGGCTCATTTTGTACAGAGGGTCAAGGGTTGCATCCTTTCCAACACATTCTGGGAAAAAAGCCAACTAGAGCACGGAAAAAAAGACCAAACTGCAGCCTCAGAACAGATAGAAGGCCAGCATTACGAAGCATCTCAGAAGCAGTGGGCCGATGGACAGAAGCCACTCAAGTGTTGAGGTGAGAACACAAACACACACACACGAACACACACCTCAAGCCAAAGATCCTCATCATTAGAAACGTGTGCGAGAATGCACTCAACACGATACGTGAGTTTGTTGAGAACGTTTTCAATACAGCCGACAAATAAACCATGTACTACCCGTTGTTCTCCTGGGGAGCAGTAGGGTTTGCACAGTGTCTTCTTCCCACAACAACATTGAACGAACCATAACAATAAGCAAAACGTCAGCCTGAACATAACCTGGCCTTTAATCAAAATAACCCACCCAGTCATTAAACAAATTAGGGGACAGAAAGACAACAATTAGATTTAGTCGCATCTAACCCTGACATGGCCCTGGTACGAGTCACTACTGCGTAAAACGCAGTGAAGGTAGAAAAAGAAAAGTCAGTCCCGAGCTGATGCCAGTTGTGAAAAACTTAAAGATAGAGAAGATTTGAAAGAAAGCCACAGAAAGAGGAACATTCACCTGGATAATTATTGTAATGATATAAACAAGTGGGGGAAACTACCTGCAAAGTGTTTGCACATGTTTGGCTGATTGTATGTACTCTCACAGACACTTTGTGTAACCAGCCAGAATTCTTTTTTTTTGATGACGCAGCATCCGGATGTGCTGTAGAATCCCAGTCAGAGCCTGTTTGTTTGTGCATTAGTGTGTAATACAATTTGCAATACACACTGCTTAGAGGGGAAAAATGATATCCACTGTTAAAGCCACACAGAGCTGCACGTGACCCACAACGCTGAAATACTATTGCGCGTTCATACAGCAGGGAGTAAAAGTCAGCGTGTGAAGAGTTCAGCGTTCACACACTAGGAAGTAACTTGGGGATTTTATGCAAACGTTGTCTATTGATTCTCCAACAGCACCTGGCCTCACGGTTCTGTGTTGCTAAAAGTCAAACAGCTATTAAACACTCGGATACAAAACTTTGACACAACAGACCCCACCTTCCCCTGGAGAGGTCCCGCACACTTTTATCAAAAGAAATTCAGTTCCACAAGCATGTTGAGCCCTGCTGAGGGTTATAGTAGCGCAGACAGTTCGGTTCAAAACACTGGGGCTGGTTTGGGTTTCAGAAGTACCACAACACCCTAGGGTCCTCTAATGGGCTAAAATATCTGCGTGGATAAAGGATTATATCTACTAGTGAATTACTGCATTGTATAAGTAGCCAAGGAATACATGCCGTCCAAGTATCAGAGACTGCTTGAACACTTGAAAGCAACTGATCAGTCTGAGCATTAAAGCATCACGCCATCACAGAATCTTCCACCTTATTTGAAGATAGGCTGATGAAAATCCAACTGATATGATGTCATAAGGATTAATATACTGAAGTTATAGAAGCAAAGTATTCTGACATCTACAGGATTCAAGAATAAGGCTTGCCCAGGGCCAGTAAAATGCCAAGTGGTAGTAATAAAGTAATAAACGCATTGCTTTTTGGTGATGAAAGTACCATAGGAGTTAGCTCTATTTTATGTATTGTAGTGTTATATCTGTACACCAATTTGTTAATTTTGTGGGGGTGGGGGGGTTTAACGTCCTCTAAACTTGAAACATGAGCCACCTTGCTTGCTTCTCATCTCTGTTGACTGTTGCACATGCACGTTAGTTGGGTGTCATTGGAGAGGGCGAAACTCCAAATATGTATTTCGCAGTTCACCGCAAGTTTGAGAGCAAGGCAGACAAAACGTGGTCATTAACTTTAGTCTTTGTTGTTCTTTGATAAAAGCTAACAAATAAGGCCATTTGCAAGTCAAAATGTACTTTGGACAAGTGGACCTCTGTATGAGGCACTTTGAAATGCAATGTGGAGTCACAGCGAGCGTGAGATTCTCCACATCCTCAACAAGACGAGTGTTTATTGTCTCAATCATGGGGAAAAAAGTGATGCTCTCAGTTCCCACATTTTTTCCTACAGACAGCGAAGACATAGCTTAATATTGTTAAAAAGCTTTGATGATCGGTTAGATCTGATCAGAGCTCTGGCCTCAGGGGAAAGGAGGAATGTGGGCTTGTTGGTCAACAAGCCTGTGATCACACCTACAGGGGGTTTTGTATCTGGAAAATTCTTCGGTAATGCATTTTCCTGTTCTAGTCATCCAGTTCAACTCAGACCAGTTTCAGACTTGTAAACAAAGTCACACAGACCCACAAGTATCTCATTTATCGGATATTGGGGCAATTTGGCGGTATGACGAGAGTCAAAACAAAACAAGATTTCCTTCCCTTGTAACTGCTTTGAACACATGAAGAAATAACATAATATCAGCATCCACGAGACAAACAGAGGTGAACGTCTGTCCTCCTGCACCCATGAAACTGTGTACAGCATCTGAGGGTTAAGCACCGCCGTTTGCTAGTAAAGGGACCGAGACCTGCATGCTCACAAGATCACGGTGCGGTTATTTGGTACACACCCGAGTTCAAGAGGCATTGTTCTCACCTGACCGAACAAACGAACGTTAAAAAAGCTTAAATGCAACGTCTTGTGTGACTAAATATATTGATGTAATGTGGAAGGTTGAGGACCAGCAGCAGTGTGGACAGAGTACTCTTGTTCACAAAGACTGCATGTAAAAACATATGCAAAAGACAAGCACAGAGGAAGGCAAATAACCACAACAGATGCTGGGACAATTAATGTAAACGAGAATGCAAGTGTCACAAAAAAACATTTGGTCTAAATGCTTTCTATTCAAGGCCATTGCCTTTGTTTATTTTCACTAGGCCCACAGGGTCCAGAGCTTAAATGTCTTCTGCCGTGTGGAAACATTCTCAATATCACATTATTCTTTCATAGCTCACCTTAGCAGTGCTCCCTGTAACTCAGCCCAAAGTTCTCAGATCACCTAACCAGATAAGAAACACTTTGTCAGCAGCGAACCAAATCGGTCTCTGCTTGCACGGGGAGCCGTCTGCGTGGATGTGCAGACGCTGTCACATGCTTGTTTGTTTCAAATCAACTCTGGACAAAACAAAAAGAGGCAGCACATTCACACCCAGAATATGTCAATCAATACGTGCAGGCTGGCATGTTGCTCTGCTGTACAATTTTAGACACATTAGCGTTCTTGCTGCTACAGAAAGACTTCTTCATCGTCACTTCTTTGTCTTTTTTTTTATGCAAGATCAATCTACCAAAGTGCACACAATTGCTGAAATATTAGTTTGTGAAGTGCTGAGCAATGGATGGACAAAACACTAAATGTGGTCTATTAAGCCCTCTCATGCTAAAGTGTCCATCATTAGCCACGACAAACTAATTTACCCCTCCCCCCCCCCCCCCCCCCAGGATAAAACTCAGACAAAAACACAAAATATAACTTGCACCTACAGGTAGGCGGTGGACTGTCCTTAGAATAAAAGATGCTCTGAGATATCTCACTTCCAGTGGAAAGCAACACTGAAGCCTTGAAAGACAATTCGGATCAAGTTGCAAACTCTGTTAGGTGCTATATATAGCTCACCAGGATATTGTAGATACACAAACAGGAGCATGGAGCTCCTACGCGCGCGCGCGCACACACACACACACACACACACACACACACACACACACACACACACGTACACACACACACACACACACACACGTACACACACACACACACACACACACACACACACACACACACACCGCTGTGTAGCTCAAGAAAGAAGCTGTAGTATCTCTCTTGGTGAACGGGACTTACACCGTATTCAACAGGCTGGACCGAGCAGGGTCATGGTGGCATGGGAGGAGAAAGAGGGGGGGGGGGGGGGGGGGGGGGGGGGGCACCTAAATACAGCATTTAGGTGCTGTATATAATTATAATATCTACCATTATAATAGTGGCAAAGGGTTATCATCACATTTACATTGTTGCAATTAACTTCAGCCAACACAACGCGTTAGTTGTCACGTGACGTTATAAACTTAGCTTGTCGTCAGTGTACGCTCGTCTGAGTGGAGCCGAAAAACACAGCGGGGCAGGAAATGCCCATTAAAATGAAAATACACACGTTTTCTATCACATGTAGATGGTTTATCTCACGTCACGTTAAACGCTAACGTTGTCCACGGCAGCAGTAAAAGCGACAGACAGTGCGAAGCGGCGCCAGTATCCCCAGCATATGTTCTCCAGAAAGCCCCAGCGCAGAGCGCGCTGAGTGACAGGTAGCGCTGTGGTCACGCAGCCCGTCACCTCACGGAGCCTTTAGCTGCTTAGCTCAAAAAACATTCAAATGTGGCTCTGTCAGACTAGCTCTCCCGACGAGCTCGTATTAATAATGCACACATGATTGCGGGTGTACGTATTCATGAGTGTCGCGTGAACGCATAATGTCGAGCCAGCCCCGCATATCGTCGGGAGCGGAGCGTAAGGACACGCATGCCCCTGGCGTGAACCCCGGCGGCGCTCATGAGCGGAGACTTGCTGCGCCAGCCAGGTCCACGGGCTAACGTAGCATGCTAATTCACGTCCTCGCTAGGCTACTCGCTGGTAAACCGCCGTCGCACCACATCTGCAGGCGAACCCATGCTAGCTAACGGGAGGGGGGGTGAACTTTGTTACGGCTCGCTAGCGAACCGGGAGACTTCGTAAAAAGGAAGGGAAAGTTACCCGAGCGGGCGCGTGACGGGGACAGCTCGTGAAACGGGGCAAAAGCGGCTAGCGCGCCTCGGCTGTGACAGTGTTTTGAAAAGCCGTGAGTCCTACCTGGTGCGTGGGATCAGAAGAGGCCGATGTCAGGACTGACGGCCGGTCGACATTCCCCGGAGTGGCCGCCACCGCTTGCTCCGTAGGCTCACTGCGCAAGATGGTCCCGATCTCGTTTGTTTGATAAGGAGAGAGAGAGAGAGCTGATGCCGTTTTTTGGGGATGTTTTTTTTTTTTTTTTTTTTTTTGGACGGGAGGTTCAGATGGTGGTAAATAACACGGCGTGTCTAGGTTGAAGTTTCGGTTGAAATCAAGGGACGCGTCACCTTGCAGCGGTTCATGACTCCCACTATTCAAGATGCAGAAGGGCAGGACGTTGCATTTCTCTGCGAGTCCATATCACTCCCAGCCGCTGACAATAATTAGTGTGGCCACACGGGTATCCGTGTGTCACTGTACTGATATGTCATACCGGACATCTGTGCTGTGGAGTCGTTTTTTTGGTTATGAGAATGGAAATGTAAGGGAAATGACTTCCAAATATGTATATATTTATGTGTATTGGCTCATTTTGTTTAGAAGATTGTGATGTCAACACCCATTATTAAAATGTTTCGTTAATATAAAATGCACTGTCGGCGCCTTAATCAATCAATCAAGAAAAAAAATCAAATAGGTGTCTTATTTTCAGGATTATCCGATCCAGCAAACCAATCACGCTTTCCTTCTCAGATCGCATTTCTGATGACCACCATCCTGCAGTAGAAATTAGTAGGAGTAGCCTAAATCAGAAAACACCGTAAAAGCTTCAGCTTTGGGGAATCCATTATAAAGTTACTCGAGTGAAGATCCAGTTGTTGCACTGTTAAACCTGCTCTTCTTTCAGTTGATTACTCCCTCTGGTGGTTTGGGTAGCAGAAGTAGGCTTGGCAGCATATACCTTCAAGTGAATTTGGAATGGGAAAAAAAGGCCTTTCTTGCAAATACACTATCTGTGTTTTTAAATTAAGATGGAAGAAATGTTTCATACAATTTGAAAAGGCTGACAGCATACGTGTTTTACTGCTGTTAAGAACATTGCTGGGGTTTAATATCCAGGAGCAGCAGAAGTGCTGGCTACCACTGAGCCCCTCCAAAGTAATTGCCATAGTCATGGGAACATAAGACATTATTCAGGTGGAGGGAAATATTAATATTTTTTTTCGTCCAGATGTTGCAAGGATTTGCGCCTGCAAGAGTTGCTTCTTTAACCTGTAGGATGTAGCTTCCTAGACAACCCACAATGAAGGTTGTGTTGTTGTTTTTTGTTGCTAAAAGCAAAACTCACTCTTTTATGAGACAACAAGTTAAATATTAGAGGAGGACACATGCAGAACAAGTCGTAGATCATTGAAGAGGGAGCTGCAATGGTTTATACTGAGAGAGAGAGAAATAAAACACAAATCTGCAGTGGATACTGGTTCAGAATGGAGCTGTGAAAATAGTCACAACCCACAGAGGGGACTTGCTGAGGCTCCCTGACCTGCAGACGTGGTGAGAGCAGGCGGCCTGGTCAGAGTCCTACAGGAGACGGATTACTGCCTTCATGACCTTCTCCTTCCAGACAAAGCACAAAGGACTGGTATTAATTAGACAAGGAAGCCCCATCGCACCTGTTGGAAACAGACATTTTTAATCATTGAGTAATTAAAAAGCTTGAGATTTTAATTATGCCATTGGGTAAAGATGTGCACTCTACATTATTCTGTCTTTATATGCCAAATCATAACAGACATATGCCCACATATGCTTTTATTTGCTTGAATAACTCCTAAATATTAGGATAAGGAAACAGCCCTTTGAGCTGTGCAGGTTATTGTGTACACACCAGTTGTCAATTCCTTTTAATCCAAGTAGATAATACTCTGCTGCACATTGTTTTGATTCAATAATGTTGGGCTCCAGGCATCCCCCGTGCCAAATATACCAGCCTGAAGATATTTAAGAGCAAATAAAACTGCCCACAGACAAACTACCCTGCATTTTGTATTTTACGATGAAAATGCAGAAAGATGCTGTGGATTCTATCCCACTGTTCCCCCTGAGATATGTTTTATCTCCATCCATTATTCTCTGCTGGTATATGGCAAGCAGAGGAATGAGCTCAATTAGGTGAGGAAATGAGAGGAGAGGAGAGGAGAGGAGGAATTTGGATCCTGGTATTTGGAGAGAAAGAAAAAACATTGGAGGAAGGTCAAGAGAACATAAGAAAGTAGCAGTGGGGAATGAGAGGACGAGGGGGAGAGAGAGAGAGAGACAGAGAGGATGAGAAAGTGAAACTATGTTGTCATGGAAACTGGCATGGATCTGAAGAGCAAAACAAGAATGTAAATTGGTTTACCCTTCGGGAATGTGATGGCGCTACAGGGAAGAAATAAGCAGGAAGGTGTATTTAAAAGAGGACCTTCCATAGCTTTATATTCAAATAATAAGATTTGAATATTACTATATTGTATATTAGTAATGATGACGACAACTATGGATCTTTCAAGTAAGAGGCTTATATTGACTCATCTACATAGTACATTGAGACGGTAGCTGCATGAGCCCTGATTTCTTTAGGCTGAGCCGTTTCATGCATTACTAATTAAAACATGGATCAGTTTGGGAGGTGCAGAGGTCAGTGTGTGAGTGAATTACTAATACGAGTAAACAACTTGTGGCTCGGCTGTACGGTCGTTTCCCAGGTCTGTCATTTTCAGGTTGACATTTAGTGATGGAAAAACATGTTAGTCCTTTCACGCTTTTCATTCAGAAATCTTACAGATGAACACAATTCAAGCCAAAATGTCGGGGTTATCGTCTTCAGAAAGCCACCTGTCAGCATCTGCAAGAAGTCTGTGCAGACCCTTTTGGTAGGGGGGAAAAAAAGCAAAACTTTTCTGTACCTCCTCATTATTTTCCATCTCACCTTTATGCTTTATGCACTGCCAAAGCCTTTGCTCGCAGAAATATCCCAGTTTCAGCCGACTGCAATCCCATCATTAGATTTGATTTTCATAGATGATAGGAATGTTGCCAAGAAACTAATGGTTTCCGTGGTGACAAACACTACTCCTGCCATTGTGTGTAGCAATGTAGGAAGTCAAGTCCCTCACCTACAATCTCTACCACCGTTTTCAGAGTGGAAACCGAATACGTCTGAGAACAGACTGTACTCAACGTACAATATACTGTAGCTGCTCTATTGCTTGTACAAAAGTATCACATATCTACTATTATTCATGCAACACACATGTTGTTGCACAAAGTATATATTACAATTATATTTTGTAAGGTATTTGCATGCTGAATTTCACCCATATTTGCAGAAAATACTGTACATCAATGTATGCACACAATACACAATACTTAACATACGGGCAAGAAAAGAAATGACTCGGCAAGTGCATGTAAAATACACGACTTTGCAGCAGTGCTGACAAAATTAAACTACATTAAAACGAAATACGACGTTGAAACTGTGTAGTCATATCACAGCACTATCAGTCATAATCGTATATATATCTCAAACAGAAAAGGATCAACCTGAGAATGCAGTGAAGCACAAAACAAAGTGCCAATGACATGTCAGCAGCTGACATTGATAAATAGCTTGAATAACTTAATAATCAGCAGCCATGTGCAGTTTGTTCAGTCAGTCTGACGGTGTGTGTGTGTGTGTGTGTGTGTGTGTGTGTGTGTGTGTGTGTGTGGTGCGTGTGCGTTTTTGGTGAGAGTCAATGTAATTGGGGAGAAGCGGTTGCCGTGGCGGCTGGTGCTGGCACAGGAGCGGTACCTCAAACAGGTGGTTCCCCAGATGGGCAAAGTCAGCAACAATCATGTTCTCCCTCTCGCCCTTACTTTAAACTCATGGAGGTCTTTGATGGAGGGCAGCCAGCAGACACGGAAATGACAAACTGCTCCAAAAAAGGAGGAGGCAGAGCCGGACCAAGCAGCATTGGATGCGGAGCAGCTTCTCATCGATAAGGATTTGGACAATTTGCTGTGTGACATGTTTAAGCTGCCAGTGTTGAGACAAGAGGAGAGTCTTTCAGTCAAACTGGAAAAATCGACTCAACTGTGTACACAAGGTGGTACTGTTGATGCAGGGGAGACGAGCCTCTGGGTTCTTGTTGAAGTAAATCGAATCTCCACAGTCTTGTTTGTGCTGTGACCAAGGTTGTTGGCGCACCTAAATACCCATGCGGCCAATTCTCTGCAGTAGATGGCCAACTTTATGGGATTAGTTTGGGGTTCAGAGATTATCACTCTGACAGCAGAGTGTTCATTAAAACACACAAAAACAAAGACGTTCAAATCGCCTCCCTTAATGGGCGTGGGCTGGTGAAACACAAATACTACAGTTGGAAAGGAATTCATGCAATTGAGAAACAAAGTACACACCCAAATAAATCATACTTCCGGTTCAGGTAAAGAGGAGAAGAGGTAGGAGGATTTCTAACATAATTGAAAAAGCTAAACGTGTACTGTCACCATGATGGCAAAACACCCATGATCCATTCAACAGTCAGGTGAGGAACGTTGAGTTGGGAAAGCAACAACCAAAGGGACTTACTTGATCACTAAGCAGCACTCACAGCAGTGTAGCACAGGAATTGGGAAGTATCCAGGTAACAGAGGAGGCCATGTGGATCACTTTGTTCTCAGAGAGGCTTGCCGCCTGGTATAACTGCACCAGTTCTGATTTCAGGAGTGGCCCTAGACCCGTATCATTGCTGTCAGGTAAAATACACACTGCTCTTCTTTCATCGTGCTGGTGGTCAGAGGGATCTCCTCCTGTTCGAGTTCCAACACGAAGCTCAAACAACACACCAGGAAGTGGGCTCTCGTCTCACTGTGGACCACGAGGGCAGACAGTAGATGGCAGTAGAGCTACTCTGATGAATTTAAATCATGGTCACTTTTGACTGTTCCCTTTCTTTAGTGACAGCCTTGCTTTGCTCAAACACATATACGACTCATTGAAAAGCAGGAGAGGAAAAGGCAAGTAAAAGGAATGTTCATGTTGGGCACCAGATGGCTTTCAAAAACTGGCAGATTTTTATTCAGGTTTTGCATAAACTGCCATTTGGGTGCTGCGTTGGCATCGCATTCCTAATCCTCTGCAACACACTCCAACGGCACAGAGCTTGTTTAGTCCTGGGGTTGAAGCACAAACGCATCTTTTGTGGGAAAAACTAATTGCGAGTCGACAAATTAATATTGAGAAACTAAAGCAAAAAAGCAAAAAAGTATTATAAAGTAGTATAAACAGTACTACAAATCAAAATACCTTTGCACGATGACGTGCAACATCCGACCAGTTGCAACTGTGTGTATTTGTGGGTACTGGGTGACACAGAGCAGGCCATGCCTATGAAGTTTAACGGGGCCACATGAGGTGAGGTCCTGCTCTATTTGTGAATTGAAAGCTTGACCCTAAAGAGGTTATGGGGACTGGAGGTGTTGCTGTGACCTCTCGTGGAGCTCTGAATGCCTGGCCCGGCCCGCTGAGGGCTCCAACAAACGCAGTGAGCGCAGACGTTCATATGGTAGCGTCTCCCTTTGAAACAGCTCGAATCTGGATCCCATTAAACCCTTTTGTCTCTCTCCCATTATCCCTCCTGGTTGCGCTGTCTGTTTTTACTTTGTGTTATTCATATCCATTCCACCACCACCCTCCTCCCCCTCAGGCTTTCGGGCATCCCATAATGCATTTCGTTGAGACTGCTGGACAGATGTTTTTGCCGTGCTGCTATAAGCGTGAATCTGGGTACTGAAATGTTCAACAAAATTAGATATTGAGATTCATTTTATACTATAAAACAGATAGTTAAAAAAAATCTCATTCTATTGATCCTGGCAGAAATCCTTTCCCCAACCCACATGACAGAGCAGCTGGCTGAGAGCGGCCTCATCTGGAACTGCCATCAGTCGCTTGTTAAATGCAGTGTGCGAGTGGAGCGGGAACACGGCAGCATGCGGTCGCATGAATCCACAACCAGACACTGGGAACTGTGCGCCCAGGCTGCAGGTCACAGAGCAGTGTGTTTAGTGTGTTTGTGTGTGTGCTTGCATGTGGGCTGCATGCCTTCATGCTGGACCAGGCCGGGATACAGAATCCGGCCCCCCTCGCTCCCCCCCACACCCTCTCTCCCTCTCCGAATCCTGTCTAGGTAATTGATCCCAGACTGGACATTGGAGTTGCCAGCAGCGATTCATATCGTTTTTATCTTTTAGACAAGCCTTCTACAGCTTCCAGATGGGGAACGCACTCCGGGGTTCAAGTTTGTTTTTGGAAAAAAAAAAGTATAATGCTTTAATGTCTTTACCTTACAAAAAAACATGCAGCATGAGGAGAAACCTACCTGAGTGTTATTCAGCCGGCCTCAGGATTTGTGTAACTCATTGGCCATGAAGATAGTTTGTTTATCTTTGTTGGTGTTGGTTTACGTGGCTACTATGTGTGAGTGGAAGCATGCCGGTGACAGTTGTTTTGGAAAAGGTATGAACATGTGAAGCGGCCCTTGAGTACAGCTTCATGTTATCGCGTGTGGAAACTTGATGAGCCGAGAAAATGATTTACACAACATCCCAACTATTCTTTTATAGTCTATCTTTTTTTATGGCAAATTAAGCGTATGAAGTAAGATGTTGCTTGGTCTGCACCCAACCATTCCTCCAGCGAGCATGTCCCTGTTGCTGGTACTGCAAAAAATACGCCACCATTCTGAATGAAACTCTCCAAACAAGTCTGTGATCCACTCTGGGAAAACGATGATATTATCCATTCAGTTCAGTTTTCCAAAATAAAAGTTGTGAATACCAATAGTTTATGTTCCGACTGTGACAACACAAGTCTCTCTCTTCTCCTATTGTTCATAGGGTCCAAATAATGAGAGGGGGAACCAAATTACTGCCCACTTTACAGTCACCTTTCCCACCCAAAAAGCTCTCGTGACCTCCTTCATATGAATGGCAGAAACCACGTCGGAATGAGCAAGTATCCATTTTAGGAGCTTGTAAAGGAGCTGAAGAGAACAGCAAGGCGGGAGGAGTTGATGGTGGGTTTTAACCTTTGTCTTACGTGGAAACATCTGTCACACGTTACATTGAGGTGTCTGAGATTACAAGAAACTGCCCAGCAGTCATGAATACAGACAAGCACATTGTTCATTAAACATCTTTTCTTTTATAATAACTTTTTGCAGTGCAAACATGACTCAAATCATAGGAATTTTCATTGGCCTGAAGACCTTTACTTGAAGCCAAATGCCATCGTATTACTGGTCTTGAGTAAAAGTAAGAGGGACAATATTTATTTAGAATATTTGTACAAATACTCCTTTGTACATGCATCTTTGCTATAACCTTATATCTAAAACATGTTGGACTCGTCCGGACCATAATGGTTGTGTCAAGTCTGCACAAGTGTGAGGCTGTTAATGCGGAAGTGTTTTTTAATTGTAAAGTTTAAACAAAAATATCGGTTTTCTTGAGCTATTCAAGGGCACATATCAGTAATTGATACAGAAATGGTCATTTTGTTGGTGAAGTATTCTTTTAAAAAGTCACCAACCTAAAACTACACCACTGCGTGAAGATAATATGAAAATACTTTTGTTTCTACATCATTCATCAGTTTGAAATGAAATCAATGAAACGCAATCTGCTGTTGTCCTTGCTGCTGGCAAGATTTCTTCAAAACATGGTGTGTACCGTAGGTTAATCCTGCTTTCACTCACCAAAAGTGACGATGATGCTTGAATGGTAGAGATCAATTTATTCTGTTCCCTTCTTGCAAAAAAAAAAGAGGGATTTTATTATTGTTTATTCACAGCAACAGAATCAGCTGCATTTCATGAATATATCTGCTTGAAAGCGGATCACCATGTTGTAGTGGTTCAGATTGAGCCAACGGACGGGCGGGGTAGACAAGTACATATTGGGAGTTTTGAACTGTGCTGAGATCATAGTTGGTTACATTAAGTCACTATAGATTATAGATATATTTCCACTCAGGCTTCAGCTCTTTTTCTTTTTAGCCTGAAGACACGTTCCAGGGTCCACAAAATCACACAAAGCCATACTTATTGTTATAAATTGTGAAGTTGTGAATTTGAGTGTGATGGCATGCTTATTATTTAAGAAAACTATAAAAGATTTTTGTGATTTTAATTGTATTCAATTATATTTATATAAAACTTGAAAATAAACGTCACAGAACTTAATGCAATCTGCATATTAAGCGAGCTCACATGAGATCCTGACCGTGGCTGAGGAACTCTAGATAGAGTGTACTATCGGATTTCTGCCAGTCTCGAATCAGCGAGCGACGTGCCAGCCAGCACGCTGCACGTTCACACCCCCGCTCGCACAAATTAGTGGTGTGCTTGTAAATTACACACAGAATTTTTTTTTTTCTCCTCAGAAAGCGAAGGAGTTAAACCATGTTTGACAACTCCATTACACCAGTGGAAACAAAATAGTAATTTCACTGTCATGTTTGAAGCATTTTTTAAGCAATTTTGGGGGTTTTCGGGAAAAGTCTCAACATTGTCGACATGCCACAGTGTTGGCTTCTGTTGAGGGAGTCTACTGGGAGATTTACTGTCGTTCATTACACATCTGGTGATAAATTGGATAATAATACAAATGCTGCAGTTGAAACAGTTTGAACAAGAACGCAAGGGTCACAGCGACGGGGAAAACGTCACTCGACTCGTAAGGGAAAAAGAAGTCAGCATCTTCTCAAAGTTATTTAAACACCTGGGTCTCTGCACGTTTTAGCCCATTTACCACACACCACAGGACACAAGTCATTTTTTAAAGTGTGGTGTAGATTTAGGTTTTTGAACTGTGTTTCATCAATTTCCGGGTATTGCCATTGGTTCCATTTATTTGAAAATCTATAAGCAAAAGCTTTACACTTTGATTTAATCACCACAGTAAACATTGTTGTCACATTGATGAAAACGACTGCACAACATTTGTCATCACTTTTGCAAAAAATACAAAACAAATATGATGTTCACAGTAATAAATGATTATATAGCATTGATTTAGCAGATGTCAAACAAAGAATATAGCGAGTTAGATATCATCAAGAATATCTTAATAATGTTCCCTAATATGTATCGCTATGTATTAGGGAATAATTGTCTGGAGAAATATATGTTTTGGAAAAATCAGTGGGAAAATGATTTAAAAAAAAAGATAACTTTATAAGATGATTAACAGTCACATAAAGACTTATTGAGCTATTGAGGTGTATTTGTGTCACATTTTGGACAATCAGGCTAGCTAGTTTCCCCTGTTTTTGAAATATTCCTTTAAATCATGCAACAACACTGGTATGGTCCTTTAAATGATTGCCATGACCATCAGTCTCAAGACAAATCATTGTCAAGGCTTCTTTAACATATGAAAGACAGGAAAAAGTGAGAACCCCCCCCAGAAAGGTAATCATCTAAATCACACAATCATCTGATTCTTTAGCATTCAGACTGACTGAACTTTGCAAACATGCACATGTATGGTTTCTGAGATGTAGTTAAGAGCTTTTTGAAGTTTTTCACAGAAAATCACAATAGTTATAGAACATGTGCACAGGTCTAAATATCAAGAGGAATATGTTTCAATTTGTCATGTTGTCCGTTTAGCCAAAATAGACATTTCGTTGTAGTAACGTCGCAGCAGAACCTGCTGCAGTGACAGCCTTCTGTATGGCCACACAGGCCAAATGAAATGCTCATTGAGAAAACCACTGTGTCGACTTTGCGCTCTTGATCTGATATGACGACATTCTGACTGAATTAATTAACGAGAGAAAGTGGAGCCAAAACAAGACTATAGCACTGGATTATTGCTGCTGCTCCTTGCTCTCGGCCCTCAGCTGCCAGTGGGAGACTCTGGAAAACAAAGAGGCCTATGACAGACCACCTGCTCAGAGAGGATTGTGGGTACGAGCTACTGTACACTAAACAGCTGAACCAGGAGCAGTCTGAGGGTCCCGTGGGGAGAGAGAGGCCAGAGAAGGAGGGCGGTGTTGGAGGGGGCTGGTCCAGACGAGGTGGTCTTGTGAAAATGGTTGCAGAGGTTGTGGCTGCATGTGGCATATCTGCTCCCCAGATCCTGATGGACAGTGGTCAAGTCGGCGCTCAGTACATAAATACTCCACGCTACATTAGCCGCCAAAGCCTTTCCACATGTTGTTTGCAGAAGGCCTCCATGGTGCTTAAACCCCAATCCCCATCTGGCTCTTTCCAGGTCAATTCGTCCAGGACTACACACACGTTCCCTGACATGGACCTGCTTTCTGCTTCACCAGAGTGCCAGGCCCTCTGTAGTCCTGTGGTTTACATACCCAACCTGGCACGTCGCAAGCGCCACTCAGACCAGCACGCTGTAAAAAAATGACCACAGCCAGAGCCTGTGTAGCGTTACACTGTGTTTTGACATTGAATCCTCCCGAAACCAAAATATAACTTCTGTCAGTGGAGTGAGGCGACTCCTGTTCGATCCAATGTGGGTTCTATTGTTACAGAGCTCTGTGAGTGTAAACATCTTAAAGCAAGGCAGAATAAGAGGTTCTTTCCATTAGTCTCAAGAGAAACACACTTGAGTCAAGTAAATCATTTCCACGAGTGGATTTTAATTGGGAACAAGTTCAATAATCTAACCCTGATGACAGATTGTTTTTCATGTTTTGAGAAAAAAAAAAACAAGATGTCAACCCTAAATATTAAACTAAAGGACTTGCTATGCTGTAAATTGTGTGCAGTGAAAGTGATCTTCAAATGCACTCTAGTTTGAGAGTGAGCACATTTATCTGCAGGCCTTTGAAAGCCAGTTGAGCTCATCCATTCAAAACTAGAACACATCTGCTCAGTTATTACAATGCATTTTATAATTACAATAGGTTATTATTGACCTTTAAGTGTGCTCGTAGATGGATGTTCTTTGACCTTTGGATAGAGACAGGCTATCTGCTTGCCTCTGTTCATCATCTTTATGCTAAGCTAAGCAAACCAGACAAGTATAATAGTAATATTTTTTCATCAAACTCTTGAGAAGAAAGTGATTTGAATTATTTCCCCAAATATTCAACTATTGCTTTAACCACATGGATGTGTGATGCTCTACTTTTTGATGATTTCTTTTAAGTCACTTGAGTGTAATGCTTTGAGCACCCCGCTGACCTAGTTTGTCACTAATTCTAGTCCCACGCTTGACATTTGTGCACGGCTGCAAGACCGCAGAGGTTATCTGTAAAACAATATGTTGTGCCTGTGCACTCCTGGGGCTCAGTGGAGGAGAGAGGCCCCTTCCTGCTGCCCTTGTCCCAAGGCCAGTCAGCTGTGGCTGTGCTCTGCTCTGTGATTCAGGTAGAGGCCCAACAGGGAGCCTTCTGCAGAGGAGGCCAGCGAGGCGAGGTCTGAGGCTCTGAGATGAGTGAGCCAGGAGGGAAATGGGGGTCATGGGCTTTGTGCTTTACGAGCACAAGCCCCTGCACGGCCTTGCTTACCTCCGCTCTGCCTGCCTGGTAGATAAATGACGATAGAGCAGAAATGTACGGTGGGCTGTTACCCTGTCTGCCAGTATCGTACAACAGCCTCACAATGTGTGGTCCCTCACACAACTGTCAACTAAAGAAAAAGCAGAGAGGAGGAGGATGAGGAGGAAAGCTCACAGCTGGAGCCAGCATGAGATGTGTGAGGACGGCGGGGCAGAGGGCAGCCACACTTACAAATACGAGTGAGTAAACATTGTTGGATGCTGGACAACTCTGATAAGACCTGAGTTATAAAAATAAACACTGGCCGTGCAGCACTGTGAATCTCTATCTCATTAGATGATAAGTGGAAACACACATCCTCACTGTGAGCCAAGACTATTTTTCTCATCCACAGATTGAGTCATCTGCTGTTAAGCTTGAAGCAACACATTCCAATACAGGTGGTCCTCTGAAATGAGAGGTTAGCTTTGCTTTCAACAATGCCAGGGGTAATGACTGATCTAATCACAGGGCGCGCTCACGCAACCCACCTGTTTTGCCAGCTTTGCGCTCACATAAAGTGCAGCGTTGCCAAGCGCTCGCAGTCGGGGCGGGTGGCAGATGATGGGGTGGCAGTAATGTGTTAGCCAGAGCCCGATGTCGTCCCATTTATATCTTGGTCTGATTCTGCTCTCTCATCTGCTGCCAAGAACAAAACAAAAAAGTTGCTCCAGCTTGGCCTGGCCGGATCCGCTCAATGGGGCGCTGCACCTGAACGCTTTTACAGGGACCTGATATGATGTGTTCCTAAAAACCCCTCCACCAAGGTCAACCAACACCGGCCACCATCCAAAACGTTTTGGTTTTCAACGACATTTTCCAGTCTCCTGATCTTCCCTTCCAATTTTTTTTTGTTCTTTTTTTTGTTCAAAGTTGGAAACAGCCAGACAACAAATCAGGCAGGCAGCCAGCAGATGTGGCAGGCCCTTGGGTGCAGAACTGCAGCACTTAGAAAGGATGTGCTTCACCAGTGAAGAATTTGGTCAGCTCTTCGTCCAACGGAACAGGACTTACTGGTCCCATTAATGGTAAATCACACTAATTCTCTCTGTTAGTGCTTGGACATTAAAGCCTGGTGTAGCAGCTGCAGGACGTGATATTGTCATGGTTGTGTCAGCGGCCTAGCCACACTGCACACACATTTTTACGATGCACAAAATTAATTTATTACCTTGTGGATAATTGTATTGCTTATGTAAGTCCGAGTTCAGGTCAGATACAATAAAGCTAAAGTGTTTCTAATGGGTTCTTGGAAGGCTGCGATGCATAATGCTGCCCTTCACAGTCAATAACATGTATTGCGAGCCATACCTATTATATACCCTGGGGTACCGGCCAGTGGAGTGCAAATAACTTAAAACTGCCTTCCAACAAGTTGATAGTTCTTTCCAAAAGAAAACACCACGTTTAAAGTCTCCCAAATGTATTAACTCCCAATGAACTTGTTCTCTTTCTTTTCTGTATGTTCTGCAGGAAAACAAGCTGCACACTCTTTGGTCAACCACACTGGTATAAACCCCTCTTACCAGTCTTTTGACTAACCTTCTTTGATGTCTTTCATACATAATCCTCATACATAATATTTTACATTTCAATATACATGTCTTAGCAATTTGATCAGAAACATCATTGTGCAATGGGTTTACTAGCTTGTCAGCGTTCACACCTTTAATTGTCATCTTCCAGTCCCCTCTGCCCTCAGAAACCATGTTGTTTTATATTGCATTTTATTGCATATGTCTGTCTTCCAATAGCCTTCTAAATATAGTCCTGCTTTCACTACCAAAAAAAAGCTGAACGCTAAGTCCTTACTAATTAGAGCCTCCTTCTCGGTCTGGGACTGCCTCCAGTAAGAGCAGGTTTATGGGCTGCATGCAGGGCAGCGCTGCTTTTTCTGTTTCAGCGAGCAGGCCTAAACATCAGCCCGAGGCTCGGAGGAACAGGGTTAAAACTGGTGGCTGCTGCCTGGCACCACTAATGATGCTCACTGTTTGTCTCCTCCATAATCTAATCTCTATGCAAGATACTAGCATGAGTGTCCTCCTTCAACAGGCATTTAAGGAACTTAATATCCATGCATAAATGATGCAAAAAACAACAACATGCATGTCTGAGTGTCTATGTGCATTGCTTCCATCATCCACACGTGTCTACGCTTGGAAAGGACACGATGCCGGGCAGAGAATGTGAATCAGCTGTGATTTTATTACGGCTGCATGCCTCTCATAAGGCTCCGCGCCAATTTCCCGCCCTCGCCGGGCCCTGGTTTTTCATTTCTCGGAAGTAATGGAATTTCTAAAACGGCTATCTCCACCTGGTTTATTCAATAATATATGAAGCGACGGCATCATCCTGACACCCTACACCTTTCAGTCTCTGGGTCGAGCCATTAGCCCAGTCATGAGTGGAAGAGCTGGAGGGACAGGCAAAATGGAGCAACGCTGGGGAGGTGGACGCACCGATGAATAATTTAAAGTGAATCCAGCGTCGTAAGAAAGAATTCTCTCTGTCAGTCCTTCGCTCGATTACTCTCAGCGAGTAGAGCAGTGTGGACTGGAGAGGAGACCCGTGTGCACCTATGTGATCGGCTTTAAATAGCCTCCCGGCTTCACGTTTCCAGTTGAAGCTTTGCGGCGCAACAGGGAGTCTGAGGATGACCCCTTATTTCTGCTTGCTCCTCTGCTGGCTGGCTCTTCCTCTACAAGGTAAAATATCATTGTACTTCAGCTTTCCTGAACAAAGAAGATGTTGAGTTGGAGACAAGTTGAGGCGAGTTCCTCTTTATCACAAACTGCTGCCATTATTATGTCAAATTGCTAAGCACAGGCAGAGGGAGGGACACAAAATTTGATCCATCATATAGGCCAGAGGCAGATACACTGCGAGTGCATTTAATTATGTGTTGCTCATCCTCAGGAGCTGACGCAGTCCGTTCCCAACAAACTGTGAGGTCTTGTAAAAGTTTTCTGAAGACGCTTACAAATAGACATCTGCCAATACCGCGCCTGTTGGGGCTGCTTTTGTCGTTGCGTGGGAAACAAACAAGAGCTCTTCTCTCCTTGCAGCGAGAGTAACTGACTCTGGCTGCTTGTGTTACAGGTCTGGAGATACTCGACCCGGAGGAGGTGGAATACATTCGCTCCAACGCCACAGCGACAGCGGGAGGCTCGGTCACCTTGGACTGTGGTTCCACGATGCCCACCATCTTCATCTGGGGCTTCACCAAACCAGGAACTGATAATAATGTAGCAGTGGCTTACAACTACGGGCAAGGCCCAAAGCTCCAGTCTCAGTCCAGCCACTTGGGCCGCATGCAGGTGCCCGTCAACACCTCTGCTTTAGTCATAGAGGAGCTTCAGAGAGGAGCAGAGGGGATGTACACCTGTCAGGCTTTGTATGATACAGACACCGGGGCCAAGATAACTTTCTACTTCACCCGGCTGGATCTGGAGGATGACTGATAATAACTCTCAGTCGCATCCTTTTTTAAGTGTGCTGCAATAATGTCTACTTTTAAACTTCACGACCGCGGTGTCTATCTTCAAAATCCTCCGCTTTAAAATGTGGGTTCATCCAAATTCCGCAAAACACCTTCTCAAATTTAGAGGCATCTAATCGAGCAGCCATGGCCTCATTTGCCCAGGATTTGAGATATCTGTCTGACCACCGTCACAATTCAGTGGATGTGAATTCAATTTCACACAGTGGAACTTTTACACATCAAAAATGTGTTTTCTCACCATGAAAAGTGCTTGCTTGGGTGCAGTTAAAAAGTAACTGAAAATAAGTGCAGCTGATGGAGTAACGATTAGCCAATCAGCGGCAGTGCCGGGACTGACGCCCGGACAACAATGGAGACCCCTACAGACGACATTGACGCTGCTATTGAGGCTGTTTTAGATTGATTAACAGTACCGAACAACACGCTGCGTTGATGTCTGGAAACATTCATTATATATAGCTGTCTACGAGATGCCGGGTTGAGACTCTGGCACAGCTTCTTTTTTCGTGACGTCTTTGTTGCCGTGTCATGGTCCCTCTGCTCGAGCCTTCCTCATTGAACCCCTAACGTTAAGCTCCGACTGGCACCTCTGCAGATATGTTGACCTCTGGTGATTGGTTAGCGAAAATAGGAATATAATACAGTAATAATGCTTTTGCCCCTGATAGCCATTATAAATAATTCATGTTTAAGGCAGCATTGGCCTCACTTTTTAGAACTGGAGGTTCATAAGATGGGGTTGTTTACCAAGCAAAACAAAAAGTATATAGTTGCATTATTGGAAGTATATGATCTAGCATGTTTGTACCTTGACTTATACAAGGTACTAAAAAGCTGAATAGTTCATCCTCTGCTGCACTGACTTTGACCATTCCCCTTTTTAATCTGCTTCTTGTGCTTTCAGAAAATGTTATTGCGAGTCCAACGCAAAATACTTTGCCTCAATGTGTCTTGAAAAAAAAAAAAGTTTTGGTTGCTCTGGATAATCCACAGACCGTGCAGTAGTAAAAAAAAACGATCACATTGTGTTCTGTCGGTTATCCGGACCAAGGTTGTGTGACGCTTTGCTGTGCATTTTTATGTCATTGTATTAGGATGGAGGCAGAAATCTCAGAAACTCAAAACCTGGGCAAATAAACCCAAAACTACCTGCCTTAAATACCACAAGACTTAAGTGAGAAAATGTGTTTTTTCATCATTTGGATGAACAGACTGTTTAGCACTGAATTCCTTTGATCAATGAAAGCTATTGTCTCCTGCAGTCTTGGTAGCCATATAAACTTACAAAGCGTGACACCATGTAGATCTGAGGTTGCGGTTTCCATTTCAAATGCCGAACCAGTCCTGTATTGTGCTTCTTATTAAAACCATCTGGACAGCAGGTTCATTAGGCAAGACTATTTTCTGTTTGCTTTTCTTGAAATACATTAATCATTACAGTTTCTGCTTTATTCTAATTGCCAGCCCGCTGTGTTGCTTTTCTTTTTAAGTGCATTAGACTGTCCTCGTTATTTCACTACTGTGTGATGCCACTTTCTACAGAGCGAGAGGCGCATCCAGAGCAGACCGACATATCTCAACATCTTAAAGCACAAGGCTTTTAAGTTATTTAGGAATAAGTTATTTAGTAAACTGTCATTTAGAATGACAGTTTGCAGCTCGAGGCTGCAAACTGTCATTCCTAAATAACTTCTGGGGAACATTTTTAGTTCCTTTGAACCGTTTGATACCTTGACAGAAATCCTTACACATAAAACAAATGTTCTCTTAAATAATTCATCCGTATAAAATAAACACATCATTACTCAGACATTCTAGAGTGCTTGGTGAATACAAATTACTACACGGCTGATTTGTTTTTCAGCGAGTGGCTTTTTTCTGAATCTCTCCTTGCGCACAAATAACATGAATTTTATTTTTGAAAGTTGGCTCAGGTCAACAGGTCCAACCTGCTCGTCAGCAATGTGCTCATTATTGATCCAAAACAGAAGTCTGTTGACGGGGAGAACATGGGGGCAGATAAATGGATGCAGCTGCGATAAAGATGAGACAGTGTTTCCCTGATTATACCTAACAGGTGCAGTCTACACATGTTGCAGTTACAGTGTGGCATGTGAATGCATCAAGACTCAAGCCTGACAACGACTAAATAGCGGATATGGCGGTAACGTACAGATCATTAGTCTTATGCCGCATAATGAGCTCATCATTTGCAGAGATCCGCTGGAATGCCGTTGGAGTTCATCCAACCACAACATGCTTCACTTGAGGTTTGTGACATCTCGAGGATGAAACCGCCCGAGGGCTGAATAAAGCAACTTAACAACACACTGCCCGATTCATAGGAATTGCATTCATTCAGGGCGTGCTGGAGAGAGGAGAGAGGAAGAATGGTGGGCGGAGGGGAGAGGGACTGGCGTTAACAGGTCGGCTCTGCAGCAAGGGGCAGAAAATTCCAGGGCAGACAATGAGCTTTCTTGTTCCCATGGGCTCCTTAATGAAGGGTTGTAGCTGCGTGGGTAGAGGGTGCAGGGCAGGGCCGAGGCAGAGTGCCGACTGATAGACGTGGGAGACGGAGGAGCAGCTCATTTAGAGACAACCCTGCCCTTATCTTCTCCTCATCAGCCCAGCCTGTATCTGTCAGCATCCCCTTGTCCCTCCCCGGACCATTTCGTCTTCCTTTCCAGCTTCATTTCCTTCCCATTGTTTTGTTCCTTTTTTTTTGCTCCCTAATGGCAGGGAGAGAATCAGAATGCACTCCCGATTGAACCGCTGCATGGAAGTTAAATAAAAGAAGAATGGGACCTTAAAGAAACTGGTGCAGAGAATGGCTGGTTCTTCCCATCACTCTGGGTCGTGAGTCACTTTTAGTTTTTGGATCCACACCTCAAAAATAAAATAAAATCGGTGTGAAACAATTTACTGTTTCAAGGCTGAGAAACTCCTGGGAAAGAACTAAGTTTAAGCCAAGTCGAGGGAATGAATGCCGCCAGCTTCCATCGAAACTAAAAATAACAGCCGGAAGAGGCGATGCCACGCCTCAGCAGCAGGCGAGTAAATCTGGGTGCCAGGAATATCCCTTATACCATCACGGGGAGGAGAGATGCCAGGCGAGCCAGGGCCTGAGGACTGGCAGCCAACTCTGGCTCAAACACAGGCAGACAGGCACCAGGCATGGAACGCCTGCACCGCAGTCATCCTCAGTGAAGCGGGGCCAGCCCCGTCATCTGCCCGCTGCAATCCTATCAACTCCAATCAGCCAGCACATCATGGAGATTATTTTAAAACCAATGGAGGGTTTAAGCCTTCAGAAAAATGGGTTTGGCGAAGGCAGGCGGAAACATGAGATGAGTATATTACAACTTGTTTCATGAATGAGTTATCTGCTGTAGTTTCACACATCAGGAGCATCACACAGCACGACCTTTTGAGTAATTCTGAAGACAGAATTACTCAACTCATCCTCCGTCTGTTCCGAATATATCACTGCCCATTTTGCTTTTTTACGGCCAACTTTGCATTTTAGTAGCTCCAACTGGCAATGCAACCTTCAGTTCCCAGAAATCATGGAATGTAACGTCATTAAACTGGGACAGATGGCCAACCGTCCCAATTTGAGATTACTTAAAGGGGCACGCAAATCACAATGCATTTAGTCACTTAGACCAAACAAAAAACTTCTTCATCGACACGATGAAATGATACAATCTGCTTTGTCAGGGTGAAGGGAAAAAAAACATGGTTGCCACATGATTGAGAAAAGATAGTTTTCTGGAGATTTGGACCCGATAACAGAATTTCACCTGGTCAGATAAACTTCATCTGTCACCACAAAATATAAAAAGGATGTGAAAGTATTATGTTGCTGGCAGCAGAGGAGTTTTAACACACTAAGTTCTACGTGAGAGGGCTGCTCACACTTAACAATTCGGATTTGACGCAACTTGCCCACTCCTCCAACAGATTGGGGCCAGTAGGTCAACAGTGCTCTCGAAGCAACAGTGCATTTTGCGTTAAGTGATGAGCTATCAAGTATTCACTGGAGCAAAGAGCAGCAGCCCTTAATCTGAACAGTGAAGGGAGTGTTCACCCCATTCAGGGGTCACTGCAGTGGAACAGCCCATCAGAGAGCACATCAAAGGCCTGACAGAAATATCGATGGTTTGGACCGAGGCCGGGAATTTCACTCCGGTAATCATTCATTGGGCGCCACACATGAAGGAGGGGAGGGAAAGACATTGAAAACAGTTGCTGGTTTACTCTTCCATATCTTCTCTTTATATTATTACAAAACTTTACACGGACAATTGCTAGTCTCCACACTCGAGTGGAACACAGAGGGACAAAACAACAACAACAAAAAGTATTTCTCATCCAAAAGGCATAAATAATATAAAAGACAAACTTATTTTACTTTAAAACAGATACATTCATATGAAATAATATTTCACTACTACAAAAAATAAATAAGTCGTCTCAAGAGTTTGTGATCTTTTGCGAGAGTCTTCCCTCCAGTGGGATATCGTTTCTGTCTTTGAGCAGCTTTTCCTGTGCTCTGTACGTGTCCCTCCATCTGGCCTCGCTCTCAGACTCTTGTAGTCGCTCTCTTTTCACACTGTGTTCCTCTCAGCTCAGCCCATAGAGCATTTAGTGTCTGTGTCACCATAACACGCAGTGTCTCTGACTCGCCCATCACTGGTGCTCTTCCCACCACCGTCTTTCGTCCAGTCTTCTCTGCGCGGCTTCTCGAAGCCCTCCACGCTGCACCAGAGTGTTTGTGTGCGGGCTGTGTTCAGACCTCCTGTGGGCCGGGCTGGATCAGCTCGCCCGCCAGGCCACTGCTGGAGATCCATCCAGGCTTTTCGTCACAGTCCAAGTCTGGCAGGCCAAGACTCTCCCAGCACACCACAGGCCCCTCCATGTCCATGCACTCCAGCTCCTCCTCAGCTGCACACAGACAGAGAGAGAGTCTTTGGTTTATACTTCATATTAAAAAAGACAAGAACAGATTCCGGAGAGAGCCACAGTGTAATTTGTGGCGATGCTGCAGATTTTGTCTGCGTACAACATGAGGATTGGTAATGACACAAACAATTACGAGTAAAGCATGAAGAAGAAGAACAACTTTCAGTGTGATTAAAAAAAAGTGTTGAACCATTTTTTCTGTAGCATTAACTAAACAACAACAATAAAAGGTAACTTTGTTAGAATTGTCATATGTGACCTTTGTCTTCTGCATGCAAACCTGTCATAAGTATTTAGGTGCAGTGGGCTGCTTGAGAGCACCTAGAGACATTGAGCACCCTCTGAGCGGCCCCATGGGTCTTAAAGCAACAGTACGGTAGAAATGATGCTACAGACTGAAGCAGATCAGCTAATTAGCAAAGATTTAAGCCTTTTAATATCACAAATGAACATGTCATTTTGTATATATATATATATATATATATATATATATATATATATATATATATATATAAGAAAAAAATAGACATGAGGCCAGACATTTTCATGGCCAGGATAAGGGACTTCCAGGAGTCCAGGAGACCTTTCCAGTATTAATAAAAAGCTAAGCTAACCTACTGTAGCATTAGATTTACCAGAATGACATGAGAATGGTTTTGATCTTCTCATCTGACTCTGCAAGACACCAAATTAACGTACTAGAGATATCAGACTAGTTCATTAACTGTCTCAGTTTGACATTACAATAAGCTATAGGTTTGATGAGTAGTAAATGCCTACAGATTACTGTAAAAGCCATTAGTCAATCTAATCATAATCATTATTTTGCGTTACGTTTATCATAAAATACTCCACTGACCACATGCCACCATTAAGAGATACTTCAACCATCCAAACACTAAAAGGTGTTCTTGCAATGAACATGTATTGAAATGAAAAAACATTTAAAATCTCTATTGAAGTACTACTATAACCTTTTTCTTCTCTGGTCATGTTCCTTTATTACACTAAATAGTATCCCTGCTGATAATAAGAAAAACATGTTTATTTCTGCCTGAAGCTGATGTTTGTTATATTATATAGCCTAGTGATGAAATTAATTGCTGTTTTCAACAAATTTAAAAGATTATCCAAAAAGTACCTGAAATTATAGAAATAAACAGGAAGTGAGAAGTTGCGGTTCTCTGTATCTGTAGTGAGAAAACACCAGAAGGACAGAAGAGGAAGAATAAGACAAAAGTGTTGGAGGAGATGAAAAGACAAAATACTTGGAAAGATTTTGTGGGCATTTGATATGAAAATGTGTCTCACCAGTATTGTCTGCTGGACAGTTTTCATTGTTCCCGACCAGACAGCAGGAATGCTGTGAGGGCGAGGACTCCCTGTGCTCGTCTGGCAGGCACCCCGCGTCCGCTCCCTGGTCACCAGAGTGCATGTGGCTGTCGGGGCCGTGGCACTGCGACAAAACCTGGCCCAGAGGCACCATCTCCAGGCTGTCTTGCTGGCATGGCGCCACGCGATGCATTACAGGCAGAATGCCGCTGGAGAAAGTGCCATTGGTCTTGTTGTAACATCTGCCCAGAGACAGAGAGAGATGGAAAGAAAAGTGGGACGTGTGTTTATAAAATGGTGCCAGTGCATTGCTGAGTGCTCACCCACTGACAACTCTCAGCTTTATTTTGCTTCACACACACACCACTCTGGTTCTTCCTCTCTGCAGATATCTGTGGGTTTTCCACCAGACCCAGAAAACCCTTGCATTAATACCAGTGTACAGTGTACAAAACGATGACAGCTCTTAACACGAGACCACTGTCGCTCAACCAAAAAATAAAAAGAAGTGTTTTCAACAGTCCAACTGGAGATTAAAGGTCCAGTACCACTGCCTCTAAATAACTAGGACAAACCCAGAGTGCTGCATGCAGCCAGCTTCACCGTGTTTCACTGAACTCAGCTTCCCCCTATCGGCACAAGATTTGATTGTGACCACACCCCCTCTTTTCCCAGCAGCCGGAGGTAAATAAACACAGGGCTCATTAGGTCTGCTGGCTGGGTGCACACAGGGTAAACTGTGATGGTGGGGACCCTTAAGTACATAAACAGGACTCGCAGGAGGGGAAATGTGTGTGTGTGTGTGTGTGTGTGTGTGTGTGTGTGTGTGTGTGTGTGTGTGTGTGTGTGTGTGTGTGTGTGTGTGTGTGTGTTAGAGCTCTTTTACTCAGCGGCATTTTATGAAATACGAGTGTTGTGCATGTCCTTGCAATATCCATAAGGCTCATCTTTTTAAATGTTTTCCAAGGTGCTTGTGTGACAAACAGCTCAGAAAATTTTAATAAATCTTTTTTTTTGTGGAAATCGAGCTGTGGATTATGCACCCTTCAAGTAAGTAAGTATAAAAATATGATAAAGATAAATAATTTAACTTAATAATAATAATAATTTGAGTGTCTTTTGGCTGCCTTGCACATTTTCCACAGATCCCATTCCAGATTTTAGTATTATTGATTTCTTTTCTGAACATGAACACCAATAAATTACCAGATTTCTGGAAAGAAATAAACCCAGAACTAAATCGTCCCAGATATCCACACAGAGCAAAACATATCACACAATGCTAAATTAAGTCATCGTACCTATTGTTATTGCAGAGGTTCTGACAGCTCATACAATCAGACGACTCCGTTTGGGGAAGAGCTGTGTACATGCCTCCACCCTGACAAGAGAGCACAAACACCACATTCAGTATGCACAGCTGCTGCTGTAAAATACTCTGTCATTTCAAACTGGAATATCATGGATATGAATAAGGCTAGGTTTGGAGTGCTTTGTGGTACAGCACTCACATTATGGTGGGGGTGCGGGTGCGAGTGCTCGCAGTCGTGGGTGCTGTGGGTCAGGGTGCCGTCGTGGCCGTGTGGGTGGCCGGGCGAGAACAGGCTGCTGGAGCCGTTGAGCAACGCCAAGCCGTTGGGGAGCTTGTGGTGGAGGTGATGGCACCCTTGGGGTAACATGGGGCCGCTGTGCCCATAGCCACCGTGGACGCCCCCATTGATGCGGCTGGAGCCGGGCAGAGTGGTGTACTCGAGGACATGGCCATTCATCTCTGCTGGCTGGTACAGGTAGCCGGGAGGGTCATACTCTACAGAGGGGGGACAGAGAGAGGGAGGGAGAGGGAGAGGGAGAGAGAGAAGGTGATGAAGAGGCAGAGAATGGCTAAAATAGAAGCTACAAGATAAATATAACTCTATAATTATCGGCAATTGTTACTTACAGAAACACAGAATTAAGAGGCAGATTTAGCTGACAATGATCGTATGAAAAAGTTGTTTACTTTTCTTGCACACACTTTTTAATCTTTTGGATGGTAAATCAAATATTCTTTTTTGCATTTGAGCTATTTTTAGCTTTTTGTCAATGTGCAAATTTGATCTGTGTTCTTGTGAAGCAGCTTGTGTAAAGACAATAACGCTGCACTTTGAGAGGTTTGTCTTCTTCCTCCTCAGTATTTTCTGCAACTAAACTCCAAATGCCCAGTGTACGTGAACGGTCATGTGATCTGCGTTTTCAAAGGTTGCCGTGTGGACGGAGATCGTTTCTGTTTCTAAACTCTGTTTTAAAATGAAAACGTATTAGTGTGAATGTAGCCGAAGTCACTATAGTGAACTCCAATGCATTCTCACACAGAAAGTGAGCACCTGTGATTCAATCTGGTCTTTTCCCCAAAATCTATAAGCTACAAAACCCAAACTATTTACAGACCCAGGCGGTCTGGTAAAGAGTCCATCCAACAATGGCAAACACTTTTGCAAGCAATGTGGGATCCATATATGTAATATGAACACTTGGAATATGCTGCACGCACCATCTTGGGGCCAACATTTTTTAAATATAAGACACTTGGAGTGAACAAAACACAGACCATATGATGGACGGTAAGCAGAAACTATGCTTCTTCTCTGCACACGTTGTCTGTACACTCACTGTGCATGTTGTTCTGCTGACGATTCCTCCACAGACACATGGCAATGAAAGCCAGCAGGATGAGTACCATCACTCCTAAAACGCAGCCCACAATCAGGTACAGCAGTCCTCCAGGTGAGCTGGGAGGCTCCCGCGGGTGAGGGTAAGGTGGGGTGATGGGATGCTGGCTGGGCGACCCCGGGGTCTGACGTGCTGCAGCAGAGAGGAAGGAAGGGGGCATGAGGAACAGCTTTTTACCCGATAGCAAACCATTGTTGTTGCTCTCGTAAAAGTCAGTACATTTATGTTGTGTAATTATGCCCATCATTAAAGTTACAGCTTTTTGCAGAAACATGCCTGGACTTCTGATTAAGTGCAGGTTGGGTTGACGCATTAAGTCTTTTCTCGTGCAGGACAGCTTGTGTTTACTTACCTTTGGTCTCACAGATCATGACGTTGCTGTATTCGCTCTCTCCCCCATCATTAAAGCACTGCATCTTGATATCGTAGGAGGTCTCCGGCTGGAGATGTCCAATCAAGTGCCAGTGTTTTACACCTGAGAAAGGCGGAAGAGAGGGAGGGGGACAAAGGTGAGAAATCACTTCCTCTATGAGCGGGCGATGACTTGCACTGCTCCAAATCCTATATAAACTCACTGTGAGTATTTCCCTCCTTCTCTTCCGTCTCTTTATGTCTCACACCTCAGGTCATGTTCTTTCATGCTCGCTCTGTCATCCACCCCCCTCTCTCTCTTTGCTTTAGCCCGCCGTCAGTCCCACCAGGGCCCAGACAGTTGTTTTACTCTAGATGAGCTCCATATATGGCAGCGTCATGTTTGTCCTGGCTTGCCGCCAATAATCCCACTCTACACACACACACACACACAGACACAGACCACTGCTGAATACAATCAGTAGTGGTGCACAATCAACGTGCTTTGGACTCACAGATGAGACGCCAATCTCCAACATGGAAATGCTAAGTTTCAAACAAATGAGGCAGAAATAAGGTGCTGTTCTTGCTGCGTTTGATTTAACATGAAGTCTAATAAATCATTGCACGGCGGCTTCAACCGCCCCAAGGTAGATTTTAACTGTCGCGAGTGGGAACAATAATAGAAGTAAGATGCTGCTGAAGATAAATCCACTCTGTGCTGTCAATCCGACTCAATACAGATGTTTATTAGCACAAATAAACACCAGTTTGTGCTCAGTCACAGATTTAAAATAATCATTTTCAAAGAAGACACACAGAGATTATCGGAGAGGAAAGTGACTACAGCAGGCATGTAAAGCAAAGTACTGAACCTCCGCACCTTTTGAGGGCCAAGCAAAATGTGTCCTAAGTACTGAGAAGTAAACTGCTGGGTGCGGTTCGGATGAAGGTTGGCATTGAGCGGTTTGTCCGATTATTAGTTGTGTCTTGTTGAGGCAAGGTTCATGAACAATAAAGGGAGTTACTTAGATAAATGTGTTTTTATTCCTCAAAGTATGGTATCCAAATAAGAATTGTGCTGGCTTGCTTTAAGAGGAGCCTGATCCTTGCAGCCATAGCAGCTCTAAACCTGAGAGTGGTCTGTCATTTGTGCTGTTAATATTGTGAGAGTTTCCCCTTGGAGACAATAAAGTCCATAATCTAAATATTAAATCTTACAAAGTTGCATTGACACTGTGGCTGGTAGAAAAGTTAGGAGGTGTCATTAGATGTACAGATCTAAATAATTTGATATAATGTGGAAGCAGGTCATAACTACACATGCACTGAATTCCTGTGGTAAACAGTAGTGGTGTAATGGGCCACTGTTGATCCGTACGGATATCCCCTCGCGGTTTGGTACGCACGTGGACCGCTGATTAATTACACAGTTTAGCGTCAACCATCACAGTGTGAACTAAAGTCTTACAACATTCAGTTTGTATGAAGAGAAAAAGGATAACATTGAGAATTCTTGACTTCAGAGCGGTTGAAATTATTTTTGGGAAGGCTGGAGCCTTGGAGGCCAGCTACTATAATCAAACAAATGAATCAGTATCTGCCATTATAGATCATTGATGATCAGCAATGAGTTTAGATCTGATCCGTGACTCTGATGCGTGAAATGATCGAAACTGTAAGCTTTATGAGCCGTTGCACCCATAGTAAACAGTAATAAGTGACATAATGACAAAAAAAAAAAATAACAAATAAAATGTTTTGCCATATTTTGACTTTCAAATCATCAAAAGCCGTGCTTCACACACATGCCTACAGTGGGGACATTGTGGACAACTAGACTTTCGGTACACATGAGAGGAGAGTGGGGCGGAGGGAAAGGATGTCCCTCCTTCCTTTTCTGTACCAGGCTCCACTGTTAGCATTCCACCCAGCAACCTGAGCCCCTCTCGTCGGCCTGGGCTCATATTTCAGCTCTGGCAACCATTTATTAAAAACAGACTTCCGAAAGCCCTGCTGCCCGTGGACAGCTCTCTCGATAAATCAAACAGCAGAAATGCCATGACAGTGAGTATCCATTACCCTCCCAACTCCCAGTTTATCTGCAGAGCGTGAGCGCAACATCCGCGACAGGCCGGGGCTAGCGACAAACAATCTACACACTCAAATCTGTACTCGAAACACAGACGAGCAAGCATTAAAATGTGCGTTTGCGCTCACCTTCGACTATATCTCTTTTGTAGTCGCTGTCATTGTCGCTGTCCGTGGGCCGGTAGTAAATGTAGAAGCCTTGGATTGGAGTGTTGTTGTTACTCGAGGGGCTATACTGGATGGGGATGGAAAAAAAAGATTACGTTAGAATACAGCAATCTGGTGAGCAATTATTATTCAAAGATAGGACATTTTCCGGCAACTAATGGCACGGCTTGTTATCAGCAGATGTGCAGGACTGCAAGCAAAGATTGTGATTGCGCTTTCTGTCTAAAAGTTCAGGAAATAATGAGACTGTCTGAGGTTAAGTAAATGTGGGGAACTATCTGCAGCCCAAGCTGTGGTGAGGAGGGGAAACCGGGCCGGGCCTCTTAATCTCTGTTAGAGCAGAGCTCTAATCAGCACAGCCGCTCAATGAAAGTTCTGAATGAGAACCACCAGCAGCTCAAACACAAGTGAGACACTGCACTAAGGTGCACCAAGGCAAGATACACAAGTCATCAGGTAGGTTTTAAACAGGCCAACAGTTTACTACAACAAGTATGGTTAGTTAAAGTTGAACCATGAAAGGTTTGACTGTTTTATCTCTTCCAAACAAGTTTGCATCAAATCTGACAGCTCGTGTTTCTGGTCCAGTCGAAATCATTTTTAGCATTTTCTTCTCCCCAGATATCAGCAATTATGCTGGTGGGTACAATGTAATGTACATATTCTATATAGGAATGATCACCCAGAACCAGAACTTCTTCCACCAGCTGTATGGATTATTGTCTGCCGGTCATTCACTCACAGTCCAGCGCAGCATGATCTGTGTGTCGCTGATGGGGTCCGTGGCCGAGATGTGCGGTCCGACCACGGGGCGGTCTGCGATGCGCTGACTGGAGTGCGGCACCTGGTACGGCTTGGAGGGGATGCTGTGAGGACTCTCGCCGTACATGTTCATGGCTACAACGCGGAACTTGTAGGAGGAACCTGAGAGAGAAAAAACTATGTCACAGTGGTGCCGAGCGGTGACTTTTCATCCTGTGATATAAATTATATCCTGGCAATGCTGTTGTCCTCGTTGATTCATTTTAGTCTCATCACTTACGTTTGAATCTTTTCTCATGGTAGAAATGTTTTAAATGCTTTTTGATTAACATATTAAAAAGGTCCATTTTATTACATTATAGCTTTATATTATATGTTCTTTACTTTTAAGAAATGTTGTGATACAGTCATAACCAGGCTACAAAAACAATATTATTGTGTAGTTGTTCGTCACTAATAAATAAACTAAAACTGTCAAACGTCAGCTGGTTGCATGAGCCACCATGCAGCAGGGAAACAGACAAATAAAGACAAGACAGATAAGCAAACTTTAAAAGTTAGTGTTGAGCCTTGCATGATTTTAGATCATGATTAACACATATCTGGGCAGAGAAACCACTTCATGCTGCAGAGGAACCTTTGGAACCTCGTGAACGCTCACCAGGCTCCAGATTGCGGACTTCCACCGACAGCTTGAGAGGTGAGATGTTATCCGCAGCCACAACCCACTCTGCACTGCGGCCGCGTCTGTACTCCACTCGGAAAGCTGTGATTGGAGACCCGCCATTGGCTCTCGGGACCCAGGTGACATACACCGAACTTTCAGTCGCCATGGAGATGGTGGGGCGGTCAGGGGCCTCGGGTACTGGGAGAGAAATAAACAAGGAATAACGCCTTTGAGTCGCGCAAACCTCTGTGAATCCAATTAAACACACAGAGAGACACACAAAGCGTCACGACTGCATCCCGACTCATGTGAGGATAGAACAAGTTCACAGAGAAAGAAAAAAAAAAAAGACGGCATGACGTGGAGGAATGTGTACTTACTGCCTGGGCACTTAGCCACAAAGTTAGAGGGCAGGAAAGAGTAAGAGAGAGAGAGGGTTAGTGAAAAGACCAATGTGAGTTTCAGCAAAGTTTGCTTGCAATGCCAGTAAACATGCACAAACACAGATCTGACCAAAAAGCTGTGTGCAATCTCACAGCTTTCTGCTTACAACATCTTTCATCCAGAGAGTCATTACAGGGTGTCAACTATCGTGTCACTGTTTGTACCAAGAGACAAAGCAGACCACATCCAAACATCTAAACTCTGAGATCTATTCAACACGGTCCGGTCAGGAACCCCACAATAACCTAAACTCCCGCGATCATTGCCGGCTCACAGTGCAGCAGCAGACCTACCTCTGTCGTGAATGACAACGCCAAAGTGTGTGTTGGTGGTTTTGTCCTCTGGGGCTTTAGGAGGCATCGAGATGACGGGAGGCTTGGACGGATTCTTGTTGACGGTGATGCTCTTCTCTGAGAGAGGAGGAAGAAAAGTGGGTAAGAAAAACTAGGCTCAACAAGTCTTTGGGGCTATCGGTTTCACCAAAAAGCACATGGATGTTTTTATTTTTATACATGCGTCTTTGAGGTAAGTATTTTCATACATTTGGTGGCTTTTAAAATTTTTATTAAAAAGATTTTTATTTCTTTAATTTTTTTGTCTGTAGGCAAAAACATGTATTGCACAGAAAATACAGGTAAATAAATAAACGCAATTTAGACCAAAATAAATGTCTTTATTGAGGATAAATCAGATGTTTCTTAGGGAGGTGGCGTTGTTCTGGTGAGTTCTGGATCTGGACACAAGAGTCCGGTTTTGGACTGGCTGGTAGTTTTTGGGTTCAAGAATATGTTGTAAAGGAACCACCCTTGGGATGAAATCATATCTGTGGTTTCTGGAAGTAGTTTACATATTTCTGACCAGGGGACATTTTTTTAACCCTGCTGTGGTATAGCATTATTGTTAGTTTTTGGAACATTTGCGGTTGCTCTTGTTTCTATTTGTCTCAAAAACACAACAAACTTTCTTGAAGTCATTCATTATAATACTATGGAACTGATGATTATGATTGGACAAGGTAGTAGAAGTAGTCATTTAAAGGAATAATCAACCCTCGGAAACAGTATATAGTTGTATAATATACATTTTGAATCATCCAGCAGTCATTTAGTCACAAAGTGTCAGCATTTTTATGTTTCGGTGTATTCACTCATCCTCAACCTGTCTCATCTGCTTCTACTTCAGTTATTAACATTCCTCAGTCCGCAGAAACCATAAACCATTTTCATTTTGCCAGGTGCTTGAGCCCCAAGTTAGCTTTTTTGAAAATACTTTATTGTGCTTCCTCTTCCGAGATTATATGGGTTTTTCTCTGAAGGTAGACAGACAAATATCTCCCCAAAAGCTACACTATATTCTCGTACACCCCAAACTCGAAGAGGTGATGTGCTCTGCATATTGTTTTTGATTCTGATGAGACCGCTATCGCTCAAGAATCTGCTTCGCCTCTCTCTTAAATTTCATCCTGAACGTCTGTTTAATATCTGTACAAAATCTGGAGGTCAGACACAACCAGATGCTCTTTAACTCAGAAGAGATGACACCAAAACCTGACATTTACTGTTGATGTTTTAGGCAGCTGAAAATGTTCCTTTTTCTATCGTAGCGGTGCTGGAAAAGTGGTGAAGTGGGGTCTTCCAGTGGTCAGCTATTCCCAAGAATACCACAAGAAACACTCAACAGCCTAACACACACTGGCGTAGAAGTCACATTGCTATTACCGGTTGTTTCAAACTGTGTTTGAGTGTTTTTTTTTTTCGTTGAGAGCCCCGTGGTTAGACTGACCCTTGCCGGTGCGGAAGGTGAGCATGGCCGGCTGACCCTCGCCTGCTGAACTTCGAGCGACCATCAGCACCTCGTAGAGACTGGAGGCCTCTAGCTCCGACAGCCGCAGGGTCTTCTCACTGCCAGGGACCCGAACCGTCTGCCAGCTCCCCACCACTGTTCCCATTTCATCGACCTGACGCAGATACACGGCCACACACACACACACACACACACACACACACACACACACACACACACACACACACACACAGACAAATACAAACACATGAGTGAAAACATAAAACTAATTCTCTGTAGGTCTCCAACCCTCCATAGTCTCTTTCCGAGCCTAAATAACGATCAGGGAATGGCTTCAGAAGCAATCCGTGGGAGAATTCTGTCACGATTTCCTACGAGATCTGTTTTTAAGACAACAGCAAGAAAGAAGTGAAACATGGCATCGTGTATTTTCCCGCTCACCTTACGGTATTTGACAAAATAGGCATTGATTAGACTCCCTCCATCGCGCCCCGCCCTCCACTCCAAGTCGTACATATCGGGCTTGTGAGTCTGAGGCGGACTGATGATGATCGGCGCCTCTGGAGTCGGATGGCCGTTACTTTTGTCAGCCGGCAGACTGATGGCGCCGCCCTCGTCTTCGGTGAGGAAGCGCTCGTGGCCCTCGTCGCTCTGCATGGGGTGGAGCGACGGTGAGGCCTCCAGCCGCACGCCAGGAGTGGAGCCCAGCTGTGGATCTGTCAGGGAGAGAAACCAAGGGTTATTAAAATATAACTGGAGTCGGCAGATGGAATAAAAAAAAAAAAGCAGGAATAAAAACAGAGTGTGACAGAATTCCTTGTTTATTTCTCCTCGAATGTAAAATATACCCAAAAATCAAAATATATCAATGTTGAGAGGAAAAGTGTGAACCTTGTTTAAATTTGGGGAACATTACTCCGACATCTTCACAAAAACAGATTTTAGATTTCTGAAAGATGACAAGAGCATATTTTAAGTAATATCAACATTCTCAAGCAGCAGCTGACACTTTTGGAAAGCTATTTAATTTCTAAGATTATGCACACACAAAAAAATCAGATTGAGTTATGTTGAATCTAAACATCTGTTACAAAATTGCACATATTATATATACATTATACTGGCAACCTTTGCACATTCCTGCACAAAACTGTGCAGCTCTTCGTTTTTATATTTTGTACATATGTTTTATTATGTTATTTTAGTATTGTCACTTTTTATTTATGTTTCTTGACTGTCGCAGTACTGTCGCAGATTCCTTGGACGAGAATATTCTATTTGGCAACAAACCTGATTGTGATTTCTTATCCATTTCTCAGCTCTAAAATGCAATATATTGTGCCACAACATATACACCTTCTCTGGAGAAAGCACCATGTAATGAAAGCTGAAGCGATGGCAACAAAGTGACTCAGTCAGTGACTAACGCAGGTGGCCCTGCATGTCCACAGAGGTCAACCAGTGCTGGAAAGTTTTGCGTTTGGAACAAGCTTTTAATCTACATAAAATAACAAGAAAAACCTGGAATCTCTGCAGCACTACATAATCACGCTTTGTTTGTTTTTTTCATTAAATCTTCGCCAGAGCCAGAGCGGTCCACCTGGACGAATCATGCAAGCTGGGAGCCTTATTACGGCTGACACCGGTTTGGCAGAGCCCGGGTGGAATTTTTCACAGACATTTGGAGGACGTTGACCACAGCCAACAAGAACAAGGGCTGCTCAACTTTAGAGCCACACCACTGAGGTCAAAGAGCACCATAATTGAATAATAAAGCCTGAACAATTGAGAAAGGGAGGTGAAAGCACCGAGGCTTGACACGAGGGCACGTTGCAGGGTCTACTTTTGGGCACTGCCGGTACTCTTTGTAAAACAAACGGGCCCGGAGCTGGTAACAGTAGACCTGATCCTGGGACTGCGGCCAGCTGCCACACATTCCACACGCCAGCCATTAAAATACCGGAGAGAATCAGACTCCGGCACTACAGCCAGTCCGACGCACTCTCCTGCTCGTTCCCCTCCCTCTGCCCTCACCACAGCTCTGACTCAGGGCTTAGCCACAGCTGGGGCTCCTCCTCCAAAACACTGATACAGGAGCAGGCAATTAAGGCCACAGCGTCCTCACCGTCCTCATGGAGGCGCGCGATATCTTGAGTGAGTGCTGCTGCCCCTGGACAGAGATACACTGCCAGGTCCTTCCCATAAAAAAAAGGTCTGTCATTTAGAGATGAACATGTGATCGTGAATCACGGAGGACTACCAGCAGAGACGAGAGCCTCGGTTTGGACCGAGCTCGGCTGGCTGGAGGACGGCTGGATGGAATGTACTTTTTTTTTTCTCTAACTGACTGCCTGGACCTCACAATAGCTCTGTCCTGATGTGGTGAGAAGGTGGGAGGTGTGTTTAGGGATGCAATGCTTATTTTCATTGACATTTTATGGTTATTAATTATTTGATTTAGAAAATGTCAGAACTTCAGTCTTCAAATTGCTGAATTTGTCAGACCAGCATTGCAAAACAGAGAAAGACAGGAAAGCAATATTATAATCTTTTGCTCATACAAAACATATTAAAGGTTTATCAAAACTGTGCTTGATATATTTTTCTATCAATCAAGTGATCCACTATTCCTTTCAGCCCTTTTTGTGGCTGTAGATGGGCTGCTGGCTTTGACAGGTGGGAGCAGGGAGGGAACAGCCAATTGTGTGAAAGAACAAGGACGCCACATCTCCCCTGGGGTGCATCCCACTTAGCGGATGAAAGCAGGGAGTCGTCATAGTGACGGAAACAACGACACCAAACAGGAAACCCGACATATTTCAGACTGCTCTCCGTGATGAGATACTAATAATACCACACTACTCACGTCAACGATAGTGTTTACTTTGAATGCAAAGGGCATTAGATAAGCGCCGGTGCCTGGTACCTAAAAAGCAACAGAACACAAACTGACCTCAGAGGAGGCCGAGTACGCCTCAGCTTTTCGGTTTCATTATTTGTATATATCTGCAGCAAAAGATATTAAATCTCATTCTTCTTCCTCTAGTCTGTAGAGCAAATGTTTTGCAGTCAACCCTCCTGATCCAGAGTGGGGCCCTGGCGTAGCGTGAGCGGCTGGGGAGGGAGAAGAGGGGAGGCTCGGAGAGCGTTGTGATGTGTTAATAAATAAAAGGCAGTTGTGTATGATGTTGACAGCTGGGTGGTCTGGTCCTCGTCATAACCCTCCACGGCTACTCCTTACATTCCAGTGTCCGGGGGCTTATCCCCGACGGCGTGCACAAAGCTCACTCTCACGCTCAAGCTCGGTTCAAGGCTCAGGAGGAGGGCGGCCTTGGCTAAGCCTCTCCTACCAGCCCTCCGAAACACACACACTCACACACACACACACACACTCAGAGCAAGGACTCCCTGCAGATACTGTATGTGCAGGCACACACAGATCCCGCCTGGTGTGATGCCTTACTCATTTCCAAACATTTTTTTTAAACAATTTAGCAACTAAGGGGCAATTCTTAAAAGGCTCCCTTTTGCATCTGTAAACTCTCTGAGCTTTGCGAGGCCTCCAGTCTCTGCGTACAAACTCACAAACTCAATTGTCATTACTGTACAGTCGCAATGAGGAACTGGATGCAGTTTAGGGTGACTTTGGGAACGGCAGGGTTGAATGACTTGTTTTGATCCAACCAAAGATTATCTGTTTCCTGCTAATTCAATTTGAGGTTTTGTTTTAAAATTACTGTAATTTTGATGTTATGGGGTATCTATTAAACAAGATGTCCCCTTTGGCTTTGCACATGTGAGGGGCATCGTTCTCTATTTTATGGCCTTTTATAAACTAACTGATTAATTGTTTAACAAAAATTCAAAGAAATTGACCGATTAATCAACAATGAAAATAAATGAAATAACTCAAGCCCTTAAAAACTGGCACAATCTTTGACATGCTGTTATTTGTTGCCTGCCTTTTGAAATCTCTCAGTGGGTTTGAGGCATTCAGCTGGTTAAAATATGTATTTATCACCAACAAAGCAGAAACCAAATTAAAGCCAAGAGATTAGTTTAAGATGACAATACACACCTGATTGCGTCGTAAGGACTGCACACGACTGTGCTGAGCCAATCCCGTTGTCCAGCAGACACTGAAACAAGCCCTCATCCTGCGGCGCCACGTCCGTAATAACGAGTGAGGATCCAGAGATCTGGAAGCGGTGCGATGGGGTGATGGAGTTGGCGTTGAACAGCCAGGTGACGTTTGGGGACGGGTTTCCTGTCGCCACGCAGGTAAAACGAGTGGAGGAGCCGCGAGGAACGAGCTGGTCGGTCAGGCCCTCCGTGATGGATATGGGCTCTGTGGAGGAGAGGACGATTAACATCACCATGGGGTCGGCTGCATTGCAAACCCTGCACCGCCGATAGCCTTTCTTGTGTTTTTCTTACCAAGAACATTCACAGTATAGTTGCCGCTGGTCACCGTCCCCTGCTTGCTCTCGGCAGCGCAGGCGTAACTCCCCTCGTCGGCCCTCGTCACCGCGACAAAGGCCAGGTTGTTGTGCTGTCGTTGGCGAGAAGGCCCCGGTGTGACCTCCTGACCGTTCTTAAACCATTTGGCTGCTGGCGCAGGGCTTCCAGACACGATGCACTCCAACGTCAGCGGCTGTGACTGCTGCACCGAAACGGTGACCGGTGCGGTGGGGTACACGACCCTCACTGAGGGGGAGGAGTCAGAATCTAAAACAAACAAAAGGACCGTGTCAAGAGGCGATAAGAGAACATGCAGCTGAGATGGGAGAGACGTCTGAATCGTAAATGAAATGTCGCCAGCCTCACGTTTCACCGACAGCTTGGTGCCATGGGACTGCATGACGGTTTCCCCGGTCACAGGGTTGAATGCACCGCATTTATACATGCCCTGGTGCTGGTCTGAAACAGAGATGATCTGGAGGTTTCCTGACGGAAGCACTAAGTAGTCATCTGAAAAGAGAAAGACACAACAGCATAAGTGATGGCACAGAGAACTTCCACAATGTCGGGATATAGCTTCATCGATTGCAAGTGAACAATGGAGGATTTCTTCAATCTCAGTCCATGGGATTAATATGGTGATATTAATAGTAACCTATAACATCTGCTAGATATTCAATAGAGAAATGATTTATAGGTAAAAAAAAACATATATAAAACATAATTTCATAGATGCATAGATTCATAGATTCCTGCTCTTGGATTTCCAACAATTCTCATACAACAAGAAGAAAAAAAGAAGAAAGAAACACACCTGTCGACACTTCTATCCGCTCCCCTCGTACTCTCAGCCGAGGAAGGGCTGGAGGGACGCTGTGCGGCAGAGGACACTCAATAAGAACAGAGCTGCCTTCCTGCACTGACAACGACCGCCGTCGGCCATCTTCATACTCTGATATTTCTGCAGTGACAGAGAAGAAGAGGACGCCTTGAGTTGAACTGACTTTCGGTGCAGAACAGTGGACGTTTGCCATCAGTCCAGATCGAAGGCCAACAGCGCTACTTGAGCCCGGCGTTTTGTGTTGGATCACTTGGTTTGTTTATTGTTGCAGTGAGCAATTCTATTCATGTCGGATACCGTTCCAGATCAAGGTCAACCCCTGAGTGTCGTTTCCAACAGCAAGAACATAACACACTACACAGGAAAGCCCAAGGCTCATTAAGGATACCGGTCAAGAGGCATTTGGAAGGGTGCCCGAGTAAAAACTCCTCCAGCTTCCTTCCCCTCCGCCACTCAGCAGCAGGCAGCCGAGGACAGGCATTCTTTCAAAGTGTTCAACACTCACAAAATGGCCATCCTTTTTCTCAAGGCAACTTCCTCTTTTTTCCCCTCCACTCTGCTTTGAAGTGAGTAGAAGTATGCACAAAAGGGTAATTCTCTACATCCGTACCTGCTATGGCCACGTGCGCATGGCGGCTGGCGATAGCCGGCCCATGGTCGAAGCGTGCCACACACTGATAGACGCCCACGTGGCTGGGCTTAAGGGAGGGGATGGTGAGGGAGCCCCCGTGGATCTCCACGCCAGGCAGGGTGTCCGGGTCCAGGGGACGGCCTCTGAAGCGCCAGGAAACCGCCGCTGATGGAGGACTCACCGAGCAGAGCAGGCGAGCGACAGAGCCTCGACTCTGAACCAAGGAGTCGGGCTCAGAGAGGAAAGAGGGATATTGAGCTGGAGAGGAGACAGAACTTTGAATCAGTCATGTTGTCATAGGTGCTTGGTAATCCTAAATGAACATATGCCGATAAAAACAATGTTCCCCCACCAAGAACAATTCGATGAAGGTGCTCAAAGAAAACCAAAATAAAACTAAAAGTATCTGCATGGTGTTGAGGCCAAGTGAGAAATACTTCGAAGCCATGGAGTATTTTGTAAGTAAGGTATTACAAAAAAGTATGTATCTAGAGAGAACCAACTCTTTTTGCTGTGTTGCTTTTGCCATAAGAAATCGAAAATATGTATCGTCAGTGAAAACCATGGGATGAAGCTGACTTCTTCATCCTTTTTCGTGATTAAGTTTGACTTTGATGCCCGCCCTTGTTTTGCCTGCTGTAAAGGTGTCATCATGTTATCTGCTTCTTTTGCATCCTTGACAGGAAAGACCTACCCTAACAACAGGGGCCAGATGTATAAATGCACACAAAAAAGCGTACGCCTTTTCCCCACCACACATTGACAGTTTTTTATAAAGGAATGATGTGGAGCGAGATTGTGCGCACTTCACGCAGACTTCAGACAAGACGTGTGCATAGTTACGGCTGAGGCAGCTGCAGGTGAAATGAAGGAGGAGATTGAAGTTGAGAGACAGGTGACATTGTTTTACGGTCATACGCCGCTTTATATGTCCAGGTGCATGGCGCATTTATAAACTTCATTTTTAATTATTTATGTGTGAATTTCTGTAAATTATCTTTTCATTCGATCCTGAATTGTGAAGCACTTTGTAAAGTATTTTACGACATCAACAGCAAAATCCTCCTGGTGTTTAATAATGATGATGATTGAGAGATTTCCTGCATTAAAAAGTGATGAATTAGTGGTATGCACGATACACACAGCCACAGCTGTGCGTAATGACAGCTATTGGAGAACCTCACTGATGCAACACAGTCGGTGAATTTGCTGACAGGTCAAATGAATATCAATAATAATAATAATCATATTGTGAGAAAATCATACATCGAAATATTGTGATACACAATTAAGACCATCTAAATTGATAATAACAAGCATATGCTAACTCAAATTTCTCAGAAATTCGGACGTGAAATATGCAAAGGGGATTTTAAGGGAATGTTTGGAAGATCAGGTTTTGTTTTGACATCATCACTCAGTTCAATGTGATTAACACACGGTGTGTAGATAGAGATTTTTTTTCTTCTCTAATTTCCCTTGAAACTGTTATTGTCTTTCATTTTGCACTTACGTTTGTAATTAAATGAGAAAAATAAATTATTCATTACTTTTAAAATACTTTATTTGTCAAGCACCTCACATGGTAGTTAAGCAAAATAGGCTTTACAATGTGATTTATCAACGTAGACTATTTATTGATTGACCAAAAAACATGCTATATTGGAATGAAATTGGGATTGAGATGAAATTACCTATATTGTGAGAGAAGGCTTGTTATAAAAAGGGAATTGGGTGTACACGTGGCTCCATAAATCTGGCAAAAAGTACGTCTATGCATATTTCTTTCTTTGTCTGACTCTACACAGAGTTCATGCATGTAGCCCGATATGTTTTAAAAAAAAAGAGGATCAAAATGACTACTCTAAAGCTGCAATAGTTTTATTGTTGGCCACATGGGAGCAGGAAACTCCATATCCAACTTTTAAAACACAACCGTAACACGTCCAGCAGACATCTACCCTCCTTTCTGCTGATAACTGCCTTGTTGCTGCTACAAACTGATGAAAACATGCATGAAAGCTGCTGAAAGATGCAGAGTTGGTGATCACTATGACGGACAACTTCAGTACATAATCATTTGCTCCATTGTCACTATAAACATAATGGTTTGTGGTTTGAGCAAAAAATAACGTTTTTATAAAAGGGGATCACACCACTTTTATTCACATCAAGCTGAATGTAGGAACACAACTTACAGGCGCAGCCGATAAGCAGGGACTGGCTGAGACACAGCACAGTGGACAGGAGGACCCTTAGGCCACTGTCCATGGTGCACTTTGACCCCTGCCAGCAGCCGTGTTGCCCAACACGCACGGCCTCGTCTGGTCAGCAAACCTGCAACACACGGGACAGAGAAGGAATACATCAAACTAAAGATCTGCATGGAAACGTGACAGCATCTGCATGAGCAAAAGAAGAGGTGAGACAGAGATAAACGACATAACAAGCTGGAGGAGGATTTGGGAGGTGGATCTATGCAGCGGAAGGGGGGGCGGGGGGGGGGGGTCTATTAGGTTCCAAATGAATCCTGTACGACAATCCTTCTAATCTTCACGACACATCCTCTTTACACACTCCTTGATCTCCACCTCCCACCTTCTCCTCTGACCCCTGTTCTCACCCACATCAGTGTCTCCACGGAGGCTGGAATGTCCAGTCTCTTTGCCCCCCTGCCTCTCTCTCCCACTGGGCCGCTGAGATCTCCCGCTAATGGAGTGGCCGTGGAGAGACTGTCGCCTCACTCTTAATATCACTCTCTTGTCACACTGTGTTGCTTCCTCATAGGTTCACTGTAGCCTGAAGTGCAGGCCCAGACAAACTGGAGGGCACGTAATTAGGAGCATTCCTCTATCCTTTTCAACCCGACCCCCTCCGACTGCGGCACCTCCTCCTCCTTTTTCTAAGAGTAATCCGGGCAAGCTTTGATCCCAGGTTCCTGGTTGGTTACCAGGGTTTGAGCCTGAGGCCGGAGGAACAATGGCTGTCCAGCTGTGATATTCACACTGGCGCTTCGGTGGCTTGCAGACGCTAGCGGAAGGGCCGACCTGGGCTGAAGGGGTGGGTCAAATTAAAAGGATGATGTCTGGGTGGGATTGGTGAAGCTGAACAGGTTCCTAACCTTCATTCTGCAACATAAACATTGTTTCATCAGCAGGTCAGTTTGTTTAGCCTCCTGTCAAGGCTAAGAAACACCTGTAGGAGAGAGTTTTGAGTAGGGCTGCAATGAACGATCATTTTCAGTCTCCATTAATCTGTAAAAATTGCTTGATTAATTTTCTGGGAAAAATGGGGAAAGATATTAATCACAATTTCTTAAAATTGCAACAAATCTTTACATTTGACAATCTAGAACAAGCAACGGTTCTGCTTGTTAAACGGTGTGACCACTTAATCAACTATCATAAATATTGTCGATTGATTTTCTATAGATTGATTGTTCTTCTATGCTCTCTCTCTCTCTCTGAGTAGGAGGAGGACGAGGAGAGAAGAGGAAGGAAATAATAAACTCTCCCAGCTCCTGGCTCACACCCCCTTCTCACCCCGAGGTCAAAGGGTAGGGAGCAAAGAGAGAGGGTGGACCAGCGGGTGTCTGGTGGCCCTGGACCAGCCCCCAGAGGTCACTTCCAGCTCTTTCTGTTTCACTCGCACACATTTCCCTGTTTTTACACACACATTACCAAACAGCCAAAACAAAACAGGTGGAAGAAACTGTTTGGAAAAAGAAACATTAAAAACTGGCAACAATCAGGCCATCTCAACAATTTCAGCTTGATTCTGACTGAACAGTGAACAATATGTCATTTGGAGTTTAGGATTGAAAATAATACATTATGCGCTGCATGCTCAGCATTTCAGGCTCCAGTTTGATATGTGCATGCTCATTCGAGCAGATCAAACCCACATCGTGCAGGCTAGCGTTTCTCCACCCCACGAGTTGCAACAGGCCCTGCACACTGCCCCCATGTCATCGGTGGAAACTTTCTTCCTCCCTCTGCCGGAATAATGATATATAATTACAATAACAACAACGGCGCTATATAAAATGCACAGCCAAGCGCAGGCACCTTGGCACGAGGTACGAGGAGAAACCGGAGCCGCCGCTCCCTCTCCCCACCTTTCTATCTCTTTTTACTTGGACCAGTTACTTCCTGTAGCAGTTGGGCACGACAGTCCCGACTGGGTGCCCTTGTGTAAACACACATACAGCGGCCTATCTGGCCCACCGATCTGGCTCAACGAGGAAACACAGGGGCATCATTCCTGTTTCTTATCGGCTTGGCTTTCCCCCGACATCCGCCCTCATCAGACCGCCTCAGCGGAGACAGACACCGCGAGGATATCTAGTGTCTCTCATCACAGAGAGGTTCCGATGCTGGCAGCACCTTATGCATGGAAGGGCAAGTCCCGCTTCTTCCTGAGCAGACGCCCAGAGAAAAGCTGGAGCGGCTCTTCGGCGGAGGGGAAGTCTCTGTCAAAGGAAGTCTGATCGGCCTGAGAGCCGTCTCCTCTGGTCCTGTGTTGATCTGCGGCCAGCCCACTCCCTCACTGCACTGCTCCCCTTCTCAAAACTCCAGACTACACTACTGAAAGGAAGAAGAAGAAGAAAAAAAATGGTGTGTGTGCGCGCCAGATTTCCTCCTCCTATCCTAAATCTGATCTTTTCTTCTAACCCTCCTGTTTTTGCACTTATGTTGTAGATGCATGGCCATTCTCAAGGCGGGATCGAAAGCTATAAATTGAAGAGACGTTCAGCATGCAAAACAGACTCTGCTCTATTGAAAGCTGATATACAGACACAGTTTATGAAAATAAATGAGCTTAGTGTCAGTGGGTTCAAGTGGAAAAGTTCCTATTTTTTTGGGGTGTGGGGGTTGACCCATGTCTGTTTGGGAAATGTTTGACTGACACCTTAAGTGTGTGAAAGCAAGGAAAAATAGCAGCAGTCTTTAGTCCCCCTTTAGTTTTCGTAACCTCGCTTTCTTTACATATTTTTGTAGTTTAGCCTTCATGCTCCCTCCCAGAGAAATCCATAGTATAGATGTACTGTTGAGAGAGGCAGGACCTTAGTAGTAATACAGAACTCAGACACCATATATCCCCTGGTAGGACAAGAGGGATCCCTGGTGATGACAATGGAGAAAATAAACACACCGACAGGCTGCCCTCAGGGAAGGGAAAGGGGTTTGGGTTGTGGGCGTTGGGGGGAGGGGGAGAGGAGCACCTGCACTTCTTTTTGGCCTCCTCTCTGCAGGAACTACTTAAAGACCCATCTGCCCGCATGTGGGGCGAGCCCATATCCCTGTCATATTGGGTAAACAGGGACAAAAGCAACGCGGCGGAGCATCAAAGACCTGGAGGGAAGAACAGGTCACAACTGGTGCTGCTGACTGAGGTAGGGGCCTGGCCTCTCTGCTTCACAAGACTGCACAGCTGAATAAAAGTCAACCGCACACATCAGGAAGCAGCTCCGACGCCGGTTGGATAACAGGGGGCAATCCAGATTGTTCTTATATGCTTTTGTGTATCCAATCAAATCAAAAAAGGTGCAAAAACTGAATGAAGCCCAGAGATGGACATGAAGACGTTCAGGGTGACGGAGCGAGTCTTTTCTGGTATGATGGTCTAATCTGACCCGAGCGCTGAAGCTGATTCACATGCTATACCCCAAACCTGTCTGCACTCGCCCCACATCTCACGGACAGAAGATCTGCCGCACATGCATTCCTCAGCTCCACAGAGAGAGACAGAGTGAGAGGGAGACGGACACACAGAAAGAGACAGAGAAAGAAAGACACACACACACACACACACACACACACACACACACACACACACACACACACACACACACACACACACACACACACAGAGAAGGTAGATCAATTCAAAACAAGAAGATGGGGGGGGGGGGGAGCATACGAGAGAAAATAGAAAGAACAGCTTTCCGGGAGAGGGGTAAAAGGAGACGGGGGTAAAAAGAGGTGAAACATTCTCGGAGAGGTGAAAAGTTGCCAATCCCCGACTCATTTCTCCTTCCTCTTTCTTTGGCTCAGAGATAGACGTAGAGATAATGGCTGAGCTCGCATCCACGTCTGCCAAAACTGATTGATTATTCAGTCTTACTACATTCAGCTCGGCCCAAAAACCCTGGAAGAGTCTCCCCGAGAGAAGAGACTCTAGGGGACCATTATGGGCTCCTTCTGTTGGTCTGGGTGAGCCCACTGTGGCAGCCCAGGGCCACATAGGAAACTAACGAGTGGAAACACTGGGCCTCTGGTATGGCCTAACTCCGTCTGATTAAAGACTGAGACGTTATTAAAAGTGGGACAGACTAAGAGAAGGAAAGCGAGCTGAAGGAGACGAGAGAAAGAGAGACATGATTTGGAATCAAATAAGGGAATTAGGAGGGCTGAGAAGAGGGTCCTTTCTGTTTAAGTAGGAGAAAATGACATTCGAAGGGTTTAGACTGCCATTGTCTGATTCTGACATCCTGCAGAAAGCCGTAATAAATCATCTCAACTGAGTGCGACTGCAGAAGACAAATGAGATACATCTTCAAGGACGGTGTGCTTTTGAGACACGGCTGTCTCGCTGGGTGCGCGTATGCAAGCGGACAGAGCAGTCCGGGAGGTGCAGGGTAACAGCGGGGCCAAGCGGGTCCCAGAACCCGGGGACGCCACAGCCCGGACAACATGGCCGTGGTGTGGGATCAGAAGAGAGGAGGAATGAAAGGAGAGGCCCCCGGGGATCAGACAGTCACATCCCACAATGCCCTGTTTACCAAGGACACACAGCCACCCCTCCCCTTCACCTTCTCCCCCCACCCAACATCTCCGTTCACCAAAGCCCAACCCTCCCAAAGTGCCAGGGCCGGGACCTGGGAGACAGCGCTAATTCTGCCCTGAGGCTTGTTGGCCGAGGACACAAACAGAGGGCTGAGAGGGGAGAGAAAGGGAGGGAGCTAGAAAGACTGAGACAGAGGGGAGAGACAGAGTGGGGACTGAATGGTACAGTATGTAAGACCCATCTTAATTGGAGATTGTTCTGCGTTGCCTTGTTTTTCCTGGGAATCGGTGAGGGGGGAGGGACGGGAAGGTGGGGAGGTACGGTTGTTTCCCAAGGTCCTGAACAGCGGGATTAACCACAGGGGCGAAACTCAATAGCGGCCTCGGACACTGGAAACAGATCCCCGGGTATCGCCACCATACAAGGCCACCTCGAGACCTTTTGCAAAGCGCATGTAACTAACAACCCTTCCCCATTGTCGGAGCTCTCTGGGCTCTTCCGGCTGATTTCACAGGCCTTTCAGCCCACAGGGGAACGTCTGCTTCAGACGAAAAAGGTAATTCTGATGGAAAGGAGGAATGCACAAGAAGGCCGTCTCGCCCGCAGGGTGTGTTATAACACTGATCTCCAACATGTGCCAAGAGTCTGATTCATCACGCCAGGCAAGAGGGGAGCTGGGATTGTGCAGCCGTGGCACCGAAGCAGAGGAGGCCACAGATTCACATTCCTCAATATCAGCCTTGATTAGAGAGATGATGGGAAAACACGTTAATGCAGGGGAGAGGGGAAAGAAATGTGCCAAAAGCCTCGAAAATGTCCACCTTCTCTGGGGGAGTCAAGACACTAACTATGTTTTTAAAGGCTGTTGTGTGGGCTGTGAACTGTAGGCATACAGTGATCTGAGCCAGCTGCCCCCCCTCCTCCCTCAGGCTCGCGTCCCTCCCCAACTCTCCTGGATTCCATCACTGCCCGAGTCTCTACGGCAACAAGCGGCGAAGACGCAGACAACAGTTTCTGCTCAGTCTCCTCCTGATAGGTCCCTGGCTGCGGCCCAAAAGTACTTTCAAACTAAAACATGTATTAAATAATGTAATTTCAAACATGTGCTACAAAAACAAAATGACAAGGGTGTCCAAATAGATATTAACAAGAACTTTTGCAAAGTCAGTATTAAAAAACAAACCCGGGACTAAAACTGCTTTCAGGACATCTGCCTCTCCTTTGTTTGTCACTTGAGAGGCGTGAGAAAGAAAGCACACACAGAGTATTTTAATTTCTCAGAATGATAAATTCCGTCTGCAAATATAACGCAGCGACAGTTCTATATTCACTGGGGGGAGGATTTATAGGACAGAGCGTCGCCTGAACTCCACAGCCAGCCGCTGGTACAAAAACAAACACGTGTAAAAAGGTTAAAATATAATTAGTCTTCTTCACCGACTCCACAAATCTCTTGCAAAAACCCAAACAAACAAACCAGCGGCCTTGTACGAACAGGTTGGAGGTCCCGAAGATAAATATGCAGTCGCAAACAGAACGTGTGAATGCTTTATTTGGTTTGTCTAAATGTTTATCCGTCTCGCCTTGTAACACTCCGCGCTTGTTGTGCAGCAATCGAGGGATCACAAAACAAACTTGGTGCACACACACACACACACACACACACACACACACACACACACACACACACACACACACACACACACACACACACACACACAGAATGCACCGAGTTAGCATACACCATGGTTTCTGTTGTCATGAGGTTGTGTTTCTCTTGGCGCCATCAAATCCCTGCATCATCTGCCAAAAGCCCTTCTCACCTCCAAACCCTGCAGCAGCGGACCCTAAATATGTTGCAGAGGTTTTTACGATTTGACCGAGAGCCAGAAGGGGTGTGTGTGTGTGTGTGTGTGTGTGTGTGTGTGTGTGTGTGTTTGTGTGCGCGCTACTGTTTAAGAGCACCACAAAGAGATGACATTGATTTATTTAATGATGAAAGTCAAAGTGTTTTCATTCGTCACAAGTACATCCTGCAGTATCCCGAGTATCTGCTGCAGTCGACTAGAACAATGCAGAAGGCTGGTCCAACCATCTGTTGGATATATTTTATAAATAAGGGCTTCCATTGCTCCCTAAGGGGCCACATCTTGGAGCAGGGAAGGCCCAAAATGGCACCCACAACCACAGGGCCAGAGGCAGGCGGCAGCAGAACCCACACCGCCTCACACTCTGATCTGGGAGAAAAACAGCCCTTCAAACAAGTAGCCTGTTTGTCAGCCCGGAGGGGAGTGCCAGCCACTACTTTTGCCTTAATATAGTCTTGCTGATCCCTGCGCTGGCTTTTCAGCAGCACACACATTCTGGTTCGCAGAAAACCCATGTCAGATGTGACTTATTGGTTCAGCATTTGAAATAGAAAGCTGTGGTTGCTTACAGTTTCAAGAAGAAAAGACTCTTAACTCGCGGGGGCCCAGCGCTGAGGCGACGGACTAAGTCAGGCATATTTAGTGGGGTAGGGTTCAGGAAGAGAAAAAAGAAATGAATCTTACAGGAAACAGGAAGACGGCGAGGATACGAATAAAAAAAGAGAGAAGAAAAATCCCCATGAATGTTCTGAAATACTTTGCAGTGAGAGCTGTCAGCAAGGGTCCGGTTCAGAAGTTCACTCCCTGAAATCTTCCCGAGGGCTGAAGAATCACTGGGAACGCTGCACGAGACAAGTGGCGGAACAATGGGTCTCATCGTTTTTGGTGAGAGACGAGTATTGTGTAAAAATGCCACGTCGAAACCTTGCAGGGGAACGGTTTGTTCTCTCTCACACGCGTGGTGATCATGTTAAAGTCACATATCTTTTCGCTACACAAGCCAAAAAGCACTCCCTCGAATGTCTGGGAGCATCTACGGAAAGTAAACTTAAAAAGGTTAAAAAGGACTCGCGGTGGGCTTCAAACGCCGCGGGACAAACAAAGTATTTCGCAGTCTGTCGGTGTCTTTTATCAAGTCTACAGCAGTAAAAAAAAAAAAATCATGGTCTCTCTCAAAGTGCATCCTTATGGGTCACTCAAACTGCTCTTGCCCATCTGATGTTGAGCTATTTTTACACACTTTATCTGCCTGGACAGTGTGTTTGAATTCCCGTATCAGAGAACACAGACACACATATATATATATAATTATATTATTATATATTAGTTGAGGCCTGTATTTCCACTACATTAGCAGAAAACAAACCATCTTCCGAGAAGAAGCAGACCTCCTCGCGCTGCCTATCTCCGGCCCGTACGGCTTCGTCCCGCTGCATTTCGGTGGCTGGCTGGAACATCTGTTTCTGCTGCTCCAAAAAACTGTTTGTTTGTCTTAACAATTACACCCCGATGTTTCTCATTTCATTTCTCGAATCTCTCGAAAGTCATTATCCAGTTTCAGGTCCTTCAAGGACTGGATTTTTAGAAACTCAATACGACCATCTGTTGAAAGCCGGCGTATACATCGGGGCTACAGTCAGCTCACCTTTGACATTTCGGAGGAGTTGTACCAGAGGAAGCTTGCAGCCTATCTGTAACCTGCTGGAGTAACATGCTTGCATAGTAAAGCGAGTCAACGTCGGGCTGTTTGGATCATCTGTCTGAATAGGGGGACCTGGAAGAAACAGGGAGGGGGTGCCCCTGAGAGACGTATGCGTTGTGGAGTGAAAATAATGACAGTGTGAGCTCGGAGCAGATAAGAAGTGCTACTAATGACAGCTTCACATAAACAAGGGTGACACCTTCAGCTACTGCGTTTGCCTTCACAGCCTCTTCAACACAGCTTCAATTTATCCAATTCCACTCACAGCTTGTCCCTCGAATAAATTAAGGGAGGGTGGAAGGAAAAGTATTTTTTTTTTGTTCGCACTGCAGCTGCAGGGTGCACTCACCGACCCAGCAGTCGCGAAAACTCAAACTCTTTCTCTGACCTGCCCATCTTTCCCATCGACCCCCTGCTCATGGCTGCTGGGTGTTGTCAATCAGCACCCCCTGGCTCCTTGAACATGGGGGCTTTTTGGCACGCTGCCCACACCTTCCCTCTGTCCATCGGAGCTCTGGCTCTGTCCATGACAAATGGGAGCCAAAGCTCGCAGAGTAAAGGCCAGCATCAGAAAATGGGGGAAAAGACTCCACTATGACTCAATCCCTGAGCAATGAGAGTAAAAGTAGGGCGCTGTGTCAAGAGTTCAGAACTGGTTTGAGTTTGGGAATAGCTGCTTGGCGGGTCAAACGCTAACCATACAGCCGTCCACTACATTCTACTCCATTATACTAAGAAGCTGAAATGGATTAGCCATCAGAGTTTGGGGAAATGAGTAAGACCTAATTACAGCTGTCAAAATATTGTGATGATGATAAAACATACGGCGGCTGCTCAAAGTTGGATTTCTCTCCTGTTTTATGACTCTCAGAACATATTCCACAGCCAACGGTTGATCCCTTGGAGCAATAATATGACAGATCGCTGCGTGAAGCCAAATACACAACCAAACCACTTTGTGATTTAGGTTTTTAATTCACTTAAATTCGCTTCAGGGCCAGGGCTGAGGTTTGCTGCCTGGCCTCGAAATCTATATGGCCTGGTAAACAGGAGAATGTGTGAGGGACCCAAACTGTACGTTAGCCACCCATTAGGACACACCCTCTCCCATCCACTTCACCAACATTGCAATCCTTCAACAATTATTTCATCTGTCGACTATTTATTTGGGTTATCAATTTTTTATTCAGTCCATAAATTACTAAAATTCCCAAAGTTATAACAAGTATTAGTTAATTGTCATTTGACTGATCAACTAATTGTATCAATATTTTCTTTTTTTAAACTAAAAGATTTTGACTCATATGAAACTCACTTCCTGCAGTTACCTTTAATAAAACCTGATCATTACTATGGAAACCCAAGCGTTACCTCAACTGCTACTCTTCAGCAATAATTTGTCATTGTTGGAGCGTATGCAGTTGTGTGATTATAATACTGCATCAGAAAATCAAAAGAGCCATTATGAGAGCAGCGGCTGGCATCATTACACATGCTGCTTACGTTCAAATTGCCCACTTAACATAGTTCTCCTCCAGCAACATGTGTTTATCATTAGCGTGCACCCTAATGGCTCAAACATTATTCGAGCTGGCTTAATGGCATAGTTGCGCTTTGTTCGGGTCTGTCTGATAAGAGCTGGGCCACTAATGGTTTATTAATTTCCCTACGAGTCACACAAAAAATAAAAACATGACTCTGAGTCTCTGTCATTGACTGATTAAATCACATTGACAAAACGTGGTCACTGTGGGGAAAGTCCCACGCAATACCAACTGACTGAAAAGTTATTGGTGCTGCAGCTTGAATTTATAGGTATATTTAATGTATTTTCTATTTACAAACTGCCCAACAACATGATGCCATGTTGAAATATTTCAAGCAACAAAGAAACGACTCAATTTCTCCACAGACCAGAATGCAATATGGCCAGCGCAGCAGTAGTTACAGCGAGGGTGAAAGGTATTCAAGGAAAAGTGGGAAATCACAGAGTGAATTAAGTTTGAATGAGGCCGGTTGAAGGAAGGCAGCCACTGTAAAAAATAAAAAATTACACCTTACTAGAAAAACTCCTGGAGCAGTCTCAAAACTCAATCTCAAAAACGTGAGGGGGGATTTCCCCCTGAAAGTGAACGCCTCAGCACAAAGGCCAAATCTCTCGCTGCCCCTGTCAAAAAGCTCACCCAATATTGGGGAGCACTGAAAGGATCTGAAAGGCATCGGAAGTGTCTTCTTGTCCCCCATCGACGCAACAATGCACGAGCAACTGTTTGAACTTGAAAAGTGTTTTATCTGAGGGCAGCCATGTGCGTCCCACTGACTGGACGTCATGCGTTCGAGAGGGATTCAAGACTTTGTTCGCAATCACTTTTAAGTGTTCAGTTTTCTGAGAGTCACCCCTATGTAACAAAAGTCCCTGTGAAGCTCTGATGATAGGGGTGAACGGCAGACAGAAGAAATTACTGGAGGGAAAGAAGTGAAGAGCTCGTCTCTGCAGCCACGACATTGCTATCACGTCCACTTCTTTTTATTTGTGCCCCGAAAGCCTCATCTTGGTTATTACTGCATATGTTTACAATCCTCGACATGTATGGCTTAATGCATCTGCATATATAGTGTATGATGTACTTTACAAAAGAAAATACAAAAACAAACTGTACTTTTTTGACATAAAAACATTTTCAATTATAAAATGTGATAAATATTAAACATTTTTAACTCAATAAAAAAAAACTATCAAGTTTGGAGTTGCCATCCTCAGAGTTCCTGAGGTGCAGATCACAACACAGCAAGACTTGAGTGTGCACACACACTTGCACATTTAGTCTTGAGCTGTTAGCGAGTGCATTTTTGGACACATCAAATATGTTTCTTTTAAAAACAAAACGTATTTCCCACATTGAAAGCAGAGCGAGACGCTGAGGAAACGTGTGAAATTGAGCCAATAAGAACAAAGCAAAAGCTGTTTGATGATCACGATCAGACGACGTTCACACATCTGCATCTTTGGAGTGATTTAAAAGATTCCCCTTTCCCTCCCGTGTTTTTATCCGTTGTGGAACTAAACTAATCCCAAATCAAAAATCCCTTGCCCATTCGGTAAACAACGACATCATCATGCAAGCAGGCAGGTATGAGTTGCTTTTGTAGGCTGTGCACAATAATTTGATTACTTGCCATAATGATAGCAGCAACAACATGGATTTATCAAACTAACCTTTATGACACCCTCGGGGGATTCATCTAAAACAATAAAGCCTCTCTGTCTTTAGAGAGAGGAAGGGGGAAAAAGAAGACAACTTAAAATATTAGTGTAAGCCACTAAATTCCTGCAACAGTGGTAACTGTGGTAGAAAGCTGGCTCCTGAAGCGAATCCATAACAAAAGTATAACTAACAAAGTAATGCTTCTCATATCTAACGTCCATTTCCACCGTTTATGACCATGACACCCATGTGTCAAAGGAGGGACGTATTTGCTATTTCTAAAAATGCTCTTTCATCTTTAATAGCAGAAATGCAGCCGCAAGCCATCTGTTTTCCACTGGGATGTTCAGTGGAGTGTCCCTGCCTTTCCAGAGCTGTGTACCAAACCAATATGTATGCCCTTTCTTGCATTTCACTCAGCTCAGAGACAACACGGTGCACTGAGCTGTGTCAGGATGCATAATGATAGCAGCTCAGTGCTGGATAATATTGATCATCTGAATATTTTGGGGTGGATTTGAACAAATTACAAAGCATTATTATACACAATAAATGCTGCTTAATCAAAAAAAAATCTTCTTTTCAGTGTCCAGATAATAATTTAACAAATATTTAGCCTGAAGCCAATCAAATCCAAATTATAGGATAGTAAACTATAAAAGCATATTCTAACACTTCAAAATCTATTTTTTTTTCAAGAATCAAAAGGATGTTATGGATCAAACGTAACGTGTCATATTGAGTATTTGTAGTCAGCGTAGACCTATGTTATATGCAAGTAACTATAGATATAAGTTAGTCCATAATGGGGACTGCATTCATGAACATAATATTCATATTTGTACACCCCTCACCCCCTCCAGACGGAGCACGGAGCCTCTCGGGCTCGCTGGTCTCCACTTCTACCAACAACACTAAGTTAAGAAAACACGGACATGTTTAGTAAAGCAGATAAAAAGTGGCACCGTGGAGCCGTCCGCTTCTTTGAACGTCACTTTTTCTTTTGTGACCGGAGAAACACAGCTGGCCAGCGCACCGAAGCCTCCCCCCGGCAACCCGCTGCCCGCTGCCCGCCCGCCGGTCCGGGTCTCCCCGGTCCGGCTGCCCTCCTTCGCCCGTCCTTACCTCTCTTGCAGGAGGGCAAAAGCTGCGAACCGTCGGGCGAATCAGCAGCAGGACACATTCTTCTGGAGGCAAATCCGTACGGGGCCCTCCATTAGACACAGGCTCAAAGTGCAAGACGACGGGAGGAACATGAAAACAGCCGGAGGTTGACGGAAGGGGGAAAGGAGAGTTTTCAGACCCGCGGAGCTGCTCTGGATTCCGGGGCCAAGGTGCGACAACTCTCGCTGCTCTCAGCTCGAGTGGAGGTGGTGGAGACTGTTCTCGTGGGAAGTTGGGAGTCCGCGTGTTGGATAAAAGCGTTACGTCCCGGCTTGGTAAACTCTCTCTGTCTGTCTCTGTCTGTCTGTCTCGACCCGTTATTGTAACTTCTCGTCTCCGTCTCTCTACCGCTGCCTCCTCCACACACGCATCTTTGAAGCCGGTGTCGAGTTGCTCAGCAAATCACTGCAGCGGCGGAGCTGGTCGTCAAACCAGGAATGTCCCAGCCCCACAGCTCAATACGGCTCCTGGAGAGGGGAGGGAGAGAGGGAGGGAGAGGAGGGGGTGTGACCCATATCGACTGTGCATTAACAAGTTTTACAATCTAACGAAAAAAAGAAGAAGAAGAAGAATAACCGTCCTCTTTCCTCCTCAGCGCGCCTACCTGTGTGACTTTATCACGAAAAGGTAAATCCCTGAACGCATCCTTTGTTTCCACGTGATGGTATAGGTATTTATCAATTCCTCTCAATATTTAAACATATTTTGCGTGTTTTCCTTTCAATTATAATTGTGTATTATTGATTGATCTGCTAAACAGACTGACTGAGGTTCACGTGTTACACTGCGCGCTTAATTCTCAACCAAGACAAAAAAATATACAAAATTACAGATTATTTAATTACAATCTTTAAAACACACATTACTTCAGTAACAAGTGTCATTTTGGTGACTTAGTTGAATGATCGGAAGAATGTCCAATCAGATGAATATTAGTAATCTGAACAGTTGTCACTTCTACTGTAGTTTGTGGATGGGATAAAATAACAAAGTTTTATTTGCAATCTACTAGCTCATGCAGGCAAGGTGATCATCATTAAAAAAAACGTCCATGTAAACAAAACTGATCATGTTTCCAGAAAACTTCATCTTCATGAAAATCTTCATGAATGAGATCAGCTTGACATTTCTGCTCGACCAAAAAAAGGTAGAAACTTAACTATAATGACTTGCATGAATGTAAGTAGCCTTACTTTACTGTCCACACAAGTTTGTATTGTTTGTACCTCAGGCTTCATTTACTTTGGGGAAATCTACCTCTCTGTTCAGGAGTGTGATAGTTTCATCTAATGCACAAACAGCCTCAAAGCCATGAAGGCTGTTCTCATTTGTCCATGCAATACACTGTGCCTTGTTATGTAGATAACACTATAGCTCTCACTGGGCCCATTGAAATGAATTCAACTTCTGTGGGAGGGGGATGTTTAAAGAGCTAATAGCTACGAGTCATTTCTGGCATCAGACCTGTTGGTTGGATGGGCTGAATGTTGGTTGGCTGCAGCTATTTCCTCATCACTATGGTGAAACGCCTTCACGGAGAGGCGTGGGGGGGTGGGGCTGGGGGTGGGGAGGGAGGACGAGTGTGAACAGTCATCTGTTGTGCGTATGGGCACGAGTAAACAGCATAATCATCTTTGAGGCAGTAATGATGTGCTCCGTACGTTGACCGTGCGGGCGGCGGCGGGCCCACCCTGCTTCAGTAAGCAGGTGCAGCTCACCGTCTGACAGCTGACTCCTAATGGAAGGTGTGATCCAATCCTCCCGAGGCCGGCCGACCCAATGTGAGCCTTCAGACTGTCAGGGCCAAAGCCAACAAACCAGCAAACCTCTGACACAGGAGAGGGGAAACAAGATGGAGGAGGTGGTGGATGGAGACAGGACTGATGAAGGACGGATGCTTCACAGTTAAACAGACCTGCTATCTTTTGTGCCAGTTTTATGTCATTGTCAAGTGTTTTTTCTTATCAGCACCACTTTCTAGTGTCATCATAGATTATAAAAGTTTTAGCATTCGTGTTGCTATTAATTACATTTCTTGGTCGAACAGTTATGGATAAAGTATTAAACCGCACACTTGATGGATGATTGTAGTTGGAAAACCCTTTCATGTCTCATTGGACAGTACAGCCCACTTTTTTTCCCCATCATCGTTTTTGATACAAGTGATTAATTTTCTTCAACCCAGTGATGGCAAAATTGTCTCCCTTTCTCTCTCTCTCTCTCTCTCTCTCTCTCTCTCTCTCTCTCTCTCGCTCTCTCTAAGGGTCAGGAGCTGGTTGGAGATGGAGAAGGAGGCTCTGGGTTCAGAGGGGGGTGAGCGGGGTGATTGGACACAGTCGCATGTGAAAGGCCAGAGAGCGGCGAGTCCACAGGGAGCAGGGTCCACACACAAAGGGCCAGGGAGGGGCTCAGTGGGGGCGGGAGGGGCGACCGAGGAGGAGAGGCCACGCTGGGAACCAAAGCTGACAGCACAGACACTTCTCATCCACTGGGGGTTCGGCTGTCTCTGGCCCCCTGGGGTCCATGCTCACTGGTGGAGCTACCAGCCAGCTCCACAGCAGCTTCAGCGAGCTGCTCACTCGGAGCAGAAGCAGCAGAAACACTAAGCACACAAAGCGGCCGTGACCTCTGGCCCACATTTGACTGATATGAAGGTTGTTTTCTGAGTCATACCAGCCCTGATCAAATAGCAATAGACTACTCCACATTTAGGCAATACAAGAGGACTTGATTATAATGCAGAGGCTGGAAAGCAACAGCAGTTTACATTGTATACATTCAAATACTGACTTTCCTCATGCAACGTCCTGATTTAGATCTAACGAAGGGGAGGAGGCAGGAGACCTGCTAACAAGGGGCTTTGTCTGTCTCTTGTTTGGTGTTGGTACCGCCAGCTTGCTGTCCTTTGCTCCGAGGATGATAAGCCTCCGACCACTGTCAACAGAGTGTTTATGACCTGCAAAGCAGCCCTGTGTTGTGTTGACTCTGTCAGCAGGGGCCCGAGGGAGGCCTGACTCCCAGTGCTATTAAAAGGCACTTTTAGATAACATATATACCATCCCTCTGTTTGCCAGGATTTGTGGATTTGTCAGCAGGACAAAATACCAAACTTAATTTATGTTTGTTGTATTTGTCAGATCTGACGCCCACTTTTATGTAATTACTTGAAAGCAGATGTTGTGGGTAAAATATAGAGGGTAAAATGCCACGAACAAGCACTTGTTGCCATTATTCTTTGAGAATGCTTCGGCATGACAGCTACAAAATGTTGTGGTTTTTTCTAAGACAAGGACATTTATTTGTTAACTTTTTATACGTTTTTATAAGACAAGGACAACTGTGTGCGAGCAAAGAAATACATATACGAGAGTGAGAAAGATCACAATACTTTACAACAGAGACTAAATGGATTTCCCCTTGGAGGGCAGTATATCTCATGACTTAGACAGGTGTGTACAGTGAGTATGGGTGTGTGGGTTGTGCCTTTCTGTGTGTCTGGGTACGGGCCTGCGGTTGTGTGAGTGTTCGCGGATGTGTAAAAAGAAAGAGAGGAAGAGAAATGCGAGGGCACGTTTCTCCATCTGGTTTCTGCATCACTGTAGGATCACATTATCCATAGTAGGCTCTCTGGGAATTTCATCAGTCTGTAACATCTCACTTATTCACACGTCTCTGTGGGTTTTACCATGTAGAACAATCCTGAGTGTCCCTGCTGACACTGCATTGACCCTGTACATCCTCTTTCCATCTTTAAAGCTAACTCCTGTCTGCTTTGGTGCCTCTGTGAGAACTGTACAGGGCATAAAACTGTGTAAACTCCAGTTTTCACACAGTCACTGTTTGCCTAAGTTGTCCACAGCTCAACAATATATATATATATAAATATAAATAAATATATATATATATTCATTCACTGCTTCGCCGCCAGGTGTGTGAACGAACAAGGGAGAGACGGCCAAACTTGAAATTAACAGAATGTTTTTACAGTTACTCGTGAGTAACAAACCCAAAATCATAATCTCTATACCTTTATATTATCTTGTTATATTTATTGAATAAAGATTAAAAAAAAAGAAAAGACTTTGCCCTGATGTGATGATCCTAAGATTGTTCAATCCACAGAGGTACTTTGCATGCTATAAAGTGAAAAGTTTATTGTCGTAACAAGATGTTTTTCATGACATTTTAACACAAAACCTTTCTTGTTATAACAATGTGCTATTTATCTTGTTATAACGTAAATATTTCATGTTATAGCATGAAAACTTAGCCTATATATATTAGTTTGAATCTGGGGACGGTGTTCAGAGAACAGATTTATTTGAGGAATTGGGTTCATTTACAGGATTTATTAAGTTCCACCCCATGCTTGATTTGACACATGGTGAGCGTCTCCTGTTACTGAGCACGATGTACGATATTGTGATAAGTATGCGTACACTAAGAAGGGTTTTACAGTGCACTGCCGGTACAGAGGAAGAGGGTCCGACCCTCTGGTTCTCCGCACTATATCACGTCCACAAAGCTCAGATTTATAACGGACTCCCAAATCGTACGGACATGTTGTTCCAGTCTCGTCCCGGACAACCGAATCAGCACTGACGTGAAGCTGTCATGATCTAGCATTCAGGAGCTGGTTGTAGTGGGTATCTGGGGAGTAGTGGAGCAGGAAGAGGCCAAAGTGAAATATCATTCCTATTAAACACTGATGTTTCCTCTGGTCCCACGGGCTCATGACGACGTTGTGATTTATGGTGCGGCGTCAGAGGAGCAGATCAGAATTCAGCTGCCCCATAGCTGCACACAAACATGTGCATACCGGACTCAAGCATAACTGGTAGTCTTGGTCCACATTCAAATCACTGCAGCTATTGCAATGCATGTTTCCTGGCTGTTGGACTGAAATAAATAAACAAAACAAATGTATCTGCATTTCTTTTCTCTTGTGTTTATTTGCCTGTGTCTGTGAATCCAGGGATTATGTGCGTAATAATGTGACGCTTGTTGCAGCTAACTGGCTTTTTCTGCTCGTTCTGAATGGCATGAAGTGATGTAGAAAATGAGCCAGATGAAGCGGATTAGGACCTGAGACTGCTCGCGCTAATCATCTCCCGTAGCACTGGAGTGTAGCCATGGAAACAGGAAGTAAGAGGCAAGCTTCCAAGATGGCCACCAGCTTGTGAATGGACGCATTCCTCAACGGCAGGGTGTCTGCGTGGGGAGAGGAGGGGCCAGCGTGTGTGTGTGTTTACTCCGAAAAGGGACTATATAAATAGTAACTGCTGCTGTTTTAAGGACTTCCTGTCACTAGGTATTCCATAAAACAGTAGTTAAATAAACAATCAGTTTCCCATTGGGGCGGCCTTGTCTATACTGAAGTGAGCTCTGCTGTGGGTTCAATCCAGGATCCCGGTGTGTGGATTTTAAAGCCCCAGACTGAAGTCATGGAGCTGTTACAGGTCACCACACTCTCTTTCACTCGCACTCCGTCTGGTCATATAACCAACACACACACAGACTGAGCCTCAATTCCACATTCAGCATGTTTTTGTTTTTTTCTCTCTGCTAAGTAACTTCTCGACTGACTTTTCAATGAGCTCTCTACATTGTTTTGTTAAGCAAGCTGTGCATGTGGAGCGCCTCTTCTTGGCATCGCAGTGCAAGGATTCATGGCACCATTAGTATCTGAGCGGGACTTCTGTCAGAGTGTTACAGTTAGACTAGAGGAATATAAAAGTGGACACCAGGAAATGAAGCATTTGGACATTGACAAGGTTTAGTTTTTTTTTTTTTAGGTTTTGTACCCCAAAGCATTCAAATTAAAATAATACAATTAATATTAGGTTAAATGGTTGATTTATATACAATATACCGATTATGTACATTGAAAGAGTTTTTGTTCAATGCAATGGTTTCTCTTGTTCCTATTGGCCATAGGCAATAGACCTCCTCTTAAAGCACTTTCACTGTGAGTGGACAAATACCAAACCTCATTCTGTGTAAATTGATTTAAAAGTTCATCAAAAACAAAGACGAGGCCTCAGCAATAAGACAGATCAAGTCTGTATTTGTAGAGCAAACATGTATCTATGTGTTACTGTCCCTCTCAGCCAGCAAACACCATCCATTGAGGCACAAAGGAGATATTCTATGCTAAAAGACTTCGATAACCACTGGATTTCTCTAACTGCTGAAGCCTTATATTAGCTTTAACTGACTGTTGTAATACATTGTTTACAACATGGACTGTAGATTTAGTTGACAGGTATAGTCAAAGTTCTCTCCGAATTAACATTTGAATATTGTGTTTCGATACAATTGGAAAAAATTAAATGTGCTCTCGAGGATAGCAAAAAAATATATACAGAAACATTCTCTAGAGAAAAGAAAAAAAGTATATTAAACCATGTATTTAGTCAACCAAGGGGCAAAACTATTGGTTCCCTCACCTGCACACACACACACACACACACACACACACACACACACACACATATATATATATATATATATATACATACGCAAATAGTTGTCAATACGGAAATATACAAACATCTACCAGCTGGCATTGTCAAGAAGGACACCATCCATCATGCCGGCTCTGTTTTAGACATGGCCATGAAGCTGTCGGCATGCATTCCTGACCGCAGCTTTTGCAGAGCACATTTGTCAACCTCTAGGGGAGTGCATGCCCACAATGTTTGGATGTTTAAACTTATCTCGTTTTGGCCTTTGGAAGTTGTTGGCATCCCCACAAGGGTTAAAATGATTTACAAACAGTGCGCTTTCGTATCATTGGATGCCTTAACTGGGACAGTGTGATCCTCTGGAGGCTATTCTCATCATGCTTGTTTGTTTTCAAGGACTTGAGTGAGGATGCAAGTATTGGAAAATGGAGGCCAAGGAAAGGATGTCAGGGTGTAATAGAGCATGCGGTGCCCTCATCTTCTTTCTTTTTTTTGCCTGTCTCTCAGACAGCACCCTCATCATGGGACAAGTATCACTTTTGTTTGTGCGTCGCACAGGTCAATCACACCATCCAGGAAGATACCATCTATCTCTCTTCTGCTCTTTCAGATGTGGAGCCTCAGTCGCAGCCCCCAGCAGGGGCCCGGCACACTATCGCTGCAGAATATCACCAGATAGTCACTGTGGAGCCGCGGGAAAATGTAGCAAGAGTAAACAAAGTGTCCCTGTGTGCCGACATACGGTACATGTATATTTTCCTATGTCTGAGCGTATGTATCTAAATGTGGCCGTATTGATGCGTGCTTTGTCTCTCCGACCACCACTATCTTATTAGACATTTGTTGGGTCCCCCCCCCCCCCCGGATAGGCTGTAGGGAAGTCTCAGGCAGATGCAGAAGTGAAGACACTGATGTCTTCATGATTTTTTAAACCTGCAGCTCATGCTATCTCACCCAGCTCTGTCAGCATCCTCTTTTTTATCTCCCTCATGCCAAAGAGACAAGCTAGATCCGTGAACAATCTGCTCCATCCCGCAGGCCGCGCTCCCCTCTCTGCTCCATAAATTGTAGCTCCCATGGGGACAGCTGGATAGACAGTACAAGTGGGAGCCAGATAGAGCTGTCTGAAAAGGCTCCTGTTTCAAATTAGGCTTGCTGGACAAAAGTCACCTCAACCCCGGAGTTGAATTCATATCTACTTCCTGTATCCCATTTCCTCAAGCGGCGTGGACGGACACTGGAAGGTGAAAGCCAATGTGTTAGCGCCGATGAAGCGGGTGTCCCTGTGCCTGTGGTCTCCTGATCGGGGCACAGAAAGGCAGTTTACAGCCCTGTTAAAGGTGAACAAAAAGCTTCTCTAAAGAGGCATGTTTCATGGCTTGTGTGCTCCCACAGTTAATGTCCAAGCCCAGCATGAGTTCACTGGACTTCCTCCCTCGTTGTGCCTCCGTGCCCTGATGGACTGAGCTCACTGCAGCGCTTTATACTTAAAATGAAATGGAGTGCAGTGAACTGGATTAATAAAACATATTGTGTCAGCACATGAAAAATTGCAGGTTTATAGACTGACCTATTTTTATTGCGTCCGACTAGCAAATCACCATCTTAGATTTTTTCTTTTCAAAAGTCTCTCTGCAAATGGTCAACAATGATTGTGATCCAAATACAAACAAAGGGTTTGCACCACAACCAATATTCAAACTAAAGCTGGTGAACCTGCTGTCACTAGTACATTTATTTACAAGTCTTTTAAATTCAGTGAACAGCTAAAACTAATTTATTCTCCGTTCTGAGGCTGTTATAGTTTTGTAAGGATCATTCATATTTCTCAACACATCTGTGAAACTTGCCTAGTAGCACTACACCGCTACTAAGCTGTTTTTGATATCTTAATTTCTTATGTTATATGTTTTTTTTGTATCTCTAATTCTTAATTTCTTATGTTATGTATAGCCAAACTAAAACAGACTAGGTATTTCAACCTTAGACATTGTGGATATGTTTTTTTTTTTTTTAGTGTGAGCTATGGGGGAACCGCCGGGACAAATTGGTCGAAAGAGAGACGGTGCAGGTGAACTCTTTGGCTCTCAGGGTGGATCGATGGCACAACATGGACCATTCATGCAGATGGTCTACCTCTGTGATACTGGACTGTTTGAGGTGTATGGGGGCTGATACAGGTACAGTACATACCAGCCTTAATGCTTTGATAATGACCGATCGCCCCTCGGGTGCTTATGGGGGATTCTAGTCACAGGGTCAACGCCGCACGGCTAACACGAGCCAGACATCCCCCATCGTGACTATCAAAACAAGCTTCATGGGACGTCCGTGGGCTGATCACCTGCCTCCTGCTCCTCCATTTTAAGGCAATTCTTTTTTATTAATTCTTATCTAAAATGTAATATTTTTGATATTATCTTTTCCTTTTAAGTACAGCAGTCTTAGACAAGGAACTGTTTCCAAGAAAATTGACATGGCAACTGTTTGGCCTGTTTTCGTTAAAATGTTCTACATTATACATTTTGTGTAACTTATATGTAACTAACTATATGTTGCAGATTTCACTTGCAAATTGTATTTATAATTTCATTGGGATCTTAATTAGTAAAATAAAGAAAATATGAAGAATAGTTTGCCCAGCAATAAAGAAATCCCCAGCACTAACAATAATTTATTTTTTCAGCCCGTGTTTGCTGAAACCCCACAGTGGTTCATTCAACTACACCAAAAAAATATCTCTCATTAGTCCAACTTGGCCCTCTTCACAACTAAAGACAACAAGATGTTCTATTTAGTGTTTACAAAACTTGTGTATACAATTTGTCCAAACAGCTTGTGCTGCATAATAGTTGATGGATAGATGGATGTAATAGTCACACAACTGCACTAACTCTATACACACTCATTAGGTCGTGCTTGCATACATATATTTACTCTAATGAAAGACTTGCTTGCTACTGTATGGTCTGTTTGTGATCATAAGATAAATACTAGTCTTTTGGACCCGCAGTACAATCGTTTGGCTGCAGAGGACATTGATTATGCATGTTTGTTGAGAGGAAGGATTTCACTTTTGGAAAATGAAGGTGAGAGAATAATAATGATGATGTGTATAATTATCACCACAAAATGAAAACCCATTTTGTGATGAAGAAATCCATTAACAGTCCCAACAACGACAATCCCATCTGATATTCTTCAGTACCCTGCATAGGTCATTATCCTTGTTCATCTTGCCGTATCTCTCAGTATGTTATACACACCGGCGCTGTCGAGGTGGGCACACAGAGGTTACCTGTCAACTTGTCCCAGAACGAGCATTTTGGTTTGCAGGAATTCTCTGGGACTGCACATTGATCGAGTTAATCTCTTCTGTCTTAATCTGGCTCAGGGATATTAAGACCAGCCTCTGCGGCCCCGGTCACATCACCTCTGACCCCCTCTGTAATCCGCCTCTCCCATCAGCTCATTAAGCCCAGGGAGTTCACACCTCTTGCCATGTTGGGCCCAGCTGTGTCTCCCCAGTGCCCAGGTCGGCCTGGGGTGTCAGGAAAGGCTGCCGGCTTCACAGGCACGACGCGGGCCCTGGTCTCTGATCTCTGCTGAAAATGCTATAAATCACAGACTGGAGGTGATGGTCTTAAGTGCTCATTAAAGTAGGCAATAATAAATGTGGAGAGAATGAAAGGCTCTCTCTACCTGTCAGCCTGGGCTGGTTAATGAGAGGAGCCTGTTGTACTTTACTAATGATGGATGATTAGGAAAAGGGTAGATGGAGTGTTAACAAACGTTTAACTGCAGAGCAGCAGTCTTAAATGTTTCGCAGCGACAACAGGCACTACAGTGCTTCCTTTGACTGCATAAAAATACCATGTGTTATGTATTCATAATCAGATTGCATCATCGTGTCTGATTTGAGTTTGTCAAGTGTTTATGCTTTTAAATGTCCCAGTGAACCACAGCGGCTCAGTTGTTTAAATAGGATTTTGGCTTAGTTTGGTAGACTGTGATAGACATTTGCTAATGGACAAGACACATCTTCTGACGTCCATATTCATACCATAGAAGGTGATTGCTGTACAATCTCAAAGCGGCGTGAGTTATAGCATCAATGAAAACTGAGGTTATAGGCTACTGTAGCTCTGCTAATGCAATTCAGTTTTTCTTCCTTTTGGAACAAAACAACCACAGTAACTCCTGAAATGATTAGTTGATTAACTGACAAATTGATTGAGAGAAATCTGCAATATTATATATACTTAAACTACATTTAAGTATTCTTTAAGCAAAAATGCCAAACATTTGCTTGTTCCAGCTTCTTAAATGTGAAGGTGTACTGCGTTTTCCTGTCTCTGTAAATGTAATATATTTGTGTTTTGATTCGATTTATCAAACGAATAATCAATACTAAATAATCATTAATTGGCGCCCTAATCCAAAAGATAGTACATCTTTGGAAAACAGAAAAAAAAACAGGAAACTTTCCTCATGGCTTTCTTTAAATATGAAATCTGCATGAGAGAAAATGTCAACAGACAGAGCTACATGCCTTTGAGGGCGCAGAAACACGACACACGCAATCAAACAAACATGCACATATTCATTACCGGCACTCGCCAGCTGCAGGAAAGATAATATTGGGCTTGGTGGTTTGGGTGACGCGGTGTGGATTAGGAAGCAGCATGGGTGTGAAAGAGCTCTCTTCAGAATGTTATCGCCCCACAAACAAACCCCCCACCCCACCCCCTGCAGGACAACCTTCTGGGTCGACCCAAAGACCGCTTCCACCACGCAGCCCGGTGGGACGCAACATACGCGAGGAGTCAGTCTGGTCCTGAATTACATTCACATGGACAAAGAGATTCAGGATAACAAATCCCACTTGGTTCATTTGGATTTCATGTTCTTGAATTTGATGTGTTTCAGATAAGCAAGATTGTATATTGCAAAGCAGCGCATTGCTTTTCGTGCATGTTAGTGAATGTAAGCCACACTAGCTAGCCTACAGCCACTGCGCTGCTAACGGAGGTTACAGCTGATGACACTGCCCCAACCAACTGCATTGCAGAAGCGTAGTACCCAGTACGCTCCGGTCAGCTCTGTTACCACTTTAGCCATAGTTTGCACTGTCTGCACTGTTAGCACCGTTATGTGCGAGCTGAGAGCCGCTGACTTGCAAATGGAAATGCTCCCAATCTTGTATATACATAGCACAATTTAAGCCTTGCTTTTAAGGTTTGCAGTAAAACAAGTGAAATTGTATTGATGGTGTTGGGAGTCTATTCTCTGAAAAACAAATGTACTATAACCTCAGAACTGTTTTTGTGAACTATTTTCTATCTAGAAAATTAAACCCAAGGAGGGAGAGGGGAGGAAAGAAATGCAAAAAAAGAGAAGTGCAGGCCTGACTGGATTAGGAGAAGGCCTGTTTTTCCTCTCCGTGTCAATGCACTCCTGCCCCACGATAGATAGATAGTGACGGCCTGCCAGTTGGTTTTCATTACATCCTTTGCGCTTCAGAACTACCCAGAAAAACAGCATCCCTCCCCTTCCTCCCACCCCTTCTCAACTGAGCACACTTTTCCATCTGAAAGAAGGGTACAAAATTGTTCCTGAAAGTGAAAAAGAATGTCCAGAGGGGACTTTCTTCAATGTATTTTTCTAATATCCTCTTCAGACTTGAAGTCTCCCTCTGCATGCCTTTTTTCTTTCAAGTAAAACCCTGTCATCTACCCCGTGGGGGCTACGCTGGAATGCTACTTCAATATAAGATCTGTACCTTTGCATTCTCTGTAATGCATGCCTATGTGTGTCCAAATGGGTCTCCCCACGGGGGGAGAGAGGAAGGCAGAGGGGAGGAGGCATGGAGTTTTCAGTCAGGGATATGGGAACAAGGTGGAACTGTGTTTTGTTTGTTGCCCTCTGCGCATACCGACGCAAAATTGAACAGCAATAAAATAAGGCCCAGATGTGCATTACTGGCTCAGACTTCAATTGTCCGCGACCTGGGTGTAGGCCTGGTCACGTTGTATTACAAAGTGGATGGTCTGACTCTCTCTCCCCCGCTCTCCCTCCTGAAGGCCTGTTATCTCTCCAGCATGCTGTGCTGCCTGGATGCCAGCATATAGCGCACCGATAACCACAACCAGAACATCTCCCCTCATAGGTCTCCTCACCCTGTTCGGCTCGAGTCACGCCATGCTATACCTACGGGAGCGCTGAGCTTCAAAGAGAGCCAACTCACAGATGCAACAGAGCCACAGCAGGCAGATTTTTAGTGGATAAGACAACTCCTGTCTGTTCTTAGAGCAGCATTGCCCTTTGACCCTTTGGCTTTAACGTTGACAAACTGAACTGCTCATTATTTCAATCAATCAGAAATTCCTTCCTGTGTGCGCCTCCTGCTTTAAATCACTCGGCATTAGCTGCTTGTCTCTTTATGGGTTGGAACTGCAAGTAAATCAAAAACGTACAACACAATGTAGAAAAAACAGTTAGTGGAAAAGCAAATATGCCATGCAGACGAATAAAACAAATGATATAATGTAAAATCAACCTTGGCCCCAGCTCCAAGGGCCTCGGGTACGTTGCTGTATGGTTCTGATGAATACACCAGTGGCGGTTGTCCAGGCTCAGGCTGAAATGTTCTCAACTTGCAGGGACTTATTGAAAATAGAACATTTGCCATCATATAAGCCTTACATCTGTTTTGTTTCTGCATAAGAAAATACAATGCAGTAAATTGACCCATAAAACTCTTTCGATGTTAATTTAAACAATCCTTGTTGGCTTTCCAAATGTTTTTATTTGTCTGCGCATTCACACGCACTCTTTACTTTTGACCCCCTGCCAGATGAAACCAGAAACTAAATCAGTATATATTCTTTTTCATTAGAAATTAGAACTTCGAAATGAAGTGTCTTGTGGAGACTTATTAGACATGGGCTGATTTAACCTATCTATGATAAAAGTTTGTGATAGACTCGTTCCAGGTCACAAACTGAATAGTTTTGTCTTCATTTTGATTCATTTGTGTTTGCATATAAAAACACATCAGGAAAAGAAAGGGAAAACCAGAATATGGTCCAAATGGCCATTCACTCTGCAGCTTTAGCCAACCAGAGGACGAACAGTGGGAACTGCTTTCAGCTCCAGAGCCTGCAGATTTTTCCAGATTGCATATCTGCATCTTAACTCTGCCAGAAGGGGCTTGTGTGGGACGCAGAACCTTCAGCAAGCATCAGTCTGTTGATGCGAAGCAGAGCAATTACAATTCCTTCCCAAATTGCAGAACTCATTGCTTCTCCAAGCTGAGGCTTCAGTGGGTTTGACTGCACCAAAAGACTATGTACTCTTATCTGCTCTTGCAGAGAAGCAGAAGATAGGGATAAAGAACTACAGAGCTACCGGGACGGGATCGCTCAAATGACACACAATCAAGTAATCCCGAAACTAATCACACTAATAAATTCAGTCAAAGGGAGGTTAGGTCTGAATTATCAGCCTTGAGGCATCTTTTTTTTAATCTTGGGCAGTTAGCTCCTTTAGAGGAAAAAGAGTAGCAGTACCGCAACAAGACTGAAAAGGCTATAACCACATATTTCAAAACTTTCTTACTTTGCATGAGATTAAATTGAACAACGTGCATCATCTTTATTCTTTGGATGATAGAGACTTGCCTTATTCAACAGTTACTTGCAAACAACAAGCACCCTATGGAGCAGGGGTGGATTGGCCATAGGGAGTACCGGGAGTTTTCCCGGTGGGCCGGTCAGTAATGGGCCGGCAGTGGCTGACCTTTTTTTTTTTTTTTTCATGTAAAGACGCATAAGAGGCCCAGTGGCCCTATGATAGGCCCAGTAGTCCCGCCCACGCATTATCCAGACCCCCTTCGTCCAATCACCTTTAATGATGAGCTAATGACACATCATTAGCAATCTGTGAGAGAGAAGAGAAAGCAAAAATGGAGAAAAAACGAAAAGGCGGTGCAGAAAAACTGAGGGAAAAGAAAAAAAAAGCTCTCGCAACTGATGCTGCTAAGAGCAGAAATATAATAAACATGTTTGCTGCTGCGGCGGGCCGGCGGCGGTGGCGTAGCCTCCGGCTCAGTGTCATGAAGTGGAGCTTTTAATGAGCACCAAGACACGTCTGGTATGAACGGACTCACTTTACTGGTGAACTGCAGTATTACAACTGTTAAAGCATTGAGAACACGCTCTTGCACCCGACATGTATATATTTTCCACACGTAACATTCAACATTAGTTAGTGTCAACAAGCACGTATCATTGTACTTTCTGCCTTCAAAGTAAAAGCACTTCCTGTTTACATGCTCTTCACAATAAGAGTAAATAATGTAATAAAACAAGTTACAACATACAGGAGGGGGAGGAGGAGATTGGTGGTGGTGATAGCAGGTGAGTGTGCTAGCTAACATGTTGATGTTGTGGATAAACACTCATTCACTAAATGTTCAGAAACGTTGTCTATGAACTTTACTTGACATAATAGATAGCGTGTGGTGTAAATATGGTTCTAAAATGTTGGAAAATGATATACTATCCTGATTAATTATAATTAATTATAATTACAAATCAGGTCACCATAGTTAAAGTGTTTTAAGTGTTTCTGTCAGTGTTTATGGTTTATTGTCCTTGCTTTTCTTTTTTTTGAACACTTATTTATGGAAATTTTCAGATTAAATTACATCAAATCAGAGACAAGGAGACAATGACCCATTCCAGTATAGTAGTGTTATTAAGGGCTTGTGTGATTATATGTACAGTACATCAACGGACCGAGTTGGCACAGTATCTGCGCGCGGATTGTGGTGGGTCAGTCTGGACCAAAAAGTCCAGGGCCGAATTGTTGTCCCAGTCCAGGCCTGCTATGGAGGAAAACCTTCACTTGTTTTATTTAATGATAACCACTACCAGCATTGGCTGTTCATTTTTTTTGTTCAACTAACTGTGAGTAGCAGCTTAAAGAAGCCCTATAAAAATTGTAATGGCTGACTGTGTTCTTTCAGCTGCCAAATATGACAAGGATACACATACAAAGGTGCATATAGCAGTAGCTCCATGTGCATTTTGTAATCTATTGTCAAGGAGGTGTAAAGCTGTGACCCCATGACAAAATGTTTAGTTTGTCAATAGCACCTTGAAGTGGATTCTTACATGGTCAGTGAGCACCCATAATACATTCTAGAAGCAAACAGAAGTAGTGAACACAAGCAGAAGTGAACAGTGCTAAGTGTGCGTCTGTCTTTGAGAATCACCCGAGCGAGTGGTGTGTGTTGTGAGCCGGTGGGCCCCTGGTTCAGCAGGTTGTGTGTGAGAGCGGCTGGTGCTGTGAGACCGTCCTGCGGTGTGAGAGCGGCACGCTGGAATCATCCGAACCCCCTGCTGCAGCTCCAACATCTGCTCGCCGGCCATAACCAATGAGAGGGAAGAGCTCAGAGCCGCGACGAATCGGCCAGCGTGGTGATCTTTTCAGGGAATCCTGGTGGAAGGGGTTACAACAAAAGCCAACCCCCACCGCCCTGAAACCCTCCCGCTGTATCCACCCTCTCCATCCTCCCCACAGCCTTCTGGCTTTGATATCTTAGACCCCTGCGGAAGGATAGCCTCCCTTCATACCCCCATACAGACCCCTCGTCCATACAAATAATCCCATGGATCATGTCAGAAAAATGACGAGGATTTTAATATCCTGAGCATGGTTGACATACATCTACTTTGCCGTTTGAAAGGTTGTTTGTGTCCTTTCTTTCCCGAGGATAAATTGGGGTATTACCATCGTGGAATTCCAGGGCTTCGCCCGGTGAGACGGCTCTCATCTGCAACCTCAGCGCTCAAACTGTCTATCTCGTTACTCATCTCTTATCTAGACATTCTTGCTCTAAGCTGAGATAAACTCTGACAGCCTGAGGATACACAGGCGTCATGCAAGCAGAGAGACATAGCAACAGCCGTTCTCCAATATGATATAATCAGAACACAGAAATGTAACTAATGGATAATACATCAAAGTCTTTGAGATGATGAGTTCGGAGGCCAGCGTTTTATTTGTGTAAACAAATGCACACAGACCGTCGGACTGAACCAAACAGACCTGTGAGAACGATCCGGACAGTCAATCCCCTGCCAGCCCATCTCAGCAGGCTGATGACATGGCTCTCTCTGGACATCTGAGGAATTGGCAGAAAGGCAAAGTTTGGGTTTTGCAGAAGGTAATTATGAGATGGAGTAATGGAGGGACAGACAGAAGACACAGGGAACACATCGAAGTATGTGGAAAAGGGGCCCGGTGACACAATGGATACTCGCACATCGATGACATACCCTCCATCCCCATGATAGGCCGTGACCATCTAGAATTACGCTGTGCTGAAATACGTTCTTGCATTCGCCTCTCCAAGCTCATATGATCCTGTTGTTTTTCGGGGGACTTCAAACGATCAAAAGTTGAGTTGACTCTGCCAAACGCTGCCACATTATCGCCCGTAAATCATGCTCAAAAGATATACGATACCTCCATTTCTCTCCTCCTGAATATCACAGAGCTTTTCTCTCAGTGATGCCCACGGAGTACCTGTGAAGTGCCACCTTCGGAAGGTAAGGTGATGATTGTTGGTCTCTTGTGGAGCAGATGGAAGGGTTGAGGAGCTCTTTCTGATCTTATTTGATCTCTGCAAACTGTCCATAAATCTTCCACACTTCATCAGGTTAGTAGGTAAGACTGAATATTGCTTGATGCAGGTCTACTGATTAAATCATCATACGTAAATAGAGTGTGCAGGTTTTCTCATTTACTGTTTACACTTTGTGTGATCTCAACAAACATCTGGGGGGTATTCTTCGTACGTAGTTCAACAAAGTCGATCAAATGTCCTATTATCCAGCTTAAATTAGCGAGATGATTGACATCATTCTTTCTCGGTTCTTCAAAGGTTGACCCGCCCTCAAACAGTTTCGTTCATTCGAACCAGACGTCAGTCATCTGGATAAATGCGCGTGCACGCTCCTCTTCAGAAGGGGGAGGAGTCGAACGCAGATTCAATGATCTTCAAACGCTACAAACACGATGAACAGCACGGCATGCAGCGGCTTTCCCGATGTTCTCCGCATCGCAGACACTGTACAAACATGTACCAGTCGCAAAAAATCTCAAGGCTATGATCTAGTCTGTGAGACACTGTGATCCAGTCTGCATACAGCATGTGAGACGAGCAATGCTCTGCTGCACCTGTGGTGTTTAATGTACCACTCAAGGAGGTCTCGGCAGAATCTATACGCTGCAGTCATGATGATGTGAAAACGGATCTTGGCGATCTGGAAGAACTCTCTCCCTATAAAACTAATATGACTAATATCGCTCCTTCGTCGATGAGGAAGTGAACTGCCTTTTTTTGTCCGGTGGGAGTGGCCAATTTATCCAGTGAATTTCACTAAACCTGCTCTGGAGCAGGTTAAGGGATTTCAATGTGTTGCTATGGTGATTTTTCTAAACTTGCTTCAAAGAACCGAAAAGCCTGACCTGCGTCATCTTATCCTGAAAATTATCCAGCTAACTCAGTAAACCAGGTACAAAGAATAAGGCCCAGGCTGTCCTGGAGCTCTGGTTTCCAAGCAGATGTGCCCGGGTATCAGGGATCACCTGCCTCGGCCTCCTGGCGGGACCAGCTGCCCTCCTAAAACAGGTGCCTAATAGCTATAAAATCAAGTTCGGCCAGTTCATCGTTACCACTTAAATTTACGCATTAGTCAATCTTCTCCCTTTCATCCTCTAGACTGTCAGCTCTTATTTATCTAATTGGTGTTACTGGTGAAGAGGCACTGACCTGCCGCCCTGTACCCCTTCCACCAGCTTCCCTCCCTCCTCCTCCACGAGGCCCCTGCCATCTCAGCGGCCATCAGACCTCATGTCTCCAGCTCCATACATGCAAGCCCACTACTTTTATGCACCTCTGCACATTGAACTCTGTTTAACCCCTGGTGATGAGCCTCTGACAGATCCGACCTGGCTGACTGTCTCACTGCTGAGAGACCGAAGGGGGCCACTGATCTGGCCTTTAGGAGTCCAGTTTGAAGGCTTGTCACATGCCAAGACACCGCAGCAGTTCATTCTGCTTTGAGGCAGAGTTTTACAACTGTGAAAAGTTATCATGGCAGGAATTACATGCTCCTATATCTCAGCACTTTTAACACAGCGCTACACAGTACGAGCTATAAGGTATAGGTTATGAGCATTTGATTTACCAGCACACTGCATGACGCCACGGAAGCAAAAGTTGAGATTGGATTAGCCCCATCAGTGAACTCCTTTTTTTTCTCCTATCATCCAGCAACAGGTTGCATTTTCAAAGTTATTTTTGTGATGTTAAAGTCTTTCAAAGTTGCATACGGGTGCTGACGTTATAGATGGGGCTAATCATCATCAACACTGTTTTGATTAACACTGTGGCGGCCAAGAGGCTGCATTTTTTGACATCGCATTAACATCAGTTCCAAACACAGCCCTACTCTGTTGGTTCTCCCATGTACGAACCACAATGCATCAATTCCTGAGGATGTAGGGGAATAAATCCAAATGTAGTGAGATCGGCAAAGTTACAGACAGGAAGTGTGGAAGGTTGACAGGAAGAGAAGCATGATTTTACTGCGCCGGCGCAAAGAGGGAGTTTCAAAATCGAGAAAGCAGAAAAGACAAGAGGGGGGTGGAGTCAAGTTGACTGCCTGAGAAACGAAAACTGACTCACTGAAAGAGTTTCAGTCAGGAAGGCACAGTGGCTGGTGGGTAATTTATAGCACAGAAAGGCTTGTAGGGTGAAAAACATTATTTTAGCGGCCCCCACATCCTAATAGAAGCCAGATGTGGAGGGATTAACAAAGACCATTCTCCCTTCTCTCTCTCCCTCACTCCCCTCTCCCTCTCTCACCCCCACCCCCACCCCTCTCTCACTGGAGTCCCTACTGTCTCATTTTCTTCCACTCTCTCTTTCATACTCAATCTCATGCTTTCCTTCGCCACTCCTCCATATTTTTCCTTGAGAGTGCGAGATGCACTGGGAATACGAGAGCAGTCAACACTCTGGTTTTTGAGGTGAGACTTCGGGAAGCGTCACTGAGCCTTTCCAAACTGTTCTTTTGTTTATCTCCGCTCCTGCTCGTGTGCAAACGGAAGCTTTGTGGTTGCTGATGTTACTTCACTCCAGGGGTTTCCAGGCCACATGTCAGGCAGCAACAAAACAGCCTGGCATCACTTTAATCCATACTTTCTCACTCACAACTGGAACCTTGGTCCGAGCCCCTTGGCATGGGAGATTGTCGCACTAGGTACCCTCTAGCCTTAGTTTCCAATGTGTCAGACAGTGTGTTGGTATTTGCTCATGACATGCATAGTGTCCTTTCAAACCTCTTCACAGGACTTTGTTTTGAAAAAGAGCTTTAACCTGACTTACAAGCAACTCACGTCACTAGCGAGCGACAAAAAACCCACATGACTAATGAATCACATAATTAACGACTCAGGTGACAAAATGTCAGCGTCTCCATTTAGTTTGGTGCGGGACACTAATGTGAGTCTCTCGGATGGAAGTCCTGTGTTTGTTTGACCGGTCCACCACCCCTCTCGCCCGCCCACCCTTAGCATACTCTCACGCACTTTATACTACGTCACATGCTCTTACCGTCTACTTATGAGCGGGAGGGTTTACATTGGAGTTTGCTGAAAGCCTGGTGCGTACAGCCACTGAATGTGTCTTATATGGCACTGACCAACAGTCTGTATTTGACGAGTTGGGAGTGAGGACAATGCCTTCAGGATGTCATTCGTGTTCCCTTTACAGTGAGCTCTCCAGGCCACTAGAAAGGTATGATTACACAGTCGAGAGATACTGTTGTAATGTGGCGCCAAAATCTTCAAAAGCTCTTTATAGTTGTGAGCTTGTGGCAGAATCACAAAAGCCAAAGTGCCATTACCTGGCCTGGCTTTGAAGGCCAACCAAACCGCCATGTTGAAACCCATATCAAATGGGCAAACCAACTGAAGCGCCAAAAGACAGTCAGATAAGAAAGTAGGGCAGATGTTTCAAGTCAGTTGGAGTGCATTAATCACTCAAATGTGTCGAGCGAGAGAGCTGCCAATAAAAAGGCCCTGCCTGCGTTCCTTCCAGCAGAATGGTATCAGTTCCAAAGTCAACACATTATGTAAATTGAATAAGATCATTTTTGTTCTTCCCTCAACACTTACATCATCACCTGGGAATAAAAGCTCTGCAGCCTCAGAAGACCTCTGCTGCTGGGACGCAGGACGCTGAGTCATGGCAGGTGCTTCTGAGAAAGTTTGTGGTGAAGTTTGCTTTGTGGAAGGCTTTAATTTGTGAACGATTCACTGCATGTTTTCAGTGTTTTCAGTTTGTGTATAACTGTTTATGTATACGTAGTTGTGTTTGTCTTTAGCTGTATTTCTGCGTGTGTGTGTGTGTGTGTGTGTGTGTGTGTGTGTGTGTGTGTGTGTGTGTGTGTGTGTGTGTGTGTGTGTGTGTGTGTGTGAAAGCAGCAGGAGCTCAGAGAATGACAGCGTGTCTGTGGCGGGCAGAAACTCGAACCCTCTGATCTCGTCTCGGAGTCTCCTGCCTCCCAGCTGTCACTGTGCCTCTGGCATCCTACTCAGCCTCTCGCCCCCCACCCGCTCCCTTTGAAGACCGCTACCCAGGAAATTGAAAGCTGTTTTCAAAGAAAGACAACAGAGGAGAGAAGAGCACAAGCACAGTAAAAACGGAGTGTGTGAAAAGAGGTTGATGGAGAGGTTTTAGGTTCAAAAGGGTACAGATGTTATTCAGTAAAGTGAAGGTACAAAGTCATGAACCAAGGACTCATCAAACTATACTAAGGCGTGAGTGTGAGGAAAAAAATAGAGATGCATTTAGTACTGCGGCTACTGTATGTATGCAAGCATTATCATGCATGTATGTATATACTATAGTATAGCATGGCTACACAGGCAAGTTTGGAACATACTGTACAAAAGTAGTACAGGAAAAACCATATTGAAAATATAAATGTTACCAAATGCTAAATAAAGTGAGAAAAAATGTCTTACATTATGATCAAAAGCAGTTATTCCAAGACATGAAATAAAATGACAAGTCCAGACAAAAACAATAAAAAACAAATATAACAAATGATAAATAAAAGTAGGAATAAGCTTAAGATATAACAGCAGTACGATGAGTAAAAAAGTGTAAGCAGAAGTCATCAGTAATGAGCGTTTCGGCCAGTCGGTATAGAAGGGGTGGTGGTGTCTGATCACGTGTTCTCCGTGTTTTTACAACAGATGAATCTGCTCTCTGACCTCACGGACTCCGAGGGAGGGAATGGTTCTTACAGCAGTCTTCTTCAGACTTTCCCTCCTCGCGTCTCCGAGACAATACAGAAGTGTGCCAGAGCGCCGGGGTACCAGTAGTTCTGCTGAGGTTTACACTGGAATAACATTTTGATGATCCACGTCTCAGAGGACATGAGCCAGGCAGAGTGCAGATGGTTGTGTGGTTTGGCCCAACAGCGGACAGCTCGAAAGACGAGGCAAACAAACGCTGATAGACAGGTGTGCGCGGGTGGGCGTGGAGCAGCCAGGATGGCAGTCAGATGGAAAGCAGCAGCAGAGGATTCTGATTGGCGTCTTGGCACCAAGCGTTAGACAGGCAAGCAAGTCTCCCAGCCAACAATAATGTCTGCCCCATTAGCTCTGGACCACAAGACTGACCAGTTGTTCTAGCAGGGAAGGAGCTTGTGAAGTGCGCCTGGTTAGGACTGTAAAGTTTATAAACGCAACAGATGGGTTAACAGACTATTACATTACAAGTAGAGAGTTTGGTTACTGTTTATGGTAATGAGGAACTGAATGTGGTATTCTTTCAGCTTCTGTAATAATTGTCTTTGATACTACTTCTAAGAGAATAGTATTGCTTTTTTTGTACTGCTACACATTCTTAATACATAAATGAAGAGTGACTTTATGCTGTGCTGAAGTACAGATCACTATAAAAACAGAGACAATGTGGCGTCACAGTGAGTCTCGCTCATTAAGAAAAAGAGAAAAACAGATTTGGTCCTGAATCAAAGAGATTTTCAATTTTCCTCTTTTTCCAAGAAAGACTGACTACTTTGCACTAACGTTGAACTATTAAGGAGGAAATCTATCTTAGAATAGATGGATGTAGAAATGCTTCCACAGGCAGAAGCCACAATAACCCACGATGCAACGCAGCCAGAAAACATGGTGCTTTAGGGGTGTGTCTGTCTTTCCCTTGCTGTGCTATCACCATCATCTTCCTCAAACATGCACACAACCCACAAGATATCAAAAGGTACCGAGTGCCAAAAGGAAACTGGAGAAAGGAAACAAAAAAGTGGATTTACCAAAACAGGAAATACACTATTTGATCAGAGACTTGAATTGCACTGAACATCGCATCAGATGGTGGATTTTATAGCGAGGTGCTTTCAAAGGCAACACTCCAAAATAAGTTTAATATTTCTCTCCCCCCCTCCTTAATTCCTAAATGTGACATGTGTTTCTCTCTGTACCGGATATGTTCCCTCTATGTCTTTATTATGCCTGTCTGGGTTTCTCTCTCGAGCATTACACAGTCCATTCATGAGTAGACAAGAGGGCACTACAGCGCTTCCCTTCTACAGTTACACTATAGCGCCAGCTGGACCAAAATATTTGCAGGAGTAAACCATTACATGGCTAAATATGAGAAAGGGAAAGCATAAAACCATGTCATTATGGAGTAATGCAGCCTGAGGAGCTGGAAGGTTAATTCGCCATGTTTAAATGTTAACAGTTGCACGAGTGCACATCTCTTCTCCATTCACACAACAGACTTCCATGGCGCCTGTTAATGGGATAAGCCTTTTTTCTGTAATAACAGTCAGACATATCATCATTTCTAGTAACAGTAGCAGCATGAGTCAGACCTGAAGAGGAAAATGAAACCCATGCTGTGTGATTTTCCAGTGATAAATGGAAGATATTAGATGATATCCTTACAGTTTGTGATTTTGCTAACAGACTAAACTCAGCGTCAGTCTGTTACTTTGTAACTTCGCCTCCCACAGGAGGTCATGAGTTCACAGCATGCGGCCTCTTATCACCTTCTGATGTATTTTCTTTTTCAAGCTGCCTCTGTATCCATGGCAACAGGTCTACAATGGTGAAATGGCGACACACACCTATTCATGCACACACACACAGGTTGAGAAAAAAGGATATAACCGGCTTGAGAAGCGCTCACTCACACTACGAAGGAACGTGTGCAAACACATTCGAGCTGCTGCACTGAGATGAAGCCAAGACTGCAGAGGAAAACACACACAGGGATGAAACAGATCCCTCAGATATTTATTTATACTGCTTCGTGTTGAAGAAGAAATCACGGCTGTATCTATTGTTTATCTATAATCTTTTTGTTTTGTTCCCGTACTATATATCTTCTGTGTTAAATCCGTATAAAAAGTAAAAATGGCGTGGTTGTGTGCTCCTCTCGCAAATATTTCCCAAAATGTTGATGATCTATTTATTAAATTGTATAATGTTGCAAGTTACTCGGCAATTGTGGTGGTACTTGTGATTCTAAAACGTGCTTACATGTTTCAGTGCTGGGACAGGCAGTGACATGATCTTAATATTTGCACACACTGTCATTGTCGCTGAAAAGCTGTTTCAACTCATGACAATAGAATCCTTGATGTTACAAAATGTATTTTTATGATGTTAGAAGGGCAACACATGAAATGAATGATTAATAGTAGTGAGTTTGTTTTGACATTTTGAAAAAATCCATTATTTTGTCGTGAATTATAATTACTTTAGTATGTGTAATGAATCTTCTATGATAGTAAAGAGAAACATGAAGTAGTCAAGAAACAATACAACACCAAACGAGATCAATCTATCGATCTATGTGTCTGCTTTGCTCTGCCTCTGTCTCCTCCAGTCTCTAATCAACAGCAATAAGTGTTGTGACCTGCATCCCCAGGTGTGGAGGTGAGGGGTCAGCGCTTTATGGTGGAGCGGGGAAGGTCGGGACCTGTGCTCTGTGGAATTTGGGTGTCACCATGGCAATCACAATGGGGCGGTGAGAATGACAGGTATCCCCTGGGGGCTGTAAATAACAGATATGCTCCCATACTTATGGGAAGGGGGGCTAGAAGCCTGGCGTAGCTCAAAACAGGAAATGAGTACAAGAGGCAAGGACGGGGAAAACAAAAACAGACAAATGGGAAAAGATAATTGCATTTGAGGAGCAAAGGAATGCCACCAGCTCAAGGGCAAAATCTCCCGCTCTTTAAAAGTATAAATTCAACAGTTTATAAGGACTCTTATCTTCAGCTTATCTGATGATTTATGTTCGATTTATGTCCATGTTTTTCTGTTATGCTGTTATGTATTATTTTTCAATTTTATTTATTTGTTGTTGTTTTTTGTTGTCTAGTAATGTGAGGTGATGTGTAACTTGTAAAAACTTAAAATACAATGATTGAAAGAAAGGAAGTGAAGTTGAGAAAAATGATCAATTCAGAAGAAATGTCTTGAATTTGTTTTTTATAACATTCACATTTTGAAATGTGTATATAAAAGACAAGAGATTTCAAAAAGTGTCCAGATCCCTTGTGGCAGAGTGAGGAGACAGAATCTTGAGAAAAACACTTTGCTTGTCTGGCTTGTCAGGATGTGGAATGAGGAGTGGAGAGCAGGCAAGTTGTTTAAACGTGTTTGAGAAGCACACGCAGAGACCAGCATCACTTTGCTTAGGACCGATTGGGCAGGATTCAGTGGCATGTAATGCCAATCGTTTTCTCCGGCCGGCTCCAGAAAACTGCTCTCAGCCAACACGGGTGCCAGTGTTGAGGCCGGGGGCACGGGAGGAGGGAGGGGTGTCAACATCAAAACACATGAGCGTATGAGTGCGTATGAGAGGACAATCAAACACTGTCTGTTACTTTTGAGGCCTGAATTCATCTGAGATAACTTTCCTGAATCAGGTAATGATGTTAAAACCTCTCTTTAGGATGTGGAAGACTTAAAGAGATTACTACTAACGAGAAACATATTCCAGAAAACGTAATCACACAAATGGACGTAATTCAGTTATACACAGGCGCCATTATGTCCATTGGATTTGTAAACTTATGTTCAGCTCCATGATCAGTAAACTTTCCTTTGTTTCTGTTTTTCCATCTTTTTTGGCATGCACAATGACTCCACACAACCGGCTGCGGAGCCCTTATTGATCTGTCTGAACTATCCAAAATAGGGCTGGAAACTAGATACTGCAGCTCTTTCTGCACTCTGTCAGTTGATCCGAGAGAGAATAAGGGACTCAGGTGTATACAAAATAAAGAGATGGGGAGGAATGACCCATCTCTCAAAGAAGGGAGGGAGGGCTGAGTCCTTCACCTACCCCCAGGGGAGGTCACAGTCCCTGGCCTCTGACCTCCCTCTGAAAGAAGGGAATTTAGGGGAGGGAGAGAGGAACATGTTTGAGCAGAGCGAGTAGCAAAGGACCAGGGGGAACAAAGAGTCGACACAAGCAGCACGTCACCTAACACATCTACATTTAAAGCAGGACCATCAGAAGTTGTAACAATCCCCAGTGTTTAGCAGAAAATAACTTTGCAATAAAACCTGAATTGAAAGCACTGGAGTCCGATTTTAGCCCTATATCATAAACGTAACCACATGTGTACAACAGGAGTGTTTTTTAGTCCTGGACCGTTCCTGCAGCCTTTTTCCTGTCTTTTTGTGAAATCAAGCAGCCTGTCATCACATATACCTGAGTGATGCTGATCAGAGTATCCCTCTGCGCTGTCCAGCCTTGGAGCCACTTCAGAGGTTTGTTCATCTCTGTTGTTCTTCACTTTTCTTCTTTAATCTGCATTAAAGCACCCTGGTGACCCCTGACCCCTCACACATCTGTCTCAGAAGGCATGTGCCTTCCAGATGTGGACGTACCTGACTCCCACACTGCAAAGATCCAAGCAATTCAATTAAGCATCAGTAGATGGCAGCACACAAAGTAGTGCAGAAAGCAGGCCATTGTTTGAAAATGTGCAATTCTTCCAAGTCACTTTTAAAAAAGGATTGTGAAATGTTCTTGTGAAATGTTCTTCCATTTCATGTTTATCCATTTCATGTTCTTCCATTTCATGTTCAACTGTTTAATACGCATATGGGTTGGGAACTAAATATCTGCAGGTACCAGTTTGTACTTGACACTTTGCTCTTAGACACGTGACAGATTGTCGGTGTATGGCCAAAGTAAATCATATAACCTTTCTTTTCATGAGAATGATGAAGCACTGATTGAATAAGAAAGCATGAAATAAGATTCAAAACTTCAAAAATGACAAGATAATCATAATTAAAGCCAAAATGATGACCTCGTTGCTTACAAAGAAAGTCAGCGACAATATGTGATCCTGCTCCAGATGTTCGAGGTCTATAAAAAATCTCATTGAGAAAAAAGTGGGGGTAAGCTATTTTGTGTGTGTGTTTTGTTGTGTGTCCGACTAGACCCAGCCAGCACCTGTTCAATAAAGCACTACATTCATATTGTTTTTGATTTAATGAGCTAAAATAAATCTGTTCTGCGTGGCGTAATGATAGTGAGGAAAGTAGCGGCGATGAAACTGGCGGTGAAGGCCCCGAGTCAGTCTTGCATCACATAATATAGGTTTGAGGCCCCAAGGCAACACAAACTGAGAGGAAGACCAATCCGCAGGGGTTGTAAATGTATGATTCTGCTTCATAAATGAACTGAGACAAGAGGAAAAAGCAGAACAAAGGGGAGGAAATAACATAATCGACTGGAGTTCCTGGTATAAGTTCTGAGAAACACACAGGTTTCACACAGTGTTGAAAGGAAAAATTTCAAATTTCATGAAGATATTTGGTTGGACAACACTGCTGCCTTGAACTTGTCTCAACTGACTCAAACCTTGATATGAACTTTCCCTCAAAGATTTTAAGAAATTGGGCTTCACTCACACTTGTGGACCTTAATAAGGCCCCAACCTTCTTCCCTGCTTTCTTTTCTTTCTCCACACCCATGCTCCCCTTCAGCTCTATGACAGTGGATACAAGCAGTCTGAGCTGTGCTCTCTCTCACGGATGAGGAATTTCAACCCATCCTGATCTGTACATTCACCATACATGTATGACTTTTTCCTCCCTCCTCCCCCTCCCCACCCCATCACCTCTCATCACTCTTCACTCTTCATTAGGGAAACGGGTGCACATTTTCTCAGTCCCCAAAGCTATCAGCACTACAACACACTCTTTCCCTGTCCGATTAAGCACACTAACAAGCTTAGCCAGTCTGTGAAAGCCAGATTTACCGCTGTTCCTCTATGCTGGTAATTATTGGCAGAGCACACTGTAACAATTCTGGTTATAAACCCGCTTACTGCTCTGTCACGGTCCACCTCCCCACTGACCTTTCAACCTCCATCTCTCCTTCACACCCTCTCTCTCCCTCTCTCTCTGGCCTTCTCTCTTGATCTCCTGCTCCCTCTCTTCCAGTTTAACTCCGGCTCCAGGATTCTCAGCAGAGCCAAAGAGCTACGAGAGCCAGAGAGAGAGCCCTCTCTTTATGGAGGGGGGAAAATGCTGAGAACAAGTCAGAGTGAGAAAGGAGGCCATTGTAGGGGGCTGGCCTGGGGACAAGTCACCCATTCAGATGCGGCCAGCCGTGTACAATGGCTAAACTAACATCATTGACATTTAGAGTTGCCCAAACTTTAGAGTGAGAGGAAAGGGGAGGAGTGGAGGGGTGGCCATCAGGAGCGAGGAGCCCGGCGAGAGGAGCAGTGTCAGAAAAGGTCCTTCAGAGGCACCGACCATTGATCAAAAATTCATGTCAGCGGCTGGGATCAGACCCGCGTGCCCTCTTCAAGCTTTCATGTGCAGGAGAAACAGGGGGGGCAGAAGAACGATGTGGAGGAGGGGAGGACATCTGAGATAGTCACCTTTTCCAGGCAGGGCCGACAACACAAGGCCACCCAGGGCCCCCCTGGGCCAACTGAGTGATAGAGAACAGGCCGATGCTTGATCAAAGCACTCAGATAGCATTGCTTGTTACACACTATTGGTCGCCATTAGGGACACAGTGCTTTGATTAATGATAAAGTGGGCAGCCAAGTGGCCTTCATCTACTAATGAGTCATTCAACTGCTCTTGACTGATATGGATATGGGCTGGTATCAGTGACAATGTGCACCAGAAGGAGATGTTCTGCTGCTAAAAATTCCTCTGAAACAGCTTCATGACTAGATAGCAACAGCCTGTTTTCAAGAGATAAAGTGCAGGTCATATGTTCTGCTGATTAGACCATTTGTCTGGAGATACAGTAAATACCAGCTCCTTCAAAGAACATGTTTCTTCTTTTCTGGATTTGACTTTTTTTATGTCAGGTAATTGTGTGGGTGTGATTGATCTACTTTTTTGTTTTTGTTTGCCTACAGATTAGGTTTTGTGGCGCCGGAAAAGGCAGAACAATTCACACTGTTTGCATTGTTATTAGATTATCAAGCATTGCTCCTATCAATGTCCCCCAGAGATTAATTAGAAATAACTGAAATATTTGCAGATCCTTTAGGTTTGACATTTAAATGATGAGCTAAAAGTGAGATATTTTCGTTTTTCTGCTTCTATTGGAGACTTTAGTTTTTGCTTGTTGCAAAACTATTTTACAACCTTTCAAAACTTAAGATTAACATGTTTGACATCCTTCCATAAGATACTTTTTGCACTTTCAAGCATGGTTTCAGTGAGGATCACCTGTACGCAACAGGTGATGGAGTGTGTATGCAGTGATCACAGACAGAGCTGGCAGTACTGTGGAGTGAAAGAATGTTGAATCGTTGGCTGGAGGGTTCGACTTGAAGAACCACATTTTAATCAGGGCTTTCACAGAGCCAAGACTTTTCCAAGATCTCTTTGGCCCACAGTTATCTGGTCAAACAACTGGGAAGAAGGGTGCTGTGGTCTGAGTCCTGCAACATATCTCTCTCTCTCTCTCTCTCTCTCTCTCTCTCTCTCTCTCTCTCTCTCTCTCTCTCTCTCTCTCTCTCTCTGGAGGACACAGTCAATGGTCCTCCAGGAAAAGGCCACATCAACACGCGCCTGCCTTATGACGTGCATGGGCTGAGGGGAAGCTTGTGAAGGCACCCACTTTGTTTAAACAAGCCTGTGCGTACGGCTGAAGGGGTAAACATGGCCGGACCACCTAGCCTGTGCTGCCTTGCTTGCCAGCCTGGAGACAGCTTGGTGTGGGCGTGGATTGAAGAAAATGTAACCCCGTCTGGGCCGGGTTGTGGTACGTAGTGAAGGTCCTGAATCCTGTTCTGCCTGCATGCTGAGGCTCTTGAGGGCAACGCCCCCCTCCCTCAACTCATGCCTGTGATTCAGCAGGGGGAGCTCAGTCTCTTAAATGCAATAACAGCTGCTAAAAGCAACAAACTGTGAACCTGATATATACTCTGAAGGACTGACCCCTGCTCATGAATCAGCCCCTGGACAGGAGGTACTTTAGCATGGGTCATGAACAGAGGGAACCTTGCAATGCCATATAGATCCCCTTGCCTAACCACCAGGCTATTTTTGGGTCACTCCATGCATCAAAAGGCCTCCAAATGTCTCTTCGGCGAAGAGAGAATGTCTTCGGGTTGATTTAAAGCAGATGATGTTTGTTTTGTTTTTTTGTTCTGAAATTATATTGTTTTATGTTTATTTTTTAATCCAGTCAATTACTGTGTTTCGCCATTTGTTTATGATATATCACAACAGCGCTCAGAATGCCTTGACACAACATCCCAGACAGATGCTTTTCATAAGACAGTTACATTACAAGATACAGCTGTTGATGTGCTGCCATAGGTGTTGGTGTGTTTGGACAAGAAATGAGGCGTCCACCCATATCACACTCGCAGAGATGGATAGACATATGCATGCTGCGTGTGTACGGACATAACACATACTGCAACCCGCACGCCGAGGGCCAGTGGTTCCTTCGTCATGCATTCCCAAGGTGCATCACTTTCTGACAGCTGTGGGGGCCTGTTAACACCCCGATCGCCAATGTGATTATGACACTTTTAAGATACTGAACCACACGCAGCTCCTTTTGGACAAAGACGGGCCTGTCCAAGCCGGCCGGGAGATCCTGACACAACCCCAGCTGGAACAGGCGGTACATTTATCTGGGCCGGTGTCCAGCTCACCTTCTGTGTCCAGGGAGGTTAGGGGCACAGGGAGTTGTGTTCCCCTTGGCGAACAGAGGAGGGGGTGTTACAATTGATGCTCATACTGTATACAATCAACACTCATAACATGCCACGGTGGGCCACCCCCTGAGCAAAAGGCCACCCAATGGACTTGACTTCTGGATACAGAGATTTGTGCTGTTAAATGTTTTTTCCATTTGTTGATGTTTTGAAATTTTTGCAATCTGTGTGTGTCCCGGGGATTTCAATGTGCATTTTCAATTTAATATCAGTGAGTCCACATGGGTGATGGGAGATGGGTAAAACATCCCTGTCCTTCAAAATCAACGGATGTCCTGCCAACACCTCAGTGCATCTGGCATAGACATTTCTGCAGCAGTGATTAAAAAGCAATTTATTAAGAAACATGGAGAATGTGGCCACAGAGCCCGGGGAGCGATTCCTATTGAGTGTCTCTTGTGGCAAAAAAATAATAATTGCAGAACATGTGGGCCACTCTCTGCTCTGGTCAACACTAACAGCATGATGTCATTGAGAAAATTTAAGTATGTAGAACAACCAAGAAAAATGTAGTTTGAAACAATGTATTCCATTGCATTCTGGACATGAAATACCTGAGCACAATTATGTTCTCAAAGCTCAGGTCTCACCTTTGACCATTAGCTTTCATGACATATCTGGGAATGTCAGCAGCCTTGAATGCAAACAGCACTCCCATTTCTGTTTTTCATTGGCACATAGAGCAGATCGGAGAAACAGGAAGTCGCCTGGAGCAATCAGAGGCATCAGACATATCTCTCTCTCTCTATCCTCCTTTTTGTCTCGATTCATGCAGATCGTCTGTCCTGAACTGCGCCGGCCCTGCATTGGCTATTCCAACAACATCATTCAATTGTCTTTTTATCCACAGGCGATGAATAACCTCTGAATAGTAAATCAGTGCTGTGGCGTCTCATCTCTGGACCAGAGCGCGGCCATGACGGGTCCACAGGGGCTCAGATGGAGAGAGACCAAGTCGGCTCTATTCCTTCCCCGATTGGTGCAAATCAAAGTAAAAGCTCCTCCGAAAGGCTCAGCATGTGCTCAAGACATTTGAGGCCCTGTCGAGAAAATACATCCCTGATTCCCATCCATATATTGACAGACAGACAAATCAAAAGTCTCTTCCTGTCTCAAGCTCAGCTTCTCAATCTCAGCATTGTCACTGGCAGCACAAAGTGTGAAGAAACACAGCAGAGCAGCAGGGTAATTGGTGAGCCAGTCACATTTTTTGTTATGTTTTACATTCATCTTGTTGTATTAACAATGAAAAACATAAGGTGTCAGAGAGAGGGCAACACACTGCATTTAAAACAAGTAAATAGATGCAAGAAAGTGCATACTGTATGTAGCATACCAAAATGCAGTGCACAGAAAGGCTGAACACTGTACCCACCACCACAAAGCAAAGAGTTGAGCTTTCTTGGCCACCGTAAGTATACGTAAGCATGTGTGCACCGATAACTCTAAACAGAGTAGAGCATGATCATCTATATGTAAATGAACGTGTTTGTATGTGTGTGTTATGAAGGGGCGTGTCTTCCTGCAGCAGATGTTGGTGTTTTGTCAAAATAATTTGGTGGGAATTTTCCTGAGCTGCACAAGGCCACAGCTGGGTTACAGGTGTGATGAAGGGGGAGGGGCGACTGGGAGGATTGGGGCAATTGGTGGGATTGGGGGTGACGTCAGAGCGGAACCCCTGGACCCCACGAGGACAAAACCTCGGTCTGGGCCCAAAACAGCCAAAGATTTAGAGGTGAGTTTTTGATGATGATTATGTTCCTCATCATATGTCCTGTGTTACTAGTGCCAATACTGGTCTGGCTGCCCTCAGGGGCTGCTGACCATCCTATATTTTCAATTGAAAGCATGGATGCACCCACTGACCAGAATGTACGCATGCTCAGACAAACACAGTTTTTTCTGTAAGCTCGAGCTCCGTTCAACTCTGTTTTAAAGTACATGAGGCAACAAGAGAGAAAATAAATTTGAAAAAGAAAGCAAGACATACAGAGTGGCAATTACCTCAGCTCTTGGCATGGGCTCTAATTAAAACCAAGCTTGTTTCCTTCAGTGAACAAACATGACAGGCGCTGAGCAGAGGAGCTTTTTTTCCACTCCTGCCAAAATATTAAGTGAGTGCAGGTGCTCAAGGAATGTCTTCAAGAGAGGGGGCAAGGCAAAGCTGACCTTTTTCTCCCTCTCTCCGTTGTGTATGTGAGTCTCCATATGTGTGTTTACTTATGTATTTGCGCGTGTGTTTTCTCCAAACCCTGACTGTTTTCACGCATGCTTTGGTTGCACGGCAGAGGAGCACACCCAGCAGTTTTGTCTTAGCGCCTCTCTGCAGCTTCACTGTGGTAGAAAACTGGAGCAAAGCAAATGATTGTTTTGTTATTCGGGAGAGGCTGGGGGCTGCCCTAAGCAGGACCAGATGCAAGGGTCCTGGCGGCTCCTGAGCCTGATTTAGGGAGACTCGGTAGCCCCAGTGGAGCCTCTGACAGGATTCACAGAGGCTTGGCAGACGGGACAATTTCCTCTCTGCACCCCATACACCACAGTGAATACAACAGCACCTGATCACTGTCCTGCTAAATGCTTCTCTGGGAAAGATATGCATATGAAAAGACCACAAAGGAACATATGAGTAACACCTATACACTTTTTGTGACATTTTGAGGGAGGAAAAATCTGGTCATGTTGCTTCACCACTACGAGGCCATTAAAGCTCCAAATCAGCTACAGAATGGCACCCCAAGGGATCTTGCTGTCTAGCATGATTGGATTCAGGGCTTTCTGCTTGAGAGACACACTCTCTAATCACTATGCCACCCCACTTCCCTAATAATGCTTCATAATTCATTATTAATATCAGTTCAGGTAATAACTCATGCTCATTAGTGAAGTTGCACATTTAAACAGTTCCGTTCCTGGAAGTTTGCAGTCTAGCATATCTTGCAGACGTCAAGGGTGGTGGGGATGGAGGTTAAAGGAAATACAGGCCTCCAGTGCAGGTGGGGTGTGATATTTTGGCAACTTCTGTAAGTCAGACATGCCTCACTAAAGGGCTGATGGGTAGAAAGGGACACCTGGTCCAGAATACCACCTTGGGCTCAGGCAACCAGGTGAGCTGCATGAGGACAGCTGCCTAAAATTCTCTTGCACTCTTCGGTGCAAAAGAAAGAGGCCTGATTGGAGATCTTGATCTGTTTAATTGAGCGGTAAAAGATGGGTTTTTAAAGAAGCGTTTGCCAGAAGCCACAGGACAGCCAGACAAGTACCACAACGGACAAAGGACACAGTATTTCCATCTGCCACTGAAGTAAAAACACAAGGCCGTCTTCCACTCCTGATAGATGCACAAAAATCTATTTTTTTTATTTCTGACTTTCAGACTTTTTTTTCCAGATATTGACATGCATACTTAATACTACAAGACAAACACGCAACTGGACACATGGACACAACCAGCAGGGCTATCAGCTCCTACATTCACTATTAACTTCAGCGAAACCTCAATTGGAGGGTTTTACAAATGTTTTTTTGGTAGAAGTTTGATTTTACTCTTTTTCATTTCCCAGAATCTAATTTGGTGAAATGTGGCCTGTGAATTGCACTGACAGCCAACAGAAACACACCTGGATGTACTGAACTATGATCCAACAAAAAAGTTTATTATTCTACATTCAAAAGAAGTACTGTTGCAATATGTTTGTGATGATGCTGGCTAGAACTCCAGTTGGTGAGTCAGTAAAAATAATGTAATGTCTTGGATTTTTACATAGGTTTTATTGACTCTGATGGAAACATCACACCTTTTTTCATCACAAAGAGAAATCTGTGAATTGAAATTGACCGCCCCTTCAGGACAGGTCTCCTCGACCCTCTCTGGCTGTGGTTAAATGCTGGCACTCCTGGCCACGTCTGCCGCTCACATTCCTCCTGAGTCCCGCCTCGTAGGGCCAGGCCTCTTGGCACAGCACTGACGGGGAATTTTCCACAGGTCGACAGTGGAAGGGGCACACAGGCCTACCTTTGTCTGTGCCCGCGCTCTGCCTCCTTCTCTGCAGACCCAGCTCTCTTACAAGCACGCAGACACAGACACACTGTATCTGCCGTCACACAGACTCACAAATACACTCGCACACATAGCAAACAGTGACATTCAGTCAGGTCCAGATGTTGGCATTCTGAGTCTACTGTAGCTTGGCCTCAAGCTGTATTTTGCATCCATGAAACACATAGCAAGGTCATGAATGCACTTTCATTAGCCTGCACCTTGGCATCTTCTAAATAGTAAAACAGCTAGAGTCTCTTTGTAATCTCAAAAGACAATGCACAATGAGAAATACATCAAATCAATTATGGTTACAGCTGCGCTCCTATGTGACATCAGAGTTGGCTGTACAGACAACAATCTTCTTTCTGTTTATGAAGTCTGTCAATAATTAGCAGGTGCAGCAGGTCAGGTCTGGACATACAGGCACAGGAAGATAAACCTAATGTAGAGGTAAGCAAACAAAGAGATGTTAAAGCAGAGCACTAAGCTCTGCTTTCGGCAAGGATCTTGTCACTTAGACAACAGACAAACAAACAGCCTGTGATACAGTTGCCATGTTACACAAACACACACAGACTGAAAATACTGCTATGTTCAATACAATTTACTCAAGTAACATTTAGTAAAACTGTTTAATTAAAGAGCATCTTTAGGCTACATAATACATATATTATGTCACCTTATGCGCAACAAAATCAGCAACGAGAACCCTAATGTCCAAAACAATAGACAAGCCCAACAATAGATTATCATTAAATATACACTTGCCTTATTCAGAGTAGCATCACACGAATTAAACAGAAAAGAGACTAAACTCAGACAATTAGAAAAAAAGGATGACAATAAATAAAACCAGATGTAGACACCATTGCCAAAAACTTCTCTTCGAAATAACATTAAAATAAAACACCAAATGAGCCAACGTGGACATGTAAAGAGTATATAAACTCCATCAAGGCTGCAGCAACAAACACACACATGATAGCAATGTATAGGCCAAATCCCTTGTCCCTCCGAAGGCCTTAAACTTTGAACCCTCAGGGACTTCACTGACCTGGTAAATGGTGGAGTATGAGAGGCTGTTGGGGCTTTAAATGGTGTACATACAAATGGGACAGCACTTTGTGACATATATTTTATATGTTTTGCTCCCTGATTTGAATGTATTTCAGGCTCTTGTTTTAGGAGATGAGAGGAAATTATCAAATAATCAATTTACTCATTTTTGTCCTCACACACCTCGCTGAAAGTAAAAAATCCTTAGAGAACAATGATCCATCACATGCATGTTTGCATTTAGTATTTTAGTCAGTCCCAGCTTACAATAATTTATTTACAAGCACATTCCATATGTGATCCTTAATTTGATTGTGCTAGCCCCGGCCGGCCTGACTCATACATGCAAACATTTATGACGTAGAATACCATTTCCGGAGTGTCTCCTCTCTGGAGCTCTGCACACCTGCGGCCACAGACACACCTTCTCTTGTGCAGACAACGCAATGCTGAAGGACAAATAAATCGTTATGGTGTGTCCGAACATCTTATAAATGATAATAAATGTAATTGTGTTTTGCATTAATATAACGTAATTGGTTTACTGTCATGTATCCGTCTGCAGCCCATTGATGACCTACACCGCCGGAAGCAAAACTATATTGCAACAATGTGTTCATGGAGTGCTTCATACAAAGTTGTGTAACAAATTTACTTTACTGACAATCATTTGTTTTTATTTTTTAAAGCAGTTAACAAAGTCAAGTTCTAAATATTTTTAAACGATACCAAACTAACGTGCAGTGTGCACTAAAGCCGAGCAGTCAGGGTTCAAACTGGTTGTCGGTGGTTAGTACAACTTGACCTGATGAGAGGGGCTCAGGGATTATTCCCATGTAAAGACAGAAGCTTTTCCCCCGTTTCCCATTTGTTACCCACCGGGCCGCTCTGAGGCCCCCTGGTGGTGGGGTAATTAAAGTACCATAGCCCAGCCAAGCTGCAGTAACACTCCCAAATCCAGAGAGAATGGCCGGAGCCGTGGGTGCTCCTAATCCTGTTTGCGGCCATCGGGAACCACTCCAGTCCCAGCCGGAAGGTTGAGGACAGTGGACAATAGCCCAGCGGAGAGAGAGGGAACGAGGGAGGGTGGGAAGTGGTGTGAGGGACAGCGAACCTGTATTCACCCTCACTCCACGTCTCCCCCTGTTTCATTGCTTTTGTTAGTGGAAAAAAAAGCTGCACAACCTCCCTCTTTCCCATTGTTGCATATGTGAGAGGCTCAAAATCCATTTTCTTTTTTATTCAGTCGGTTAATTGAACAGGAAAGAGAGCATGGCAGTAAACACCTCAGCAAATGAACTCGCCAATTAAGGTTCATTTTCATCTGCAGTGGACTTCAGAAGTGTTAGTTTCATGTCATAAAAATCAAATTTGTACAATTCATTAGCACTCTTTGAGCGAGCAGAGATTTTCCTTTGAGAATAACTTTGCACGTGCAGGTTCATGGATGGACGTAATGGATATTGTGGTTTGAATAGCAGCAGTTGACCTACACTAGATTATCCATTATCCATTCGCTTTGAAAGCGGAATTTGTGTAGCCTTGCATGACCTGCCCTTTATCTTAACAAGCTGAACTCATGAAATGCTCTCTGACCAGCCTCCCTGCTCATACGGACAATAATCCCCTGGCTTGAGACGACAGAGCAAAAGAGAGAAAAGGGCACAGTGGTAATCCAGGCGGCAGGTTTGTCCTCTTCATCTCTCCTCTCTTCAGGGGGTTCAAACAGGCCCCTCCCTCTTCCTGAACACCCCAGCACCAACCCAAAAAATCCAATTAGACTCCTTCGTTAACAAACCCAGCAGGAGAGTTACAAACAGGACCCTGTGCACAGCCCCATGCTCAAACAAACACATGTACACACACACACACACATTGACTGTGATTTGCACCTGTGTGTTCACCCACACCACGAGGCGCAGACAGGGCCGAGGGTGCGACAAACGCTTTCTGGAGTATGTTGACTCATTTCAGACAAGGCCGCTGAAAACTATACAAAATGTCAAGCTCCACACAGGCGTGAGCTCTGTGCTCGGTTTTCCATGATGCGATGTCCCCGATGGACAGACACAACACTATGTCTCATTGTGACACCCTATTACAGCATGTGCACTACCTCACTGCTCAGGAACCTGCTGCTCAGACCCTGACCACCTCTGACTGACTGGAAGACTAAGACTAACCAGCAAGAAGAGTGGTCAGAGAAAACTACGCCTGGAGAAAATCTCCACACAAATGCATCTTCGACAAAAATGTTTATCTAGACAATATCAGATTTGGAGTTGCAAGAAAATTATATTTTTCGAGGGAAAATCGGCCAGTATAACTTCTTAGTGTGTTCACATTTTTAATTAATTGCTACGATGTCTCCCATCGACAGTTCTACTGCTGGTAAGTGCTGCTCTGACAAACAGAGATCTTTATAGATCTTTTTTATTTTATGCTGTTTTATTATTCAATGACGCCTCTATAAAGGCTTTAAAACCCTGACAATTTTGGAAAGTTTTGCTGGCTCAGTTGTTTATCTTGGATTTTCTTTTTTTTTGGTGCACTGGACTGAAGCTGCAGGGAAAAAAAGGCGGAGGCGTGTCAGTAAGTTCAACCAAATCACTCTCACCCTTCACTCTTAATTCCAGCCTCTACGCTCTGGTTCCTCTGGTCAGGAGAAATAATTACAAGCATCATTTATTCCAACACCACTGTGCAATAACGGGAAATCCAGTGCAATTTGGAATAACTGTAACTGTCTTAATCACTTTCACTGAACCATGAACTGTATCTCTCATTCATCGTTGGTGTTTTGTTTTCGATAACAACGATAATTGTTCACTTCTAGGGCAAATAAATCCGAACCTTGGGGCTAGCATTCTCATGACGAGGCGTTCACTTGGCCAGCGCCTCTGCTGCTTGTCTCGTCCAAGTAATCCTGCAGTCTACGTCCAACTTTGGCCCAGGAGAGTGAGCAGGGTGGGGGAGCGAGGCGGGGCGGCAAGCTGCCGGTGAGATGGCAGGTTGGCAGTTGGCTTTAGGCTGGTATCCACAACTGCAGCTGGCCAGAGTAAACAGCGCCTGGCAGCCCATCTCTACACCCTCCCCAGACACCCTGCTCTCTCCTTGTGTCACATTTTGATGACACTCCAAACATTAATGAAAAACATGTGCTCACATGAGGAGTCAAAGGGGAGAGAAGTGTACATAGGGCCTTATTGTTCCCACAGTGAGGGATACATAATGCTTCCCGCCTTTTCTTCAGACTCAGCCCCTAAATCCAAACTGACGCATCCCTGCGAAAACACCAGGGAATATTTGTCTGAAGTTCTTGATTAATTGTCACATAACTAGTCGAGTTCGTTGTGTAGCCTCTCATGTGTGTCTAAGAAAATATAACGGCTTTGTCTGAGGGGTCACATTCGGTCAACTTCTTAAGGATTTTACAGCGCTACATGTTTGACTGCAAAATTAAAGTAATTTCGTTGATGCATACAATTGTTCACATTGTGAAATAATGATTACATTCATAATGATGATAATAATAATGCACATTTGAAGTGCTTTGCAATAACAGCTAATATATATCTGAAATAACAAAGTAAAATCAATGAAGAAATAAAATACATTAAATATTTAACTGATTACATACATTTGTTTTTTCTGCAAACCTTATAACCACCTTATTATGTATTTTTAAAATAATACATTTGAGGAGGATATTAAAGCAGAACTTCTTCCTCATGAAGAAGCTCAGCCTCTCATCCCTTTTATCTCTCTGCTTCAGAGCACAAAGAGTTACGATAGTCCTCCGTCTGAGGAGTTCTCTCTCTCTCTCTCTCTCTCTCTCTCTCTCTCTCTCTCTCTCTCTCTCTCTCTCTCTCTCTGCAGCAACAAAACCCATACATTCCAGAAGAAATCGCAGAATCAACAGGCATGAAATTCATTTCTCACATGGCCGCTTCCGGGCCTCCTAATCATAACCTGGACTGACAATTCAATCCAGCACTCCATCGCCTGCTCCCTCCTCCCATTCCGGCTTCCCCACTCACTCACCCCCTATGTCTCACCCGAAACTCCCTCACCTCCCACCGCCTCCTCCCGCCTCCCGAATTGCATTGCTCCAGCCCCTCACCTCATTAGGCACAACCAAAAAAAAAACAATTAACAATGCCAACTGTAATTACAGTAATAGTCATAAGGTGGCTAGTGACCTGGTTACTTACCATAACTCCATCGAGCCAACCTCCCAGCAGCACACCCACCTTCTGGCCTGTGTGCTGGGGAGCATGATGTGGTGAGGCCAGGGTACCGGAGGTAGTGTTAGGGTGTCTGAACTGACTGACTAATGGCTGGTCAGAGCTGCTGATTAGTCTGTAAGGGGCTGGGGTCCATTTGGTCCCCAAGCAAAATGTGTTTTCTCGGCTGTTACAGCAAAGGGGTCGAGGGAGGGGGAGACAAACACTCCAATTCATCATCTGTGTGCATAGAATTATTTAAAAGTGATGAATGTAAAGTCAGGTAAATGACTGAATTTGAGTAATGGTTGATGGCCAATTACAGCAATTTACCCTGAGCACTGCTGGAATTATACATTCCAGGACGCAGCACATGATGCTGGCGAATCCCAGATGCCTGGGCCTGCATATGAGTGAAGGGGTGAGATGGGAGTCGGGCAGGTACTGGTCTATGAGAGCACTTCACAGAAGCTGATAGCACAACCAATATAAATGTAAATGATATTTAATATATTAAGCATCTCTATGATTTAAAGTAGTATTAAGACCTACTTAAAAGATAATTACCAGACGCAACAGTTTGGCCCGCTTGGTGTTGCGGCGCGTGTTGTCCTATCGTAAGATGGTCTCCAGTTGCAGTTCATTACAAGATGGGTCTAATTTTTTCTATTTTGGGCCATCATTTGTATCGGTTGTGACAACATTGCATGCACCAATGTGACTCTTGAGATCTGGGGACACTGGCTTTTTTACAGCGAAGTCAGACGACCGGACAGGCTGTAGAACACAGTCAAACCAGATTATTTAAACCACTTCATTTGGCGATAATAAGAACTGTGTGCACAAAAACTATGGCAGAGTCAACCGAGAACGTGAGTCGTCAAATTGTCTGATCTTTAACTTTTGGCTGTGTATCTCCCCTCACTGGTAACTGAGATCCTTGTTGTCAGCTCAACCGTGAAACACTGTATGTTTATACTTCAAGCGTATTAATAGAATAGGAAAAAAACACTGAAACAAGCAAAACAAGATTACTGTCACAAATAAGTGTCTGTTTAAGCCATTAAGCTTATACACACTGCGTATAGGCCTAGCTTTGTACTGAGCTGAAGGTAACTTGAACTAGCAACAGACCGACCGCAGTGCGTCGCTTACTGCCGTACGTGCTGAAGTGCATTGAAGCGGTAATGCCACCACTTAGTTTAGAAAAGCAAACTATTTAATCAGTCAATCTTTGAATTGAACGAAATGATTTGAATCAGCAAAGTGATTGGTAATTTACAGCTTTACTTGCATCTCGACTTGCCCTCTACTTATGAAGATGTGTCATAGTGTGCTGTGTGATGTGTGATGTTGCTCATGCTAAGTCAAAGCCATGCTGTACAACACAACACACTAGCATGAGTCTATTAGTGTGTCTGTCCAGTGGGTGTAGTGTAGCGTGTGTCAGTGCAGGCAGGTTGAGGGTGCTCTGGCAGCACTGTGCTCCAGGCCCGTCGCTCCCTGGATTAATGCTGATTGTTTGGGAATGACTCGGAGCTCTGGACCACACAAGGAGAGCGAAGGGACCGCCGACCTGCTTGAGGCAGCAGGAGAGGGAAGCAGAGGGGAGTCCGCAGAGAGTTTTTATCAAGCTCCCTGCTTCCTCTCACTGTTTCTTTCGTTCTCCCTCTTCCATCACCGCACACACAAATACACTCTCTCTTTGTCTATCACTCTCAATCTTTGTGTTTCCTTTTTCATTCACCCTTTGAAAACCAATGAGCCGCACTCGTGCCTCTGCTTTCCTGCTGGGGTCAAGATGAAACGCCACATCCCTGACTACAGCCCTACCTGTGTGTGTGTATGAATGTGTGTACCTGTAAGTGCATGTGAATGCATGTTTGTAGTGTTCTGTGGGAGGTTTAAAGCACGGTGTGGGAGGACGCTTAGGGAGGGATACGAAGAGGACAACAATTCATCAAAAAACATAGACGCTGGCTTCAATTAGCAGAACTCTCATGATGTGCTTCGCTGGATTTTGGTGTGAGTCATTAGAGAGGGCCAGTGCGTCACAGCAGTGTATATTCCTGGCGAGGATTGCTTTGTAAACACGGGGGAGCAAACCAAATATATGTATTTGCTACGTAATCAGTTTAGTCAGCAAGTAAGCGAAAGTCTCCCACTTCCTCTAACAACAGAAGAGGATGCTGACAGGGAGCGCTCTGCCTGCTCAGCCCTAAAGCTGAAATTATGAAAGAGGAGAGAATAAAACACAAGAGCTGCCAATGATAGGAGACACGAGACTGACAGCTGTGTTTATAGAGCAGGGTGTGGGAGGCTGGAGCCCTGCGGATTCACTCCATCCAGAAAATGTCTCCCATGACCTGCCCAGATGCTCGATGAGACTCGATAGCGTTCATGTGGGAGCGCCTGATAAATCAGGCAGGAGCTTGATATCAAATGCTTTTTATTCACTGTCTGGAATGATTAAACTCAGTCTGGGATGGTCGGTTTTGGGTTCCCAAAGGACGGACCAAGTACAGTGTGTGTGTGTGTGTGTAAAGCATTTGGTGCATTGATGGTGGTGGAGGGGTAATCTGGGGTTGAGCCACAGATCCTGTGAGATGAAAACAACACAACACAGGAAACTCTCGAGGGAGTCAGTAATGTTTGGGGAGTGGGGAGGAGACGGGGTTCCAGACGAAGCAGTGTGTAGCGTCTGTGTGTGTACCTCTACATGACCCTGGAGAGAAGGTAGGAGTGGCTCCTACTGTCTCCATGTGCAAGTGTCTATGAGCAAGACATGACCCCAAGTAGCTCCCCATTTACACACCAGACATTTTGGCTCATTAAATGAAGCACAGGTGTTACTATAACATGGCTCTGTTGTATCTAAGTGTCCTTATAAGCTATGTGTAACAGTGCAGAAAACCAAGACCCTGAAACTGAAGCAGAAAACTGGTATTCAGCCAGCAATCATGTTATTAGTTACTCCTGCAACTTTTCTAAATTTCAAACATCTGTGTTTAAGATAGGCTTTTTTTTAAATCACAGTTGAGTTTTTTATTTTTCACAGCAGGAAAATCACAGGTTTAATAATTAATGTTAATTTAAGGTGCATTCTCGTGGCTCATTTGAGATTACTTTGCCAGAGCCATTGTTAATGTTATGAATTACTTAGAATGCAATTAATTAGTGTGCAAGGGAAACCCATGAAGGACCGAAACCTGAGAGGGCTTTGGCAGCAATTTATGTATTGATTGAGAACATTGGGCCCAGGTGCTCCGTCAGGCCCAATGGATGGACCCGCCTACCAATCACATGCACCTGCAAGAGAAGGCCAAACAATGCCCAACCAAACCGTCGCTCCAACACATCCCCAACATCAAATGCATTGGAAACAACAATGAGAGTTGGAAGTGAAAAAAACAGATGTGATTTCATTTGTTATTGTCTTTTTAGCATCACTGTCTATTCATGTTGGTATCAGACACATCCCAAAATATGAAATTTCAAGTCGGAAAACATTATATAGGAGAAGCAATTTTCTATGAGGCATGAAGGCCTGTGGTGTTCCCGGCAGGAGGTTTGTTCATGGCTGACTGACTGACTCTGACACACTGCCTTACTTTCACAGATTCCACCAACTCTCCACAAAACCGCAAGACAATTTCGCCAGAGACACAACGGTAAGTTTTCTTCTGCTGCTGGTAGTGATTTTAATCCTACAGCTGTGCAGCAACAAACGCCAGCCCCCAGTTTTCTTTTGCCCACATCACTCTTTCCTCACTCCTTCCAACTTTCCCTTCCATCCACCTCCCCCCTCGTCTAAAGGTGACTCCCCTGCCTCCCCCTTGTACACAACCCCAAACACATCCCATCTACCCCATAGGCTGCCTCTCTCGGCTGCAGCTGCCAAGAATAAGACAGGCTGATGTGGAGGCCCGTGGGGGAGGCCCGCGCTGGTGAAGTAGTGATTCTCCAGCCTGAGCACTCACTCCGCTGAATTCATCCACTTGGCTCTGTTTATTTAATATTCAGTCAGCTGTGGGGAGTGGGGTTAGCCACAGCTTATGAAACTCAGTCAGCATGACCAAGATATAACCCCTCCCTCCTCTTTCTCTAACAACCACATACACACTCATGCGTACACAGATACATACATGAACACGCGCTCTGTAACATATACTGATACATTTCCTGCCATAGGCTTTACCTTTAAGAGCACAAAGTATGACAACACAATCTTAGATCTCCTTGGTTCTATATAATGTATGAACACATTCCCATGCAAAAATTATAATAGCTTTTGTTTGGATAGCACTTTTCAAAGTAAAGTGTTTCACAGAGAAAAACACACCTGAAAATATCTAATCAAATGGGATATAGCAGATACAGCACAAAAAGACCACTTCATTCACCCCAAAAACTTTTTTTAAAGGAAGTCACTGATGTAGAAAAAAACAGTCTGGCTCTGACAGCAGATGTACAATTTCCTTTAACTTCAGGACTAAATACAATAAATGTATGCAACAATAACACAACAAACAAACACCATACATGGCCACACAGCTGAGAAGAAACAAGCAGAGAAAAAGGTTGCGGGTAGTCTTAGTAAGCTATCACACTTTGTCCTCTCTGCACATCAAAGGTGAACTCAGGGATGTAATGAGCTTAACTCTTTGACTGGTATTAGGGCGACGGAACAGAAACAAAGCAGGAAGCAAGGGAGCTCCAGCACAACAGCTCAGAAGGGCATGAAGTAGACGAATATGGATTTGTGTATGAGACAGGAGGGGGTGGGGTAGGCCTTAATAATTCTCACAGCGGCCCATATTCATTACCCTGCTGTGAGCAATCCCAGCATGCTCCATCTAGGTCTCGACTGGAAGGCTCCATGGCAACCTCCAGGGTCAGGGGTCACGGGGAAAGGTTGCTTTTATCTGCTAATGAGGTCGGTACCTGGGGCTCCGTGTCTCTCCGCCTCTGTCTCTCCGCATCTCCCCTGTGCAGTCCGAGGCGGGGGGAGCGGCGGCTATGAATGCCTGCCAAGTGACACCAATGCCATCTTCACTCATCTCTGCCCCGGCCTCCAAGATGGGGCGCGTTGTTGCGAGGGTGGGAGGGGTTCAGGCATATTAGGTTCTGCCCTGTTGGGAAGATAACAAACGGCTCCGAAATTGCTGTCCCCCAGTCTGGCTCCTCATTGTGAAATAAGTGTTCACATGCAAATCAACAATCGCCTCACAAGCCCCGTGGATGGTCGGCCCCTGTACCTTCACTTTAGGAGTTTGATGGATTGCCTTTGCACCAACATGGTTTGTGTAGCGTTGTGCGTACTCTTAAAGTGGCTTGTGATTGATGTTATGTTGTTTCGCTTCTTACACACAAATCATCTGCGCTGAAAGAGTCTTGACAGAGCAGTCAAACAGAACATGTGATTAACACTCACCTTTTTTAAATCACTAACGATTCATAGAGAGCATGAAGTCAGTGCGTCCTCTGAATTACGGACTGCTCAAAACAAATAGGTGTTGAATGAGACGCAGGGCTTTCAATGGGGAAGCTGTTTAATGCCCCTGGAAAACACACTTCTCAGACCAATCTGCTCACACTATATCACACAGGGCTCATTGGCCTATGTGCCCCTTCAATGGGGCAAGCAGGCACCCTCACCAGCCCCCTTCCCGCTCCCACACCCCTTTACTCTCACACACACGCCCCCTGTCATGTTCGCGGGACTGAGAAAGGAGTCCATTAACTCTGATTTAGTGGCAGTGTCATGCGGTCCCCTTTGTGAGGTGGTGACATTCAGTGAATAGGAATCAGAATTTGCTCCCCCTCCTTCTCCATCTTTCCTTCTCCATGCTCAGGGTAGCCTATGTGTCGCTCTGGTAGGAGTGTGAGGCGTTCAGAGTTGTGCTGAGGGTGAGGGGGGGTTGCTGCCACATGTCTCTGAGTGGCGGCCTCTTTGTGCCTGGGCCAGCCTGTTTGTTTAGCCTTTCCTCAGAGAACTGCTTCACACATCAGAGGACTGAAGGGACAAGCTCCAGTTTTGAGAGGTGAGGGGACAGAATAAGACCAGCAAACAACAACAACAAAAAGAATAGTGTTTGAAAAGCTGGTCCATTTTCACAAAATCTGACAGTTACATAACATTTGCTATTAATGGTAAATTTATTGATGTAAGCGTCTTTTACTGAACGGAGAAAATAAATCAGTATTTTAAGAGTAATGGTTAGTGCAGAGTGAGTTCAGAGCCACAGCATCTTTGTTGCAGATGCCTTTCTTAAATCAAACTCTCGGTACGTTTGGTAACTGTACATTACAAATGAAAGATGAAAGCCAGGGGATGTAAAAGATACTGGGATTTTATGGGCATCATTCCAAAAAGCTAATAAACATACTGGGTTGAAAGATTTATCATGTCATATTTCAAAGTTGCAGACAGCTATATCTGGAAGAGGTTTGTGAGATTTTATTCTTTCAAATGTCGTGTCACTCATTTTTCAAATAAATTCTGTAACTATACCTTCCCTTGAATTATAGTTTTTGACTCCATGAAATAATGAAATATTAGCAAATGAATAATATCTGAAAGAAGGTATTTTTGTCTTTGCATGGAGTTTAAAAGCTGGCTGTGCTGAGTTTAAACCGGTCTCACAGCTGTTATCCATTGGTATGACCTTTGGAGAGTCCGTCCATTCCTGAAACCTCTCCCACCAGCCAGCGACGGGTCACAACGGGCTCCTATCTCTGGGCTCAGGCGTGTCGACGCAGAAGGTGAGCCATGTGAGCCATGTGATGAATAGGAAACAGGAGGGCAGGGAGGTCAGGCTTGATTATTCTACCCTGCTCTCTTGGAAAAACAAAATAAGAAAATATTTACACAAACAGGAAGCTTCGAATTTGCTAATGATTGGAAACACGTTGAGCCTATTTGTGTCACTCTCTCACTTACATCCACTCACACACACACACACACACACACACACACACACACACACGTGCATGCACTGAATGCCATAAGATTTAGAACAAGAAAAAAAAAAACTTTTGTGAGTCAAGCTTTCTTTGACAGAAAATTCTGGATAGTGGAATGTTTCAACCCAAACTAAAGGCCCATTAATGTTGTTGAGTGTGGGCTTCCCTCAAGCAATGTTAGATCAACCATAATAACATGCGAGTTTATGGACCTTTGCTCCCCAAATGTCTACCATGTTGCTAATTGCGTACATCTGTGGCTGGTGTTTTGATGTTTTGTCTCAACGTGCAGCTGTCCATTCATTTTCCAACAGCCTCTGGTTAAAAGAGGCATGGCCCTCGGTTATCTGTGTCCAGCCCTTGAATACAAGTGAGGTAAAAAGTCTTAAATTTGACATCCAGTTCTTAATAATAAAATAAAGGAATATGCTGACATCAAATAGTTTTATGTAGACTATAATGCCAAAAATGTGTTGTTCATGTTTGACACAAACATGTTTCACAATGGAAAAAGGATAAAATCATATATATATATATATATATATATATATATATATATATATATATATATATATATATATATACACACACACACACTTTATCATTCTGAGTTACAGCCTGCTTAGTTGTTCTTGCCTTTATCTGGTGGCTCTGTGTGTGTTTATCCACATTCTAACTTCCTACTCAACATTTTATTGAATAAAGTGTAGTACATTTACATTGTGCTTAACTGGCATTTAAGGTGGATTATTTAACTGCGCTCTCAAGTTTTGTGAAACATTCCATGAGCTTGTTTATATCAGATAGCAGGCGTCCACACTACTGTATGGTGTCTTGCAGTGCCATCAGAGGAGGGATCAGCACAAATGTGTGCTGTGTGTACGCCAGTGAAACACGATCTTGAGTAATTGTCAGGATAAGGCAAGGGATTGACCTCTGCCATGAACCATATTTTCTGAAACAACACACACTTGAGCTAGCTTTGAAATGTCCTCTCCTCCAGGACTAGAGTGGCCCATGAGGAAGCTAGTCATCAACTTTTTAGTGTAACTAAACAAAGCCTGTGGTAATTTCATTAGCGTACTCTTACATTCTCAGAGAGCGGATAGCTGGTTGGTGCCCTGCTCTCCAGACGCTGTCCCTCTGCTGGTCATGACCTCACATGCAGCAATGTGAAGCATGAGTTAATTTGGACCGGGATGTTCCCCACCAGCTCGCAAAGTTGTTTTGAATTTGAGGCACTGTTTTTCATTCACATTTAATAGAATCAGCTCCTAATCCTTCTAGTCATTTATGTAAGCACCTAATAAATCAATTCAAAAAGTCCTGTTGTCTTTTGACTATTGGACCTCGAAGCAAATGCGGTCATTGTTATTCTAAGCGAGCCTCCAAGACTATTAGGTTATGTGTATTCATGACTGATTCGTGGAAAATGTTACATATTCATGTGACATGTCAAAACATAGCTTTTTGTTCATGAAAAGCTCACTAACTTCGCGTCTAACTACACATCATCTTTCCTCCTACAGTGTTTACGTCCCTCTGTCTGTCCCGACACGGTGTGGTTGTGTCTTTGGTGTTGTGACAGCGCGGACCCTGCAGCGTTATGCTTGCATTCCTTTCATCCCAGATTCCCCAGGGGTCGTCCCCACCTCTTCCCATCACTGCCCCAAGTGTGAGGGAATCGGACAGATGCAGGATCAGGCAGATGGTGAGCAAGTTCATGGTCAAATTACATCCATGTCATGCAGACTGTACAGACTCCCTACAATTAGCACATAACGGCAACAATGAATGAATTGATTTTTCATCAGGAACCCTGTTCCGTCTGGCCAGAATAGTCAGCATCTGGTTGAGAAAACTATGTTGACTTCTATGCCATCAGTGTCAGAGCTGCAGGGTAATTTAATTTGGATCAAAGACATTCATGTCTTTCAAAAAGGTCTAAAGGGCTGCTCGGTTTTTAGTAATAACAGAAACGCTTCCGGCGTTGACCTCCACTGCCCCCTTCTACCTTCCTCCCCCCCTCTGCCCAATAATATCCCTGCTTTTAAAAGCTCAAGTCATCACGGCCACTCGAGATAGAAGGAAATAAATTGTTCTGGAATAGTAAAACGTCTCCGATGTCTTAACCTGAAGCCTATTCCTCATGCACATTAGAAGAACATGCTTCTTAAATTTATAGCAAAATATAAAAACTTGTTTTCACTTTTACAACATTGGTTAAAAGAGTGGTGCCATCACGGAAAAAAACGCATCATCAGATCCAATATTACAAATATGATGGATGATGCAATTAATAAGTAAATGAAACGTGCCTGAATGTCGATCAACACTTCATATAAACACTTGTGATTCTTCCGACACAAGTTGTGGCTGGCTGTTCTGATCTTGGAGAAACACATTTATGGACCATATGTTTGAGAAGCCTGTCCAACAATTTGCTCAAATAAAGTTGATTGAAAGGAAAAGGTCTGGGCAATGGTCCCTTATTGCAGACAGAGATTAAAAATGCCCTTCCTGTATATGAATGGTTCGATATCATGATAAATATGTTGATTAGGCAATGTGAGATGAAAGTTTATGTTTGTCATAACTGGTGAAAGTGTGCCCCCTTGTGGTGGAAATATTCAGTAAATTAAAACATTTAAATAAAGCTGCTCTTGCCTGCTTCTATCCATCCCTGTTTTTTAAATTAAAAAAATTCACAGAAACACAGAAATCAATAAATACATATTCTTTTCCAGGCAACCAGCAAATGATCTACATTTGAAAATAATCTCCATTGTAAATTAAAACCTTTCTTTTTACAAACTTTCTGGGGCATGTACCAAGTATAGTCCGATCAAATTCACTTCCTTCTCCCAGATTTACGCAGGCGTCCGATGGTGGAGGTGAACTGCAGAGCCGACCTTTCACACAGCATGAGCAGACTGTCTATTTCTGTGTCTGTGTCTATTTCCATTGAGGAGACAGATGTGGACGCGGAGGTCGAGTTACGGTGCCGCTCGTGAGTTGTGCTTCCACTCTGGAGATGTTTGGAAATCTGTGGAGAAGCTGAGCGTGAATTGGCCCCGCTGGCGAGATCGAAAGGCCCCGCGTGTCCCTCCTGATTCCCCTTTCCAAGTCCCTCCAAGTGAGCCTGGAACGTAGAGGTCTGTTGCTCCAGGGTGATTAAACTCTCCTGCACCTTGTCAAACTGCAAAGAGAGTAGACGTTTTTAGTCCTGGCAGGTTTCTAAACCTATGAACAATGTTGGAGTTAATTGTACCTGCTCAATGTTGGACTGAAGCAAAATCTCTGGCCAGACTGACTCACTGCGGCTGCTCACACTTTTGCTTGTTTGCATGTGACGCCATGTTAACTCCTGTGCGACAGGGAAGAGGGGATTTGTGAGTGAGGACAGCCCAAAATATCAGAAGTTGACTTGTCTTGCATGAGGAGAACTTCACCTGCAGTAATTGTGTGCTGTCCTTCAGGTGAGCCTGGCAGCACTGCAGTCTGTTCTTGTAGTGACCCAAGACTGCAAACAAAGTCTTTTCCAAAGACGCAAGAGTATTACAAATAACACTCAAGGGCAAGCACAAGGAAAATGTCCATGATTCATGGTTCTTAAAAGAAACTAAAACGAGGAAGACAACTATCATTGATGTCGGCTTGTCTGTACTTTTATTTATCTTATTTTGTACTTTTTTTTTGCTTTCTTAAAACACGTTGAATCCCCTATTTGAGGATAATGTGTTTATATAAACAGACTTGGCTCAGGCAAAACTGAACGTGAGAAAAACCACTCAATATATTTATCAGTTGTAAATAAGATGTCTCCCTGACCAATCTAATACACTATAATACCGGTACCACCACCGGAACTGCAGACCGGTCTTCTTCACACCTGCTTACCTCTGCATCTGTCTGGGCAGAGGCCAGGTCTGCATGGCCTCTGCTCTCCTCTTTAGTGAGTGTGACCCCAGTGTGGAGGTCCTCCAGCTGAGCCCAGAGGCCTTCGAGGCCCTCCAGCACATCCTTAACACTGACTTCAAACTCCCCCTGCACCCGGAGGAGTCTACACAGGGAGCTTGACCTATCAGAAGGAAACGTGGGATGTTAGTCCGATTGAACAAAGATTCCAAGAAAGCAGCTGGCATGTACACTAGATGTCGAACCTTACCTCTGCTGCAGGTATGTGTGGATGAGCTTCACTTTGTCTATCAGGATAGAGTCTCGGCCCACATCCTCCAGTGATGCCTCTGATTCAATATCAGCCTTTTCAAGTGTGTGACACACAGACTACAGTAAGACATAGAGGAGTGTGAGGGCCGGGTTTAGTTTTGTGGGTTGGCTTGGTCTGCAAAATTAATGCATTGTGTGGCTGTGCAGCGCCTGGGATACATACACCCATCGACAGTCATACGTACATTTATTTTCATTTATAATTCTGTCACTTTTTTTTTTTCAAGAGATAGGGACAGTGTCTTGCAATCTACTTGTTGAATGTGATATCCATTTTCCTCTGAAACATCTGTTCTACACATGCAACCGTCCAAAAAAATATTTTCACACAGTTGAAAAATGCCAAAACACATAAAATCGACACTGCAATAGTAATTTAAAGTCTTAAATGTTTGGATTTTTCTAGAATAAAAGAAAAGGGAAACCGCTCCATCTCGTCGAAAGGTTTTAAGTCTCACTATAGTGTGTTTTTGAGACCGTAATGTTCATGGCACAAAAAGGTACGTCTGAGGCTGATGCAGGAGGCGAGGACAGGGGTCTTAACCAACAGGCCGACAGGCTAACAGACGCACTAGCACTGCTATCGTAGAGCCACATTCATAGTAAGTGCTGAAATGCAAACAGGAAAATACTCAAGCAGAATCTGATTGATTCAGAGTGCAGAAGACAGCAGCAGGGTGTAGCCTTGGGCTAGAATACCAGCGCATGCCTGAGTACAAGGTCGGATTTAATATCACCAACAAAGACTTCACACTGATCTACATGCAAAGCGCGAGTGAAAACACAGGAGATGACAGGTATTGCTCGAGGCTGCTGAGAGAGAGAGATTTTGCTTCTGCTTCTTCTTCTTCAAGGTGGTTTTCTCCCTCTTACCTCCAGTCTGGAGAGGAGAGCCTGTATGTGGGGCCCACTGGGGTCTGACAGGGGCTCCTGGAGCACACACAGCAGCAGGCTGTCAACCAGGGCAAGGGCCAGAGGAACGTTGTGGCCCAGGTTCCTCGAATGGGACATCCTGTCAGAATAATGCAGAAATGTGATCCTGCCTCACAACTACAGATTCACCCGCATGTTGATATGCTCTGATGTCTTGGCCAATTTGTGGCTCACTTGGGGCAAGGAAATGCCTGATGCTTACAGTGTTCGAGGTCAGTGGTTGTACCCCTATGAAAGATTTTATATATATATATTTTATTTTATTGAATATTTATTAAATTACCTTTTTTAAAGGATTTTTTAAATGGATGCTAATTTTAAATATATTTAAAAGAAAATCTCATGTACCCCCTGGAGTGCCTTCACGTAGCCCCAGCGGTACACGTAGACCCATTTGAGAAACCACTGTTCTAGATAATATCTGTCCTATGGTCTTTGGTCCTTATTGTCTCTATATTTTGCAAATACAAATCGCCAAATAAGATATAATATAATGGAGGAATGGCTGTACAATGAAGTCTTACCTTAAATAGTGGTAATTCTTGTTTTCAGTGACAACTTCCTGCTGCATGCTCAGTGGAAGCTCTTCCTTGAATCAAAGCAAACTCACCGCATAAACATCCAGCAACAGGGTCAAGTGATTCAGTTCATGCCGCTGCGCTCACCTGCTTCTGTCCTGGCCGCAGGCAGCACTTCAGGGCATGGACACAACCTCCCAGAACCATCCACAGCAGACACACCAACAGGAGCCTCCAGAGCACATCCACCAGTAACAGAGAGGGGTGCAGCGTCGCCTCCACCTGGCAGACGGACCACACTACACCTGCTGGAGCAAAACTATACCACCCTTGTCTCAGTTTCCTCAGAGTCTGGAACCAAGGTGTTTGCTGTGGCTGATGTCCAACTGGTGATTGGTTTGAACTGCTATAGCAACAGAGAGGTAGACAGCAAACTGTTAAACAAGCAACACAGAGAGGTTTGAGAACTGCTCTATTGGAAATGAAATGGAACACTATTAATTATTAAATGGGAAGAAAAATGGGATAACCTGTCATGCAAATATAAATGTAATTCTAACATGTTGTGAGAATTAGCGCAGCCTTAAAGTCATTTCACTGTAGCATTCCTATTGGATCTCTTTTATGAGATATGGTCCCTGGAATGTTCCTTTAATTTGCATTGAAGTTAGATCAAACGCATGTGGCACTTGGAAGTCTCTCAAGTCTGAGAAGGCATGTTTGTTATAGTAACACGTGACAGGAGGTGGAAAGTTACAGATCATTTTGCTTCACTTTTCATACAGTTTGGTTAATTCTGGGATCCACATTGGAATGTAAAATAAAGTTTTGAACAATACTCTGCCCTGCAACATGCATTTATAATGACGGACCAGCTGTTGCTTCCAGTTGAGTCACAGAGGTTTCCCCCTCAACCAGCAATGTACTGTATTGAGTTATTTTTGCTCATTTCTGGTAAGCAGGTAGATGTGATGATACCATGATGACAGATGGAAAAAACTTTGCTGTCAGCATATCTGAGCAGATTCCACTCAGACCGTCTCCCCTGTAGCATCAGGAGAGCATTCCTGCCATTCAGACGCTAGTGAAAGGTAAGTTGAATGACACCGACCTACCTCTGCCGTGTTTGCCTTCTCTCAGCTGGCTCTCCCCCCTCGTCCTGCTTTACCTCCTCCATCCATCTACAGGCCGGGTCGCAGCCCCGTCTCCCTCCTTGTCCCGTACCCCCTCGATTTTGGGGATGGCAAACTGTCAGACAAGGCATGAGAGCAACACAGAGCCAGACATGCTGTTTGAAACTGCACCAGAACAATTAGTTGAACACCATACACCTTCCTGGTATGTGATTACTTCAGCGTGTTGAACTGGTTTTACTGGAAGATTTGTTGAGGTGGTGTTTTCTTTTTCCTTTTCCTACCTTCCATCCACAAAGGAATGTGTGCAACATACTGATCAGCATTGTGAGGACAAGCCCTGCTCCGCCCACGTGCACCAAGAGTCACCAAGCTATTATTAGGTCACACCATGTGAACAACCATGGTAACAACTTGTTGAATCCGAATTGCATTACAACCTTAATTAAAAGAAAGGTTCACAAATGGATGAGAGATCATTTACACATTTGAAACGTGTATGTTGTGTTGTAATGTTTAAGCCTCTTAAGATGCTGTAAAACACCCTCTTACTAGGAACTAGAAATGAAAAAAGTTCAACAATGACGTTAACAGAGGTTTACATGGTGGCCAACCTGGTGTTTATTTCACCAACATTAACAATAAACAAGACAGTTGTGGTGTACCACGGCAGCATATGGTCCGAGCAGCAATGGACCCAGCTCTATGGCATGAGGCAGCTTTATATAGCCTGTTACTGATTAGGCCCTCAAACCCACCACAGTTCAGGTAACTCTGCCCCTCCCCTGAACACACATTTACCTATACCCTAATACATACATGTATATACATTCCTATCCCTTAATATCAATAATCTGAATGATCTCTATTCGTGCCACATGTCACCCTCGTATAAGCCCGAAAGAGGGAAATCAACTTTACATCAAATCAACAAAACCCCCCTCTACTAGTTATCACTGAACTATAAATTGGTGGTCAGGCACCCCAGGGACTCTTTTAGATGGAACACCCTGGAAAGGAGAGACAAGAGGTAAATTACTTGAACACATTGCATCTTTGACCATGCACGAAGGAACAGTTTATACTCCAATCATTTGAGTGAAGGGTAATGGAGTGTCTTCATTACACTCACCATTGGCCGACCCTCCACATCAACTCTGACGATGCGTTTGATGGCCACCTACAGGACAGAATCAGCAGTACTTTGGTTAGAGCACGGAGCTGTGTGTGTGATGTGAGTATACGAACGTAATACTTACTGGTAAATTATCAGTCTTTCTTTTCCCAGCATACACGGATCTAAAGATCCCGTCTCCAAGCTCTTCAAGCTGCAGGTACGCATCCTCAAATTTGGCTACAAACACAAACACAAAATCTGTGAGGAACATCTGACCTTAACTTCTGCTGAAACTAAAGCTAGACGCTATGGTTGAAATCAGAGCATGTTAATCTGCAGGTTAGTCAAACTCGTCTTCTATATTACAGCCTGCAAAGTTCTTCACATGTAAAGCTAAACTTTTGCTTTAAATTACAAAAGGAATATTTTCCTGTTGTGCGAACTACAGTTCCTTGCTTTTCTGCTGAGCGTTAGAGGCAAAGATGGAAACCACTCTTGTGTATGTGCGGTAAATATGAAGCCACCACCATTAGCAGGTTAGCGTAGCTGCAGACTGTAAGCAACGGGAAAATAGCTGCCATGGTGCAGCCCAAATGTAGCAAAATATTTTGACCAGAATCTCTGAAGCTCACTTATTAAGACATTTGATCTGGCTTGTTTTAATTCGTACAAAACGTGTATTAAAAAAAACCTACATCTTTTCATTTTACAGGGAGTTATGTGCCGGACTACTCCTTGGCCGAGCACTAGCCAGGAGTGGTGAATTTTCTCACAATCATCTCATTTTCTTTTACATTATCAGCTTACGTTTGCATATCGTAACTGAGGTGGAAATGCTCCCATTGCTCTGTTGGGAGGCTGAAGAGCTGCTGGAGCTCTTGGAGAGGTCACAGTCGATCTCCATCCTCGTCATTCTGGGGGTCTCTGTCGCTGGCAGGAGCTCAGAACCGGCCTTCTTCTCCTCTGACTCTCTGATGCTCTCCACTGACACATTGGTGGGTTCACTGGTGTTGGAGTTACTGGTGCCAGCGTTATGGCAGTATTTATACTTTTACTTGAGTTTCAACTCATTACTAACTCTGATGTAGGACACAGCCTTTCAGTAAAATCATATTATCATCACTCTGCAACTACAGTTCAGCTGATCAAGTTACCTCTGTCTGTAATTAACTGTGAATTAACACTATATAAAATATGTATACTGTATAATCTGTTTCAATAACAGTCAACTTGTTTCAAGAAAATTTCCAGTCAGACCAAAAAGTGAGGCAACTTAACTGGTTTTAAAGAAAACACACTAAACTACAGGCAAAGTGACTTGGTGAGAAACTGCTTGCAGTGCATGAAAAGCAGCTGTTAAACAAGAGTTCACTCTCACCTAAATCCTTCTATGAGTCCAAAGAATGAAGAGTCTTTAATGTCTTCGCATCCATGTTGTTTTTGTAAAGTTCCTCAACAGAAATATTTGTGAAAATATGTTGCAGTAAAGATCGAAGACTTGTGTTTCAATCTGCTAAAATGTTGAGAGTGAGAGTGAATGCAGTGGAACCCTGGTTATCAGTGGAACATTACAAATCACTTTCCTGCTAAGCATTCTGCAGAAACATTTAAGCATTTAGAACATTCAACACTCTTGAAACATTTCAGGCTAAACAGTCCTCATTCTCTTTTCTTTTACAAACAAACATTTGAATGAGTACATAAACATCCCTGAAATCAGTCATTGAATCTGGAAGGGCGTCTAATCGCTCTGCCGCTCCTTGTGTAGCATGTGGGTGTACTTCCCATAGTCACAGAAGGAGGGTTGTGTGGTGGCAGGTCCTGTGGTGGTGAGTCCACTGATACAGGCACTTGAGAGGGTTGTACCTATGAGTCTAACTGCTCATCGCGGTCAGTGTCTCGGGTGTATCTTCCTCAGATGTCGCCGGTTCCTCCTTTGCATCCTACCTGCCGGCGTCTGCACAGTGTAGGAGCGGTGGTTCATCTCGCTGTCGGATGACAACAGCAGGCTCCCAGCCGCGTCGTGTGTGTATGTGTACGGTGTTTCCCGAGGTCAACACTGGCAGGGGCTTTGCACGCTGATCGTAGTGTTGCTTTTGGCGGAACTGTAGGTTCTGCATTTTGCTGTGAAGATGCCGTGGGGCTGACTGTGTCAGCACGGCACTGGAACACGGAAGTGTGCTCCGTAGAACTCTTCCCATCAACATCTGGGCAGGTGACTCATTCAGTCCTGTCACCGGTGTGTTCCTCAGTGACAGCAACACTAGATGTGGGTCGGTGTCAGTCTGCGTTGCCTTCTTCAGCGCATGTTTTACAGTCTTTATGGCTCTCTCAGCCATTCCGTTTGAAGAAGGAAAACCTGGGCTGGAGGGTGTGAGTTTGAATTCCCATGACGCTGCAAATGACTTCATCTCATAGCTAGCAAATGGGACATGATCACTCACTATCTCCCTAGGAATCCCGTGCCTGGCAAAAACAGACTTCATCTTCTGGATCACTGTGTAGGCTGTTTTATCAGACAGGTTAAAAATGTCATGGTTTTAGTTTTTCTTGTTTCCTGTTTTATTTTGAAGTCCTTGTCTCGTGTGTTCCCTGCACTTCCTGCCCCTGTGTGATTGTCTGCTGATTGTCTGCCCTGTCTCTGATTGTTTCCTGGGCCCTATTTCTCGTACCTGGCTTACTGAGTTAGCGGGCTAATTCGGCCATCACCATAGCAACACAGCCAAACATTTTAATCTGCTCCATGCAGGCTTACTGAAATTCACTGGATAAATTGGCCACTCCCACCGGACAAAAAAGGCAGCTCCCTTCCTCATTGCTGAAGGAGCGATATTAGTTATATTAGTTTTATAGGGAGAGAGTTCTTCCAGATCTCCAAGATCCTTTCTCACATCATCATGACTTCCTGTACGCGGCGCTACAGATTCTGCCGACAAGAAATCATTTATTTACGAGAGCTTCTCGAGCCGCGGACATTGAACACCACAGGCGCAGCTGATCGCCCGTCTCAGACACAGACTATCAGCCGCTGCATGCCGCTGTTCTTAAGTTTATGTCGCGCTTAAGAAACTTATGGATGTGTTGAAAGCACTCATCATTATATGACAGTGTTATTAGTACACCATACATATCATTATTGTAGAAAATGATTAAGGTGATCGTGATAAGAATACAGAGTCACACACAATTTATTTTCACTGCTTCAATTGATTGAATTTCTGATTATGAATAATACATACATACTGATCCGCCCATACACATGTTCAAACTCCTAGTTATATGGTAATCTACACCTACATGAATATACACATATATTGTACATGTATTGCACATACAGTACATATATCCTATGTATTAATATATACTACTGCCAGCAGGCACATTTAAATAATATAATCTGATTGATTTGGGTGATAAAGCACTTAAAATTAGCCGATACATTTTCCCAACACTGACGCATTGAAATTGTCTGATATATTTGCGACGCTTATGTCTCACAGCGAGGTCGGTGTTAAACTGTGTTCACACCGAAAACGTTGCAAAAACGTTGTGAATATTTGCAACCCGTTTGCTGTGAATGATTAAGGTCTTGAATTCCTCATATGCGTTCATGATCATCTCCTGCTTCTCAGCGGAGAGAAAAAAAGAAGTTCCTCTGAGTTGTACTGTTAGAACATCGTGGTGTCAGTGCTCGATTATTATCCCTTCTGAAGAGGAGCGGGCACACGCATTTATCCAGAGAACTGACTGTGCAAAGAATTACTAATATTTGGCAAAAAAAAATAGCTTATTGTGGCTGCAATTAACCTGTTTTTCACTGAATATCTTTTTAAGATAACGTTCAACCTGTGCAAAACAAAACAAAACCAGTGCAGATACGTGTCAGCCATCAAGATTTATCAGTATTTGTGTCTGCAATGAGCCTGCTTTCCTCTACAAATCTTCTTAAAACAGGGTTGTAGATTTGATATGGCCACTCTTAATTCAACACGGGGAGCTCTCTGAGCCCTTCCCAGAGCATACACTTCATCCTTCATCACTATGAGGGCCCGTCCACCGTCCCAGCGGACGGACGACATCCCCCGCAGCCTTCCCCTCTTCTGAGGGGGCAGGCGCTTGCCCTACAAACCTTGTTTATTTGCTGTGGCCATGCTGCCATCTAGCAGTGTGAGCAGGAATAATATCCACACAGTTCAAGACCACAATTCATCTGAAAATGAACCTGACAGACTGTTTGGGCGTTGCTTGCTCCCCGAGTTCAACACTTTTATAATGAATTGAACAGAAAACAGTGTGCAGATATAAAAGAATGTAATTTCTCAACACGTAGACAAAAGGACAAAATCGCCACTGTACATGATCAAAGTCTCATAATATTCCTGCAATATTTTTACATTGTACAAGTCTAAGGACTAATATAAATAACGGGCACATTAACAGCATTTTACAATGGCCTACATGTTGTGTATTAACCGGTGTTGTCTTCATGGGTAACTTTCAAGTACTTAATGAAAATCTAAGTACCAGAAGTAATGTAATACTATAAGTTGCAGCTCTTGATGCCTTGCTCATGAACACACAGTAGCCAGGTGATTGCTATCACAAGGTTTGAGCTCTTCCTTCTGAATAACTTCCTATTTTCTCACTTTATTGGGAAGGAAATATGAGTGCTGAGAGGAATATCCCCTTCTTTACTCTGACACTGTGCTGTTCTTGAAGCAACAGCCCCAGATGAAGTACTTGCAAGATTGTTTGTATTTCAGTGAACATAAATACAATGGAAGCTGTTTAGTTGCAAACCTGTGATGCTGGCCCCTAATATTTATAATTGCAACACTTTAATTAGGACAATCCACTACGTGAATAACAAAATTCTGAGGCATTTCCCAAAAGGAAATTTAAGGAGACAAATCACATTGGAGATCAGCAACAATATGGTAACATACAACACAGCAGATGGTGTTGGGAATATACACAATTGAACAGCCAAGCGGAGAACTCTTTTATACATATATAGTATTTTTCAGTTATGTATTCCATTCCAGGATTTAATTACAAATACTATATTTAAGAAAGTCATGTAACTTTACAAATATGTAAAATGGGCACTCGAATATGTGTCAAGACTGAGCAATAAATAATTTCCATCACTTTAGTAGCTCACGCAGTAAGACTGTAAAATGTTTGCTTTTACGGTCCATACTTTCCAAATGTGTACAGGACCCTGTATTTAATAAAAGTATATAACGTCCCTGTTTTCAGCAGTTTTAATGAAAACGTTTTCCAGTGCTGCGTCTTTAAAGCAAGTTCAGTTCCGTCTTTGTTTATATATTCTGTTAAAAACTAAACTTTGCATTTCTCTCTCCTGTAACTTTGATTTCTCACAAAGTTCTGACGGCTCATTCAAAATCTTGCAGACACATAAAACTGTGCTGGTCATCAAGTCATCCCCGATATAGCGCCGTATGTATCCATGTGCGATTGTGTGCGTGTTCATTAATGAGCATACAGGCTGCTGAGGTATACATGCAGGATCAGTCCGTGGTTTGCAGAGTTCATTGCAGTACACTTCAGGGTTTTGTGATGTGAACTTCACTCGTGCCGCTGCCATTGGTGGTTGTGGTGATGATGTACTGCGTGGTGGCTTGCTGATTGACCGGTTGCTGCTCCAGATGTTCCACATGGCCCTGGGTTGTGCTCTGAGGAACGGTCTGTTTAGCCTCCAGCTCAGTCTGACCCTCGGAAATAACATAGTGCGTCTGCAGGACAGGGATGAGAACGTCTTTAGTTTTACAATTAGGGGTTCATTTGGTGCCATAAGCCGCCGTGTTCAATTAAGAATTTCTGCTAATTTCTCATTTTTATTGGATGAGCAGCATCTGGCAGCAGACATGGTTCTAAAATATGTTTCTGCAGAGAAGGGGCCAAACATTGCCAACATCTTCTATCCCGGTTTCTGTCATTTTATATCAGGGTAACGGTAAATATTACAATGTTCTGAAATTATAAAAAAATAGCCATACTTCATCGCATTTGATTATTGCAGTTGCAGCGTAAGCCTTACCCATGGAACATGGGCATGGGAAACAGCATCACAGTATTTCCTCAATAATGTACTTGTCCCTTTAATCTAACGGGTATCAGACAGCATTCACTCACCGTTTTCACCTGGTTGCCGTTGACTCCAGAAACAGGAGGGCTGGCCTCAGCTATCACATATTGCGTGTGAGGCAGAGCCATCATCTGGATCTCAGACGCTGTCGCAGGAAAAAAATTACATATTAACCCGAGAATCAAATTGTACAAAACATACAGAGTCTGACTGGACGGGAGCATGTTACTCACAGTAACCTCGGTAGTTCCAGTTCCCTGGTATGTAGGCATGCTGCACAGTCCCCTGCTGCTGCTGCTGCTGCTGCTGCTGGGTGCTGCTGGCCTGCAGGGTGTGGCTCTGAGCTAAGGTCACAGGGGTCAGCTGGGTGGGGCTCAGCTCCTGACTGGGCTGCTGGGAGGTGGGGCTTAGAGGCTGACCGGTGACCTAAAAGAGAGTGAACAGATGCAATATTCTGTTATCAAGCTGTACATTATGGGACTCACAACGTGTGTCATGATCATAGGATTTACCTGGTTGGCACTTTGCCCGGTGCCTGAGGCCTCGTTGACCTGGATGTGTTGTACCTGGATGGAGTGCTGGCTGTAGCCATGTGGGTCATGCAGCTGGCTCACATCTACTGTCGGGTGTTGGGAATGTGGGGGGGAAGCCTGTGAAACACAGAAAAAAAACGTTCTTACATTCACTTCAATCCACCACAGAACAAGCTACTCTAATCCTTCTAATTTGAGTGTTTATACCAGGCAGCTCCCAGATGTCAAAGTGTAGCACTGTGATACTGTTGTTATTGTTTTGTTTTTTTAAATGATGAGTCACACTTTCAGGAACACATCAAAGTCCTTGATCAGTTCCTGGATCTTACCGGAGCCACCTGCACCACCTGCAGCTGAATGTGTTGCGGCTGGGACAGGTTTCCTCCTGTCTGAGACACTGGGATGTACTGGATCCTCTGGTAGTCTCCCTGAGCTGTGCGGTAGTCTGTAGTCAGTGTTTGAGAAAGCTCCGTCATGGCCTGGGTCAGCAAATCTGTAGTCTGTGAAGAAAATAAAACCATGAAGTTAAATCTGATGTATATTAGTTGATCTTTCCTTCTTTATTGATTCTGCTGCTGAGTCCAGTTTTCTTTCATATTCACATTTATTTACACACATTTTAAGAACTCCACTGAGTGTTGGTGCTCAACCTGTATGTGTGTTACTCTTTCTTACCACTACAGCCTCAGCTGTGGTACCGTCCGCACTGATGACTGCAGGTGCACTGCTGATGACAGCTGTCGTCAGAGGAGTCTGGATGGTGTTGACGAGTTGGGCAAACTCTGGATGCTTCTTCCTGATGTGCTGAACCATCTTAGTCTGAGACACAAGCACAGAGAGATATCGGGACTGTCCAAGTCACAGCATAGAATTGTGAATGAGAAATATTCATAATATCTTTGACGGAGCTTCATACTAACCTTGCTGCTGTACTGTTTGGCACAGTGTGGGCAACAGACCGGTGCAGTGGCGATGGTGCCAGTCAGCTGTGTGTGTGTGCTCAACATGGGGTCTGGTTCACCAGGAGCAGCCGGGCGCAACTTACGGATGCTGGGAGGCAGTTCTGCCCCAGGGTGGTTCTTCAGTATGTGTGCTTTCCTCTTACTGGCGCTCTTATACACCTGCACAGAGATCCATCAGATTGATCTACTGAAAGCTTAGGTTCAAAGTTTGAGGTGAAGCGGAAGGTTGGTTGGAGACATTAACTTTAAATAAATAACAATGACAAAACTCAAAGTGCACATGACAGGATGGGGGAAACAGACCTTGTCACAATACTGGCAGAAGTAGTCCCTGTTGGGCTTGATAATGGGCAGCGTGAGCTCAGGCACGTCATCAATACGCATCTCTGGGTGACGCTTGGACAAATGATTGACCTGGAACCAGAGGAATAAAGCAAAGTGTACTGGAATATCTCCAACTCCTTTATCAACAAACAAAAAGCTTTCTGTGAATTGTTGCTCACCAGCATTCCTCTGCGTCTGAATCCCATCATGCACACTCTGCATTTGAACATGAAGCTTTCGAAGTCCGTGGTGGGCACCTTCAGTTTGAGGGTTTTGGATCGGTGGATCCGGTCCGCCTTCTTGGCCTCTCTGTCGGGATTGTGCATGCGTTGCATGTGCTCCCGCAGCTTATCCTTTCTCTTCATGCCACAGGAAATTAATTGTCACGTAAGAAATGAGACCTCTATTTGCTACTTACTGTTATCTTTCAATGCTCCTTTCTTATTCTTATTACCTTGAATTGTTTGCCACATGTTGAGCACAGGAAGTCCTTGCGGTCAGAGTGGCGTAACATGTGCAAACGCAGCTTGTCCGGCCGGCAGAAGGCCTTTTCACAATCTGGACACTGGAAGATCTTCTCTGAATGGAAGCAGCGGATATGCTTCTTCACCTAAGGAAGAGAACACGTTGTCATCTGAAGTCTGAATCTGAATTTACTATTTCAAAACAGAATGTTGCTTTGCTTAATTCTAACCAGCTGTATTGAAGAAGACCTCAAACTAGCGATTGAGAACATGAACATATGTTTACTGAGGTAATAAATAAAGTAAGCAGGAGGCTCATTTTTATCATGGTCCCAATACAAATGGGTCTGGATTGAATGTTTTAGGCACTTCTAGATTGACTTCACTTCTCAGACACTTTCAGACGGGCCAAAGAGACATTTATTACTAACCTGGATGAAGTCAGTAAACGTCTTCTTGCAGGAAGGACAGGTGAAGCAGCCGTTCACAGCATGCATCCCTACGTGGTCTTTGAGCAGGTCCAGCCTTTCAAAGGTTTCCGTGCATAAGAGACAAGAGTAGGAGCGGTTTTCCGTGTGCACCAGCAGATGGTCCTCCAGGGCCGAGTCACTCGTGAAGCTCTTGCTGCAAATGTGGCAGGAAAAGGCGTAGGCGTCCCGGCCGTGGACCCGCAGATGCTGTTCCAGCTTGTCTTTGTCCCGGAAGGCCTTTCCACAGTGGGTGCATTTAAAGGGCCGAAAACTCTTCCTGATGAAAAGGTGCTGCAGCGCTGCATTCTGAGGTGGACAAACGAGAGGAAGAGGGAGGAACTAGTGGCAGTGTTTACCGACATGGTTCTGCTCTGACATGGGATGAGGCTAATGGATGCAATGGAGTGTGCAAGGAGGGGGAATATCCAGAAATGTCACGTGAATATTAACACCATGGAAAATGACAAAAGGAATCTTTGAAGCACATAGATTTTTTCTGCCATCCTCCTGGTCCTACCTACCTGCACATCCATCTTTAAGGGACGCACGCATTGAGGAAGAGAGACACACTATAGTGAAGCAAACATGGCCACTAGGACACCACATAAGAAACTCTCATCTAAAACGCTGTTGCATTTCCCTGACCACAGCAGTCTTACCCGTATCCTCTTGGCACGCCGCATGTCCTGAGATGTGAGGTGGGAGTCCGATTGGCTGCTCTGTGCTGGGTCCTCCTTTAGCGCAACAAGCAGGTCCGTGTTGGAGGGGGGGGTGATGGACTCTGAAACCGGCTGCCCTGCTGAAGGGTTAAGTTGTCCCTCTGCCTCAGTCCCAGATGCTGCCTCCGACTCCATCTCCACCACCGTCAACCCATTCTGAGCTCCCTCCGCTCGCTCCTCCAGAGGCGTCTCTGTCAATTCCAGCATCTCCTGATTACAAAGCTAAACAAAAAAAAAGGTCCATCACAATTTTTCAGAGCCAATCAATTTGATTAATCAACCCGGTACACATTAATCATCCCTTACCGTTGTCTTTTCGTCAGCGGCGTCGACTGGTGGATCCAAACGTATAAATTTAGGCGGGCGTCCCGGTCTTCTTCCTGTCCCAAATCTCCTCCTGCCTCTTCCTCGACCCCGGCCTCTGGATCTGAGAGAGGAAAGAAACAGGGAATCTGGTCATTTGGGCTCCAATGTGATAGAAATGAAAGAGAAAATGTAGAATAATATGAGCAAAGGGGGGTTTTACCTGGTAACAGAATGTAATTTGTCATCATGCATGTTGAGATGTTGCTGCAGTTGTTCAGAGCTCACGAAGCGGCGGTTACACTCATAACAAGGCCAGTTCTTCTCTTGCTCCCGGAGCACTGAAGGAACAGAAAGTGAGAACAAGGATCAACCACTACTACTAACCCCTCTTACTGTTGGAACAGTTTGTGAGAACATGCTCTCACAAAGGGTTCCTACAGCTATGCAAGTTAGATTTAATGCCAATCGGAATCTTTCTAATAACCAAAATTTAAGAAAAAAAAAACAAAAAAAAACAACAAAAAAAACTGTTCGACTGCCTTGATTCCCATTGGAGCGAGTTTGAAAAACCTCCTGCACAGAATACACCGTGCCTTGTGGTACCGGTTTCAGCCCGGTGGCAAAATCCTGGCTAAATAGACGATTTAGCGAACAGACAGCGCTCTGCTCTGAGCATTCTGACCGCAAACAACAGGAGTTTTGTTGGTTCTGCTATCCTGATCTGAGATGTTAATGTGAGAGACATTCAGTAAATACGTTTTTTTTTTTTTTAAACAGATGTTGATATAGTATGATGTGCAGCGACTCACCTTTTCTCTCTTCTTCTGTAACATTGTAGATCTTCTGGTTGACAAACTCTGCATACGATGCCGCATACCACACCTGCAGAGGGAAATATCATTCAAAACACAAATTGACTAATATCCTTCATTTATTCTCCTTTCAGCTCTGACTTGTCTTGGCCACCACATGAGAAAAATATCTGGCTCTTAAGTTACTAGATATTTGACTGAACTAAACTACATTTTTCTCACCAGACTTTATGTGCAGGACAGGGAGCATACAGGAGCTACAGCTTTGTTGCATTACTTTGCGCACACAGCGGAAAGAACAGCACATGAAGCCAGAGATGCACTGATGGATTGGCCACCGGTCAAAACCAGTCGGTTGTCAGCTGATTGACCATAATTCTCATATATCAGATTTCTTTTGTCGGTCAAATCTGCTGCATCAACCTTTTAAGTTGTGCATACAGCAGCACACACACACACACACACACACACACACACACACACACACACACACACACACACACACACACACACACACACACACACACACACACACACACACACACACACACACACACACACACGAAAATGTATTGCCTATTAAAAATGTATTTAACATGCAATGTTAAATTATGAACTTTCAATTGAATTTAAATTGTCATATATTTATTTAATTTGTTTAACTTGGTTGTGTACAATGTGAATTACGGCAGGTAAGACTTAAAAAAAAATTGGAATCTAGAAAATGGCATTGGTGTAGCTCTATATACGCCGGACAAACACACACCACAACACACAAACTGCATGACCCAGGCCTGACCTTGAGCTCCTGTTTGGGTTGGATGTTTTTGATGGAGGTGTAAAAGATCTCTGAGCCGTACTGGTAGGCAACCAGGTTCTGCTCCAGGTGGTTCTGAGCAGGTCTCACAAACATCATCCAGTTACAGCTTTCTTCATCAGAAAGGTCCAACCACATGTCATCAGACTTCTCTCCCTCTTTCTCTGCATCCAGCAAGCACAGCTACGACAACAAGCAGGAGAACAGAGTAGAGATCAGACAGGGAGGGTACAACCGTATGTTGCCCTCTGTTCTCACTTGCCTAGGACTTTCCTAGAAAACTCTCTCATATTACAAATTCAGCCTTTTTTTTTGCTTCTGGCTGTTTGTTAAGCAATAATTTCACAACCACGATAACTTTATTCCAAACAGCACCAAAATGAGAAGCGACTCAAAGACAGTTTGGATTTTGAAGTATCCTTGTCTAAAATCAGAATGTCATATTTAACCAGAGGGGCCAATATACTCTTAGTACAGAACATGGCAGGTGTATTTTTACTTTAACATTTTACTCAGAGCAGCTAAATACCAAAATTAAAAAACTGCACAACTACAGAGAGCTGAAAAGCAATGAAACAGAGATCCGTCATGCAGAGTGCCGTTTTACTTTTAGATGAATGTAGTGGTCCTGCAGTTCACCCTGAGAAGCCAGGTGTCCCTCCACAGGACCAAACTGTGTGCGCTTTGGGATGCGCCTCTTGGAGAACACTCCGCCCAGGAAGCGATCGATGTAGAGGACCAGAGGCAAACTGGCCCGGGCCTTGGACATCACAGGCCGGTTGGGGATGGGGTGCAGAGGGCCGTGCTTCAGGCACACAGAGGGGTTGGCGTTATTACACTCGTCACACCCTGAGAAGCCAGAAAAAAATAAAAAGATCAATAAGATACAATCACCACAACAGCTAAATATATATACACAATTAATGGAGGAGTAAATATAATTTGTTAATTTTAAAGTGTCCACAACCACTGGACATAACATTTGCGATATCAAAGAGCTCCGATCATTTCCATTGTTTTTCCATTTTGGTAGATTTTTTTAATTAAAAGTTATAAACACAAATGTTGTAAGACAAAACTAGATCCGTTCTAATGTTCTATATTTTGACTTTGTCATGTTTTGTGGTTTCTGAAAGTCAGTGAGCCGAGTGCTTTATATAAAGCATAATTTCCAGAGTCGAGACACAGAAAGAGACTCAACACCCTCTGCTGTCTGCTCTACATGAGTGACTGACAGACCAAACGACTTCACTCACAAAGGCTGTGAGGGTTGAATGATTGAGGCAGACGGGGTTCCCACTCATCCATCTCAGAGTCTTCATCCTCATCTTCGTCCGACTCGTCTGTGGAATCTGTGGCCCCGAGGGGACTGATGGGCGGGTCCGCGATGTCAGACATGGATGGGAGCGAATTGGCCACCGACAGCTGCTCCTGTGTTTGATCGTTTCACAGTTTCAATATCGCTCCGTTTATCTTTACGTGACAAACACCAACAATGCAATCAGAATGTAGACAATAGAAAAAGAAATGCATCCAGCAGAGAATATACATTCATGATATTGTGTGCATGTAAAAACAAATGTTGCCATTGTCAAGTCAAGAAACATCAGTCTATAATTTGTTTCTGAGGGACTGACATCAATCAAAATGTTTCACCCATGATATTTCTGAAGACTATTTTTGTTCATCATATCACATGTCGTTGTCATGCCATGTGTCCTCACCTGGGAAACCGGCTCCAGGATCGCTTGGGGAGCCTCGGCTACGTTACTGAGAACATGCAGATTGGCAGCATTCATGTTCTGTCCACTGGGCAGCAGAACTGTGACCTACGAATGAGATCACATTGCTTTGAGGCTGAAGAAAAGCAGGTGGCACACAGAAGCGACATGACAGTGCCGGGTAAACTTACCTGTTGCGTGGTACCATCCTGCTGAATGTAAGCCACCTGTGGCTGGTCAGCAAATACAGTCTGAAAGAGAAGTTTAATGCTGAGCTGTGAGCAACTCTTGCAGGGACGAGTATATGCAAGGAATTGTACGTATTCATTCATGTATACAAGGCACATTTGAACTAAGACAGTGAAAATAAATCAAACTCTTGAGAGGGTTAATGCTTATTTTTGCAAAAATGTGCCAAACGTGCAGTCAAGAATAACTCCCAACACTACGTGCCACGGCATCCTTAAACAAAACATTGAACCCCACCCGCCCATAAATGCATGTTATTCTTCTGTTAAGAAAAAATAGATCTGTTCTTACCTGAGTGCCATCTGCAGGGTGTATGTAAACCAGTGTGTGTTCTGCAGACTCTACAGAGGTATAGGAGTTCCCGTCTGCTGTATAAACCACCTGCTGCTGTCCCTGGTCCGTCTGGTCGTCACTGTACACGATCTGGGCCACGGTGCCGCCTTCAAAATGCACCTGCAACATGTGTGCAGGAGACACAAAGGCCCCATTAATCCTCCATATTAGTGTTGAACAAATGATGGGGCATGTTTGTCCTCAAGTCCTTTCTGAGCGAACAACAACAATCCCACTATACTCTACTAACTAAAACTATGCATGTGGATAGTGAATTTTGGGATGCAGCATAAACTATGGGGAGTGGGCAGAAGGATGCATCTGGTGAGTGTGTTTGCTGTACTCTTTTCTACTGCAAATGACTGGTTGAATATAGCACTTCAGGGAGAGTTCAGACCTGTGTGCCGTTGCCTGAATCGTTGTCAGAAGTCTGACTCCACACAGCCGATGGTTCCTGTTTGGTCTCCATGGTCTCCATGGCAGCACGTTGCCAGGCCTGTTGCCAACCACGTCACCTATCACTTCACACTTGAGGCCGCCAGAGACGCCTGTGATGCAAACAGACAAGAGGACTGTAATCATAACAATAATTATATTAATAATAACGCTACACGGTGATTTATTGGTAATGTAAAGTAAAATATGGATGGCTTGATTTAAAAATGTATTTGAGACTGTCAGGTGATGTATCATCTCAATAATCATGGCAATGATAACAATGTAATGCAAGGGAGCCTCTACTGTTACAGGTTCATCACAGTCCTATTATGCACTAAACACAGAAAAGCTGTTTCGCTGCAATAACGAGGCTCTGCAGAAGCTTCTCTCTCCCCCTCTCTCAGCAAAGTGACACTGAATTTAACCCCACGTGCAATCTGCAACACGGATATTTTGGGGTTCTCCAGACACAATTATTTATGCTCGGCTGACAGGAGGTTCACGCCAAAATAAAGCAGCATGACACTTCGGGCTCTGAGCGGTCACACGGGACTCTCAGCGGGGGTACGAGGGAAAACCAGCTCAACGTTCGCTCACGGGGTTTAAATACAGCCACATGTCGACACAAAAGCCACCGGGGAAAATCACGACTCTATAAACTCATACAGAAATCTTCTTGGTAAAATCAATACACAATTCAATTCCCCCCTATTTTAACCCCGCAGGTTCTCGGTCCCAACTGGACCATACCACACAAACCAGCGCTTTCGAAACCCGGGCATTTACCGCAGCGCAACATACGCTTTACGGCCGTATCGTCCCAAAGTAGCGCTGACCCGACAGCTAACCACTACTGGACTGAGCCCAGGACCGGGGCCGCAATCTGCAATGTTTCACACGGTGGGATTTCAAGCGGCAAGAGACACAATTATTTGGGTACACCCACCCGTCCCCCATTTCTAGTTGAGCCCAGCCCTTCAAGACTACTGTGAACAAGGAAGAACGGGCTCCATTTTGGGTGGGACTAACAACAACCACCACCACATCGAAGAGACCCAAAGAAAACACATACACGTTATAGCGGTTCAAATACACCAAAACATCCTGCTCATTTAATGTAGATTAACAGAAATACGACCGAGGAGTCAAGCTACACAAGTAGTCTTGAAGCAAATCCTATTTTTCTTACATTTAGTGGAAAGCGTACAAGTTGTTCTTACCTCAGAATGGTAGCTGCAGAGACGGCTGCGTTGCATATATTAACATAATCTGCCTAGCAACGCGCGGAAGCGCGGCTTCTGATTGGTGGTTATTTACGCCGGGGCTAAAACAATTCGGGATATTTTAAGATTATCTTCACAAAAAACAGTATATGTTGCTGTCGGGATTTAACAATATTGTGAGGAGGTTAACGATGTTACTACCGATGTGTTTATTAATCGTGAATATATCTTAACGGTCACTTTAAGTGCAGCCAATTGGAAAAATGAAACACCCAAGTCGTCCAATTGAATTAAACCTGCAGCAGTGCAGGGATGACGTGTGTTTTGTCGGCCAACCAATGGGACCTTTGAGTCGGCTCGCTGGAGAGGAGCCGTCCTGCGCAGAATCGATCGCCGGCGATGCCGGTTAGATTTGTGTCGGATTGGCTCTGACGTCTTGAACACGTGGTCAAGGATAACCTCACGAGATCGAGTCGGCTGCAGTTTTTAGACGCAACAGTCTAAAAACGACTGGCTGTCTCCAGATCAAAGAGCTGATTGGCTCTTAGATTTGGCAACAAACACCACGTTTTGTAGACAATCCTTATTTTCTGTGTATTTGTAATATTTAACGTTTGATTGTGGGCGAATAGTCTCAAATTTAATCTAAAGACATATTGTGTGTGGTTGATAATACTTATGTGTATTTGTTTTACACATTTTAAAGAGAGTAGAGTTTCACAGGTAGACATAACAAGAACAAAAGATACACAGATGCCGATACACGCACATTTCTACATAAATATATATTTACAAACACATATAAATACATCCAAACGTGGTCTGCAAACTACAAGTAGCCTACAGAGTCCATGTTTCTGTGACTTCCTGTTTATTCTTTGAAGACAGCTGAAAACTGTCCAACTTCATTGCAGTTCTTCGTCATCCCGCCTGCTGCTGCCGCCTGCTCTCGTCCACTTTCCGGGCGCAGTTCATTTTGAACGAATCTCTTCACCTGAACCACGTGTGTCTACTGCCCTCCGGTGGCCACAGAGATGAACTGCAACACTAACTTCATCAAGTTGGCGTCAGTGCAGACATGACAGTATACTTCCGGTAACTACTTTCAAAATACAGTTATTAAACTGAAGCGATGCAAAAACTAGACGGCACAAACGGTCATTAAGTGATCGTATATGTTAATATATGATTCATACACATGTACACTACCGGTCAAAAGTTTAATTTCTCAATGCACTCTGAAATGAAAGCATAGAACAAATACACAATTGGAGATAAAAAATAAATCATGGAATCGTTTTGTTTAACAAAATGTAATCTACATTTTTGACTCATCAAAGTAGCCACCTTTTGCAGATATAACAGCCGAACACACTCGTGGCATTCTTTCTACTTTTCTTCTAAGGTAGTTGTGACGTAGCCTGGAGGTATGTTTTGGGTCATTATCTTGCTGTGGGATGAACCCCTGACCAACTAGGCGTATACCAGAGGGTATTGCATGGGGTTATTGCATGGTGCTGCAAAATCCTGTGGTAGCCGTTTTGGTTCAGGGTGCCAGTCACTCTGTGCAAGTCGGCGACTCTGGATCCAGCAAAAGAGCCCCAGACCAACACGCTTCCTCCTCCATGTTTTACAGTTGGTGTAACAAACCGAGGAACCATCCTTTCGCCTAGACGGCATACAAAAACCCTGCATGATGAACCGAAGATTTGAAATTTTGATTCATCGGTCCATAAGACCTTCTTCCAGTCTTCAGTCTTCAGTTGTCCACTTACTTGTTCCCTGAAAAAGGCCTTTTTGTATAACTCTGAAATGTACATTATTTATTTCTGTTTTTAGTAACCTAAACTTTTTTGTTTAACCTCTGGCAGTTTGCCGCTTACCTTTGTACTATTTCAGGTTATTCGCTGGACTTGAACTGCTTAAATTTCAATAAAGACTGGCAAAATCTGGACATACACTACCGGTCAAAAGTTCTAAAACTTTTGACCGGTAGTGTATGTCCAATGAAGACAAACAATTGTGGTGGAACACATTGTATTTGTACTAATATTGTACAGCTATGATAGTCTCAGCTACAAAAGCATACTTCCATTCCCAAGCGAATAGAATGGTCACAAAAGCATACAGTATATATCAGAATCAGAATCAGAATCAGCTTTAATAGCCATGTAAGTTTGCACATACATGGAATTTGACTCCGGTTGCTCTTTGTACTTTTTAACACACAATATGCAGTATACTAGATAAATATAAAAAAAGATTAAAAAAAAAAGACATTAAAGACAGTAGTAAAAAAAAGTGCAGATAGTGCAGATGGAAGAGTCTGATTAACTGTTCATAAGACTTACGGCCAGTGGAAAGAAGCTGTTCCTGTGTCTGGTGGTTTTGGCGTACAGTGCTCTGTAGCGCCTACCAGAGGGGAGGAGTTAAAACAGCTTGTGTCCAGGGTGTGAGGAGACTGCAGTGATCTTTCCAGCCCGCTTCCTGACTCTGGCGGTGTGCAAGTCCAGAATGGAGGGGAGGCTGGAACCAATGGTTTATCTGCAGACCTGACTATCCATTGTAGTCTGACTACTGTCCTGTCTGATCAGAATGGTCACAAAAGCACATATATATATATATATATATATATATATATATATATATATATATATATATATATATATATATATATTATATATATATATGTGCTTTTATATATACATATATATATATATATATATATATATATATGTGTGTGCTTTTGTGACCATTCTGATCGCTTTTGAATGGAATATATATATATATATATATATATATATATATATATATATATATATATATATATATATATATATATATATAACTTCACTAACTTCATCAAGTTGGCGTCAGTGCAGACAGGACAGTATACTTCTCAAGGTTCTATGCTCTGACCTCAGGGTTCTCTGACCTCAGGGTTCTATGCTCTGACCTCAGGGTTCTCTGACCTCAGGGTTCTATACAGTTACCAAACTGAAGCAATGGCACAAACGGCCAGGACAGGTTAAGTGATCGTATATCTCAATATTAATTATCAATGTTAATGTACTTATAGATCTGTCAATAAAGACATACAATTGTGTTGGAACAAATTTCATTTGTATTAATATTGTACAGATATAATAGTCTCAGCTACAATAGTATACGTACATTTAATATACAGTGACAAAACCAAAACAAGTGATTAGAATGGTCACAAAAGAATATATATATATAATAATAATAATATAATAATATATATATATATATATATAGAGAGAGAGAGAGAGAGAGAGAGAGAGAGAAATGACACATATATATATATATATATATATATATATATATATATATATATATATATATATATATATCTCAAACCCGTTTAACATTCTACTTTACTAATGATATAGTCTGAGTTAAATTTGTCAGCAATAGTGTGAGTGTATGATTCTCTCTATGATGCATTGACCAAACACAGCACAAAAGACTAATAGCTACTGCACGCTGATGAACATATTTATTTATCCCCACATTGTTAAAAACAGTCAATACAAACAGCTAAACATTTGATGAAACAAAAAGTAAACATGAATTGTATTTTTCTATTTCTCATACACATTTTTGCAAACAGGCCTCTTGCTGCTTCGTTGGTTTCCATTGTTGTTGTAAAGAGGTACTCGCCTGCGGTCTTTTTAAAGTGCAAATATACTGAATTACAAGTTGACAGTCAAACAATTAGGTGGTTGGCCAGGTGGCAATGGTATTGGCCAATTGGTCATCCATGGGTATGTTATTTTGAATGGCAGTCTTTGAAAGGCACAATAAGTGACTTCAGTAGAGAAATGTGTGCAGTGTGTTGAATTGAATTCCAAATTGGGTGAAAAGCAGAAAATGAGTTCTGAGTTTTGGAGACCTGAGCAGAGGTTTTGCTCTCAGTAATGGTGTGTGTGTTTAATTTGAATGTGTAAGCTATTGAACAAAACTGTGAGTCAGACAGCATAGCTGAGTTTAAGGAGTTGGTGATATAGGACTACCTTAATGGACGTTTCTAATGGAATTATTCCCCAGACTTCCCACATACTATCCATCCATGACCGTTTTGAGGTCAAATTAATAAAAATCCTCTCCGACTATAGTGCTTTTTAACCACATGACTAAGTAGCGTTTCTATAAAACGCTCTATGAATAATACACATTGTACTACTTTAATAAACAACATTAATCCTATTATGTTTGTTTATGACCAATGTGCAGCTACTTAAGTCTCTGTTGAGAGGAAAGTGGTGTTGGATAACTTCAATAAATGAAAATGAGAGCCACATTGCACACTATTTGTTTAAAGCCAAAGAAAATAAAACACTTGGAGAGAGTTTGACCCTTTTCCTACTGAATCTCTGTGAGCTAAAATGTAAAAATGAATTTAAATTAAAAAAAATAATAACCATTTAGAGTGCCAGGCCTGAAGCAAAGATCACATTCACAGGATGCTGTTTTAAAATAAGACATCAGAGAGAAATACAACTGACAATTTAGGAAGAAAAGAAGTGTGTGTGTGTGTGTGTGTGTGTGTGTGTGTGTGTGTGTGTGTGTGTGTGTGTGTGTGTGTGTGTGTGTGTGTGTGTGTGTGTGTGTGTGTGTGTGTGTGTGTGCCAATATCCCTATTAATACAACCAATTGAACAAAGGAAATTAGATCTTTTTCCATTACATTACCTTCAAAAGAGAGAAAATGTTCCCTCTGGTTGGATCATTTGCTCAGTCTTTAATGTCCAGAATATTCTGTGTCTATTCAATGAAAGAAGAGAAGCCTGATCCACTGGTATTAGAATCAAATGAGATTCTATCAGGAAGAAACTATTTGAATGCACCGTTCTTCTTCTTCTTCCCAAAAGAAAAGCATGGCATTACCTCTTCAGCCGCATTTGAACAAACAGAAGTGGTGTCAGAAGTATGTTGACTCTTGATTAAGTAGCAATACCACCCTATACATTATTCAGACACTCCATGACAAGTAAACTTCTTGCCTTTAAATTGTTACTTAAGCAAAAGCACATACGTATTTACAGTAAAATACATCTCTAAGAGACCCACAGACCTGTTTTGTCTTCTTTTTCGGGTGGGGGAGGGGTCTAGGGGGAGATAGTTAGTCTTAGTAATTTATCTGTGATTGGACAGCAAGCACTTCTGTTGTGTAAACTGCACAGAAACCACTGTCACTAAGCCCGGCATCCTCTGAATGCCCGAGGTCTCTAGTCTGTGGATGCAACGTTTCATGAGGCTCTAATTATCATTAGAGGTCACACCCGGTCATTTTATAGAGTGATATCAAGTTGGAAAACATTTTCTTGTTTAAATAGGCTACTATGGGGACTAACATCATCACCTATAATACAACTAGGCTCATTGGATCCACAATACTCTCAGCTTTCCAGTCATACCACACCCATGCCATTCCAGGACTGTTTAGAGACCCCCAGTGTGAAGACATATTCAAATACACCATTTTAGGAGAAAATAACACATTTAGGCTAAATGAAAACAACGGAATTTTGACCAAAATTGCATGGAATTATCATACAGATGTTTGTCTGTAAAGGGGAGACTCAATAGAATCAATTTCATTCACTTTTACGGGAAGAGGTCATGGGATCCCTCCAATACTCACCATGCCAGTTTTCCCTCGCGGCTCGCGAAGGTTGAGCCTGAATTTGGAGCGTTTACCAGCCCCCTCCCAGCATGCATTGTAATTTAATAAATCTAGTTTTGGCTCTCTCGTAGTTGTTCTTATTTGCATTATATTCTTGTTTTTATCCTATATACTTCTAAATACATATATATTTTATCTTTACCTGTACTTCTTTCAGTCATCGTGATGCTGCAACATACTGACGCCCTTATGGATCAATACAGTGTATCTTATTTTATTGTCATTTCTACTACTTTTGTTGCAGGCTATATCTTGAATTTCTTGAATTTTATGTCAAAGCACATTACTGGACGGCTACAAATCATTTCCCTGCAGAATGTATATGTTGAGTATTTGGCAAGTAAAACATCACATGCATTGAGTAAAGGACGGAAATACTCGCGGTAGTGTACTTGAGCCCAGTAGACCCGACAGATGCCATCATATCGATGGCCAAAGTGAAAAACCTCCTATCTGCAAAATTATCTCGGAAAAGTGGGGGGAAACCTCCCATCTGCCCTTTGTATATTTTTCTTTTTCTTTGTGTAGTTTTTTTAATGTAATGGGTATCCTTAACAAATAGCATTCTGCAAGAAAACCACACTTTTTTTTGTATTCTCAAAAAAGTGTATTTTTCAGATAGGAGGTTTTGCTCTTCGCCCATCGACATAGATATTATAGACCTATTAATATGACTGAGCTCCCTCTGCAGGAGCAGCGCGTTGCTGGATGGACGCTCCCGCAGCCGGCCGCCAGGTGGCGCAGCGCGCGCCGCTCCGGGTGGATCCGCTGAGCCAGAGAGGAGGGAGGAGGCAGCAGAGCCGCCACAGAGACGACATAGACCCTCAGTCCACATTCACAGAGGACACCGACACTCAGTCTGCCACCAACATTTTCTCTCGAGCTCGGGTAGCAAAACAAGCGGAGCAGGACTCGTCCCGCTCTCCGGGACAGATTACCATATTATTCCCCAGGACTCTTTATTCTCGCGGACCGCACGGAGCTCTCCCAGGATATATACATTATTGTAACAGTAGCTGCAACCGAAGATCGTGGAAGATGGGTCCAGTCCCGGCGATATCCGTCCTGATTCTGGGCATTGTGGTCCCCGCGCTGGCCGGCTACATAGAGGTATGTGGTCTGAAATGGTCTCTGCTTTATTCTGGGGAGCTTTAGTCTGAGCCGGAGGAAGAAATAAAACAGCAGCGTGTTCGGCTCATGCAGAAGCAAATCTGCTCGGCCTGTATATTTGTCCTCTGCTCACGTGAGACATTAGTGGCAATAAAGCTCTCTGATCTGAAGACACAGTTTGATCTCGCCTGGGGTAAAGTATGTGATCCGGGCTTTGACTTGTTCTTCTTCTTTTTCTTCTTTCTCATTCTTCTTCTTCTTCCCGACAAGATTCCCACACAAGTAGCGGAATTGATCTGATTGATTTCCGTTGATCGGCTCATGGCAGGATTCAAACAACAATTCCGTTATATGTGGCTCCACAGGGTTTATTTAAACGTGCTCCTGGAGGCGGTCATGAACCCAGAGCTGGTTCAATGTGAATCCGGTTGGCTTCCAGGTCCTCTTCTCCTCATTCTTCAGCACTGATTGCGGCTTGTTGATGGGAGTTGAACAGCGTGCGGCCGGAAGCTGCTTTAACCAGAATTACAGCAGGGCTTGCTGCAGAGATCAAATGAAAGACAGCAGGAGCTTTGTCAGCCTTCTGGTGACACGTTGGACCACACACTCCTGCTCCGCATAACAGTTGTGACCATCATGTAGTTTATTTATTCTACAGAGAGGAGGAAATCCTTTTCCTAGGTATTAAAATGCCACCCTTTCCTGTGTCAACAGGTTGGCCCCCTGGTCTCACTCTTTAATGGTCTATGTAGGGCTTATTACAACTTGAACCATTAAAATACTGCCCAGTAGTCTAGATATGCAGGTCCTTCTGTACAAAGACTCCCACTTACACACACACACACACACACACACACACACACACACACACACACACACGTGTACACACTCCCTACCTACCCGATGTCATGTTCCCGCTGGCTGGCCAGTTATTGTCTGTGGACACTGAAGCCTGCAGTTTCAGACGTGTGTGTCATCGAATAACAATGCACTCATTTTCAGAGCAAACACCCCCCTGCACCCCTCCCCACAGGGTAAACACGAGTGTTCCTGCTCACTGCTGAAGCAACCATGACAAAACACTTTAACAAGACGTCTCCTCCTGGCACTGTTCTGCAAAGTGGTTATCAGGCAATGTGTCTCCCTCTCCCGCATTTGCAACAAAAGCCTCGGCCATTTTGAGGCAGTATATCGGGCGGCATTGTGTGTGGGAAGAAATAATGGTTATGATGTCCCCAACAAAATCTATGCAGCTGCTGCACTCTCTCTACAAAGACCTGTCCCTTCTGCAATGATTGCCTCCTCACGGCCGGCCTTCCTAACCGCACAGACGTGCCAATGCCAGACAGACTCTCCTGAGATGATTAATGGAGGGAATCAATGAATTTTCCTGATCAGTCACCAAGGTTTAATGGAGAAATGTCTGGTGGCTCCTGTGCGCCTTGACTTTGGTTTAATCAATGGCTGTTCTGAAGGGCAAGGCTTTGTTCTTGGTTTGATATGCCTTTTTTTATTTGCAGTAAAACATCACTTGCATTTATGGATATTCACATCCTTTCTTTTCTTTTGCACACATGCCTCCAAATGCACACCGAAACTGAAGACTGAGGACTGAAGAGGAAATCAAGAAACAATTTAAATATGAACACCTTTTGAGTTGGAGCAAGAAGACAACAAATCCAAAGAGATGACTGTATACATTTGATTCATGTCAGGTTACATCCCAACTAAATTACAGGAGTTAAACATTAACATGTCATTGTCTCAGCCAGGACACAAATGCAGCCAAAGCCTTTCCGTACATTTCTAAATTGTTGAACCATGTCAGGACTGGACAGCAGAAAAACAACAGCCTGCTGTTTGTCAGTGGAGCTGCTGCTGTGTGTCTGGTTCCTGCTGATGAGCGTGTGGACACACGGCTGAGCTGGATATTGCGATGCTGACTGAACGCACTCCCCTGAACCTTGAGCTTGAATTTACGAGCCGGTGAGAGCTCCTCGCCGTTGGTCTGGGATGGTTTATTCCCTCTCCCGCACCTCTCTCCTCCCATTGTCCCTCATCCCTTTGTATGTTGAGGTGTCATCGGACCGAAGCGGCCCTCTTGTTTTGCAGTTCCTCCCTGTCAGGCGTTTTGGGATTAGCTCGCAACCTCAGCTGTGTAAACGGTTTTGTTTTGTCAGATACCTGCGAGAGGGCCTGAGCTTTTGTTTCTTCAGCTGTTTCCCCTCTCTCGTCTGACCATCTCCGTGTCGCAGGCTTTAAAGTCTGCAGTGGCTTCAAAAGAGGTTCTGCCTCGTTGATGTCTAGCTCTTGCCATATCATTTCATATCCCTCTTTGAATCAGTAAGACGTTTTTAAAATTCTATTTCACTCTCCTGTGGAAAATCCAGGGTGAGCAGCTTTATTTCTTTTTTCCTGAAGCTAATTTAGAAACTTGGCGCAGGCAAGAACCACAGAGCAGGTTTATACCCAGAGAATTGCATCATACTGAGGCATTCGCTGTTGTGCCTCCCACCGGATTAATGGAATACAGAAAATCTGGAACAGTCAATGCATTCGGCACATGTTATTCTCTTCTGATTCAAGCAAGCACAGAGATTATCACAGCCATGACACACAGTGTAAAAAAGAAAAATTACGCAACACATCATTACATTTCTAATGTGTGCCTGTCCTTAAATAAAAATGTTGGTGTCACGTTTTAGGGGTCTGAGAGGAGTGGACGAGCAGATACAATCAATGAAAGTGCAGAAATGCTTAATACTGGAGAAGGAAAAGCACAGCCTAAAACATGACTTTGGTGCTGTGCTTATTGCGCTTTGGTTGCAGTGCTCTTGCAGCAGCAGTTTTCCTCTCATCATTTTAAGTCTGTGTGTGCTTTGCTGTGTTTGCTCGCAGGCGAGCATTGATATTAACGTTGGTTTCCCATGTCTGTATTTGCTCTGGATATGGGGTGATAGTGAATAATTGCACGTAAATGAATGCCCAGAGTTGGCTGTGATTGTCAAGGCGAGTGCCGGGGAGCCGCCCGTTAGCAGGGCTGAGTGATTCCCCATGAGAGCCTATTGTGTGGCCCTGAATAGCCGGGACAACTCCAGGGTGTTGTTACAACTCAGAGGTGATCAAGATACCGAGGGCATGCGAGGGCAGACTGTTGGTGACGTTTCACGCCCGGATAAAACCCAAGTCAACATCCAGTGGCACTTGCATTTGATAATGCGATCTCTCGATGCTTCCTCGTGGGCGGTGGGGCACCAATAAAGCCTTCTGTTTGCTGTTCTACTCTCCTCATAGCCGCAGAGATTACCTCTTTGACTTCCATGCTCTGCCGTGTCAATCAAATTAAAGGCGGCAGCATGCGCTCCATCGGCCGAGAATCAGCCTCACTCTGCCTTGCATTTGTAGATTAGTGCCTTAAAACCTTGCTTATAATTGTTGAGTGGGACAGCCCCGTATCCCAGGGAATCCTCTTAGCGACAAGAAACTCTGGGTGCTTATAGATCTGCGAAGGGAAAGGTGCTAATCCCGAAGCCCTGCCATACGCTCACTCGGTTCCATCGCCCACTCACTCAGTCACAACTGACTTCAAAGTGGCACAGAACAATGTGAGTCACCTGGTGGTGTTCACTCAACATGGATGTTTGATCTGTGCTCTGTGACTAACAGTAGGAAGGGATGTCTGATTGAATACAAGCCCTTATTCTCCGTCCTTTCATTTCCCTCAAAGACACCTTCCTGCCGCTCGGTTCATCTACAGTTTCCCGTTCCGTCTGTCTCTCCGTCTTCTTTTCATTGCCGTGGCTGTTTCTTCCTCTAAGCCTGTGCATGTCTCCTGGAGCGAATCCATCGACAGACACACTCTCAGCTCATCCTGGGGATTTAAATAGAGAGGCCTCATGGCGGGCCTTGTTCTCACGATGCCAGGCTTTGTCTCCCAGGGTCTGCGTGCGCTCTAATTATCCAAAGTGAGCGGCGTTGCCTCCTATTCTTCTGCGACTGGAAATGCATGTTTTTGTGTCTGTATATTGCTCCACAATGTGCGTGTGTTTGTCTGCCCAAATCCTCTTACAGCTCAGCTCATCACATATTTAGTCAGTTATTTCTCAGTGAGAGATCCTGGGCGGTGGGGACTCGGAGTGAGTGAGTTCAAATCGGCACACTCATGACTGCACACCGCTTAAGTTGCACCAGGCCTCCTGCCATATGTAGGCCAATCCTCCTCCTGTACACGCGGCCAACGTGAGCGCCACTACACCTGAGTCTGTGTTGTGGACAATAGCCTCGCTCAGCACGGCTGCAGGAGAATTCCTTTTGTCGGTTCATATGCCAGAGTGCTCAGGAATGCATCGCCAGAAGTGCAAACGGCTCTCTGTATTGTGCAGCGAGCGGCTCTCTTCCTCTGAGAGCGCCGAGAGCGAGGGAGAGAGAGAGAGGGAGGGAGGGAGAGAGAGAGCGAGAGGGAAAGGGAGAGAAAAAGGGAGCAACTATACTGACTAGTTCAGTAGACAAAAACATCTCCTTTAAATCCCTTTGAAAGGAGGCCTGCCATCTCAGACTTTATTTTTTAATGTGCTTTCTGTTTGAGAATGAGAAGGCAGTCAACGTAGGTGGGTTAAACCCTGTCACCCCCCCTTCTCAGTGTGTGTGTGTGTGTGTGTGTGTGTGTGTGTCCCTGTGGCTCAGTGAGTCACTCTTGCTGCTTGGGTTTTTCTTCCCATGAATAAAAAATCTGGTGTGCTATCTATGAGTTATAGCGCTCCTGCACCCCTGCTTGTGGCCCCGCCTGTCTCCTCCTGAGTCCCCGCCTGTCCACATGTGATGCTGCGTTCACACCAAAAGCGTTGGGAAAATTTGCAACGCTTTTGGTGTGAACGCAGCACGAGAAAGACTGTCTACGGTCCCTCTTGTTGTCTTATTCAGGTGCATAGCTCTCATTTTTGTAAGATCAGTGAGTCACATGCAAACTCTGGTGAGGCCTGTGCACTGATTTGTCTGAGTTTTTCTTTCTTTTTTTGCCTGCACACAAAGTGAAATTGAATGGAGGCCGGCAGCTAACAATCAAAGAGCCAGTTTAACTGAGCGCCATATATTGTTTCCTGCTGTTTCCCTGCTCAACTGCACCAGAAAATGTATCAGCATAAATTACTCAAGGGTTGTTTGAACCCATCTTCAACGGAATTTTGTCTCTATTGTCGAACAAGAGCCTTCAAATCAGACCCAGTTTTTTAAACTTCAGTTATAATAGATGTGTCTTTTCTTAGCTTGATCTGCTTCTTTGTTTCGTGTGAGAGCTTGAATGTGCGGATGGGCCTGCCTGTCTATCTTCGTGCATCATACTTGTCCGTCCTTATTTTCTCTGCATGTGCATGCACCACGCCGGTGGGCCATTTTATTTTGATGTTTTCTGTCTTGGCATCATGTTCAACATGCTTTAGGACATGACTGAGGATAGTCAGAGCTACAGTGTCACATTTTGTGGTGATTTGAAAGCCACTGAAAGTCCCTCTCTTAACTTATCTGCATGTCCAGGTATAAACACAGTGCCAGTGTTATAGCTGAAGGAGAATGGGGAAGGAGGTGGGGCTCTTGATAAGCTGGCTGGATGACTGGCAGGCTGCCTGGCTGCTGTAGTGCTCTGTTCTGCTGAGCAACACAGCACAAATACGCCATCCAGTGCCAGGGAAAACACAGCATGTTAGTTCCAGCTCCTTCCCTTTCCATCTTCCTGCTTATCAAGCTTCCTTCATATCCCTCCTCTCTTTACCCCCGTGCCTGGAGTGGAAATGGTATCCTCCAGGCTGGAACCAACGGTGGCACGAAGTCATGTTTCTTTTTTCTAGAGTTTATCTTTTTTTCCCTCAAGAGAGTTGGGTGGAATGAAAATGTCAGAAGGGAAAGAGATGGAAGCAGTGCAGTGTAACTGTATAGCCCCAGAGTGAGGCCTGTGCTGCTGCTGCTGCTGCTGCTGCTGCTGCTGCTGCTGCTGCTGCTGCTGCTGCTGCTGCTGCTGCTGGTACTCGAGCTGTGTGACGGCCCTGTTAGCAGCCTGTCTGAGACAGCACTTTCTCAAGGAGAAGGTGGCCAAGGGCAAACAGTCGGTCCGCTTGAGACACAGACTAAACAAGGGGGAGATTTCACCTTTGGGGAACAGGATACTAGCGTTCCACCTTAGATGTCTGAGGGAGAACAGAGTTTGTAATATGAATTAGATCTGTTTTCTTTTCTCTGAGTTTTTTCCCTACTATTCCTTAAACTCCTACTGTAATTAATCCAACTGTTCAAGCATGAAGAGCTAAAGCCTGCAGATTCCCTCCCTGCCCTCACAGATAATAAAAAGAAGGATTGTGTTTTGATGATTTCCTCATTCTAAAATAGAAAACATCCGATGACTGAATGGGTGAAATTAATGTTGCTTGAATGCTAGAGGGAAACCCTGGGAAATAAAGGGCACAAACAGATTGTGACACGTATAATTTCACTGAGAGGGTGTGCTGCAACTCCCTATTCTGCCTCAGTCCTTTATTTCCCCTGCATCCACTGTGCATACGCTTCAATAATTCAGTTTATTGAAGGAGAAGGAACAATAACTTTGCAGGAGTCATAAATGTAGAACAGACAGCTACAGTGTTACAAGTAATGATTATTTTCACCACTGATTAATATGTTGAATATTTTCTCAACAAATTTCTTTGATTTAAATTTATTAAAAGGCCTTAGAGCCCAAGATTTCTTCAGGTTGCTTGTTTTTTGGCAATCGGCCATTCTAAAACCAAAGATATACAATACATAATTGCAATAATTAAAACAGCAAATCCTCACATTTGAGAAACTGACACCAGTAAATGTTTGGCCTTTTTTGCTTAACCGACATAACAGATTAATCAATGATCTAAATGATGAGTTCATTGCCAGTTGATTGACTAATCTATAAATGAATAATTGTTTCTGCATCAGAGGGTTCACCAAGCCTGTCCAACGTGTGTGTCAGTTTTTGTGCTGAGTGTTACTGCACGCTAAAGGCCTAATTGTTCAATTCAATTCAATTCAGTTTATTTTATATAGCCCAACATCACAACTACAAGTTTGCCTCGGAGAGCTTTACAATCTGTACACATAACATCCCTGTCCCGGGACCTCACATCGGATCAGGAAAAACTCAATAAAGATAGAAAAAACCCTAATTGTTGCCAGCTAGCAGTCTGCTGAGCTATGACCCTGATATTATTCTTGTAGTATCTCTCTTATTAATTCTCTAGCTAATGACAACTAGAAGTTTCCATTATCTGTCACAAGAAGTTATTGGAAAACCATTTGCACTTAAACATCCGGGGGAAATAACTCTGATAGCAACAATGATATATGTAATCGTGCATCAAACCATGAATTATGAGTGTTCTCTGAACACCAGCTGAAGGAGCACTCATGTCACATGACATCATGTGTACGTTTTTGGTTACAACCATTTCCACGTTCCACACATCCACATAATAGTTCCCTGATATTGTTCTTTTTTTCTTTACAAAGCTGCAGCTCAGGAATGCTGCTGCAGCCATGCACCTCTATTAGCCATTTTGATCTGAGATAAAAACCAATCAAACACTCTAGAGAGTTCCATTAGTTTGATGAGATATGAATATAGCTCCAAGCGGAAATCTGAAATAGACTGCTGTTTTCAGACAAACCCATTAAAAGTCATTTGATCTTCTGCAGCTAATTATAGAGCCTTCTGAGCAGCAAGCCGCCTTGACTGGACTCCACCCCCTCCATTCCCCACCTACCCTCCAACCGCTCCCCTCAGTGTTCATCACATCCCGTCCTTATGTTTCAGGAGCCTATTTAGCGTCACTGCGCTATTATTGAGGTCCCGCGAGCTGACAGGCAGCCCAGTCATGCAAGGGCTCAGGGAGTCGTCTGCCTCACAATCGCTGTCATTGTGCTTATTTGGAACTCGTATTCCTCCCAGAGAAGTAGTAGCTTGCAGCAGAGGGGTCCCACTTGGGCCGTCCGCTGTTGGGAAAGACACAGGAGGTGGGGGAGCAAGGTCAATCGATTGACAAAAAGCCAGTGTAGTAGACGGACTCAGAGACGGATGCTCCTGCTGTGAAGTCTGTGTCTTCTCCAGAGAGACATTACTGATTAGCTGTTGGCCTCAGCATGTCTCACCGGAGTTATACTCTTCACTAGTCTGATTGAAACCCCTCCCCCTCCCCAGAGGAGAGGCCGAGGGAGGACAGAGCTGGGCTTATTGACAGATAAGCATATCTACATTACATCCATCTTTTTCCCAGGTGAAGATGGCCTCCCTTGCAATGCCCGGAGCATCACAGGCGCGTAGACTGTGTCTCTGCTCCACTGCTCGGTGTCTACAGGGGAGAAGAGGGAGCAGCAATCAGAGCACAGATTCATTTAAAATCAGCGTGGGTGGTCATGGGAGAGCATGCAGGGGCCTAAGTCCAACTCAGCTGCTGTCTATAACTTATTTCCAAGTGGTAATCACAGCGGTTGAGTGTCGTCACTAGGACTGCAAATTGTAATAAAGCCTTGTACGGGGGTGATGAAAAAATATTTTTTAAATTGAACAGAAAGATTTACAAGTTCAATATGTTCTAATTTTGTCTTCTTTTGCGAGCTGAAAAATCATTTTTACATCACCTCAACAGGGCCTTTAAGTGCAAGTGAAATTGGAATATGTGAGTAATAAGAGCTGTCTCACAGTTCAAACGTGACGGAAATATTCAGAGTTTGTGGGTTACCAGTGCACATTTAAAACGGCAAACATTTGTTTGTTTGTTTTCTGATGAATCACTGAAACCATTATCAAAATTGTTGACCCATTTTCTGTCCATAACTCTTTTGATTGCAGACATGTCTGAGTAAAATGTGGGAGCATGCTGCTGGATGTCTTGCTCTAGTTTTTGTAGTATCGAAAATGAGTAGTGGCATCAAAGTCAAACCCCTGCTATCAAGCCAATACTACTAAGGTCAACACAGTTCTCCTCTCCTTCAGCATTCCCATTCGGTACATCCGTCACCTGCTATCATTTTGTGTTGTCAGATCTTGGAAACATTGCGTGTCCTTGATCTCGCGCCCTCTCCTGCAGTTCTCTGGCGGGTCTCCTGCTCCAGCGTGCCCTCACCACAACTCCTGGCTGCCTTATAGCGACTGAATGTGATATTTCCATGTTGTCCTTGAAACTGCTTTCCACCGCCTGCTCAATGTCAGCGCCCACTGTGCAGCATTCCCCTACAGTCCGTCTGATTAGAGACAGTGTTCTTGGTCCCCTCGTCTCTCGTCGCTGACTGTACTGCACCACACATTTTACGGGGGGAAAATGCCTATTTCATGTCTTACTTTGTTCGCTGGAACATTCTGCCCTTGTGCTTCCCTTACCTCCCTCTGCTCTCACTCTACTATCTCTCTATTACACCTCTCACATAATGGCCACTTTTTCCCTCCTTGCCTCCCTAATTTCTCTTTTGCTCGCTCAACAATTGCATGCTCATTAACTGAGGGAGTCCGGGCAGCTGAGCGGGAGTGGGAGTGACGGAAGGAAGGGTGGAAGGAAGGATGCGGCACTGTGTTTTCACTCAACTTGAAGGGTATAAGAGGAAGAGAAGCAAGAGGAGTGAGCACAGGTCATTTCTTCCAAATCCCCTCTCTTCAGCGCCAGAGATTAGGAGGCAGTGCTCTCCGGCAGACAAGAGAGAGGCACACTCCTGTGTCTAATCCTCCTCTTTTAAACTGCTGAGAGTGCAGTACAAAGTGGGGGAAGAGTCGGTGTCCACATAAAGCGCCCCGCGGAAAACACAGGTCCACAGTTCAAAACAAACTGAGCCCTGTCTAACAATTGCCTAAGCCCTAAATCTCCCGCACATCCACTGCCAGAGCTGTTGGCTTTTTCCCGCCCAGCTATTGCTTCCCAGCAGGCCCCCCTCTTCGTCACCTCACTTGAAACTCCACCACAGAAAGCCGGCACTGTGTCAGAAATACCCCTCGCAACCCTCATTAACTTCTCCACCATGGTGATGTCAGGCTTAGACACACACATGACAGTGATACTCACCGTGTACACTCGCACACGCACACACAGGCACACACGCGCGCGCACGCAGCTCACACAGCTCACCCAGCAACAAGAGGCTTTTAATAAATGGACAGTCAATGGCCAATTTAATCATGCTAATGTGTATGTTACAGTGGGTGGCTTATCGGCTACTTGATCTCCATCTCGGCTCACTGGAGAGAGCTGGGAGCAGGCGCTGCAGGAGGAAGAATGGAAAAGTGTAAGCTTGTGGGGGAAAGGAAGCAATGACAAGAAAACAAGAAAAAGCTAGTCAATGTCATGAAGTCAGCAGCTCTGATTCCAATTGAAAAAGGTGGACATTAGAAACAAAGGAAGCCGGGGAGATCGTTAGGCAAAATGGAATCTGTCCTATTAAAACAGAGGAACCTGCTTGAGCTTAAATGGGAACTGTGGTGTCAAGTTTTGGCTAAATGCTTTGTTTGCCTTAGTGGTGAGGATAGTTGCTCTGTCTATTTTAGTCATAAACATCTGGCACAGTGATGTCAAGAATGTAATCCGCTCTCGGCCACGTGGACGGTAAGCCCGGATAGAGAGGGTCGGCCCAGCTCACATGGCTCAGAGAGAGTGAGAGAGAGAGAGAGAGAGAGAGAGAGAGAGAGAGAGAGAGAGAGAGAGAGAGAGAGAGAGAGAGAGAGAGAGAGAGAGAGAGAGAGGTGCACAAAGAGTTGTCCAGAGTGCTCAAAGTAAATAGAGATGAGGGAGATGGAGGATGGAAGGGATTGCTCATGCAAAGGACTTGTAGTGAATGGTCGTTTTGCTGACAGGAGCGCTGCAGGAGAACAGGGCATCCTCAAACCTATTGCCAGCACACCATGCAGCTGTGAAAAATCACCTAAAAATGGACCTCAATCCTCGAGTCATTAGCGCAAAATGAAAAGCAATTATCTTCTTCCTGCAAGAAATAGGTTTTGCACTCCAGCGCCGTACTTATGCAATCATGCACCTGCGTAGCTTAGCAACTAAACAACAAGCTCTGGGTAAAACCCTCTGTGTAATTATCTCTTTATCGCCGCAGCACACACTTATCAGTTATCAGTTGACTGACTTTAATTCGTAGATACTAACCGTCTCTGAAATACAACAGCACACACCTTGAGACGCCGACTTGTTGGCTTGTTTTGTTGTATTCTTTTCAGACATTTGATATTGGCTCATATTCAAGTACGCCTCTAATAAACCCTCAGTCAGAACTGCCGTAATTAGGTAGCTATTCACAATTTATTGAGCCTGGCGCTGTTTTTGTTTCTCTTTTTACTGCTGTTGTGACAACTCATTGTTATGAACAAGCTAGCACAGCGAGAAGCAGATGCATTTTTCATGATGGATAATTATGGAGATGGCCAATAGCAGAGTCTGTGTTTTATTGGATAATCGCCACACTCCCCATCTTTATTCCTGCATCCTTCCCAAAAGGACGTGACAGTGATTGGACTAACGAGGAAACTGAAGTTGAGCCACTTGACATGTCTTTTCCCAAATTCGGCAGCATATACTGCAATAGTACACCCAGAGCAGAATCAAAATATTAATAATTTCTCCCTTGCTGCCTCCTCCCCTACATTCCCTGTCCTCTCTGCCTCCTGCTCCTCCACCAGCCATAAACCAATCTGCTCTGTATCTAATCTAAGCAGGTGGGCAAGGAAACCCAAATGCAATATTGTGACGGCTGTGGATGACCCTCACAGCTGTGCTGGATGGGGAGGAATAATATTCCAGGGAGATGTGTGCAACTGAAATCTGTGTCAAGAGGGGCCCAAGGGGAAATGGCTCTCCTCGCATCAGTGCAGTTCCTGCCCTCAGAATAAAAGAGTAATGATGCTGATGTCGGCCGTCAGGCACTCGTTTCACAAGCAGGCATCTATACAGCAGCTCTGTGTGTCTGTGCGTCTGTGTGAGCAGCTTCAACAACCAAACACAGTATGAACACCACTGGGTGTGTGAGGAAATGTGTCACAGGGAGAAGCTATGTAAAGTGAGGGAGGGAAAGAGGAGAAGTGAGGACCTTTGCTCTGTGATGACAGAGTGGCTTAGCTATCTCTAACAACTGATATTTGTCCCATGACTGAATGCCCTTCGATCACTTGGACCTGCATTATAAATATCTGAGCTGTACTTTGCATGAGTTAATTGGTTCTTTGATTTGTGTCTCTTTAAAAACGCTCGTGCAGTAAAACCCCACTTGTTAAAATCCCACTAACATAACAGTCCTCTCGGATGTTCTCTAGACATTTTTTACTTATGAAGCTGTGAATAAAAAAGAAAAAAAAGAACCCTGAAGTCAATTTATTTATTTCCATTATAGCTCAGAGACCAAGCAAACTTGGCTGATGTTTGGCTTGTGAACAAGTCAACACACTTTTCTCAGTCCTCAGCCTAGCTTCCTAGCTCCCTCCCAGTAGCAGTACCTCTGCCCTGCTTGTGCTTTCCAACAAATGCCCTTGATCATGTTCATAGGTGTGAAACAGGTGGGGGCTCTTGTCCTTGACACTACAATTATAACTCTTGTAACTTTCCAATGCAGAAGGCTCTGGCAACAAAAACATGTTGAACCAGTCTCAACTTCTTTTAGACTGCAACACAGTCATTCAGCAAGGAGCTATGCTGGACAATCCAATATGTGCAAACGCACGTTCCTTCGTTGTAACTTGAACGCCATACTTTTCTTTTTACCTTGTGATTGTTAAAACAAAAGATTACAGCATGTGATAACTTTCCAGAGCTGTGAACTCCTGAGTCTGTGTCATAAACTGATGTGCAGCATTTCGGCATCTGATAAACCTTCAACTCGTAGATTTATTGCTTAAACTAGACTTCAAAAGGTCTCAAAGGTACCTGAAGCGCCACGGCCTCACCAGTTCAGCCCCTTCCTTTGTTATAACCAGCTGGTGTACGTGGTGTTTGTGTGAAGGCCTCCTGAAGCTCATCACTGGCAGATGAAAGGAAGCAACTGTCAACGCCATGTGTCACAGAGCGAGCACACACAACACCAGGCCCGCAGGAGTCGCTCTGTAAATATTCCCAAAACAATGGCTGCAGTATTGTTTATGTGTCATCAAAATTAAGCAAGATTAAAGATAATACCGAAACTTACACAATATATATTTCTACATTTCTGATATTTCTTCGTCACAACTCCTGCACTACCCACTCTGAAACCATGATAATCGCACTGTGAACCCGCTGTGACAGCATACCATTGCACATCAGAATCACTGTGAATCTTTAATTTGACACAGAGAATAAATGACTGCCACATGAGCAGGTTATTACCCTTTTAATCAGTCTTCTGACAGAATGTTTCATTAAATAGAATATACCTTTAGCTCAATTTTGCCTTAGAAATTCCTTCTGAGCTCTCACATATAAAACCTCTTAAGATTAAATATGGTTCTAATCTGGATGACACCACTTAACAAAAAAAGGTGTCAGAATCCTTGTGTTTATGAGGGTGTATTTCTTACTCTGAAAAAGCTCTAGTGGCGAGGGCAGGCCTGGAAGACAAGACCCCACTTGTCAGCCAACTGGAGCTTATAAATAGCCCAGGCACACTGGTGAGAAGGTGTGCCATAAGACGGGAAAAAGTACTTTGCTCTAATTAACAGTGTTTTTACTCTTCTCTTGGCCTAGTATCTCTCCACTTCACTACATTTACAATTACATGGCAGGCTTTTAGTTGACACTCTTATCCACGGCCACTTAAAATGAACTTGTGGAATAATTACGAGATCACAACGATTACAAGCAGCCTACAGTAAAGAGTGCAGGGGTGAGTGGAGTGACAGAGCCCGGGCAGTATTCATGTAATACGACAATGATCCTTTAAGAGAGGTGTGTCAGGGATAGGCGGGAAAATGAGCTAAAGAGACATGTCGAAGGCTTCATTTTTTATGCGAGCAATTTATAGCAAGCAGGGAAGAAAGTTTACTGAGAGAGGATGTGATTGAGCAGTGAGAGGGTGACACAAGGTTCTTCTTGAAGAGATGCATTTTCAGGCTGAAAATGTGAAGTAACTGTGAAGGCCCATTAACGGGTGCCCCGCTGCTCGACAGTACACTCACTGGATACTTTGTGGGAAATTGATAGTGTGAGATAAGAGTAAACTCTTAAATACATACAAGTTGTTCTGCAATGCTTGCTCTGGACCAAAACAAAACACATATTTTAAGAGCAAACATGAATTAAAGAAACACCCATAGTACTATTCACCTTGTGCCACCCTCTTATTGCTACACCCGATCATTTTAAACCCTCATAAACCAACTAGAATTGTAACAACAAGTCGATGCATGATCGTCATAATCTGACAATGTGTATTGTGGAACTGGTGTGGACCGAAATACCAAGTAAATCTCAACAACTGGCCCCTAAACAGGGTTTGTGGACACATCAGTAGAAGCAGTTTCTCTCTAAAATTAGACTATATGCAGAAATGTCCCTTTGAAAGCTGAAGCGTTGCCGCAGTCGGTTTCTTCTGGCCACAGAAAGTCACAATCAACGTTACCTTGAACTCCGATTTCAGTTATTTTCAACCAGACCGCTTCGTTTCTGCTCCTGTCATGGACTTATACAATTGACAATTTGACTTCAGTGCATGACAGTAGCCATGTTGTTTCCATTTATGTCGCCACTAAATATTGTTTCAAGTTTAATAATGCAACAGAAAGGTAGTATTCTCCACATTTGAAACCAGCTATGGTCATTGGGTAGGTCAAACCAAGATCAGTTTGTTTTTGTTCTTAAATTTTGTTTTATGATGTTTAGGATCTGGTTGTACAACAAGGTTGGTAATTCATTTAAGGGAGAGCATTGTATGTGGATGGTGAAATTGATATATATATATTTTTTTTACAATTTGGAAGGTATATTGTGAGTGCCTGTAACAACACTTTTCGTTACATCCCTACTTCCCACAATCCTTCCCCTCTAAACCTGCAGAAGCAGTCTGACTGTTACCCAGACGCTGGTGTTTCAGGTTTTCTATGTGGCACAAACTTGCTGTAACACAACCAAAAAGCCACTGTTGGGTTTCACTTTTCCTATTCAGGATTCCTCTCAGAAGTCAAGCTGTGACTTACTGTCTTGTAAATATTTTAAGAGAAACAAGCGGCAGTTGGCCCAGGAGCACATTGCTGAACAAACGGATGCACACTGCCATGGCAATGGGCACAGCTTGTTTGTTCAGGAGGGGACTGAGCAGAGGCACGGCTTTGTGTACTGTGTGTCTGTTATATGTGGGGGTGGGTGTGTCAGGGGAGATATTTGCAAACCTATGGAGCTGAGGGTCATTTTCGTGTTTGCACGCAAGGACACGGTGTTGCTAAATGCACCAAACAGGGCAGAGCAGCTGTTATTGTGAGTGTTGTCCTCTGTGCCGTTCACACAGCGCTCATCACTACGCCTCTCTTCTCCCTCCTTGTCTCATATGCCAGTCTCTCACAACTGTGGCCTCATTCCCTCTTTCTCCATTATTATTTTTCCTCTTTCTTGAATCACTGCTCTTCTTTTTTCTCTCTATCCCCCGCTGTCGCTGTGAGCTTCTGATTATCTATCTCCTTGCTTTCTTCTCCGCCTCCCCTCGTTCTTCACTGCTCCACTTCTTCAATCTGTCTCTCTCTTTTGCCCTCATGTTTCCCCTCTTCTCTCACTCTGTTTCCCTCTGCCTCTCTTTCTTCTGCAGCCTAATGTTCCTCTGTGTGAATAGCTGGGATGCCTTTGTAGAAGGTTTCCATAGTGACGGGCCATTTGAACAAGTTGTCATTCACGTCTGCTCGCTGTAAGCTAGAGCGAGGCCATGTTATCTCCCCTGACACACAGGCAGACCTACGCCTCTCAATCAGTGCAACCGTTAGCCTGGGAGCGAGCCGCTACCCAGATCCTAACCGTAGCTTAATTGCGAACACGTCTCGCTTCTGTTCACCTCCCTTCACTGAGCATGGCGACGTCAGGGCGACGCTCAGCGATATCACGTTGCAGCTCAATCATTGTTCGTCAGGTTTATTTCAAGGTGGAACATTTAAACTATTAACGCTAGTAAGTAATTACTGCTAAAAATAATAAAATTTCACTTTGCAGTTAATACACAACCATACTGTTTCCATTTGCTGAGTTAAAATAGTTAAAACAAGGACTATTAATGACTTCATGCATCTTCTTGCTCTCGAAAACGGACCTAACCTTGGACACAAACACCCTCTTCGAGATGGGAATCACAAAGGATTCAAGTTTACCCTTGAGGAAACATTTGGATCGTTTATTCCGTCTGTGTGTATTGGAACATTGGAGTAATAACCTCAATGAGTTCTCTTATTTAAATACAGTGGAAACCGCTTACAGTCATCACTGTAACAGCGATCAACTGCTTATATGGCTCAAAAAGCTCAGAAATCACCTTGTGTTGTTGACTCAAACATCAAGAAACACTCATGGCCGCTAGTGATGAAGACGGAAGACAAATACACACAGGGGAAGCAGCTGTTGTTGAAACAGCTGAATCTGTGTTACAAACTATTAATACAATTATGTAAATAGCAAAGCTGTCCATTTGATGACGTTGTGTGAAGTATACAAAGGTGAATTAGATGGTATTCTGCATAAAAAATATAGTGATCAATTTGACCCGGAAAGACTGGGTCACTGTAAGAAGTTTTCACTGTAGTTTATCATGATGATAATATTAGCAATTTGTGTTGTTTGTAGTAGCATTTGTAGTATTATTAGTTGTAGTTGTGGGAGTAATACATAGAGTAAGGAGTAGCACATTCAACTCAGTAGGCCCCTTTCAGTTTCTTGTCTTTAAGGGTGACCTGCTCAGGAATGCAGTAAAATATACGTGTGCTTGCACTTAGCGGTACAGTTGAAATCAAATGATACAGAACTCTAATTGAGTTGCTGAGAAGGTGGCACGCTAATCTGATGACAGTTCACTGATATGAGGAGTCAAAGATGTAGAAATGTCCTTATTGAGTCTCCCTCAGATCCTTCATCGCTTAGACCTCTCCGAGCTCGATCAACTCCTTTTCCTTCTGAAATAGTTGTAGAGGCTTGAGACATGAACATATATGACACGGCTGCATCAATGGTACATGCAGTGTTTCGCACTTTGGAACAGCTCCACACAGTCTCATTAACAAAGACACGTTCCATCAAGCACAGGTTTAGCGGAAAGGATTACAAATAGGTTTACCGTCTGAACCGAGGCTGGTACCGGCAGGTCAGGGCCGTACCAGGGTTTTTCTGCTCCCCTGTGACTGTGAGGGAGAAGGAACAGCAGACTTTCCTCCCGTCTGGCTATGAATGATGGGAGGTTAATGAGCCAAGCAGAGGTGGCTGCTAGTGAACAGAAACATTATGTTTAGCTTTCTGTGGTGCATCTCTCTGTCACCTCAAACTCTGACAAACCCAGGACGCACACAAGCTTACAAATTAATCCCCTTTGAACATGTGTAGGAAACTGTCATACAATTTATGACTTTGTAACTAACTGTATGAAGATGTCAATATCATTTACTTTTTTTGTACTTAAATATCTATGCACATTCCCCTTACTGTTATCTTTCAAGAGACTAGCTTTCCCAGAAGTGGAAAGCGTCTTTCTTTAAAGAAGAAGAGGAATCCCACGCTGAGTTTACGTGGTACTGTAAATTTCACAGATTTATGTTGTTTTCTTTGGCAGTAAAGTAGCACTGATTGGACTCCACTTCACTGCTCCCCAAACTGTGGGAGCAGTGACTCCAATAGGGCGTTTTAAGAGCAGTCTCGGGACACTTCAAATGGTGAAGACAAAAGGCCATTTCACTGACACAGAGGAGCTCATTTGCATTGCAGTGAGGGGTTGCCCTTTTGATTCAGAGTCTAAGAACATGACACCTTTTTCCTTTTATTATTCTGCTTTTACTGTCTGCCCTTTTTAAAGGGTTGGAGGTGGCGGAGGTGTTTGGTCAGTAGGAAAATGTCACAGTCCCTCTCGTCTGTTATCTGTCGCTGGTGGGCTGTTTGGGTTGTGATGGTTTCAGTGGCTCAGGCCCTGGCCTTCCCATCGGCTTCACACCAATGTCACACAGCCTCACTCGGCATGTGTTGTCTGGATATTGATATATCAGAATCAGAATCAGAAACCGTTTATTTGCCAGGAATGTTTACACAAATGAGGAATTTTTCTAGGCGGAAGGTGCATCAGTAGACATGAGACGTTAGACAAACAACAATCAACAATCAACGACAACAACAGTGCAATGGGTATTAAATTAAGTATAAGATAAAGTGCTCAGACGAACAGATAACATTAATGTAAGTGTATGTTACTGTAAAGTGACATGTGTTTAAGTTAAAAAAAAGTGTATGTTAAGTGGCATGAGTGTTTAAATACAAAGTGTGCAGGGGTGTGACCGGTAAGAAGAAAGATGAAAGAAAAAATAGTCCTGGGGGTGACAGAGTCAGTCAGTGGGGGACCCGGGCCCTGTTGATGAGCCTGGGCTGCCGACGGGAAAAAACTGTTAGTGTGGCTTGAGGTCTTAGTCCTGATGGACCTCAACCTCCTGCCAGAGGGAAGGGACTCAAACAGTTTGTGTCCAGGGTCAGAGGGGTCAGCTACAATCTTCCTTGCTCGCTTCAGAGTCCTGGAAGCGAACAAGTCCTGGAGGGACGGCAGATTACAGCCAATCACCCTCTCAGCAGAGCGGATGATGCGCTGCAGCCTGGCCTTGTCCTTGGCAGTGGCTGCAGCGTGCCAGACGGTGATGGAGGAGCAGAGGATGGACTTAACGATGGCAGTGTAGAATTGCACCATCATTTTCTTTGGCAGGTTGAATTTCTTCAGCTACCTCAGGAAGAACATCCTCTGCTGGGCATTCTTAGTGATGGAGCTGATGTTCAGCTCCAACTTAAGGTAATGTAAGACTACTATTGGCCTCCATCACTGAGCAGGGCAGCATGTATGATGGCCTATAAAAGACATGAATGTAAAAATCACATTTTCAAGTAAGATTGTGAAAATAGATCGTGTAGATCCAGCATGACCAGACACACGTTGGCATGGGTTTACTGGGTAATATACTGTATTACTATCAATACAGTGTTACAGTAGGTATTGTTTCACATTTTAGTCACGATACCATATTAGTTTTTTTCTTAGTCTTGTTAACTGTTCTAGAGCTGAAACGATCACATAAGAGACCTGCACAAATTATCAACAACTATTTTTGTATCCAATTGATCTTTCAGATATTTTCCCAGCCTAACAAGAGTGGAAAATGTAAAGCAATATCTGGATACAACTTCTCAAACGAGAAGATTAACCATTTTTTATAATATCTTTGATTCTTGGATTGTTGGTTGGACAAAACATTTGAAGATGTTACCTTAGACAAAAGAAAGTTGTGAAGGGCATTCTTTCACACTTTTTAATCAATCGGTTGATCTACAAAGATAATTGGCAGATTATTCAATAATGACAATGATAGTAACTTGTGACACAAAACTGTTCAGTCAATGAGTTCATTGTTCGATCGCCACTACTTGTTAGGTTGTCAAGTAAATTTGAAAACACCAGGAACAACAAACACTGGAAGGAAAAACACTAGAAACCAAGGCTGCAACAAAGACGCAACTAAGGCAGACAACCTCACTACTGAACGAGGGAAACCACACAGGATAAATATACAAGGAACTAATCAACTAATAAAACACAGGTAGATAGAAAACGGGCGGGTAAAAAGACAAAGGCAGGAAGTAAAATAAGAGATTACGCATGAGGAGAGTGACTATCGAAATAAAACAGGAAATAAACCCAAGGGTCTGTGCTTGGTGATTTAATTACTCTGTGCCACAATTTTCCCAAAGCAAAATTAACCAAATGCAATGCTGTGCTGAGCAGCATGGATACCAGTGGTGGGAAACAGCTCATTTCACTGCAGCGACAGCAGAGCAGCTTTCATGTCAATGCACTTGAGCGAAGCTGCTCTCTGATTTCTTAAACGTGAAAAACAATAAACACCAAAGTCCGTATAACATTTCCTTCACTTTAGAGCAAACATTGTCAGGAGGCTGACCCACAGCCTTGTGTACTACTGTTTACTCAGTAATGGTGCTATTAAAGCACATGAAAATGTCTAATTTTTCCCTTTTCACCGTCCTCCATTTTTGAACAGACAAACTTTGGGGATGTTTTTAGACAATCAGAAATCGTAGCACATGGTAAAGTATTTAATGATCCAGCCTCTGCATACATATTGTGGTTATTTTGTTTTATGAGGCATTAAATCGTAAACATTGTATTTTTAAACTATCCAACAGGGAAATTCCGTTTTTAAGAAGCAATAAACACAAGACTCAATAAAAAAGAACTTGCCATTCAAAAAGCTGTTATACAAACACTGAAATAGAAGCTAATGAAGAAATAAACAATGCTTTAATTGCTCCACTCCACTCGCAGGGAACACTGCTCCCTCATACACGTCAACACTTTTTTATTGCAAGCAATAAGGAAATCAATGTAAATTTTGTGCCCACACATATTGTAAATACAGATCACAGACAGAAGTACATGTGTGTGGCTTTCTCACCACTGCCTATCTTGTTTAAGTATTAAGTCACCACAGGGATGGATTAAGTGGATTAACGGTGCCAGGCATTTCTCTGCAGTCACATGGACACTAAGCATTCTGGGAACCCACGTGTTTTTTTCTTGGTTTTGTTTGCAACGCAGGCGATTTATCAGAAGTTATGTTTGTCCGAAATGTCAGCCAGACGTAAGCACCGAACCTGTTCATTAGACTGTGACAGAGGAATTTCGTGTTTGGTTTGTTTTGGCTTTTTCAAAGTCTCTGTGTTTGTTTTGGAGGATCATCACAAGGACTCAAGCCCAGGTGTTTTGAACATCATGGCGCTCATTTATTTATTTACCCTTTCCCACTATCCTCTTGTAGTGTGTATTCCGAGTTCACACTGCTAATCATGTTGCCCTGAGTGATTGACCTGAGACCACACACACACACACACACACCCACACTCACACACACACACACACGCGCACGCACACCCACACTCACATGCTTGAACACACACAAACACACAGATTGGATTAGCCTCTTTGGAGTTTGCCAGATGCTGTGTGGTAGGTCATGTAATAACTGACCCGCACTGGTCCAGGAAGAATTTTCTAAAAACGTATTAAGGAATATTACCCCTGTTTTGTTTGAAAGTTTGAGCCAGTAGTCGTAGTCATTTTCTATTATGTTTTGCTTCTGACTGCATGCAATCAGCATAATCAACATGTGTACAGATTGTAATTTGTGATTTTGGGCTATACAAAATAAATGTAATTGAATTGTTGAAGATACCAGGCTTCTCTTCCTTCCTTTGAATTTTCCTTTGAATCTTTTAGAAGAGACTTTTTATTGATTTTGTCGAAATCTCTGAATGATTTAGCGTTATTTCATTGAAATTAATTGTCATTAAAGATACAGACTTGTGATATCTTTTCTGTTGCGAGGATTAAAAGGAGTTCAGTTTGTGTGTACATGCAATGCTCCATGCGTTTTGTTTTTCTCCTGACGAGCACTGTCGTGTCTTAGCTTGTTTTATGTGAAACCTGGCTCGGAACACAGAGCAGCCTAATAAAACGTGTTTGTGTGCTTGAGGCAGACTGGGAAAGCAGCAACAGACTGGTGTGTTTGCAGTAAAGAGTGAAAACGAGCGAAGTGATCCTCAACCCACATAGCTCTTGACAAGCGTCTGTGGTGGCAGGCCTGTCTCCTCCGCATTCACGGCGCCTCACGTCGTTTTTTATTTCAATACAGTCCTCGCTCATTTGTGAATAATATGTCAAGATGAGACATAAGCCAATCAGTGCATGTTGCCTGCTGCCATTGTCTATTTAACCTATTAATGTTGTGTTTTCCCCCCACACTTACTGCCTCTCCCTTTTCCCAACTTCCACTCCCTCTCCCCCTCTTTTGTCTCTCCCTCTGACTTACTAAACCTCCACATAGCACCAAGTGTTCACACTTACACATAATATAACATCTCATGGTGAGTCAGTAATGAGAGATGGGATGACTATGCTTTTTAGGTGTGGTGGCATATCTTTCTCGTAAATGTGTGTTTGTGTGTATCTATGCTGCATTCGAGACCAAAACAAGAGCTCTAAATCAAGAGAAAAGTAAGTCAATGAAAATACATTGTTCTTACCCATGTTTTGTTGACTAGATCTCAAAAGAACTTTTTTTACTGGAAGTATTTTTACATCCACATGCCACCCTTCTCTCTTCCCGTAACCTTTCGGAATGTTGATGATGACTCATCTTTTTTTATCCCAGTTGGATTAATGTGATTACAGATCTTGGGGCAATCCACCCAACCCTTCTCCTCACATAAAAGCCTCAAGCTTGACTGGCGCTGACAGTTACATGAGTCTTAAGGTGTGTACCTAGGCGTTGGTTTGCACCAGACATCAATATCATCAGCAGCTAGATCAACCTACCTAATATAAGACAAATGGTCCTCAAGGGCTGTTTTAGTCTCTAAAGTCTCTCCCGAACCTTTCATGTGGAAACATGGCAAGCAGTGGAAGCAAATTACTGTCAAAGTTATTTCATGTGACCTTTAGGGAGGAGTTCAGTAGCATCAAATCACAGCAAAAAAAATAAAAACAAGACCAAAACTCTGTGGCATGTGCTCTGTATTCATCCAAAGCTCCCCTCTGAATCAGAATAACTTCTATTTCTTCTCCTTCTGATTCCATTTCAGCGGCCTCCGCTGACGGAAAACAAATCAGTCTGGGATGATGTAAAAAAATTGTGGGGATGACATTTGTTGTGTGCTCCACTGGTCTTGAAATAAATTTCTCTGTCACGACTGTCCAAGTCTGAGTTACGACCCATGAAAAAGCTTTGAGATGAGGCCAAAACTCTGAACATGTCTCAAGAACAAAGTTGATTATCCATTGTGTTTTCCTGAGGCCAGCCATCGCTCTGGTTCAGGTATTGGTGGTGATGAGACACGGACCACAGACAGATTTCTTCTGCCCTTGACCCCTCCCCCCATTCCCCATGACGCTTCTGACCCAGAGTAGCTTTTTTCTTAAGTACTGAACAGGCATGTGACTGCAGATTTAAGGCAGTGGTATAAACCGCCTCCACTCTGCCTCCACTGTGATTGTTGCACTTGATGAATTCGAGACACACTGAGACTTTATTTCTCTAGTGCAGTCAAAGGGCCGTAGAAAAGCCTCCAACACTTGTTTTTCCCGGCCGCAGAATCTAGTTGTGGTCAGGCTGTCACTACCTCCCTTGTCTTCCTCCCTAACGTGCTTCTCTGTGTCCCTCATTGCCTCCCCACCTCCCTGCTTCTCACACACCCCGAGCCAATCTCACAAAGGAATGAGAGGGAGGCGAGCAAACAAGCCTGTGGTGGTGCAGAGAGGGAGGAGTGCAGCACAAAGACATGGAGATGGAGGAAGAAGGGGAATGAGGTTGAATCTGAGGCTGTTGTGCCTCTAGGACCAAATCAAGAAAGTCCAGTGTGTGTGTGTGTTCGCTTGCCTACATGCATGAACATGTGCATGTGTGGCTGGCTCGTATGTGTTTGCGCGGGCACCAAAGAGCTTGTGCGGCTGAATATATGCATGTGGCTGGAGCTGTATTCAGTTTATGTGTATGCGTGCAGACTCAGCTCTGGCTGGCTCTGCGGCTCATCACACGCTACAGCCAACTGCTGATTACACAGCACTTGTTTTGTCCTCGCTCTACTCTGTTCTGCGACTATTATCAGCCCGGTAGCCTGCGCAGAATTAGATGGAGAGCTTTGTCTAACACACTGTTCCTCAAGACTCCACTTCAGCTGGTTTCTCCTTGGCTCTGTGCTGCAGAGGACACCTCTGCCTGCGTCTCGGTCAGACATTTGAGACCAACACTCCGCGCTCACTCCCTTGATCTCTCTATGGGGCTGAAGCCTGTTTACCGAGCCTGATGACATTATGACCATCAAGAGGGGATCAGTTCCGTTCCACTTCCTGTCTGGAGGCTCCCTGGTGTGTGTTTTGTGATAGTTTGGCATGCAGAGCTACATCGCCTCACTGATTCATAAGAGTTTCCTGCGCTGTGACACCATAGCATCAGGCGAGTGTTAGCAGGCCGTGACTTATTGTCTCAATGAGGAACTGATGAGTTGACGGATGCAAGCACAGCCCTGTGTCATTTGAGGGGCAATTGTGTCAAAGCTGATTACGCAGTAGTTTTGGACAGTTGGTGTCCATTTTCCAAGCAGGGTGATTGTATATCGGAGGGTGTTCCTGCTTCCTGCTTGCTGAAGGAACCACAGGGCTTAGTTAATGATGACAGGAAGGACAACGGGGGAAAGATAGCAGATTTCCTCTTGTGTTCATCGGGTTGGGAGGTAAACAATGATGGCAAATTGTGGGAGTAAATCACAGAATGTATTCAACAAATCCTGTAGTATCTTAGAAGACATATTATGTTACATTATATATGTATATACATTGCTGTTCACATGTGTCTGTAAAGCACAGTAGTAGTATAGTCGATGAAGAACCATCAGTGTTTACCTTGAAGAATAAACGATCCATTCTTTGTTGAAAGCCTTTGGTCCCAGGAGAGCTGGATGAGCGAAGGTCTGCCCTCAACTAGGAATGTCCTGGTTTGTGAGGCATGACGGACTGCAGTTTTTTTTCTACTCCCTTTCTCTGTGTGCAGCCTCTCAGTCACTCAATGGGCACCAGAGCAAAAAGCCTTGTGCACAAATCTAATCAAACCCATACTCCTTTAACCATCAACCAAGCCAAACATTCCCAAGGTGCAATTAATTTGTCTCCTGTCTGAGCCCCTCTGCTCTCGGTACTGCAGCGTTGAGTCACAGTAGCAGCCAAGCGCTGACAGGCAGTTCTGATGTTGCTCCATCCCATCGAGCACAGTTATCCGTTGCAGTACATGAGCTGAAACTTAAGTGATCAGGCTCCTAAAGAAGTTTATGAGAAAAGTGAGAAGGGCAGACAAGTCAAGTTAACCAGAATACTACCCAGCTTTTATGGTCTCTATAATTATCGACTGCATTAACCCCCATTTTTCTCTCTCTCTCTCTCTCTCTCTCTCTCTCTCTCTCTCTCTCTCTCTCTCTCTCTCTCTCTCTATCTCTATCTCTACCTTTGTCTGTCTACAGGCGCTAGCAGCCAATGCAGGCACAGGGTTTGCCGTGGCGGAGCCACAGGTGGCAATGTTCTGCGGAAAGCTCAACATGCATATCAACATTCAGACCGGCCGCTGGGTACCCGACCCATCTGGAACCCAGAGCTGCGTCGGAACCAAAGATGGCGTGCTGCAGTACTGCCAGGAGGTGAGTCACTGTGACACAGACACATCTCTAATCTCTATCCCATCCGTCTCAGCAAAGTGGTGATATTCAAGCGCCAAAGCCAGTTATAAAAGGGCAGAAACAAAGTGAGTTGTCATCATAGGTACAGCCAAGGAAATTGCTTTAGGGAGAATTGAAGGTGGGGTCCTCGTACGGAGGTGCAATTATCATTATTTCATTGTAGTCCATGAGCTTGACATGACAATGTTTTGGTGATGTGAGATTTACAAAAATATTTTGCTTTAGATGTAAATTTTAATATGTAATATTAATTTTATTTAAAGGTCCTAATTTTATGATATCTAGTTGAGTATTAAGTCTTACGACTGGCTGTCTAGGGAAAATGGACTGGAGTTTTATAAAGCACCTAGCTGATCTAGAGATCGCTCAAAGTGCTGTACACTGCATTTTGCACACACACACACACACACACACACACACACACACACACACACACACACACACACACATACACATGTATACATGACAGATGCTGCCATTAAATTCACACACACTCACGCTTACACCAATTTGGGTTCAGTATCTTGTACCCAAGGACACTTTGACACTTTGACTGGGGGAGCCTTCCGAATCGGGGATGACACCTTCTACCTCTAAGCCACAGCTGTCCCTATTCTATTTTGAAAAGTGCTGGCAATTTTTTTGCATTTAGTAACATTTAGTTGTTTTCCCCTGTTTTCAGTTTTTGGGATAAGATCAAATAAATGCCGCTAGATTATATCAACCCAATCTCACGGAAGTACCTTGAAATAGTCACAGAAAGTATTATATTTATTTGTGTACGTGGAATGCATTTTCCATTTTTTTATGTCGCCTAGCACTTTCAAACAAAACGGAAAAAACACGTCACTAGGTTTAGGAAAAACGTCACGAAGGCATCACTTCACAACAACACGTTGGGATGTGAACACCGGTCTCCTGGTTCAATGCCCTGTGTTTGTTTGACCCATTCACCTCCCCACTCGTTTTTCTCAGTGTGTAATACTACCTCACCAGCTCTGGCTGTTGCATAGACATGTGTAAGCGTTTAATTTGTGTGTCCACCCCGAAAAAGGATCTCGACTGACTTTACAGTAGCATTGTTTTTGTGGTGCCGACACGTAGTCGGGTCATTTCATGTAATTCTGTGTGACCGGGCAAATTACATTGAGAGGAATTGGCCACAAAGGTGGAAAAAGTCAGTTTTAATTTCACTGTGATTTGTCATGTGAGAGACTATTGAGCTGTTCCTGAAAGACATACATGATTTAAAGTATAGTGGTTGGCATTTCAATTAGCAGTTCCTGTAACTGTCATTTCCTCTAGCTGCTAGCTGTCTTTCATGACATGTTTTTCCATGACATGGATATTCTGGCTCTTAATGATCTGATCCTACTGCATCTCCTAAACCGAGTATCTCAGTTTATTATGCAGCTGTCCAAGAAAAAAACAGGGTTGTATATTTTCAAGAAGCCTTCCCCACAAGCTTCAGTTACATTTATTGATGACATTTTGATGGCATTTTGGGAAAGTGTAAATTGTGTGCTCTTTCATGGTCGAGCAGATGGCATAGAGACTATAAAGCGTGGTTTTAAGAATCCTATTGAAGCTCTACTTATCACCTCTCTCTCACTCTCTCACACACATACAAAATACCTCTCTCATTATTTAGTACCCACTCTCTGCCTCTTCTTCCAACAGATGTATCCCGAGCTCCAAATCACAAACGTGGTGGAAGCCAACCAGCCGATCCGAATTGAGAACTGGTGCAAGAAGGAGAAGAAGGTGTGCAAAGGACACGCCCACATTGTGGTGCCTTACAAATGCTTAGGTAAGCTTTTACTTTTATAAGTAGTTCAAGTGTCGGCGGAAACCACTTTGACGGCTGTAAATGACCCTTCATATCAAGTGTGTCCCATCCTCCTCTTCTATAGTGGTCCTTCATTCAATGTAGAGAAAGAATGCATTATGACACATTTTAGCTACAGGCAAAGAGTAATATCGGGTCTGATCCAGATGACTAATCCTTGCCTTCAGCTGCAGATTGAGCAGATCCCGGCTGGGTGGCAGCTAATGTGAATGGATGCCAAAGGGAGGGGCATTAGTGCTGGGGAGGCTTGTTGAGCAATAAAGCACAATCTTATTTCCCCCCTCAGACATTGGCCATAAACTCACACAGACACACAGGGTCAGCGAGAGGGAGGTCTGTGAGGAGGCTTGCTTTATTACTCCCCATTTCTCCATTTCGCTGTGCTATCAGACACACCTCTCTCCCTCCTTTGTCTCCTGCAGCCTCAATGTAATCACCAGTAGCAACATGGCTATATCCTGGTTTATTAAATGCCAGATACCGCCTCAGACTTTGCAGGCCACATGTCTCTGTGCTCCCTAACTTATAAAACCACAGCACACTCCTGCTGCCTCGGAGGATTGCAATAACAGAAAAATTCAGCTCTGAAACAAGACTCCTCTTTGTACTTGTCCAGCTATGTTAGGAAGGGAAAAACATCTTCCTCTCTGCTGCAAATACTTCACGGCACCCTTCCTCTGTCCGAAAGCCTCTTGCTGATTGAGTTGTGCCGCTTTCTGGGGGAAAAGCCATTAGCAGTCGCACTGGACTGTGAAATGGGCGACCATTCAAGAGCATTTTTGGCAAATGCAGAGAGGAGGCTTTTGGGAAATTCATGGGACAGCAAACACCACAACTGGAGTGGCTATTCTGTGGCTGAGACAGGAATACAGATGAGAAAAGTTGCAGAGTCGGACTCCAGTGTTCCCTCAGTTTTTTCTCATCTTACATCCTGAAGCTGTTTCCCTCTGACTACCTGCCACACCTGACAGCCTCTGACTTCACTGTGGCCGACTTTTGCATCTATCAACAAAACAAGACCTCTGATCCTGATTCAGCAACAGTGCCATGTAATTAAAAGAGTCAAATTACCTAATTGAATAGCTAAATTGCTTGTTCTTGCACATTGTTTGTCATCGTTGCTAACGGTCTATGCACTCAAATGTGCATCAAATTACAAAGGCCTTCTCGGCTGCTCTGCTGATTTGCAAATGAGGTGTCTGGACAGAGAGAACAGAGAAGACAGATGGAGAAGGAGCAATAAACATAAGGTGTTGGCGAGAAGAAGGCTATTGAGAGGGTTTCTGCTTAATTATGTAATGGAGCATGTAAGGGGCTTAATTTGAGGGCTCTGATCATATGCTACAAGCCACGGCAGGCCTCCGCCACCTCACCATGCCTCGCCTCTGCAGCTCAGTATTTGTCAGGCCTCTCTATCATATTAAGCGCGATGAGGTGTCCTTCTGAATTATTAATTATTCGTGATGTTCACATAGTGTTACAGAAAAGTGCACATCAGAGGTTCTGCCTTATATTCATCAGTGTACATTAATTATAGTAGAATCAAAAATAAATCAAATAGACCAAAGGGAGGTGGGCTGTAGCTTGAAGGATGTGATTAAAAGAGCCAGACCAGCACCCATGTCAAGTTAATAGGTCTATATGAATAATGGAAGCGCTCAGTGTAAAAAGGGAGAGATGGGTTATGTTGTATCCCATCTCTCCATGCAAAGGCTCAGTCTCAGAGCCACAATCCCTCCCTGTTCCCTGTCCCCAAACAATGGCATTGGAAATGAATGTGGTTTTTGTCCCATGGCACTTTAATCCCTGCAGCATGATGTCTTTGTCAAACAGCAGAGGATTATTTTGAAGACTTTTTTTCTATTATTATGTCTAGAATGGTGAGAACAGTCAGTGGCAGTTGTGTGACTTCTAAACTGTGGGGGAAATGTGCTGGGACAATACAGACTGCAGCTGCTTCTTGTGGAAAAAATGCATTTGTGCAAAAAACCTTTTCTGGGTAAATATAGATTTATATAGATCTTTCAAAAGAAATATTTTACATTTAGATTATCTTCCTTTGTGTATAGCTATTGCTGTTGGTAGCTATCAGCAATATATCACAGGAGGCTTATTCTTAGCTCTGATCTCAACCTTTGAGCTACTTTCTACCCTGTAGATTCTTTCAGTAACAAAGTTTCTTCAGGCCGTGTTTTGATAAGAATTGAATTTGGAACATGACACATACTTTGCTTTTCCTGTTGACTAAGCCTGTTGAGTTAATGAAGGTGCAGTGCACACAACGACAACTCCTGATATCATCAGAGGGGCTGGGTCTTGGGATTGTGAATAAGTTGATAATGGATACACACTCAGACTTGTTTTAAGAGCTCCACACCTCTGGCTTGACACACTCGTTTTGAAATGAGCCTGGATTTTAAATAAAGTTTTGTGGACAAAAATGTGATCACATTCCTTCTCAATTGTAAGATTGTGTGACAGTATCACATATTTAACCATATGTGAAAGGTTAGTTAAAGGTAAGACTTGGTACTTGAAGTGCTACAGTGTTGGTAAAGGCTCAGTGTTGTCTATGTTTTTAAATTGTTTGCTCAAATAAAATAAAAGAGATTAACATGAACTGGAACCCAATGCAAATGGTATTTCCATGATGCAACATCAACCTCCAGCTTCTTCCTGGTTTCAGTAACGTCTCCCCTATTTAGTCCTTTCATGGTGGCGGATCAGATGTCTTCTACTTTAAAGGTGCAATCCATGCTGCAAATGTAAGCAAAAGGGAAAAAAAAGGGAAAAAAAAAAAAGCACGAGGCTGGAACCTCATGTCATTCTCAAACTGTATGGCAAGGACTGACACTAGACAACAATTACATCTACATTAACATTTCAATAATAGTTTAAGATTTTTGATATCTTTAGTGTTAATAAATAAAAACTCAGTATTGTATGAGAAACGCACAATACAGATGTAATATAATCTATTACAGATTAAATCATTAAGTGCACTTTCATGTTCAGATCTCACACTGATTGCACTAAATTGAATTACAGCGGGCTTCCTTTGGAAAGTCCTTGAAACACAATAGCCGTGCTGCCGATGAGCAGATTTTGGTTGGTGCTTAATTTAATTCGCCGCCTCCCAGTACTGAAGGTATCATTGGTGCATCGGGTGTATTCTTACCTTCACACTCCCGAGATGCCGGCAAGGCAGCCAATTGTGTGGACTTGAGAGTGTTGGTGAGGGTGTCTGATAGGCGGAAGGTTAAAGGAAAGGCGGATGAATAGAGTAGGTGGAGAGGAGGTCACAGAAAAAGAGGAGTATATGCTCTCATACACACAATCACACACGCACAGAAGCACACCGAGCAGGAGTGCTTGCGAGGCACAGCTGCTCTCCAAACACCACCATCCATCACCCACTGCAGTGTGACTGCATATGGCGTCTGCTTGAGACCCAGTCTACTACCTCACAACCCAAGCAACCTGGGAAGGAGAGAGAGTGAGACAGAGATGAAATGAAGAGACGCTGTGTGTGTGTGTGTGTGTGTGTGTGTGTGTGTGTGTGTGTGTGTGTGTGTGTGTGTGTGTGTGTGTGTGTGTTTTCTCTGGGTGTGAAGAGAGGAGGGAGGGAGGTGGGCACCAGAAGACATTTTCAGATCCGTTTACTTCAGCAAAAGTAACAATAAAACCACGTAAAATTACTCTTTTACACAGTAAGCTATGCAATCAAAATGTGACTTATATAAATGTAAAGAATGATTCTTATTAACACTAAAAGCACACATGCAGAATGGACACTTTCAAAGTGTTATTTTATGTACTCTTTATTAATAATAGTAATATTTTATTATATTATGCTCTTTAAATGCCACAGCAAGCCAAGATGACGGTACATTTAGCTTAATATACTATTGGGTAGTTTAGGCAAGCTATAACAATGCATCATATTATATAATATCATATCTTAAACATTTCAAATTCTTAATTTGCAAAGAAAATATAGCTGCCAAATAAATGGAATAGAAATACAATATTACCCGCTAAAGTGTAGTGACTGAGAATGGGTCAGAACAACGTCCATTACAATCTTGATCCCATGGTGACCTTTTCAAATGTGTTGTTTTTTTTAATTAAAAACAACAACAATATAAACAGAAAAAGTGTAAATTGTATTATTTGACAAGCTGGAACCAAACAAGGTCTAGCATTTGCAATGACAACATGTGTAGCTGTATTCAAGTACAGTACTTGAGTAAATGTGTGAAGTCACTTCCCACCAGTGGTGGGCAGGAGAACGAGGGTCTGGGGGATGAGGGGGTTACTGTATCTCCTGGGCGGAGATGAGAAGCAGCTGCTGAGCCTTTAGCTATTTCCAGCTCTCTCCTCTTCCTATCCTACCCTTTCATTTTCCAAAACACTGCTTTTTCACCCTCTGCCGGCCTGCCTCGTCTGGCTCGTATGAAGCGATCCAGCAGCTCTGCCTCGGGCCGAGGTCCCAGCAAACCACTAAATGAGCAGTTATAGGACGGCTCCCAGCCCTCGCCGTGAAACCTTTAGACCCTCATTTGTGTGTTTTCAGTCCGCCCATTCCTCAGCCACTCGGCTCTGGACTTTGCCCCAAACTTTCTATTCATCCCTTCCTCTCTCTCCGCCTGAATTTCCATCTGTTTCTGTGTGTCTCACTGAGCGTCTCGTCACACTGCCAGCCAATAAGCAGTCGCTGTCCTTTTTAATCTTTCTTATGACCTCTGCACCATATGCTTACACACACGAAGGGTTTTCAACCAGCAACTATTCATAGGATTTCACAACCTTTCATATCATTTATTTTTCCCAAGATCTGCTTTCCGTCAGCTCGTTCTATGAATAAAACATCACCGAATTGAATTCATCAAGGAAATGATATCATTGACCTGCAGGGAGAGTACCTTAAAAGAGTCGGTGTGAAACCTGATTTTCTCCTCTGCCATTTTGATTGCAGAGTTATAGATTTGGCTCCAGAGCTGGGTTGAATCCCTCTTGGCTTCAGGTGCACTGGCAGATGTTCAAGTGTCAAATGCCCTTTCTGTTATAGTGCCGTAATGAAATGTAAAGGACCAGGCATCTATGAATTATTGAATCATGCCCTTTTTTCCCACTCCTCTCATCTACTATTCCTTTTTTTAGTCCCTCAAGACGCTTTATTGTTTATAACCCTGGCTCTGTTGTTAAGCAGTGACCCTGACAGGTCGGGTAATCTTTTCAGTTTTTGGACAGATTGCTGGTGTGACTAACCGGCGTATTGGTCCGTGTGATTTGCTGTTACAGTGGGCGAGTTTGTGAGTGACGTGCTTCTGGTTCCAGAGAAGTGCAAGTTCTTCCACAAGGAGCGTATGGACATGTGCGTCAGCCATCAGCAGTGGCACGGTGTGGCCAAAGAGGTAAGGAAGGAATTACTTCATAGGAAACAGTGGGAGGCTGAATGTCCGAGATAGCAGTGCAATGGAAAACAAACTTTGTGTGGGAAGAGGAAGTGTTCAGCATCAATTTGACCTTTAGAAATTAAACTCAAAAGATGTTTTGTCCCTTCTCGCTGTCATGTTGGCCACACTTTTATTCCTTTTCAATCGTTCTTATTCCCTCCTTAATATCTTTCCACCTGCCTCTGTGAGATGGTTCAGGCTGGCTGGGAGCCCTCACAAATCAGGTCCTAATCAGATTATTGTTTTGCCTGTAATACAGCTAATCCCCCATGGGTAGCTTCATAGCTGGCCCCTGGGGGCCACTCTGACGACGACAGTCTGCTCTTGTCTCTCCCTGCCTCGTACTTCAAGACTACTCTTACAAATCCAAATATCATCTGCAGCCTTAGATAGTGTGACATCCCAAACGACCTACATTCAATAACACATTTGTTACAGCCAAGCAATAACAAATGTTACCGATGGGAAAATCTGGGTTCGAAAAATGACTCCAAAACAATCTCATCTACCTCACCGACTGACTCTGAGTTCTTAAACAGGCAGTTTCTCAGCAGCCATCAGCTGCTATGTAAAGCACAGCATTGTTGAAAAATAGCACTTCAGTTAAAGGAATGCATGACATTTTGGAAGTGTGGCCCATTAATGGTTTTAGTCAGTATTTGACAAGAGAACAAGCTCCTCAATCATTTGTATGTTTGTATTCTGGTGGATAGATGCAAGAGACTAGCTAGTATACACCTGCCAAGATGGGTACACCTAAAAGATAACAAATGTTGTCTTTGACATTTAACATACGTAATAAAATAATGAAAAGTTATGAACAAGTAAACATTGGATTACCAACCAGGATGTTTTTCTGACTTTTTCTTTGACTTGAGGGTTGTGATGTGTTCATACTTCACAAACATTTGACTTCTTCATTCTTTACGTGAACCATGTTTTGTGCTTGGGAAAAGACAATGTAATTTACTACAAACTGCAGAGAATACTGTCTTCTTGCAGAATAAGATGCCACTTTTCAGTATTATTAGTGAAGACTTGAATAATTTGTGAAAATCACCACGTTTTAAATTCTGGGTATTTATGGTCTCTAATCTATACAAAACAAAAGCTAAGAAACATTAATGTAGGAAGTCATTAATATCACTTGACTGGAATTAAACTTCCACACTTTCCTCCCACCGTGACTCCCACTCTCTTCCATCTGTCGACGTTGTCCTTTCCCTTGATGAATAAAGGTTAAACAAATGTCAAAGCTACAGTTGATACGTAGTGAGAGGCCTAGAAGCCACAGCAGCGTCATCAGTCTGGAGCGCCTGTACCCATGTTCAGTGGATATCATCTCTAGCTCTCTCCTTCCACCCTGTCAGGCCTGTGCCAAGAGCTCCACGGTGCTGCACAGCTACGGCATGCTGCTGCCCTGCGGCATTGACAAGTTCCACGGCACCGAGTACGTGTGCTGCCCCTCCTCTCGCGCCGTGGATTCCGCCCCACCTTCCTTGTCTTCCCAGGAGGACGAGGACGAAGAGGAGGAGATAGAGGATGAGGAGATTGACGTAATTGACGAGACCGACCTGGGCGACGAGGATGCCGTCGAGGACAGGTGAGCAGTCTGTGGTTCTGTTCCTGATCAAAGGCATGTCCTTGAAATATTGCGAGCGTGATATCCTGTCTCTTGCGAAGGGCAGGTATTACTGGCCATCTGGATGAATTAAAGTGTCTGACATTGACCTATGGCAGCTGCTCTGACTTGTTTGATAAATCACTCCTCGTCCTGGCCTCCATCCCTTCACTCAATCACCTCCGCCTCCCTCTCTCCCTTCCTCAGTGAGACACCAGCGGATGTGGAGCCGACACATAAGGAAGAGCCAGTGGACGAAGACGAGGAAGATGAGGAGGAGTACCACTATGTCTATGAGGACGAGGAGGCAGAGAAGGAGGACGAGTATGAGAAGAAAGAGAGCAACAAAATGTCAGAGAGCCAAGATGAGGACAAGACTCTGCAGGAAGTGAAAGGTTTGTAATGAGTTGTTTTCAATTATCATGTACTGCCCTCTCTCTCTCTCTCGCTCTCTCTCTCTCTCTCTCTCTCTCTCTCTCTCTCTCTCTCTCTCTCTCTCTCTCATATGGGCTCTTTGCCTGCCACTTAAATATAATCAAACCTTTTTAACTTTTAATCTATAGGCAGTTATCTCTAAATCTCAGCCAGATTGTAATTAGTTAAGTGTATGCATCAGCAATACCCCTTTCTTCAGCTCACAGTGGACACTGGGATGCACTGTGCTGCTTTATCAGAATACAAAGACAAATACAAAGCCTTATTTGTAGCCAGTTTCTGTACATGTGCGAAAAGAAGTTGCTCCAGTACTTATTTACTTTGTTAAATCATATTTGTAGATGTAGCCGAGGTAAGGAGTTTTTATTGGTATTTTTCTGAGTGTGTTAGTAAGTGAGACTGGAATGAAGTGCTGCCCCTAGTGGCCGGACGATCTAACAAGCTGTCCCCTGGCAGCGGTGTGCACCCTGGAGGCTGAGACTGGCCCCTGCCGTGCCTCCATGCCCCGCTGGCACTTCGACATGAGCCAGAGGAAGTGTGTTCGCTTCATTTACGGGGGCTGTGCCGGCAACCGCAACAATTTCGACTCAGAGGAGTACTGCATGTCCGTGTGCAAGCGCCTGAGTAAGTCTCACCAGACAGAGGCTGGTTTGACAGCACCCGTCTCTCTCTCTCTCTCTGTTTGTGTCTTTGCTGCAGACTCTTCACTTCAGAATAATTTAGGTATAATCTGTCACTGATTTATAAGCAGAACACCTGTTCTGCAGCCTTCAGCTTTTACTCATCAAATCACGACCGCTGGTGTTACCATGTCACCTCCACAACAACCACTGAATTCACTCAAGATCATTTTAATTTCCTATATTATTCCACTGATACATTAAGTGCTTCCACCAATGATCATTCAGTATCATTACAATGTGTTTCTTTTCTTATAGAAAATGTTGAATGTTGCTTGCATGTTTCTTGCTTTTTCAGGGCAACAGTTCTAAACTCACATATTTATTTAAAAATGTATAACAAAGTTTTAAATTCCCATTTAAATCCAGAAGCATATTTGGTGTTTTCACTTGATAAATAACTATAATATATGAATAAAATGTCACTTAGCATCCAGATACTCATACTCGTTTTCATTTATGCCACACACTGGCTCATTAGTTTGAGTTAATTCTCGACTAAACTGGAACTGTTGTTCAATGCTAACTATATCTGGCAGAAATAAATGAAGCCTATTTCAGAGATATCTATTTTAAAAGAAGTGTGTTCATATCAATGTGCTATTCCATTGAATTATTGCTCAGATTCATATTCTTCTTAACTTACCATGCAATATTTATTCATGATTCTATACATTTTAGACGATTGTGTCAATGTCTGGCCAATGTCTTGTACAGCTGCCTTTATGTGTCCCAAGTTACTCAAAGTAATACATCGAACAAAGTATGTTTTTTGTATCTTGACGCCCAACCGTCACAACTACTACCTTTCAAGAAAGTTATCAATTGGGATACAAAAGTAAAATTCAAATTTAAGTAAAAACTCCAAAAACACCAAATAACAAAAATATGACATTCTTCTTCCTTCTTATTTTATTCTTTAGTCATATGCATGCAAGAGTTTTGTTTTATTCTGTTTACCTGTCACTGTTCTCTCCTGCCATTCATTTCTTGTTTCTGTCTGCCTGTAAACCACCTGTCTGTCTGCCCGCTCACAGAGCACTGCCACTAGTTTTGCTAAAACCCCCCAACATGTGTCAGAAATCACCTTTTTTTTGTGCACCTTACGATGACTCGCGTATCATCAGTTCAAGCACAGTTCATGGACAAAACCACTTGGTCTTTTGCACGTCAGAAAATAAAAAAAATCGTAGAAGCTGCAAAGTAAAGGTCAGAGCACGAGCGATGCGTTTATCCGTTAACCTGTGCCTCCTGTTTTTGATGGTGAGGTGAAACGATGAGGTCTCTTCCTGTTTGCGAGCCTGGAGCGTGATCGTTTTTGTGAGTTGCAGCGGCGCAGGGAGTGAGTCCTGCGTGACTGTATAGCGAGGAACCCAGAACAGAGCCCTCTGGCTTCGCCCCAGATGACCCAGCCATCAAACACAGAGATATTTCCATTAGTGTTGGAGGCACAACTTGTCAGCAGAAAGCCAATGGGAAGATGAAAAGAATTCAAAAGGAAAGTCTGTCAGATTCTTTTACATTTATCAGAGTTACTGAGGGTGGACGAACGCCAATGAGAGCAGTGCTTCTGTGAGGATGTTTGTCCAACTTCAATCTGCCTTTTACTTTTAACTCTCTCTCTCTCTCTCTCTCTCTCGCTTCCCAGTTGTCGTTCTGTCTTTGTCTTTCTCCCTACTTGTGTCTGCCTCTCTGTCTGTATCTGTGTTTGTCCATCTGTCTGCATGACTGTCAGTTTGCAGCTCTGACCACTCACCATCTGTTTCTGAATTTGCAGCCATGCCACCGACTCCTCAGCCCACCGATGATGTGGACATCTACTTTGAGACACCAGCCGACGACAAGGAGCACAGTCGCTTCCAGAGGGCCAAGGAGCAGCTTGAGATCAGGCACCGCAACCGCATGGAGAGGGTGAGTTATCGGGTCGAGTTGAGGACACCGTTCCCCTAATTAAAGAGGCAATATGTTTTTGCAATTTGTGTTACACAATATGAACATAATATGAACAACCATTCAGGAACAGGTCGAATTAACAGGTGTGTTGCTTTAGCAGAGCTATTCTTCAAACTTCACAGTAGAAATAGAAGTTGAGGTAGTGTTAGCACTGAACTGATAAAGCGGCTTCCTAAAGTATTTAGAGTCCAATTGCAACATTGTGTTCAATAATGATTGAGAGTCGCTTCCGCTTTTCAGGACTGAAAAACAAATTCGTTAAAAGCTTAAAATAAGCGTTTTGGAGTGCCGCTGAGAGGAGCTTCTCCCTGAGAGAATTCAGGGCTAAATAATTGAGCTAGTCGGTTTGCTCGCTAAATATTCCTTTGTGCAATGGAAGGCTTTCTTTTCCGTCCATCTACATTTACAAAAAACACTGTTGGATGCACTTTGAGTGAGCAGCTGCATTAGGAACACCTTATATCTGGCTTCATTTCGTCTCACTCCAGGTAAGAAAAGAGTGGGAAGAAGCTGATCGCCAGGCCAAGAACCTGCCCAAGGCTGAGAGGCAGACATTGATCCAGGTAAGACACTGATCCTTCCCCCCGGGAGTCCCTCCTTTGTCCCTTTGTTTGGGTGAGATATGACGGCTTAGGTCCCTCACTCCCTGCGCCATTAAATATCCCTTTTCCCCGGCTGCTCTATCTTTATCACTCAAAGGCTAAATTAGAGCACAGTCTGAATGAGGAGACTTCTAAATGAGTCTCCAACTCTCTTGACAAGTCTGAGAGGCGACATGAGTGAAACCGGGAGACGTATTTATTCCTTCCTCTTTCTCTTTTTCTTTTTTTTTAGCACTTCCAAGCCATGGTGGAGTCCCTGGAGGAGGAGGCTGCCAGCGAGAAGCAGCAGCTGGTGGAGACTCACCTCGCCCGGGTGGAGGCCATGCTGAATGACCGGCGTCGTCTGGCCCTGGAGAATTACCTGGCTGCCCTGCAGGCCGACCCCCCCAGGGTAAACACCACACACTGGCCTCTGGGTTCATCTTTTATCCTCTCCTCACCTCTCCACCTGTCTCTTGCTTTTCCCTCCCCTCAGTTTATGTGCAAACACATTCTCCCACACACACACACCTTTTTATCAGACAACACTTAAACCGTACACTACTTATGGCCTGTGGCTAATCTCATACCTTGTCAAAAGACCTTCTGTCCACTGGCAATTCATCATGAGAAGGTACTGCTGTATCCAGAAAAATGCACATCCCAAAATCCTCCAGGAGCACAAAGTCAATCACATTTGAACCCACAGCTATAATCTCTTTTTTTTTTTTTTTTATAGTCCTCTAACCTAATAGTCTTTTGAGCCTTGTGGCTTCTCTAACTACCAGTGTTGGGCTTGTCACCCAAAGAGGACTAAAATATTGATATTTCAAATGTTTTAACCTGACCTGTAGTAAATTATAATCCTGCTTCTGTTACACCTCAAAAAGTGGTAATTGCATCGTCTGTGGTGTGAAGATTGTATGTCATGTCATATAACTGATTTCTTTTCCATCCCATTTGACTATGTGGGGGAAAGAAAATGATTATAGTTATTTTTCATCTCAAGTAGCGCATAATGTGCTCACTACTAAGTGGTTTTTCGGGTCATATCGTTTTATCCTTTCACGGTTTATTAGCTAAAATCAAATAAACCTGAAATCTGAATCAAAACATGTCAAGAGAGTGAGAACAATAAACATCACTTTGAGAGCTATGAAATTGGAAGAGAACAATTGATTGATACGAGAAGAAACTATCGTCATCACTGTATATCGACACAAGACCTCATACTGATGTCTCTGAGAGTCAGTATTATACAGAAATGTTTTTTAAACCACCCCTCTTCTTCACACTCCATGTCCCGCTCAGCCCCACCGCATCCTGCAAGCCCTCAGAAGGTACGTCCGCGCAGAGAACAAGGACCGCCAACACACCATCCGCCACTACCAGCACGTCCTGGCTGTGGATCCTGAGAAGGCTGCTCAGATGAAGTCGCAGGTCAGTGTTTTATCCAAATTTTACTTTGGTGAAAATGGCCAGGGCCCGAGGGGACGTCTCGATGTTGCTTGTTTTGTCCAATCCATCCATCAAAAATCCAAAATATTCCATGTACAAAGAGAGAAAAGCATAAAATCCACACATTTGATAAGCTGTAACCTGCCAATTTATTATCTCAGATGTATACAATTATTTTTTTATCTGTGTGAAGTCCTCGGTCTTTATAGTTCAATTTGGTTAATTGGTACCTTGCAAGAATTTTATGTTTTGCATCATTCCTACGCTAGTTTCCACAAACTGTATGAGAGGCTCATGCAGAGTCGCTCAACCTCCTCCACTCCTCCTATTCCTGCTCAGACAGGGGAGAGATAATGATGTTTCAACCTGCGCCTCTGCCCTGTTTCTAAGTGTGTAGGAGGTAGAAAGAGTGTGTGTTTCTCTGAGTTGAAGCCCAGGAGCCCAGGGGAGGGCGAGTGTTTCATTCACTTAAGCCTCAGCTGAAGATTAACATTGCGCAGGTCTTGTATAATGCTGGACTCTGAGCCGCTGTGCAGGGATTTGGCTGGAAGCCCCTCTGTTAGATGTACTCGCCCGTTTGTGTCAGAGCCCTTCGACACCATTTTTAGTCATCCTCCACCATTAGAGATAACACAGCAGATGGATGAAACAGCATTGTGAGGAGGGGAAGGGACCAGAGGGTTACTATTTGGATGAATCGTAGGCTCTGGGAGCCTCTGTGCTCAGTTATGGGAAGCCAATCTCTATTGCCGGGCTCTCACAGTGTTTACTTGTAAAGCTCCTGTGTATTTCTTCCCCCAGCCAATCCTTCAGCATGTTCAAATCTGCATTTTCAGGTTTGCAACTGTTTGTGGATTTGACATTTGACTTAGAAGTGCATTACACAAAGACTCCTTTGTAAATAACGCTGGGCGTTATGTAACTGTGTTATATGGCTTTCTGGGCTCAAGAGGATTCTTTGCTTTCATAAAAGCATGCTTAGCTTAGGAGGGGTTTGTTGATGCATTGATATCTCTACTCCAACACTGGGACATGTAATCTTCATAATGAGGATTGTTTGTTAAACATCAAGGTGAAGGTGCCACAAGGGATGAGTCGTGCAGGGGGGAAAGGTGCATTGTTGCCATCTGTTGTCGGCTATGGAGCACTGCAGCAATGTGTCTGAAGATTAAAACAGTCAATCATCATAGTGGGAAATAAACACCAGCTACCTGCCAAGAGCTGGTCAGCTTTTTCAGTGGCTGGTAGTTGTTCCTATTCTGCCAACCACTTTGGCAGCATAAATGTGGAAATGTTCTTCCTCTCTTAACATCATATTGCGAGTAGAAACCATATTTAGGAGACTGGAGAATTTTTGGAATACATCAAGTTTTGTATCTGCTCGATGAAAAGAGTTTGCTGTTTTACTCAGAGTGTCCTGGTGTTCATTGGGACTGACAGGCAGTAGATCCTGTCAAGTCAGTTCAGAGACTCAAGCCTGATTTGAATATCACATGCAGCAACTTGTTTTATGTCTGCAAGCTGGCTGGCTGCGAGCGAGTCTGAGTTCATCTTCAAAAAATATGCTCTCAAGCGGAAAGCACAGTTCTGACGGTTCTGGTTACATTTGTGAACATGTGCCACTCTCTCGCTGAGGAACATTTATATTCTGGTCAGAGAACAGCTCGCTGTCTGTCCTCACATTTGTGCTATATAGTCATTCATTACCTATATGCAATTGATTTTTCTTGGTTGCACCGATTAATAACAATTATATTTGTTTTGTGTGACATCAGGGCAATGGCTGACGTTGTTTACTAAATGAAGAATTGACATGCATAACAACTTCATTATCTGCTGTGTTGTGGTGTTGTTATTTATATTTTTGTTTCGTTTGTATTTTCTCTTCCGCCCGTTTCTGAAGATGAATTTCAATTTTCTCACATGCATTATCTCATTGCACCATCATGTTTTTCCTGCTTCTCAGCCAAGACAAGAAAGCCAAGAATCTATTAGGTGACAAACCGTGTATCCTCACCAGTAAACCAATAAACTCAAGAGAATTTCAGTGGGATTTTCTGGGATAGGTGTTTATTTTCTGATTTATTAGTCTTAGCTTTTGAATACTTTCTGTTGTGATGAATGTTATATTGTAATAGTTGACAAATCACTCTGAAAGTAGTTGTCCTTTGATTAGTGTTGTAAGTATTAGTATTCAGTTAATGGTTTTCTCATATGCCATAACATTATTCGTCAACCATTTTAATGAATGATTCATAATTTTACAAAACAATTCTGGCTTCTCCAATAGATGGATTTTCTGCTTTTCTCTATGATCTATCATTATAAACATAATATTCACTATAGTTCAGACAAAAGTGGACCTGGAAAGAAAAAGCCCTGGGCTGTGGGCCTTTCCCTGTTTTATGGCATTCTCCAGACCAAACAATTCATCCATTAATAAATAGAATTAAGTTTGATCTAACATGACAATAATTTGCTACAGTCTTGGGTGTAAATGATAACGTTGTACATCAAATGTTGATCATTTTGTCTTTTGTTTTCAATTATCCATGAATTATTGTTGTTATCATAAAAAGACAGAAGGATTCTGGTTACATGACACCCTCTTTGTCTGTTTTTCCAACACCAGGTGATGACCCATCTGCGTGTGATCGAGGAGAGGATGAACCAGAGTCTATCTCTGCTCTACAAAGTACCATATGTGGCCGAGGAGATTCAGGATGAAATTGGTGAGTCGTATTCAGTCAGAAGCCCCAAGGCAGCTCGGAGGAGGGACAGCATGCTGTAATAAAAATGAAGTGAAATGAAAACAGTGATGGAATTCGAACATGTGCCAGACAGATAAAGCCAATACATCACATTTCCTCTGACCCTGTCTTCTCCGTGTGCAAAAAGAAACACAAATATAGCTGGAGACTCGTAGACAGGCTTTAGCGCTGCCTGGACACCAATTATCATAGACACAGCGAACAGCATTGTCTTTTTCTCAGTGTGAATTTGTGCGAGGAAATATAATACTGCTCCGCTAAGTTTTTAGGGTCTCTGCTAACCCACCAGCTCTCGTTTTTGCAATTAGATCTAAAGCTGGAAACTGTTTGGAATGTATTTATCTCCAGTGTTACAATTTAAGACGTGTTTTAGTAATTTGGTATTTTGGTTCATTAAAAGAACCATGGCATCATGGTGTTGCGGCGCAGATTAAAGTGGAGCGGGTGCAGTGACAGAACTGGGTCACAGCTTCCACCATGCAACATCCTGGTGGGAGATGTGCAGATTTACACGGAAAATAGCTCTCAGAAACATAGTAATTGGTAGTTAGCAGAAATGGGAACAGACGTCTCTTGCAGCAGCAGCTCTGTTCACAATAATTGGTGAAACTAATCATTTTGCACATTGCTGCCATGTCCCACGCTGACAGGCCATCTCATACTCTGTCATTTGCCCTGTTCTGCAGACGAGCTACTCCAGGAGCAGAAAGCTGACATGGACCAGTTCCTGTCGTCCATCTCTGAATCACAGCCGGATGTCACCGTGTCATCAGAGGAAAGCGTGGAAGTCACCGTTTCCGAGGGCAAACCCTACCGGCCCTTCCAGGTCACATCCTTGGGGTCCCGTTTAGAGCCGGAGGGTGAGCAGCTCCAGCCTCACACACAGTCACTAGCAGCATCATGAACAACACTGTGGCTGTGTGGAGGACAATAGGGCCAAGCACATAAGTCTCTCTGGAGGAGATTGGTGATGAAGCGCGCCAGAACTATTGCACAGTTAGCGAGAATAGTTTACAATGTGAAGCCATGGGTTTGGCCTTATCTGTGCAGTTCCCTGTGGCCTTCAACGGAGCACTAGTGTAGTGCAGATCAATGTGCAAAGCCTCAGGCTTTGGTGCTGAGCTGGAGCCAAAAGCTTTTGGGTAATAAACGAGCAGTTATGGCTCTCGTCTTAGTCACATCTCTGCCAAACAAAAGATTGAATACTCAACAAGAGAGAAAAAGTGATGGATCGAACGCTTCCAGCGAGATGGAAGGCAAATTACAAGTAAATGAGGAACTAAATAAGGAACATTTGATATACATGCCAACACCCCAGAGGGCTTAGACCGAGCCAGCCAATTTGGATATTGCTCCCTTTTTTTGGTTCCGTCTGGAATTTATTTTTCAGACTCTTTCCTGCTGGACTCTTTTATTATTCAATTAACACAGCTTGATAATCCTGCCTTTTCTCTTCTCACCTAAGTTAACTCTCTTCTCTCCTTCCCCATTTCTTTTCTTTTTTTCTGTTGCTCATTTCTAACGCCAAGGCGACCTATCAGACTCCCCACGTGCCTTCAAGAAAGGTTGGTGCCTCTGTTGCGTCTTGTTTTTCTGCAGCCCCCCCACTCCTTCCTTCTCCCATCTTCTTTTTTGTTCCACCGCTCTTCTTTCCCTTGGTGGAATTTGGGATCCTCTCTCTCCCACCATTTCTATTTTATCAAAAGCCATCTAGTGGTTTATTTTCTACTTCTGTTTTTCTTTGATGACTCAAATGGGCTGCGTGGTTGAGTTTCAGTTGCTCATTTGCTTTTCATCATACTAGGATTATCACATCATGCTGAATAGCAAAGTAGTGGTAGAGAACGGTCCCAGCCAGCTGCCCCTCTCTGAGAGACTCTTCAGTCGTGTGCTCGCTGTCACCCTGTCCGCAGTGTATTTGTCAAACCACCTCGCTTAATTATTCCTCCTCCCGCACATTCATTCCCCTCATCAGTCGCCCTCTTTCTGACAGGAGCTGTGTGATTTAGTGGCCCTGTCTGAGGCTCAGTGTTTCCGCTGCTGACCCACGGCCCAATCTTAATTGGCCCAATTTGTCCTCTAAAATCTGAGACAGGGATGTGGTTACCTCACGTGTTTGGTCTGATCTAGGCTTAACTCTGTGATCTTACTCAGTGAACACAGAGACACCTTCCACTGGCTGTTGACTCTAAATTGATGCACAATCTCCTCCTGCTATTTTTTCTTTTTCCATAGAACTTTGTCTCTTTACTGCTCTTTTTGCATTTATACTAGTCCAACATTACAGTGATAGAAAACAAGAGTGAAAAGCAGCAAAGGTTTCAGCATTCGGACCCAGTGAATATTTGACACGTGCCTATAAATGCTTAATTGTCGATTAATGGACGGATTGTTTCAGCACTTTTTCAAATCCGTGCAGACGAGAGGTCACATTGCTCCCGTAGAGGTCACTCCCATTGTACTGTGTGTTATTGTGGCTCGCTACGACACTATGTGCAGCCTGCAGTCCCATCTGATAACCTGCCAGAGTTTCAGACGTCACTCCTGCTTGAGTGAGGACCGCAAATACACCTCTTTGTTTCTCGTTTACTCCAAAGGCAATTGTACTAATCTTGAGCGTCTGGCATTGGCTGAGCAGCAACAGCAGCAGACAATAAGGCGACGCCAGACTCATTGCTGCTGTCCATTGCTCAGCAGGACCCTGCCCTCACTACCCTGTTTGCTCTCTCTTCTCTCAGTTCATGATTTATTCATGGAATATCTGGTGTGTGTGTGTGTGTATATTAATAGATCCTATGCTTATTCCAGAACCATCAGTCGAACATGCATATTTGGTTTAGCCACTCACTGAAACCCAAAGTTCTTTGTTAACTATGAAGCATTTGTAAATGAGAAACTACGGCGATGCAGAGTTTTGACCATGAAATTGGAAATAAGTGAGGAATACAAAATACCTGAGTGACCCTTAATTGTTTAGGAGTGTTTCATTTAATTAGTCAATGGCTGTTTATAGAGCAGCTTTATGCGAATCACCAATTTGAGAGGGCTTTTGTAGAAAATGTTCGTCAGTGTCATGTTGGCGTCACAGTGCTCACACTGTGCAGAATGGAAGAAAGGGCTTTGTTGTCCACAGTGCACTCAGGAGCCTGACGCGACATTTGTGAGGAGACGAGCTGGATATCTATGTGCAGCTGTCCACCATCAATACCACCATCCCTGTTTGTTTGTTTGTTTCGTGCTGCTCTGCTGTTATTGACTGCGCTCCTTCAACTCCTGCAGGCTCCGCCATGTCTGGATTAGACGGCCTGATCGGTGCTGAGGAGAGAATCATCAACAGCAAACCCAAAATCAGCAACAATGTGGTAAGAGCTTCGCTGCCACTTTTATTATTCTGTTTGTGCCTCAAAGATTTTTTTTAACTTTCCAACTTGCTCAACATGTGAACTGAGAGCAGCATTGTTAAAGTCGGATCAATTCTGTCAAGATATATAATTGTATTTCCTCCGTTTTTCCTCTAGACAGTTTCATTTCATAACCTCGACCTCAGACAGAGGCAATGGAGCTGATGATTGAGTTATTAATTAGTGCATACAGCGCTTTCACATAGCTCTCTTAAATTCAGCTTTTAATGAGACAGATTATTCCAGTGACTATGTTGTCATAGTTACAACTATCTCTAACTGGGCTATTTGCATGCATCCCTTTGGCTTCCGCCAACCGACCCTCATTCTGATCAACTCCACGCTTTGTTCGTCAGTCATCGCATGCTACCTTCCTTTGCCAGACACGCTATTCCTCCTCTTGGATTTTCAAATTATGCTTGGCTGCAGAATGCGTGCTGTGTTTCGCATGCTAATCCAACACCCATCTGCAAAGCTGTGTATTTGTGTGTGCATGTGTGAATATGAGTCGTGCACGTTTTTGAATGCATGCATGTTTCTTTTTTGGAAGTGCCAGTCTTCTTGGACGGAGCAGTCTGGCGGTGACACCGAAAATGGTCTTATTGTGATAAAAAACTTGTTTTGTTGTTGTGGGGAACAGACTCTGGACTGCTCTGTCTCTGCTAACAGCAGATCTTTAATTCTGCCTCTGAACACACCCACTTCCACGCACAGCGTATTTTCTTCTTCAGATGAGAGCTCTCGGTAATGAGTGGCTGCTTAGAAAGACATGTTTACTGTGTGCCGAAATGAGAGTCTGTTGTTGATGCTTGCAAACCCCCTCCCTCTCTACTTCTAGTCTGTCCGAGACAGCTCCAAGTGTACCATCACCCAAACACAGATAATCTTTACAGTTTACTTCGCTGCACATTCACACCCTCTCGCTCTCCGCCTGCCTATCTCTCTCTATATCTCACACACACTGTGGTGAGTGTAACCTGGGCTCCCCTGTCTGTGTTGACAGGTGATTGATGAGTCTCTGGATGTTAAAGAAGTGGTTTACAGTGCAGAGAGAGTCAGCGTTATGCATGATGATGAGCTGGTGAGTATAGCGGTGCCCTCCACAGGGCTCTTTGGGGAACTGTAGTCATCAGTAGTGGGGAGAGGATGAAAGGAGGAGGGAGTGTGCAAAGATAATAGCTCTGCAGCTGAATTAAACATTAAAAACACAGATTGGGAACAGATTAAAATCCCCTCTCTTGTTTTTTTTCTGTTCAGGCTAATATGTTTTGGTTATTTCTGCATGGGTGCATGTTTGTTATGTGATTGTATATGAATGTACACATTTAAATCTCAGTGACATGATATGATGAATGTTAATCCACACAAACTGAGTGTGCTCAGTTTATGTGTGAGAATGAGCAGTAAAAAAGTCTGCATATGATTAGTTTGTGTCATATGTGTCAGATTACATTGAAGATGAGTGTAGGTGACTTGTGTGTTTTTACTGAATTGGCCAAGATATTCCACGATCTTCCACAAAGACACATTCATGCATGTGGACACACTATCACAAGTCGATCATTTCTTACATTGGCTTATGTTTTCAAGGGAAATTATTGTATTTGTCAACCTGGGTGCTAATCTTATGTCTTTGCATTATGACTATTGACCATGATAACAATTCACTCATCGACTCCACTGGAGATATTTGGGAACACAGATTCCAGCAGGAACAATATTGATCAGATTAGAAGTGCGAGCCTATTGCAGCTTTGCAAAATGACCTTGCAAATAGTTCTATTTAAGTCAGACTGAAGTCAACACAGATAACTGTGCCTTGAGAGTCCCTGTAGCTGTTGAAGGGAACAGCACAACGAAGCAGATCCACGTCATGCAGGTTAGAGAAGTAGCAGCCGCGAACACAAGGAGATAGTTTGTGTCAGTGAGTTTCCAAATTACAAAAGGGAAATGTTAAATGTGGTCATGATAATTACGTTATCTACTTATCGTACTAAATATGGACATGACCTCAAGGGTTTTAGACTTGGGCATTGCACAATTGTATTAACCGAGCTGAGAGTCCCATGTTTTATTTCCTTAGGATATTTATGTATTTATTACAGAATTCAGTGAATTACTCTTTGAAAGCAGCTACTCACATTATTTTGCTTTTAATTTAGCATCATATCAGTGGCAACATTTATTTCAATTATTTCTGGAAAATAGCGCCCAACAAAAGTACTTATTGTGACAGGCCTAAATGTTGTTATCAAAGTTGTCATGCTCCTTGGTCATAATGAATATAAAGAATAGAAGAAGAATAGTTCACATTGATTTTTTTAGATGCTGAAGCTTTATTAAAAATGGTCCCATAGCAGCAGGATAACAAAAACTTGTCCATTCAGCATAAGAACATGACCTGATTGAGGTAACGACTGTAGTATATGTGTACGATGTCTTCATTATAACAGCAAAGATAACTGTGTATTGCTTCAGTGGTTAGCTGCACATGTATTGTCTCCTCACTGTTGCTCTCTCTGTCTTCCTCTTACCCATTTCAACCTGTTAGGAGTCCTACCGCCCCCTGGGAGAGGACTTCAGCTTCGGCAGCAGTGCACTGATTGGCTTGCTGGTGATCGCGGTGGCTATAGCAACTGTTATTGTGATCAGTCTGGTGCTTTTGAGGAAGAGGCAATACGGCACCATCAGTCATGGCATCGTGGAGGTAAGCCACCTGGCATTTGCAGCAGAGTGTGAGGATTTGGGCGGTGGTGTGAGCCGCACACACCAGTGCTCTCAATGAACTGCTGTCTGTCTTATTTCAAGTGTCAGATTCACATTACATGATCAGGGGTTATGTAAATAAAGCATCGGGATCATCATGCAAGGCACATTCGATTATTGACCCTGCAACATTTGCATCCAACACACAAAGCATGTGTTAGTGTTTTCTTTCCATGAATAAGTCAACCATTAAAAGAGTGTTGTGTGTCTGTCTCGCAGGTTGACCCCATGCTAACGCCAGAGGAACGCCACCTCAGCAAAATGCAGAACCATGGTTATGAAAACCCCACCTACAAATACCTGGAGCAGATGCAGATCTAACCAGAGCCCACAGAGGGCGCTGCAGAGTCTGACAGAGGACAACAACCAAGGGGAAACATACTACTGACCAATAACACATGCTATTGTTAAAATCATCTGCATACATCCAAACTCCATTTACTGGTTTGTTCAATAACAATCCTTAAATAATGCTACTACTTCTACTACTGCTACTATTGTACTATAGAGCTCTTTTTGATCATGTTTCTTTTGAGAAGGTGATGTATCTGCCATTTTGCATTATGGAAAATGTGATTCTGCAGATTTCTTTGTAATTATCAATACAGCTTTCTCCGATCAAGGTGTATAACATTTCTTCAGACATTTTCTTTATTTTTTAAAGTGAAAGGCAAATCAAGCAAAATGTAGATGTTTTTGAGTGGCCATCATCAAACCAGCATACCAGACACTTAACTTTAGTTTCCCATCATGCAAGTGTCATTCATGCCGTTTCTGATGGTTTCCTCAAAAAGAATTGGTGTTTTATTTTGTTCTTCTTCCTCTCAATAGATTGCTTGTATATGAAGGTTCTTTGTACCGATTAAAATGTATAGTGAAACAACAAATGAGAAAAAAAAATGAAATCATGAATTATTTACTTTCCGTTCTTTGTTATGATAACAGAAAAAATATACATATACAGTTCAAATATATATATAAGAATAGATGTTTTTATTCCGCCTTTTTTTTCCCAGGAAAGAGGTTTTGAGTTGGTTTAGGGTTCTTAGCGTAGTGGTGATGAGTTGTGTTTGCAGGCACACTGTTAGACAGAGTCGGAGAAGGTGAAGCTGTGCACAGACCCCCAGCTCAAACACATCACAAAAAACCTACTCTGACCCCTTACTAAGTGAATGTGATGATATATCCCCTCCTACACACAAACACAACCTTTTATCAAAAGGAAAACAGTATAAATCGATAGATTAATTAATACCTATTGATGTTACATAGTTGAATGTATCTTTTTTTTCATACTTTGTATCTGACCGCTTCCTATGAGGCTTTGATTTGTTATGCATTGTCACAAACACTGTGACAGCGGGCGATGACATGCTACAAACAAGTGCTTTTTTATTTGTATTATTCCTGCACAAATTATCTGAAGCAAAAACCAAGTACCAGAAAAACTGCTCTGCAACATGCTTTGGGGATAATGTACACACAAGTTTTTGGAACAACTGTTGGCTTTGCTGGTCATGAAGCGTAGAACAGTCTTATAGATCAAAACAGGGCCAGCACAGAGGCACTAACAACATAAACAGCTGCTTAGGGCCCATCTGTCACCAGGGGTCTCCCAAATGAAGTCAAAATGTTCACAATTTTGTGGATTTGGGGGTACTATAAATAATTATCGTATAACAACAAATGGCAAACAATAAATTATGTTTTTTTTTTCTGAACCTGAATATATCACATTTTGAGATTATTACAAATAATTCTGATGGGTACTAAAAACCTTTTGGAGGACTTGGGGGACCTGAAACACATTTTACAATCTGGATTTGGGGACCCAGAAAGGCTTGGGCCGGCCCTGGATCTTTGCCAACTGAAGGCAACTTGGAGCTGGAGGGCTGTGCAGGCAGACAGAGACACACAGAAAGACAAAGCTTGGAGAGCTGGTTTCTGCAAAAAAAAAAAGCTGACTTGGGTATTTTTACAGGTAGAGAATGACACAGACAAGTAGGCGAAACTGTATCCTCCTCTCTCTCTCTCTCTCTCTCTCTCTCTCTCTCTCTCTCTCTCTCTCTTAGTATTGTCTTTGTATGCCTGTATAGTTGATGTTGCAATCATGGCTTTTTTTCCCGGAGGATTACCTGTAGTGTGCATTGTTCTTATATGAAATGATATGATATATATTTTTAAGTTTGTTTTCTTGTTTTCTATTTTTTTCCTCTTCCTGTGACAGTATCTCTGTATGTGACTGTCTCACTATGCACCCAACGGCTTCAATCTTGTAACCGCCTGCTTGATTGTGGGAAGAGACTGGGAACTAATATAATATGCATATTAGTGATTTTCCCAAAACAAAAAAAGATTGACACCAACGGAAACAGATTTATGGTTACAGGGGGGGTTACACATCAATAAACTCACAACTTCCATATGGATGTGTCATCTTTTCATAGACAGATAAAATGGTTTGGTATGTAAATACAACAAAAGAAAATCACTTAATTTCAAAGCTTGCCTTGAAATATTCAAATTGCTTGTTTTGTTAGATCAACACTCCCAAACGCCAAACTAATTAGTTCTACTATCATAAAAAAAAAAAAAAAACAGTCAAATATTCACATTTGTGAAACTAGAACTGGAAAAGTGTGGGCATTATTTAATAAAAATGACTTGATGGAGCAAACAATTATCAAATAGTTAACTGTGTCTGTTGATTAATTAGTTAACTAATAGTTCCCTTAAGGCTAGTTTTCGTTTCAGAAATAATTTCTTTATTTCAAGTTGTTTATGGATGTTTTTAAAGGCCCTTTAAAGGTTGTCCTCTATCTTGTGAAGAAGAAGTAGTGCTGCCTTGTTCTATCAATCCGCCTGTTCCGCGGAGTAATACAGTCTCCGAAATGATTTACAGATTTACATTCTCTATCCATTGGATTTGGGAGTGACGCGGATATGAGGCTATGGGCTAAAGGGTTTCCTTGAATCCTAGAAACGACCCTGCCACACATTACTTGAGCAATTTTTTTATTTATTTTCTACAGAAATATTGATCCATTTCCCCACAGATTAGGCGGGATTTCCATTATGAGGGGGATGTTTTGTTCTTAAACAGAAACTTATGGCTCATCATGATAGTAACAGAAATAGAGGTGATTCAAGAGTGAGTCATCATTGTATTGCACAAACTGTCATTAAGAAGAAGCAGAAGCGCAGATACGGTCATCGTCCTGATACTCAAACAGGATGAAACCTTCAAGATCGCGTGGAATTTGTCTCAAAATGCTCACAGATGTCTATTATTATAATCTTCAAATGAAAAATCGATTTGTGCGTAATTCTGGCTACTCACAAATGCCTGTTCCAATCGACACACAAATGTCAAGCAATTTGAACACGTGTACGTTCACACCTCGCAAAATTAATACATATGCACATTAAAGGTACCGATTTTCAACTTCACATAATATATTTTTGTAATTTAATCACGCTTTTGAATTGAGTCCAGACTGGAGTATTATGGTATTAATACTTCGAAAAATGACAAACAATTGTGAACTCCAAGCACTGTCAGTATTATAATATAAGTGATGGCGTGCTTTTACCTATTTCAGCATCTTTCTGTATTCGTTTCCCATAAAAAGTATATTTTTTAAAACCTGTACCTGTGGCAGGTAAACAGGAAGTCGCGACAGGTGTGGGAGACACGCCCACAGAAACCTGAAGCTCTCGGAAAGAGTTTTTTCTTTGCCGCCTGATAGTTTCTCTCCGTAGGAGCCACTCGACAGATTCGTGAGCACATCGACTGGAGAGGGAACCTATTTCAAAGACACCAGAAGACATATTTCTTCGTTGTAACCAGACTGCTGTAGATTTGTATTTATATTTATTTATTTAATTTGCTCGCAGCTTGAATTCGTTGGCAAACACAAGACGCATCTCTCGGCAACCAAAGGCCTGCAGGTTCACCTCGGAAAACAGCCAGTGGGTGCATCCGGCATACTGAAAGAAATACACAAGAAGAGAGGAAGTAGTTCAGCTGTTTTGAGGTCGTTTTGGTTTTATCTGAGCAGTCCGTCTGGGCCTTGATGGACTACATGGACAGTGGACTGAGATACACCCCGAAGTCGGTAAGACACCTGTAGGACTTCTGTCCAGCCTCGAGGTCATCCAACTCGGGCGGAGGCTCTGTTTTACCCTCTGAAATATGGATGTGATGTTTTGTGTTTTGTAAAAGAGTTTGGCTGTTGCCTGAATGACACTCTTTCCTAAAATTGGTGCATATTTGTGTGACAGTGGCGAGCATTAGACAGGAAGTGAACCAATCTGATACAGAGACTTAAAAGATCAGTCCAAGTTAGTGTGTGACCTTTATGTAAATGGACCTCGGAACAAAACACTATATCCAAATCTACCTCTTTTTTTTTTCTTTTTTTTTACATCAACCTTTTCAGCCAGGCTTCTCACCAGCCATGTTTTGCCTCAGGAAAAACATGTTACGAAGTGAAAAAGTAATCCAGCACTCAGAAGCTTGAAAAAAAATCTGCTTTCATTTCTTTCTTTTCCCCCTCATTCAAGTAAAAGCAGTAGTTCATCAGAAAATAACATACATCGTTTTTTTTTTTAAATAAAATGTCCGTTGTCCCTAGGTATAACTTTCGACCAAACTTCCTTGTAAATGTAATAGATTTGAGATATCCTCCAATCTAACTATCCCTTTGAGGCCCAGCTCATTTTCTCTGCATGGTGCATAATTTCCAAGAAGAAAAAACAGTATTGAGGCATCTTACCACCTGCGGGTTGAAGTAAGACGTACTCAAAAAACAACTTGCAGCTTTGGATAAAACCTTTTTGAAATAGTGAGTCTCTCTGTAGAACCTGGCTTAGCGTCATGAGTGAAGGTCCTCAGAAAGCAAAGCAGGCAGCCATCAACGCCTGAATTCCTCCAAGTTCCTCTGCCCTGTTGTGACTTGTTCACTTGAGTCCTTCAATTCTGTATACTAACATCCATTCAAGATTACTCTACACACAGCATCACAGCATGGTGGTAAACATAAATGCATTATGTTAGAAATGCCCTCCAGATTTCAATCGGAGGATTTGTCAGGACACACTGGGACAGATCTGAGGAGTAAAGTTGCTGTGCTCAGCGTGTTTTGGTCATTGACAGTGAGGCTGGATAATAATTAAAAGCATTTAGAATATGTTGGAATTGATTACATGGTTTGTGTTTAGATTTGCATTTCTGTTGTCTCCAAGAATAATAACCAGATTCCTGTCAAAGGTGGACACATTAGGTATTTGACGTTTTAAAGAATATACTTTTTTGTGTGACGGATTGTTTTTTAAATTGTAGTTATATTGATTTGAACTGTATGAATACTGTTAATAAGCTCACTAAAGATGCATACTTAATCAGTTAATCTGTATTGTTCATTTGAAGAGTTATGAGTCACCGTTCTGGTTATTTAAAAACGATTTGTTGCCAGGAAAGTTCCATTTTGTTTGGGTGTTCTGACATGTTCTCTCTGTTTCTTATATTTTTCCTCTTTTTGAATTTGTAGCTTGTTATTTAAAAACATAAAAACTGCCTTGGGTAGTAAATGTGTGCAGCACGTAACACTATTTTGGTGAACAAACAACACAGAACCATGCATAGCCTTTGAAGTGAGAATGACAGATGTCAAACCTGCTTGTTTAAGGCAAACGCTTGCAATCGTAGGTGCAGTATGATTCATTCTAGTCATTCAGCCGGAGTATCAGGTTTATACGAGCAGAGACTGTGTTGTCCTTGGTTCAATCTTAAAGTCCTAAATTGAGTTTTAGTTCTGCACTGCTTACGATCTTCTATAAGCATCGTGTAACTGTAAAACTGGCAGGCTTTATTAAAGTTTATTGGATGATCTTTTGTTTGCCCATACGGTTTTATAGTTGTACATGGACCTTACGTTAGTGAGCACACACAGAAACTTGTTGTTCCCCTCCAGATCAGCAAGTGGTTTGTTCCCAGCAGGTTTGACAGGATTTTACATGGTGAAACCTTTGTACTCCCTCCCCCGTCTGTCTCACCTCTTAAAGGCAACCACGGGGCCGTGACTCATGAAGTTCTCTTCTAATTAATTTACAGTCACTGAAACGGTCCTTTCTGGTTTGTGAGTAGATTTTGAATGAAAATCGGCTCCTATTTCTTCCAAAAGTCAAAGAATGTATTTTTGCCATATATCAGAACATAGTTTATCTGGTTGAGGACCGATTTATGTAGGTTACCACAGGCTTGGGGCATTCCTAAACTACACAACTACATACTAGCTGTCTGCTGCTGTCACTTATCTTCAGCTGTTTTTCCACTCCGGTGGAGTTGAAACTTGTCTATTTGCATGCAAATGTCTTCCCGCTCCTATGAAATGGTTGGTATTCATATTTTGAGGTTGTCGTTATCTTAATATAAACCCTTCAGTTGTATGTGTCCATCATTCATTCATTCATTCATCCATCCATACTGTCTGTCTTCTAGGACAAGGACTGGGACACCGCTGTCCAATTCCTGCCAGCGTCGGATAACAAAAAGCTTGAGAAGAAAAAGGGTCCGGGGAAAGTTGGGGCTGTGATCGGTGTGGTGATCTTTGCTGCCGTTGTAGCGCTGATGACCGGACTGCTCGTCTGGCATTTCCACTGTAAGAACTTTTTCCTTGATGTTAATTTAATAATAGGACACAATAGAAAACAATTAATGAAAAAGGATGTCAACTTTGAAGTAACCCTATCAAAGTTAAAGAGGTAAAGTCATTTTTACGTAATGTTTAAATTTGGATAAATTGAACATGTGTACTTTTTATATGCCCTGTGCAGAGCTCTTAGATATGCCAGATTGGTTTTATTCAAGCTAATGAAGAAAATAAAAAGGCTCTTGTGCACATTGTTGAGACTGTTTTTATTAGGGCCCGAACTCCGACAACGTCGGGTCAGTGAAGGCCCTATTGAAACTGTAATGTTTATTATTTACTGGATCCTTATTAAGACTTAGTTCTTAGCCTCTGGTTTAACATTGAAGTTTTGAAATATATTATTAAAAAAACAAATCGACAAACAATGAGGACAAGAAAACTACCCTCTTGGGTGGAGGTAAAAAAAAAAAAAACATACGAAAACTTAATATTTTTTGTTAAATGTTCTTCGGTAGGTCTGATTATTTGCATATGCAAATGACTGAAACCTAGAAGGAGGGATCAAAGCTACATCAGTTGAAACAAGTACACATTGGGTACCTAAAACTTCACAAATCAAAATATTTTGGATACATTAGTGATGCAAGTTAACAAAGCCTCAGCACTGAGATAAAACAGACAGAACTACTGTGCGACAAGAGTGTGGGTGTGTATCCTCACTTGTCTGTGTGATCCTGCAGTCCGTAAAGATGTGCGACTCAAGAAGATGTACAGCGGCTCCATGCGGATCACCAACCAGGTGTTCGAAGAGGCCTACGAGAAGTCCAACAGCTCCGAGTTCAAGGCGCTGGCGAAGCAGGTGACTTCACAGGTGAGACTGCTGCTCAGGCCTCCACGCCACTGCCCTCTCCTCAAAAAGGAAATTGGGGATTTTCAAACCGCATTCGTTCACTCTCTGTTGCAATGATGCTCCTGTGTCTTTCAGCTTAAATCCATCTATTCCAAAAGTCCACACTTGGCCAAATACTATGTTGGTTCTAAAGTTCAGGCTTTCAGGTAAGGCTGCTTCATTATTACCTCTCCCAAGAGGGTTTGTCTGTTTGTGTGTTGGTTAGCACAATATCTTAAAAAAAAAAAACGATAAAATTTGGAGGAAAACTACCTTACTGGATGTATTTTTGTTTTGTTTTGGGGTGTGCATGCATGCAGATCCAATAGCACCACCATATTAAAACATTAATCTCCGACATCGTCTGGAATTAAAATTGCAAGTTCAGAAGATTTTGAAAGTTTGTGCAATCTTTTGAATGCCAACTTGAAGATTTCTGTCTCCAGAAATGGTTTTACTGTTGCCTTCACCTTTTCAGTTCTGTGTAGTTTAAATTGTATTAGTCTGTAACATAACATCTGGGAAAAACACATTTAAAAAAAGACAATTCTGACATGCTGTGGTTGGGAAGAGACTATATCAGAGACCAATTTCCAGTATTTGATATAAAACTAATAAGACCCTCGATATACCAGCACCATACTACATCTGTCTGACCCTTTTTATAGTAGGAGTAACAATTAATTATTATATTCTTGTATCATTGCTCTCAGTGAAGGCAGCGTTATTGCCTACTACCTGTCCGAGTTCAATGTCCCTGCGGGCCAAGAGGCATCTGTCGACAAAGCCATGTCTACGATGGAAAAGCTAGTGGACAAAGAGCAGCGATCCCTGGCCAGACCTGGCAACCGTCTGGTCTTTGAAGATGTGATATCTTCAGGTAGTCAAAGCAACGGAGGCCCAAACTGGCATTGTTTGTGATTCAGTCAATAATCCATCATGCTGTTTATGTTTGTTATAGAATGTCAAGTTCTGTCTGTTTTGCGGTCGGCATCCTCATCTAAGTTATTTATGTGTGTCATCTCACAGCACTTGATGCCCGACTGCTGACATCATCATTCAGCAGTAAGTGCTCATCTCCATCTATTTATTTTTGACAACTCATCCATGTAAGTACGGAACAGCAACATAACACATACTTCATGGGGTTTGAAACGTGTTACCAGAGCTGAAATCATTATTGACTATCATCTCTCGTTACATTCTTCTGACATATAGTTGACAGGCCAGAAATAGTTTTTTATTTGCCGCTTATCTTTCTACCCAGCAAGAATTAGAAATCATGTAATTTATACTAAAATAGTCTGACTGGCACGATAAACATGTAGTGGAGCCATATTTGGGCATGCCATTTGTTCTTTTTAATCTAAAGATGTTAGGAGTGTACAAGGTTGAAACTCTTCTCTTTATTTGGTAAAAGCATAATTGTGACTTGTTTCCTTCAAGTACAGTGTTTTGTCATATTCATAAAATGTTATATACTGAAGTACAAATTAGACAGCTTTTGCTATTGAGCATTCACAGTGATATCAGAATAAGTTAATGAATAGGCTGTACTTTAATTTGTATTGAGATAACTGGGCGACTGCAGTCCTGTGATTAAGTCATTAAGCCTAAAAGTCATTGTTTCTGTCTCAGAATTTTTAAAGTATTCAGAACATACAAAGACCGGACAAATGGGGCAGATCCAGTCGCCTGGCTTTCCTAACAGTCCATATCCCCCCAACACCTTCATCCAGTGGCAGCTGAGAGCAGATTCTGGCTACGTCATCAAGCTTGAGTTTGATACGATGAATCTGGAAGAGAACTGCAAGAATGACTTTCTCAAAATCTACGACTCCCTGGTGGCCATCGAGAGCCGCGTTATGGAAGAGTGAGTTTTTCCTTTGGTCTCATCTTAATACAGCTTCAAGCCGATACGATGCTCGCCTGCCTGCTGTACTTGCATTCATGCAGTGGCACACTGTACATATTTTGAGATTGGGATAGAGGGGATTAGTAGGATCTAGTATGTAAGGCCCTCTGCTGATCAGATGCTGTGTTTCTGATGTACACTTGTGCTGCATGCAAAGGTGCATACAATCATTGCCTGGGTTAAGCCTCAAAATACAGTTGAGTTTAAATATGGTATCAAATCGGATGAAAGAATTTGAGAATGTATTTCCAAACCGTTAAACATGCAGTCAGGTAGCCACCAGGAATAATGTGTTCATGATACAGTCATTTGTGGCATTCTTGCACAGAAGAGATAAAATGCCTCAGTTTATGTGCTGTATAATAACTTTTTTTTGCTTTTAATTTATGATTTAACTGAATCCGTAATAAAGGAATACATTTTTTTACTAGCAGGAAAAACCTCAAACAGCATTTTGCACACTAATATTGCCATGGGTGTTTCACAAAAAAATATGTTCTGAAATCAGTTCGTCAACTACTGATTTATTTTGTCATGTAAATGCAATTTAAACTATATTAGAAACTAGATATTGGCACACCAATGAACAGTGTATATAGAAAATATCTGTTTTTTTCTTCCTCAGGATGTGTGGGTACTACTCACCTAGTGAGCCATTGACTTATCTGGCTTCTAGCAATGTCATGCTGGTGACGATGGCCTCAAATGAGGAGAAGAACTACCCAGGTTTCAGGGCAAAAGTCTCTCAAATCCGACGGGGAAGTAAAGGTGGGGATTAATGTTTGAACCTCTTTGTTGTGCGCTGCATTATAAATGTTTGATATTTTGACAAATCCTGACACTAACATGTTTTTAATAGGTACGACATGCGGTGGCCAGCTGACAGGCCAAAAAGGCACCTTCACTTCTCCCAACTTCCCAAATTACTATCCTCCTCGAATGTCGTGTCAGTGGTCGATCCAGGTGAGACGACACGTTATACATAGCCGCATCATATATTTCACGCAGGTTTCTGTTCAGTTATGCTCCTCAGAAGGTCACAAATCACCATGCCAGTTAGATTGTATTCGTCTCTATCAATCATTAAGGTCCCTGCTGGGAAGTCGGTGAAGCTGACGTTCAGAAAGTTCCTCTTGTCTGAGCCGGGGCAGGAGAACAGTAAGGACTGTGGCAAAGACTACGTGGAGGTCAATGGAAAGAAGTGAGTCCATGCTTGTATCTCTTAAAGCCACATTGGAATTACATAACAGAGCTGGTGTCTCACTACTTGTGCACGTCATCCTCAGGTTGTGCGGAGAAAAGCCTGATGGATCGGTGACGGAAACCAGCAACGGCAACACAATGAGCGTGGTGTTTTTCTCCGATGCCTCCTATGTGGACCGAGGCTTTAACGCGTCATATGAGGCCATCGACGTCAAAGACCGTGAGTGACTCCCTGATCATGGTGACTTCTTGACACTAAGCAAGTGTATCTCATGTTAACCCCGTCATGTCATCCACAGCTTGTCCAAGTCAATTCCAGTGCATGAATCAGCGCTGCGTTAAAATGGCGCTCAAGTGTGATGGCTGGAATGACTGTGGAGACATGAGTGATGAATTAAACTGCAGTGAGTACTCAGATTATACTCGGAAAGAGTAGTCAACATCGATAGTGTAATTACTCTCTGCATCGTTGGCACACAAAGTGAGTTCTGTGTTTTCCTCCAGAGTGCAGTTCAAAGCACATCAGCTGTAAGAATGGCTTGTGTAAGCCCATGTTCTGGAAATGTGACGGCGTAGATGACTGTGGAGACCTCACAGATGAGCAGAACTGTGGTAAGACCCGTTTGCACTCATGGAGGGTGAATTTTACATGAGCTTTGACATGTCACTTTTCTCATTTCCATTTCTTTTCTTATCTAAGGTGGATGCAAAACCGGACAAATAACTTGCAGGAATGCAAAATGTGTGTCCGAGAAGAATCGCTGTGACGGGACAGACAACTGTGGGGACGGGTCCGATGAGCTCGACTGTGAGAGAAGTAAGACTTCTTTTCTAAAATGCTCAAATATCTCCAGACATACGTCACTAAATCCAGTGTTTTAAAAAAAAAAAAAATCTTACTGGAGTAAAGCACTTCTACCATATTCCTCTGCAGACTGATTTAGCTATTTAGTGGAGTCCCACTTCATTGCAGCAGCAGTAGGCCCTATACTCATTAACACTGGTACACCTACTGTACACTATCTGCTCACTAAATGGCAGACATAAAAAGTTGGCAAATGATATGTGAACAAAGTGGAGCATTTAACTGCAAAAGAGCCTCAGGAGGAAGTGGAGACCAAAGCAGGGCTAAAATAACATTCATCAGGTGGACACAAACGTAACTCCAAATGAATCCTAACGTTGCTCAATGTCAGCTGTTTGTGGCAACTGTTTGAGGAAGTGTTAGCCGTAATCTCTTCTAAAAAGAAAATATTGATTTACGCTGCTGTCTTCATTAGTTTACAGTTTGCAACATGTGTAAAGAATAAATTTTAGGGAACACATAATTGATGATACTGAAATTTGTTTACCCCCTCAACATTTGAGGAATGTATACAGTGTCTGTTTCATAGTTTTAATTTGACTGTTCTTTCCTCCCCCTGTCTGTAGGCACGGGTGTGAGCTGCAGCGATGTCAGTTATAGATGTAAAAACAATAAATGCATCAGTAAAGTGAACCCAGAATGTGACGGGACGCAGGACTGCGAAGATGGATCTGACGAGCAGAATTGCGGTATGTTTAGATCATCTGATAAATCTCAAAGTTGAACGATCGCCAGTACTTCGCCTCAGATATTAAAAACCAGTTACTGTCGCCATCTGCATTGTTGAGCTTGCATGACAAAACAGATGCGAACTTCCACTCACTTCAGGCACAACAACAAGCTGCAACAAGCTGCAACAAGCCAGCCCTGTGACTGATTTATTGTTTACATTGCAGACTGCGGGAGGAGCATGTTCAAGACGTCGCGTATTGTGGGCGGTGAGGATACAGAAGCAGGGGAGTTTCCCTGGCAGGTCAGCCTCCACGTCAAAGGATTCGGTCACGTGTGTGGAGCGTCCCTCATCAATCCAAAATGGCTGGTCACCGCTGCCCACTGTGTGCAAGATGATGGCCGGACAAGGTAGCACCTTGCTTTGTGTTTTATTTTCTCACTGGCAGCAAGAAATGTTTTTTTTTTTCTTCTTCTTTTTTTTGCAATATCGCATCGTGTGTCAAACTAAAGCTCACACTCGCAGCTCTATCAGAATAAGTGAGACGAGATCTTTCGGCAGCTCAACCACTGGATGTCTGGTGATTGTTCAACTTTAATTTTTGCAGAGATTTATCAGATGCTCTAAACTTGAAAAGAGTGCAACAGTAGATTGACATTAAAGCCCTCTTATAAAATATATTTTAAAATATATTTGAACTACTTTCAAACAATCAGTCTGAGTCATCACATACTCTTCCACGCTCAATTTAACTGTAATGGATAAACAAGATAAGCCTAACTCGGGTTTTCCATCCATGTTTTCTCATGTGACTTGTTATCGTAGATTGAGAATTCACTTTGCAATTTATTTTTTGGTGTTCGTCTTCAGATTCTCCCAGCCTGGCACTTGGGAAGCTTACAATGGCCTTCACACCCAAGGGTTTATTGAAAATTTCGTGGTGAAGAGGAACCTGAAGCAGATCATACCCCACCCGAACTACAACGCATACACCTATGACAATGACATCGCCCTGATGGAGCTGGACAGTCCTGTCACATACTCGGATTACATCAGGCCCATCTGCATGCCGGCTCCCCAACATGATTTTCCAGCGGGTAACACCGTGTGGATCACCGGGTGGGGCGCCACTCGAGAAGGAGGTGAGTTCGCACCAAAATCAAACTCTGTATTTCTAGTAGTGATGAATACTTGTAGTACTGAAACATTTTAATAAATGTGAAGACCAAAACTTAAGATGAACTAACTATCCAGTGAGTGAAATAATATCAAAATGTACGTTTTTAATTTGTTGTTTGGTGGTGCTCTGTTATATACTGGGTATTCATAATCTGCTAAAATGTTTAAATTGTAGCTCTATATTTGCTTACAGATGGATGTCATGTAGGTACTAATACACACCATACATATTTTTAGATCTATTATAACTTTCCTCTGATGGAGGCCTGCCAATACTTTAGGTTAGAGCCCCAACCTGTTGACATTTAGACCTCAACATAACTGTGTCCTTCTTTTGTTTTTGTGATTCAGGATTTGCTGCAAAAATACTCCAAAAGGCCCAGGTCCGAATCATCAACCCCACGGTATGCAACGATTTAATGGAAGGGCAGATCACATCTCGGATGATGTGTGCCGGAGTGCTGACCGGGGGAGTCGATGCTTGCCAGGTAGTAAAAGGCCCTTGAACCTTATGCTGCTCTGCTTTCTTTCTTATCGTTTCAGCTTTCTCTCAGAATGTTTGACAGAATAAGGCATATCAATATTTTATCAACATGCAAAGTTGACAATTAGCTAGAAATATAACTGTTGCCAATTATACTGTGGTGATTAAACAGTGTTAGGCTTGTTCATTCAGTTCATTGAATTGATAACACGGACATGGGGGGGAAAAACATTTCTGACTTTAAAATTGCAGAGAAGGAAGAGGTGTAGGAGGGAAAGGTGTAGAAAAGGAGCAGAGAGACAATGAAAAAGAAAAATGCCCCACACTGCCCCCATGTAGTAACTCTCACACGTACCTGTATTTGTCTCTGTTAGGGGGACTCTGGCGGCCCTCTGTCCAGTCCGGCCGGCAGTCGCATGTTCCTGGCAGGAGTGGTCAGTTGGGGTGATGGCTGTGCCCGCAGGAACAAACCTGGCATCTACACAAGGGTCACCAAATTCCGTGGGTGGATCAAAGAAAAGACAGGAGTGTAGACTACTGCAAAATGGTCCAACCAGGTCCTACTGACATGAAATGATGACAAACCAAAGTACGGATTGTTGCTTCACCACTCTGACTTTCCAGCTGATGTAGTGGAGTTGACGCTCAGTCGCAGCGGCAGTGAAAAATGAAATGAGTGAAAAAACCGTTTGCTTGAAAAGCAATTGAAACAAATTTTATGACTGCAATTTTATGAGGGTGGGGTTGCTGAAATGTTTTAAAATGTAAATAAAGGTTTTATTTTTTATTTTTTGTTGTTGTTTTGTTTTATGAACTTGTTTTGATGGAGAATAATGTTATGTGCTGCACATTAAATAGATTTTAGGTGTGATTGTTACACATGTACACAAAAGAATTGTGCATCTCTGTTGTCTTGTGTTTTATCAGTAGATATAAGTTTATAGGTTTTCCTTGTTATCTTTGTTCTGAATTTTGTAAATTAAAAAGCAAAATGACCACAAGCTCGTTCCATCTTACCTCCTATGGCTTGGTATCTTACTCATTAGTGATTTTTCGTTCAGCAGAAATCGCTGAAGAGTTAGTGATGTGATCGTTCTCTTTGGAAAGCATTGTCCTGCTCATCATAGATGGCATTTTATATTAACAGCCATGAACTGCTTCTCTATCAGCATAAAATACATCAGCATGAACAAGTAGGTTTTGTTTGAGGTTAAGCTTTCATGTTTAATATATTTCATCCAGCACAATATTGGCTTTCCAGTTTAATTCTTCTTGAATCTGTGTACATGTGGTTTTATAGCAGATGTTTTTCAATAAAAAATTATAATTTATAACCTCTGCAATATGTTCATTCCAACGTATGTGTGTCTAGACCATGCTTGTCTACTTCAACAGGATGTTTTTTCAGAACAAAGATAATTTATAATATTGTACTTCTTTGTACGAAGAAAGAAAGATTTATAATATTGTACAATAGCACATGCTCACTCTTGCACACACACACACACACACACACACACACACACACACACACACACACACGTCTTTTTCGCTGTTGATAATGTGTTGTTATTATGAGTCATATACAGTTTTCAGATACTTGTTATCAATAGTACATAGTCATATCTTATGTATATTCATTTTATGTTCTTTATAGTATTTTTAATTTTTTGTGTGCAAATAAACTAAAATAATTGAGGAGGTACTGGAGGGAGATTGACCCTATGCATGTGATGGACATTGACGTGATGGGATGTCAGAAAGAAGTGCTAAATGCAAATTATATTTCGTGTTTGTATTTTGCGTTTCATACATGTGTCTCCATTGTCCTCTATTGAGTCTAATGTTAGAATTTGAAGTAATCCAAAAGTATTGGATTGGACTACATTTACATTAATACAATGGATTACGTTGCTGATTACAAAAACAGTATAATATAATTTGTATTCAGTTATGAAAGAACTATTGAATCGCACCTTCACCGGAAGATATTTAAGAACGGACCGGAAACGGTCCTACCGTATTATTGTTCCCCTGATTTTCGCAGCGGTTTCTATCAGGATTTGTGTTCACCAGTTTTCCTTTTCCTTCAGTCGTAACATTTTATTGGCCAATAATCTCAGATGTAGAAGTTTAAAACAATGTTGAGGACTCGCGCTTTGTCTGCCTCGGACACATGGATTCAAAACATTAAAAACGGTTTGACATGGATGTAGTTTATTGTTTATGGATAGGCGTCCGCGAGCTGTTACGTGTTTGCAAAGTCGTAGACATGTCGATTTAATTTAATAGTTGTGAATAAACTCCGTGGTGAAGGCGAGTAACGTATTTTACACCAAACATGAACTCCGACCGAAGAAGGGAGGGCCGCAGTTGGGACTGGGACAGTCCGCAGTGCCGAGCCCAGCTGGACGAGATCTTTTTCCGCCGACATGACTACATCCAGGCGGGACGCTCGGAGCACAAAGAGTTCTGGTCTTTCTTTGACCGCTTCCAGCGGTTTAAAACCAAGAAGGACATGTCTGGGTCAGGAGCAAATGGAGACAGAGAAAACGGGGGAAAGACGGGCACGGGAAAGGTAGACCTCGGCCTTCCGAAAGACTATGACGCTCGGTACCGCATCAATGTGTCCGTGTGCACCAAGGATGTCGAGGAGCGCCTCGGCACGTCGGAGCACAGAGGCAGGCAGAGACCCTCGGGTCCGGGCAGTCAGGAGATCTCCGACTGCCGCCTGGCTCTCCTGCATTTCCTGGACTTCAGCCAGAGACAGAGTTTTGGAAAGCTGGCCAAGCTTCGCCGGGAGCAGAAGAGTCTGCCCATCTTCCAGTACCGGGACCGGATCGTGGAGCTGGTGCGCCTCCACCCTGTGGTCGTGGTGGCAGGGGACACGGGCTGCGGGAAGTCCACCCAAGTCCCTCAGTATCTTCTCTCGGCTGGCTTCAGCCACATCGCCTGCACGCAGCCTCGACGTATCGCCTGTATATCCCTGGCGAAGAGGGTCAGCTTTGAGAGTCTCAATCAGTACGGCTCCAAGGTTTGTCATGGGCCTTCGCTGACTGCAGCCTTATCAAGCACATTTTAGACTAGTTGTTTACTTGTCTACAAACATTCATCCAACACATAAGGCATCAAAGGCAAATTAACTTTTTCTCAGTGGTAAAAAGTAACTAAGTACGTTTACTCAAGTGGTGTACTTAGCACTAATTTGAATTACTTATATTTTACTTGAGGACTTCAATTTTTCTGCTACTTCAAAATTCCACTCCACTCAAAAGGAAATATTGTCCTAAATATTGGAATTTACCTGCACATTTTGTTAGTATTTACTTTGGAGATTCAGATCAATAATTTAAAATAGAATCAACAAATAACATATGACGTATTATTATCGATTAAAATGACTTACTCACAGTTTACCCAGCAGTATATCAAGTAGTTTAAAATGAGCTAATCACTAATTATATAATATTCTGACAGGGGCCACTCTGAGTAATGAGAGTACTTTTGCAAAACCAAGATACATTTGAAGAGGTCACCTAGACTCCATAATGTGTGAAAGGCTACAACCAGAAAATCAAATAGGCAGCACACGTATAAAGTAATAGAAAATAGTTTTTGGGCGTTTTAGTCCATTACAGTCTCCTAGTTTGTTTGTTTGCAGCACTGACTCGATCGTAAATGCATAAATCACATATCAGAATAAGCTAAAAAATGCAGTCATGTTTTACAGGTGGGGTACCAGATCCGCTTTGAGACCACCAAGACCCCGTCCACCAAACTGCTGTTCCTGACTGAGGGGCTGCTGCTCCGACAGATCCAGCAGGACAGGACGCTGTCTCAGTACCAGGTGTTAATCGTGGACGAGGTCCACGAAAGGCACCTCCACTGTGACTTCCTTCTTGGGGTCCTGCGCTCCCTGCTGTCTGACAACCCAGACCTGCGTCTCATCCTTATGTCGGCCACCATCAACATCAAACTTTTCTCTGACTATTTCAGAAGTGCTCCTGTGCTGCAGGTACCAGGCCGGCTGTTTCCTATACAGGTAAGCAGAGGACACCATCGATCACAGGTGCAAATATAAATCTCACTTGAAGAAATGTGTTTTCTGGGCCTTGACGCAGGCATGCTCAAAGACCAATGCACTAATTAATGGACACTGGTTAAAAATATTCAGTATGTTAGTTTGACATATTCTTGGTAGTCCAGTGCTTTGTCTCTTCTTACAACTTTTAAATAGCTGCCTGCAATACACATTTTAAGCATTCAATTTGGAAATGTTGAACATTTCAGTGTTTTCAGGGTGTGAAAATATGTTGGATAATATTTCTTTTAAATTCCATGTTTCCTGAAGGTGATATACCAGCCCATTCCAAATGAGGAGCAGGCCTCACGCTCAGAGAAACTGGATCCCAGACCCTACCTGCGCATCCTGCAGGGCATCGATCAGCGCTACCCTCCAGAGGAGCGTGGCGACCTGCTGCTCTTCCTCAGCGGTGTGGCGGAGATCTCCACCATCCAGGAGGCCTGTCAGGTTTATGCCACGCACACGCGTCGCTGGATTGTCTTGCCACTGCACAGCACACTCTCTCTGGCCCAGCAGGATAAGGTACAGGCAGCTTTGTTTGGATTGAGTGGACATGCAATGTTTGATTCTGATATGATTTGGTTTATGGATATGGTTTACCAGCTCTAATTCTCTGTCACGTTATTCTTCAGGTGTTTGACATTTCTCCTCCGGCAGTGAGAAAGTGCATCATCTCTACCAATATTGCTGAGACTTCAGTTACAATAGATGGCGTACGCTTTGTCGTAGACTCAGGTGTGGCACGAGTAGTACGCTCGTATTTTTTTTATTATTAGCTGGAACCTCCCAATGTGTCCATCTTTACTACCTCATTTTGTGCAGCCAATCTTTGTCCTAAAATATCCCAAAGTTTTAAAAGATACCAATTCTGTCATGGTAAATGTTGGGGAGAAATAGATGGTTTATAACTTTAAAGAAATGTAAATAGCAAAGAAGGGGGAAAACAATACACGGCTCAGAAGTAAAATAACACCCACACAAATAGATTGTTTTGTCATTCATTTTTTAACAGGGAAGGTAAAGGAGATGAGTTTTGATCCTAAGGCCAAGATGCAACGTCTGCAGGAGTTCTGGATCAGCCGAGCCAGCTCTGAGCAGAGGAAAGGTCGAGCTGGTCGCACCGGTCCAGGAGTGTGTTACCGCCTGTACGCCGAATCCGATTACGATGCCTTCGCACCTTATCCGGTGCCTGAAATCCACAGAGTGGCTCTGGACTCCCTCATTCTTCAGGTAACAATATCCCATAGAAAGCAGCATAGAAATTCTTCAATTTCCATAGTTACATTATAGCTTCATTTATGCTGTCTTGTTTCTGCAGATGAAGAGTATGTGTCTTGGAGATCCACTTTCTTTTGTCTTCATCGATCCACCTCCAGCTGCTAGTATCCAGACTGCAATTACTTATCTGAAAGAGCAGGGAGCGCTGGACAGTCGCGCTGAACTGACCTCTATTGGTAGTTTGCTGGCACAGCTGCCTGTGGATGTGGTCATAGGTAAGATTTCCTTCACCAAACTCCTACTGTAGTTTTTGTGTTGCTAACAACAGAACACACAACGATAGTAAAACCGTTGATTAAAGTGTAAATCGCATAATTTCAGGCTTGGTTTCTCTTGAAGTTAGTTTACAAAATATCAATAAATGTTTCCATGATGTACTGGAGTTTAAAAGTGCTACACATACAGTAGCAGCTAGATTCAGGTGTGTGTGTGTGTGTGTGTGTGTGTGTGTGTGTGTGTGTGTGTGTGTGTGTGTGTGTGTGTGTGTGTGTGTGTGTGTGTGTGTGTGTGTCTTCAGGGAAGATGCTGGTGCTGGGCTCTTTGTTTAAACTGGTGGATCCCGTGATGACGGTAGCAGCAGCCCTCAGTGTTCAGTCGCCTTTCCTGCGCAGCGCACAGCACAACCCAGACTGTGCCACTGCATGCCAGCCCCTGCACAGCAACCACGGGGACCCCTTTACCCTGCTCAACACCTTCAATGCCTGGGTGGAGGTCAGTAATGGAAACGTTGTTTGACGTTGGCTACTTGGTGAACAAAATAGTCAGATTTGATATAAAATGGTCTTCATTGTACTTAAAACTGTTCATCAACAGGTGAAGGGAGAGAGAGGTGGTGGCTCCAGGAAGTGGTGCAGGAGGAGAGGCCTGGAGGAGCAGCGTCTCTATGAGATGGTCAACCTACGCAGGCAGTTCAAGGTAGGACACTGAAAAAAAAAACATTTGACAATTTTCTGATGTGTGAACAGTATTTAACTATATGAGCTTCCTCTCTGGTTGAAAGGACTTGCTGAAGAGCCACGGCCTGCTGGAATCGGAGAGCAGCACTCCCTCTGCTGGTGACCGCGTGCAGCGTAGGCAGAGGCTAACAGAGAGGAGGAAGCTGCATCAGCTAAAGAGAGATCATGAGGAGAAGGAGAGTGACAGACGTAAAGTCCTGAGGATGGATGAGGGCCAGGACGGAGAGTTCTCCTCAGGATCAGATGCAGAGGGAACCGGCAAAGGCCAGAAGGACAAGGGGGGATCAGGACAGAACTTGGACATACAGGTAAAATAGAACCTCAACACCAACGTTTAACACTCAACTTTAATCTCTGTCTACGTCATTTCTTTGTGCTATTTTGTGGGACACTCGTGATTTACTGAGTAGAATTAAATATAAATGTAATTGATCCGCCTGTTTGGCACAGTCACACTGATCAGTGGTTTCTCTGTGGTGCTGTTTGGCCTCCAACAGGATGTGAAGTTCAAGTTGCGTCACAACGTGTCAGAGCTGCAGGAGGCGGCCAATGTCAGTCAGGACATGTCCTCCCGCCAGCAGGCTTTGCTCAAGCTGCTGCTTTGCCGCGGCCTCTACCCTCAGCTGGCACTGCCCGATGAACACAACTCCACCCGCAAGGACTCCGACCAGGTGAGGCCTCCCGCTGCACCTACCCCAGCTTCTAAGTTGTGTGTGTGTGTGTGTGTGTGTGTGTGTGTGTGTGTGTGTGCCAGTTGTTTCTATAGTGTTGTATTGATCCACTTTCCCTTTTCCAATGTTTAGGTGTTTCACACAAGGAATAAGCAGGGAGTGGTGATCCACCCGACAAGCGTGTTTGCCAGCGACCCAGAGGTGTTGCAAGTGCCTGAGGATGACACCAGGGAAATTGGTAAAGCTCTCTAACAACGTCTGTCAAAAGTACTGCATGTCAATTTAGATATAGTCAAAACTCATAACTCTGCTATTATAACCAACACTTAAAAAAGGTAACACTGTCAAGATAACATGAAAAAAAAAGAAGCATAATTTCCACTTTCTCCCAAGGGAAAAGAAAATGAACACCAATAATACAGACTGAACATAACAAGAGAGGCACATTTAACACGTACAAAGTCATGCTTTGTATACATGTACTGTTCATAAGAACAAAACACACCTTTTAAATAAGTAAGGTAAGAAAAGAATGTCGTCTTCATGCAATTTCACGGAAAGTCTGACAATGGTGAGTATAACAAAATGGAGCAGATGGACAAATATGAAAGCAACAAAAAAATTCATTACAGTATTTCCAACTGCTTGTTCTGCACTTGAAGAACAGCAGTAGTCTTATGTGTTTGCAGTTAAACAACTGTACTGGAAGTAATGCACTCCACATTTCTCTGTGTAACATATATTCCTTGTTCTCCTGATCCACTGATGAAGTCTTTTTGTTTTGCCCTCACATGTCTCTTCCTTTCACTCTTCTTTTTGTGCACGTCTCCCATCATGTCTCTTTGTCTTGGTTTCCTGCCTGCAGGGCCTGATAGGCGGGACAGCAGCAGACACCAGCTGCTGGCCTTCGTCACTCTGTTGGAGACCAACAAGCCATATTTGTCCAACTGCGTGCGGGTTCCAGCACTGCAAGTTAGTACCAGATGTGGGATGTGCTCCATAATCATTTCACTGGTTCCAGTATTGCAACATTATTGATACATCTGCACCAAGTAACACTGTTTTAATGAAAAATGGATTACAAGGTTAGCTTTTTTGTACTGATGTTGATATTTTTTTGTTTCAATTCTCTTTCACAAATTAAAATGTATTCATTTCAGAAATGTCTGTAATAATGGGAAAATGTGGTATAGTAATAATTCCTATTGGGAAACATTGCTTTCATGTTACGGGTATATGATACAGATGGGCAGAAAATGCAAACAAGCTGTTTATTGTACAGCAAAGAGAGAAAAGGAAAATTACTGGAAACAAAGATGCTGCTGTTCATGGCATGTTAGCAACCTGTAGTAGAACACCTGATTTTACGTTTTATAATCAGATTTTTGTATTATTGATTACTGACATTTCTATATTATGTGAAAATCATAGTGTGTAACAGACCATTATTGTTTTGGGTAACATGTATTTTTTTTCTTTCATGATCTCCTCCATATTCCCAGCACTGGTCCGTTCATGTCATCACGCAGTAGTATTACATCTCTGTGTGCTCATTAGGCTCTGCTGCTGGTAGCAAACTCTGTGGACAGCAACGCCGACTGTACGCGTCTGGTGGTGGACGGCTGGCTGGAGCTGGAGCTGAGGGAGCCCGAGGAGGCCCTGAAGGTGCTGTCCACAGCTCTTAAACTCCGGGGTGAGTGGGAGCGCCTCCTCTTGGCCCAGCTGGGACAGAGCACAATGGAGGGACCTGCAGTCGAGGGGGTGTCCCGCAAAGTCATGGAGAAGCTGAGCGAAGGCCTGGTCCGCTTCCTGCTCTACACTGAGGTAGGGATGCACCTGGTGGTTGCAGTATGATGCAGCCCAAAAGCAGGCCTTTCTTGATGCAAATAATACTGTTTGTATGCATCAATATTGCTTATTTCTACCTCTCTGACGTTCTCAATTACTCACATTTTACATTTTTTTACAAACCGTTTATTGCCAGGAATGTTTGCACAAACAAGGAATTTTGTTAGGCGGAAGGTGCATACATTAGACATTAGACGAGACAAACAACAATCAACAGCCAGCGACAGCAACAGTGCAATGATGTTTAAATCATAAATCAATTATAGATAAAGATAAAGTGCGCAGACAACAGATAACAGTAATATAAGTGTATGTTATTGTGACGTGTGTTTAAGTTAAAGTTAAGTGTATGTGGCATGAGTGTTTAAATATGAAGTGTGCAGTGGAGTGACCGGTAAGAGGAGAGAAAGGAAGAAAAAAATGGTCCGAAAGAATAGTCCTGTGATGTAGAGTCAGTCAGTGGGGAACCCGGGCCCTGTTGATGAGCCCGACTGCCGACGGGAAGAAATTGTTGGTGTGGCGTGAGGTCTTAGTCCTGATGGACTTCAACCTCCTGCCAGAGGGAAGGGACTCGAACAGGTTGTGTCCAGGGTGAGAGGGGTCAGCTGTGATCTTTCTTGCTCGCTTCAGTGTCCTGGAAGTGAACAAGACTTGGAGGGATGGCAAATTGCAGCCAATCACCCTCTCCGCAGAGCGGATGATGCGCTGCAGCCTGGCCTTGTCCTTGGCAGTGGCTGCAGCATGCCAGACGGTGATGGAGGAGCAGAGGATGGAACCAACAATGGCAGTGTAGAACTGCACCATCATTTTCTTTGGCAGGTTGAATTTCCTCAGCTGCCTCAGGAAGAACATCCTCTGCTGAGCCTTCTTTGTGATGGAGCTGATGTTCAGCTCCCACTTGAGATCCTGGGAAATGATGGAGCCCAGGAAGCGGAAGGACTCCACAGCGTCGACGGCGGAGTCACACAGGTTGAGAGGGGTGGGTGGGGCTGCATTCTTTCTGAAGTCCACAACCATCTCCACTGTCTTCAGAGCGTTGAGCTCCAGGTTGTTTTGGCTGCACCAGGTCACCAGGTGGTCAGTCTCCCACCTGTAGGCGGACTCGTCCCCACCAGAGATGAGTCCAATGAGGGTGGTGTCATCCTCGAACTTCAGGAGCTTAATATACTCGTTTAGTAATATACTCCTTCCCTTTCTTCCCAGATAACTTACAGCCTACGGCGACTCACAGCTTTCCAGACCCAAAACCTGTACATCGGCCCTCAGTCTGACCCGTCTCACACCAAAGCTCCAGACGTAAACCCGCTGTTTCCAGGAGTGGAGGCCAAGCCGGACCCCATTAAAGGAGGCCTGCGGGTCACCAGCTTCTTCAACTACAACTGTCTGGTTGTAAGTTTGTCTGAAATAGCATTCCTGGCAGTTGTAGCTGCCAGGAATAGTGTCCCATGTCTAGATATGATATTTACCATTTTGTTTGTTTTTTGGGGAAATTGTGTAAGATAAAATAAGATAATCCTTTATTAGTCCCGCAGTGGGGAAATTACAGGATTACAGCAGCATTGCTCACAAGTGAATAAAAGAATAATAAAATAAAAATCAAGTAATATAAATAAACAGTAAAGAAGAATATTAAATATACAGACTGAATAGAAAAAGTATATTAAAAAAAGTACTTGAACGTATTGGATATTGCACCAGGTGAATGATAAAGTGTCAAGTGTTAGTTAGTGGTCTACTGGGAGCCCAGCGTATTGTGCAGCCTGACAGCAGCGGGAAGAAAGGACTTTCGGTACCTCTCCCTCAGACACCGGGGGTGAATCAGCCGGTGGCTGAAGGAGCTGTGCAGCGCTACCAGAGTGTCCTGCATGGGGTGGGAGACGTGGTTCATCATGGACGAGAGCTTAGTCATCATCCTCCTGTCTCCCACCACCTCCACGATATCCAGAGGACGCCCCAGCACGCTGCTGGCCTTCTTTACCAGCTTGTCCAATCTCCTCCTGTCAGCTGCCGTGATGCTGCTGCTCCAGAAGACCACTCCATAGTAGATGACTGATGCTACCACAGAGTCAAAGAAGGTCTTCAGGAGTGCTCCCTGCACCCCAAAAGACCTCCGTTTCCACAGCAGAAAGAGTCTGCTCTGTCCCTTTTTTATAAAGCGCATGTGCATGGTCAGGCCAGTCCAGTTTGTTGTTCAAGTGAACACCCAGGTACTTATAAGACTTCACAATCTCAATGTCGAGTCCCTGGATGCTCACCGGTACCGGAAGAGAGCGTTTACCCCGGCGGAAGTCCACCACCAGCTCCTTGGTCTTACTGGAGTTTATCTGGAGGCGGTTCTGCTGTCACCATCCTAAAAAGTCCTGGTTTAGTTCTCTGTATTCTCTCAGTTCAGTGTATTGTTAGAGGTTTAAAAGGCGTAGCCTGGACATAGCTAATGTTCCAGCTTAGAGCTCCACATTACCTCAGCAGCTAAACCAAACTGCCCCAGCAGAGCTGCTGGTTGATATCAGATTACAGGTTGAACAGATCAGCTTCCATGTGCGAAGTATTGTGCTAATGTATGAATGTAAAATAGGGTAACGTGGCAACATACTTTTCCTGAATAAATACAGGTTACTGTTAAATAAAACAGAGGAGTTTAACTCCCAAACTAAATATTGGCCACTAACAAAATAGTTGCTAGCTAGTCAGCTCTTCCTTAAAGTAATATACCGTTTTTTTCAATTTTGTAATCAAATCATTCCGCCTTCCTTGTTAACTGCATTTAACTTGAAACAAACTGATTTTCACATCTAACAAATCTTTGTCTTTGGTCTTTCTGTTTTCCACTTTATAATTTGCAGGACTCAAAGGATCTCTACAGTGAGTGTTTACGCACTTTCTGGAGCTGTCCTAACTGTGACCTCTACATGCCTCTGACTCCTCTGGAACGCATGCAGCACGAAGCCTCCTGCAGGCCAGCAGAAGAACAGCAGCAGCCGGAGGAAGGTCAGCAATTTCTTATGTTGATATTCATTTTAGGTATCTGTTGGTGTTCGCTCACTCGAACACATGCACCAGCTGATTGACACTTAAGAGATGAATAATTTGAGGCTCATGGTGGGTTTGTCTTTTCAGAGCCAGAAGGTGTAAAGGCAGTCTCCTCCTCAGTGTCCAGCCTGACCAGAGTTTATCACTGTGACGTCTGTGATGAAGACCTGACCCTCACCTCCACTGAGATCCTCAAACACAAAAGGCAGCACATGTATTCTGCCAAGTAACTGACTTCAGCATCTGACGAGCAACAGCTTCTCACAACTTGTGTCTGTTCTGTCGAAGACAGATTTGAGTTCATAGACTGAGGTTGTTATTACATTTGTGTCATTGTTTCTTCCCATTTGTACTTGAGGAATTGTATTAAAGTGCTATTACTTTCCTCTAATGGTCACTGGATGTGTTTTTTTGTCAGCAGCCCTCTTTGTAGTTCTATTCTTTTAGGAGATTTCCACATAAGTACAAATCTACTCTCCCAAAAGAATACTTCAAAAATGCCAATTTAGTCAAAAGGCTGCAAACAAAAGAACTAATTCCTATTTTTTCTCAAATTCATTACAGCATTGTTGAATAACTAAGATCATAACTTTGATCCAGTGTGAGAGAGAAGGCCCAGTACAGTAAGTGAATGACATGCACATGTGAGAGAGAAGAAGACACTGATTTAAAATATAGAGTGAGGGTTTAATAATGATACAAACCCACGATATGTAACACCTCAAAGCAGCACATTGGCACAAAGTCAGAAGTAAGACAGCACGGAAGATAAAAACCTGTCTAAAAAAAATAAAGAATCAGAATAAATATCTCAATAAATAAATAAACAGGTAATATCTCATTAATTACTTTGAAACTAATAAATACGTACATTGGAAAATATGCACATTGGCAGAAATCAATAACCCCAAAAGTAAATAGTACTTAACACAGAGTTACTTAAAAATCATAAGTTATTGATTACTCAAATCAAAAGGCACATTTATTAAGATGTAAGAATTGGGCCTGCAATTGTGACCGCATGACTGTCAGTACTATACCCTAACACCATTTCTCAACCAGTGTGTGTGTGTGGGTGTGGGTGTGGCAAAAGGTTAATTTAGGATCAGGGAATGGCAGTCTCGTTTCCTGCCATTGTAACAGCATGTATTTTTCTTTTTTTTTCTTCTTTTTTTTTTTTAAGTGGATCACATTGTTGGCAGGCTGGCCTTGAAGTGAAGATGACTGTCCCATAAGCAAGAGGTCATGGGTCGTGTTCATCAGCAGTTGTGTGTCCTGACTCTGAACCCGACTCACTGCCTGTTCTCTCACTTTAAGTCACTTTGGATAAAAAAGTTCTTGGCTAAACCTCAGATGTAAATAATATGATGAAGCTTCTGACAGGTTCATTCTGCCATAATTCAAAGTTTACCAGGTGACTTCCTTATACACAGCGTAGTACCATATAACAATTTAAAGGATTTAGAGTAATCCCCCCAAAGATTCTCTACACTCTTGGGTTATCATCAATCTGTGATGTTCAATGCATTTTCGAGTTATTTTGAGAATGTTTGTTTCATCGTCCAGTTTAGTGTCTACCTTGTTTTTTCAGGAAATATTTCAACAACTCAAAACCAGGTGTAATTTTGCTTTCAGTATTGGATGTTAGAGCCTTTTTTTTTTTGTCGAGACACATTTGGATTTTATGAATCTTGTGTATGCATTGCATTTTTGGTCAAGGGGCAATTTTCTTTAAAGCAACTGGTGTCTCTACCTTTTTTTAGAATATATAAATGATTTACCTTGCATGATTGTTAAACTCTGGCGTTTTTTTTTAACATTCTGGAGCTGTGACGAAATAGCTTTAAATCCACCCTTGGCCAGATATTCACTTAGAGTAGAAAAATATACTACCAATCAGCAAAATAGACACAGAAATGCAACGTACATCACCAGAAGCATTTTTTTTTTTTCGGGAAAAGAAAATGGAATTCATCTTTACGCCCAGCTTTAAACTTACAAAAACCTTCCTCACACACGATTTAGCTTCCTCAGCACCTTGAGTTGAGTAAGAACTTCAAGGATTGTTTGACTTTGCCACACAACCTCATCGATTGCTAAGAGGCAGCGGGACACTTTGAATGGGTTCGAACAGGGCTTAAAATAGCAGCTTTTTGATTTCATACTTAAAGCAACATTCAGCAAACACATCTGCCACTGTGCCCAAACAAAGACCTTCCACCATTCATCTTTTTCAAATGAATGTGTCTCTTTTCTCATCTCAGGGTCAAAAGACTACAGCATGCACCTGTAAATGTCACACATGTGAGCTTGCTGCTCAAAGACAAGTTTGTGTTCCTATTCATCCTTCCTGCTTGATAGCAAGCACAGTAACACACTACATTATTCAGTCCCAACACTTTTCGATTATGTTTTTTTTTATGTTTACTTGAGCGGTTGGTACAAAAATACTCTTTCAATACATTGTTCATTGCACTTCTTTTTCTCTTTTTTTGGTGGCGTCTCATCCAAAGACCTAGAAGCGTCTGCAGATTGTTACATGGGGTCCTGTTTTGTTTGTCTTTGGGGTTGGGACTGTATGGTCTTTGTGTACATTAGGTAGGATAGACTCGCTCAGAGGCCTCAGTTGTAAGCACCTTGACTGATTCAACAAGTACAGTGGGGTGTTTTCTATTGTCAATATTGAAAATACATGGAAAGATGAAAAAATATGTGTAAAGTGAGGGTGTTTAATGTTCGACACACATTCTTAACTTGCTTTTCTTTTCTTTTTAGAAAACAAAATAACCTTTTGTTTGGTTACATAGAACCATATTGAATCACATTATGACTTTTAAGTCTTTGTGGTTGTCATTGCAACTCCCCTTAACATGAATTGACCCTTTGCATTTGATAACCTTTCTTCCACTGTGGTCTACTACTTTAACCGAGTAGTCTCAGATGCTCGTACTGTCTTGAAGACTGCACTCACTCATGCTCACTCTCTCCAAACCCCTCTCCCCTTCCTCCTTTTCTTTTCTTAACCAGGTTCGAGTAACATCTGAGGTAAAATTAGAGGTAAAGGGTGACATCTGTTCATCTGACTGATAAACATGCCAACATGAAACAAATAACTTCCCCAAGATCTCTTTTTTGTGAATACGTGATAGTGTGTGCCATTGGGAGATTATGTCAATATGTTTTACATTTAATCAAATATAACAATTAAAATGATAACAATCATATGTATAAACATCTTTAGTTTTTTGTGTTTTTCTTTCTAAATAAAGCAAAAACATAAAAAACAGACATTTGAAACAGTGTACACATCGTTGCCTCTTCCACCCTTTTACTGTAATAAAGTCTATGACCGCTAATTCTACATCAGCCCACCCTCAGTAAATCCACTATGAAGGCTCCAGATGACTCCCATGGAGCCTGGTCTGAGTGTAGTGCACCATCAGCAGGCAAGGGCCAGTGAGGAAGGCCCCAGGTTGAAAAGAGAACGAGCGGAATGCAGTGAAAGGCCGTGGGGCTTTGGAGGGCCTCGTCGGAGGTCTGGGTCTACTGAGAGCACTGTCCCACCTGCTAAGCTCCACCTCCTGCGTCCCTACAGATGCTCTCCCTTCTCAACACCTAGACCTCCTTGGTCCAGGGAACCACTCCCACCCCCTAGCCTGGCCTCATCGGACCGCCTTGTGCTTTCCCCCACAGCAGCCACACCTCTCCCCACACCGCAGGCAGGCGCGCAAAGGCACGTAGCAGCACATGCAGGGCACGAAGAGCGACAGGGCCAGGAGGGCCAACCAGCGGGCACAGCAAAGGGGGTGCGGGTGGCCCCCCAACGAGTCCTCACACGAGCAAGGCTCCCAGAACTCCCCCTCGGAGTCCGACATGCAGTGGTAGAGCAGACTCTCTGCGCACCACACACAGGTCCACTGGCGCAGACAGTGCAGGGCCGGGTCCGGGGCATCTCTGCAGCGGCCCCGCCCGTTCTCCGAAACGCTGAAAACAGAGCGGCAGTACACACAGCGTGATGAGCATGACGATGAAGCCTGAGGACACGGGCTGTCGTCGTCGGGTGAGATGACCCCTGGGTCACCCCCGCCGCTGCTGGCCCCTCCTCCTCTCTTACGAGTCCGCGACCGGGGCGTGGCCAGTGAGGTGTGGATGCAGCACTGAGAGGGTGATCCTTTGCACGTCTCTTGGGGTGAGCCGGCAGCTGAGGACGAGCCGGACACAGCGTTGGGCATGGACATACAGGTGGGCGATGACGAGGAGAGCCGCTGGGAAGCTTTACTGTCCAGGCTTACTGTCACGTCACAGCCTGCCGTCCCTACTCCTGCCAGGTCCTTCTCAAAGCGAACCACGCACAGCTCTGACTTGTCCTGCAGACTCCCTCCTCCACTGACCACCACACCCCCGGTCAGCCCACCAACCATAGTCCTAGTGGCCCCCGCCCGGCGGTAGTCCTCATAACCTCGAGAACCCCACAGGTCTTTGCAAGGATCCACACTGCGTAGGTCCCCCTCCTCCAGCAGAGAAATGGTGGGTGAGAGTGGGGACAGAGGAGACGATGATGGTTGACCCACAGGAGGACTAGGTGGAGCAGGAGGTGGAGGCGGGGGCGATGGCGGATTTAACACAGCCGTCATTTGTGAGAGCTGGTGCTGTCCCGGCCTTGTGTGGATCTGTGGAGAGGGTATAGAATTACAGTGTGAGTCAGGAACAGTGTGTACTGTGGCAGCAGTTACAGAAGGTTTTGTCTAGCATGTCTCGAATAGAAGCACACATTTTGATAGGCTTGTATTCAATAGGATGGGTTGTTTAAATGATATTATTACTTCATGTAGAATAATTAAAAGTATTTATGGAGACAGAGGGGGGGCATCAACCACCATCTCTTTGTATTGCTCTAAATGTCTACATTTCAGATATTACTGATTTTGCAGGGAACACAAGGAGGTTCCCAGAACGATTCTTAGTAATCATCAATAGAGTGTAGCAGGAACATGTAACTTGACAGATCAACTGAAAAATGTGTCTGTTTCTTTGATCATCTTTTTATCACAATGAAGTACCAATGGGAGACTCGGAGCGGCAGGTTACCTGAGCAGGTGTCTGAGTTGTGACAGCATGGCTGGATCCAAAATTGAATTCTTCCGACAGTACGAAACAGGTAGACGACGACTCGCTCGTCACTATGGTGATGGGTTTGGGAAGCATCTCCTTTCTGCTGTTGGACGACGACTCACTTCCTGTATGAGACTGGCAGAGGCTACATGTCATCCCACAAGTCAAACAAACACCAATAACTGCATGGGGCCCAATCGACAGAGTATATGAGCCATTTCTAGAGAATCGATGCTCAACCGACAAACTGCTCAGATACTCACAGCTTGTCCATCATCCTCAGTGTCGGCCTCTTCTGGTGTGGAGGACGAGGGCGACTCGGAGCCTTGATAACATTAATTGAGAGGATTTAGGCTTTTCCAATTCACACGCAAATGGTGAAAGTTCTTATATGTGACTCATGTGTCTCTACCTCTGTCGAGCTTGTCTATGACGAGCTGCAGCCCCTTCTCAAAGGAGATGGCGTCGGCTGGGCTCTGGAACGTAAGGCCAAACTTTCGATCTTCTACTCGCCAGTGATGGAAGATGGGGTTCACCTTATTGTACACTAACCCCCTTTGCACTGCACACTCCAACACTGGCTGAAAACACAAATGGCAATCGCAGCAACACAAGAAGTTAGTTCACCAGCCACGATGTATCCTTTCCTCAAACAATAGCCCCAACATAACATGAAGTCTTTGGGCGGTGTTGAGGAGCAACGTGGCACCAAAGACAGCCATAACATACACGCACACACTCACTGCTCGATCTCGCAGCCGTTCTCCACGTATGATGTATTCTCTCCGCCCCCTTCCGTCATGACTCCGCCCTTTACATATCACCACATGACTGAGGCCGCCACCTCCAAGGGGCACCCAACCGCCACTGGAGTCATCACGTGTCATCACCACTGCGCGGACACGCACACTGCCAAGGAAGCCAAGAGAGTGAGCAGAGGCCCAGGCTGATTAAACAATGCAATGATTCAATTCAATTCAATTCAATTTATTTTATATAGCCCAACATCACAATACAAGTTTGCCTCGGAGGGCTTTACAATCTGTATACATGACATCCCTGTCCCGGGACCTCACATTGGATCAGGAAAAAAAAAGAGGAAAAAAATGATTGAGGCTACACTGTCAAACACGCACAAATACACGCAAACATGCATCATGCATGCACTGATACGCACATTCATTCAGCTGAGGGGGGAAAAGAGATCAACTTGCGCAATGCAAAAATGCAGTACTAATTCCAGTGTATCGGCTCTGTTGAACTAAGATTGCATGATGAAATTCACACAAAGAAGATAGAATTGACAGTTTGCCCTATGAGTATTGACGTTGTAACATGTGACAGCTCAAAGGCCTTTCATACAGTTGCCTTGAGGGCAGTATTTACTAATCTATGATCATGTGATTGGGGTAAATACGATTTTAATTAGCATGCAGTGACGGTAAACAAATATGAAAAATCAAGAAATATTTGGAGAAGATGGTTTGGCGTTATTAATGCATGTCTGTAGTTAAGGAGCATAATTATGAGAATTAAACCTGGGACTGACTGCACATGCGCTGAGAATAAAGGAAGTATCTTGAGCAAATGGATAGAAAGAAAGCCAGCGTTGAGGAGGAGAGAAAAGGCCAAATGGGAGGAGAGAGGAAGAATGAATGTTTCCCAGATAGATGTATCAATGAACGCACCCATTCGCCATCAGGCCCCGGCATTCTTACAAAAAGAAGCTCTGCCCTCGCCGATCGGCTGAATAATTCAGCAGCGCAGTTCGACATGTGCATGTAATACATGCACAGACGCGTCTTTTTGTTATTTTCAAATCACACTGAATTTTAAGTGTTGAAATTATTCTTCCCAGACGCTCTTTTCCTCCATTCCGCTCCTGCTGCGCGCACTCATTAACACACCCCGATATTATGTTATATGTTTTTATGAATGGGGGAGCGCCAGACTGGCTTCGACATCGCGCGGTGGGTTAGATGTTTCGCCGGGAATATAAGGCCTAAATACAATGCAATCGCGTGTGAAAAAAAAACAAGGAAAAGGGAACGAGTGGGTGAGAGGATGGAAACGGGAGATGGGGGAGGGGGGCGATTAGAAAAGGGAAGGAGGAGAGGAGGGGTGAGGATGGGAGAGCGAGCGAGAGAGAAAAAAAAATCACATTTCATTCATAAAGTTTGGCTTTAAAAAATCATAATGAAACCCCGAGACACGTTGATAAAAATCACAACGCCTCCATCCCTCCCTCGTTTTTCTGTAGCCATGTCTTGAATGACGCGATGCTGGCCCCAAACTCGCCATATTTCGCTTTTTTTCCCCATACATTTTACACATTGACTTATTTCGTGACTGTTTTAACCAATCGCTGACCACGCATTTAGTTCTGAATTGTTGCATAGCTTCTGTTGTTTGTGTAATACGGTTTTATTGTTAAAAAAAATGTTTGCGTGTATTGTGTGCCCGTCGTTTAAAAGCACAGGTCCACATGTAGGTGGCTTAACGTTTATCACATATTGGCATGGATATATCGGAAATGGGGTGTATGCTGTTGATTCAAGACTACGTAATGGTGTTTTTATTCTCGGCAACCTGCTAAACTGAAGAGCACCGATTGTGATAATAGTGCATGATGCTGGATTGGTGTAACATTGATGGCGGTGGCGTTCTTTCTATCCGTTTTTGGATGGCTGAATATATATGTGCAATGTTAAAAATGAAAATGTAAGGACTTACTCGCCCTCCATGGCTCGGTGTTGCCCGCCGCTTGCAGCAGCCCACCCCAGGGTCTCCTCTCTCTCTCTCTCTCTCTCTCTCCCTCTCTCTCTCTCTCTCTCTCTCTCTTTTTATCCTCCTTTCAGGAAACACTCACAGGCTCACTCACATTCTCTCTCTATCTGCTCTCATTTTCCTAATCTTCCTCTCTCTTCCTCTCTCTCTTCCTCTCGCTCGCTCTCTCCACCTTGATGTCGTTTCGGTGTATCAGGATAGGCTTGAGGTTGCAGCAGCCATTTTCCGCTGGCAGCATCCTCCCTCTCTCTCCCTCCCTCCCTCCCTCCCTCTCTCTCTCTCTCTCTCTCTCTCTCTCTCTCTCTCTCTCTCTTATTCCCTTTCTCACTCTACCTGCCCTGTGCCAACACATCCACTAATCATTGACAGCATGTGGCTTTAGGTGGGCTATAGGGTTTGTCCATGTCATTTTAAATCATTGAAAATATAAAAGAGTAAAGGGGGTGGGGGGAGCAATCTATAGTAAAATAAAATATGATTTGCCCTTCATTGCATCTTTGCTGACATTTGTGTTTTTAAGTATAAGTATAAGTTTGGTTTAGCAGCAAAGGTTCCAGCACCATGGACAGCGATGCCTCTTTTTAATAAAGACACAGCATCTTCGACGTTTGGTTTGGGGCTTGTTGATTGATGAAATCACTGCCCCTGTTTAATAAAACAAAACGTGTAAAGTTACAGTATGTTACTTCGAGGTTACTTTGCCAAACTAAACATCTCCGAATGATATTGTATTCTTCTCGTGATATTGTATTCTTCTCGTGATATTGTATTGTTGATTTTAGGCATAGTGTGCTCCATGACTCGTGAGTAAACATTAAACTAGAGTAAGAATGACAGCATTATTTGTCACAGGAATCCACTGTAAAAGTAAACAGATATATCTTACAGGCTACAAGCATACACAGCATATTATATTTCGATGCACAGTGGGTTACAAGTAACTGCTTCAGCACTTCTTGAGTGGGACACAAATTATTGAGAAACTCAACTGTGGATGCTTTTCGTTTAGTCTGCAAGAGGTCCCTGGTTCTAACCCCGGACGAGCCCATCATCTACCACTATGTCTCTTTGAACAGAAAACTGTATACTCGGAGGAAACTCCGAACCCTATTGCTTCTCGAGTTAACACATTCAAAAGAAGACAATATTATAAGACCCACTTCTGCTTAAATCAACCATAATGTTTATGTTAATTTGTTACATTGTTATACTGGTTAATCTCCCATTCCATTCTTCAATTAGAGCCACATATATTTCAGCACCAACATAGCCTTTATACCACAATTGCACATGCACAGACTGACAGATAGATAGATGGATGCACTCTATTAATCCCGAACTATGATGTTATTGTGTTAAAGCAACAGGTTATCCAAGGCAACAATATACTATAATACTAACTTTATAAAGCTATTTTTGGATGTCATCATCTAAAATTAAATTAAATCATGATATAATTTTTAATAATAATACAATAATACAATAATACATAATACAATTATAAAATGAACACTAACATTAGATCATGCTTGAAATCCACAATAAACTTGTTACCTTCAATCTCCCATTGGGAACAACGATACAGCAGAATAAACATGTCACCTTCATTACATTCCTAGGCACCCAGAAACAAGTTTTCAAACAAAATACCATTTGCCCACCTGGTTTTATTTTTGCCAGATAGTTTGAGGCAATTTGGTAAAACAAAACTTAATTTAGGAATATGCACCACAATATTCAAATTACTACAAGGAAATTTAATTTAATGTGTAATTTGGAGCTAAGTGTCCTTAGGCAAGACACTTAACCCCAAGTTGCTCCCGTAGCTATGTCTACGGTATGTGAATGTTGTATAAATGTTAGTTAGTCCTCATGGGCAGGTGGCACCTTGCATGGTAGCCCCTGCCATCAGTGTGTACATGGGTGTGAATGAGTGAATGAACATGTAGTGTTAAAGCGCTTTGAGTGGTCGAGAGACTAGCGAGATACAAATACAAGTCCATTTACCATTTACTAAGTGACTTATGTTAATGTAGCACTAAGCAATAAGTTAGCTTAGTTTGCCCCACTCGTTTCATCAAAGTCACAACAATGGTCAAATTACTTGAAAATGTGAAAAGCAGTGAGTACAATTTTTCTTAGAACCAAATGCAGTGCCACTGATTTGACTGACACGAACAGGAGAATGAAGTTTCTGGGCTAAAAAGAAAAAGTCAGTACTGGGTGTGTTCTATGTAAACCAATGATGTACGTGGGTGCTTGTGCAATCACACCTGTCTAATCACCTAGGTCAGTCATAGGTTAGTCACAGCAGAAGCCGGCAGCAAAGGAAACCACAGAGGAACCATTACAGACAATAATGATGATTGCACCATATGACTCCTTCCATAATTCATTCGTATCTGCCACAATGCTCTGCAAAGATACCTTCTCAAAAATGAGAAAGGCATAACACACAAATATTATAGATGAAACAAAATAGTGATAATGTTGTGTTAAATCTCGTATTCTTGTACGCAGTTATGTATGCACTGTAAGTGCCTCTATCTAAACGAAAATATATGAACTTGTATCTGCCAACTTCACCAGCTTTGGGAGGAAAGAGCAACAAGAGATGATCCTTCATCTTCCTGCATCTCAAATGATGTGCATTGTACATGCAAAGGGGTGATCAGAGGTGTAACTACATAACACATGCACAGCAAAAAAGTAGTGACACAAAGGATAACAAAGAAGGATCACCAAGTAAAAAATCCAATTGTGTTCTCTCTCATGTGAACAAAGCAAGCACTGACTCGCTGCCATGCAACAGATAATGCTCACAACTTCTCAGAGTTAAACACAACCACACAACTTGGTATTGCTGAAGTGCCTGCCACCATGCCTACAGAGCCAACTGACCATTCAAGGCAAATATTAAGTCAGCCAAAAGCATTACACAAACACTGATTGAACCACAACAGTATCCCCATCATAGCAGTGGACTATCAATAACCCAACAAAGCTGACAATGACATCAATGGGATCACATGCATACAATAAGCAGACGTAAAAGCACCACCATCACAGGTCCCAGTATTTAAAGGGATACCTATGGGGCTAGTTCAGTCTCAATAATGACAAATGCACACAGAAAGATTCACAAATGCGCACAGAACAATTCACAAATATATTAAATTCACAAATGTGTTACACAGAAGGGTTTACAAATACATTCCAATGATTTATATAAATGTAAAAATTAAATTAAAAAAACCCTTCACATTTACGAGTGGCTTTTTTGAGACTCCCCTGCCGTGCTTGGATTCGCAAATGCATTTTTTTCAATATGGACCTATCCGTAGCCAATCAGATGTCGCCCTCATTTTCAATGAGCAATTTTTCCCTCATCACCTGCGCAAATTCCGTAACTGTAACGCTGGCACCACCCTCTTGGGTAGGGGAGGGGGGAGCTGCACTCATGTAATTGGTTGAAAATGAGGGCGACATCTGATTGGTTACGGATAGGTCCATATTGAAAAAAAATGCATTTGCAAATCCAAGCATGGCAGGGGAGTCTCATAAAAGCCATTCATAAATGTGAAGCTTTTCACAAACAAATGCAGAAATATATTTGTGATTTTTTTTTTACATTTATATAAATCATTGGAATGTATTTGTAAACCCTTCTGTGTACATTTATAAATTGAATATATTTGGGAATTGTTCTGTGCGCATTTGTCATTATTGAGACTGAACTAACTCCATAAAGCATTTATTAAAATCAATGTAAGAATACAGGGAATGTCTCTACGGAAGGAGAGATAAATGGAAAGAATGATCAGGTTATCTGTTATGTTTGTCTGAGCACTTTATCTTTATCTTAGACTTGATTTGAAATATCATTGCACTTTATCTTTATCTTATACTTGATTTTAAATATCATTGCACTGTTGTTGTCGTTGACTGTTGATTGTTGTTTGTCTCGTCTAATGTATGCACCTTCCGCCTAGCAAAATTCCTCGTTTGTGAAAACATTCCTGGCAATAAACGGTTTCTGATTCTGATTCTGAGGTTGGTGCTGAGGTTCACTGGCACCCGTTTATAGTGAATCAGTCCTGCACATGATGTGCTTTCGACATAACCGAGGGACAGGTTGTTGCAACCCTGATTCAAGAGAAGCAACATGAAGGAAGGAACAACTTTGAATTTATTACATAAACAAAACCAGGAGCATACTATTTGAGCCAGCTGCCAGGGAGAGTGGTTGAGAAAGACTGCTGATGGGTGGAGGATGGGCTTTTGAACTCAGGTAACCAGAGCAGGTGCCATGCATCAACAATTAGGACTGGTAGACAATAATCTGTCCCTGGATGACCTGGCAACGAAACAGACCAACAAAGAAATGTCCTTAAACAAAACAACCCTACCTTTATGGATGCCCACTAAGCAACCTAAAAAGCAAACCTATAATACCTACCAAAATGGCACATTAGCCACTTGAGTAATGAGTAAATATCTAACTGGCATTTACGACACTTATATCTCAGCAGATCTACGCATTGGCAAGAAAGATACATGTAGCTGAGACCCTGCAGTAGATTCATGGTGATTCAAGTTGGTCATGTTATGTAGGAACACCAAAGGGTTGTGGTCAGTATAAATCACAACCAAGTACTGGAAGAACCTACAGAAACACCAAAGTGGGATTAGGGCATGAGCCTTGTTTCTCAATAGTGGAGTAACGGTGATGATGGCAGTCTAACTTCTTGGGGTTGTAGCAAACAAGATGTGTCATCCTGGAGAAGGACAGCTCTAGCATCCAAATCTCTTGCATAAACCGCAAGTTTGAAAGCCAGACTAATAGGCTCCCAGAATGGAAGCCCTAACCAAAGGTGCTTTGACATTTAATAAGCCAACCGACAAAACTTGGACCCGAAGAAAGAGACCTTTAGGCTGAGCAGGTTAGTTAAAAGAAGAAAGGTTTTTACAGAAAGTCCTGTAATAACCTACCATCCCCCAGAACCTTTTTAATTCCAGCCTTGTAATCGGGGCAGCAAAGTTAATGTTAAAGTTAAAGTTAAGTCAATGTTTTAAATGCTATAATGTATTTTTTACGTGATGGTGAGCTGACCCAAAACCAAAGAAGTTTTAGTCAATTACAGCAAATTCTTTTTGTCCCCACAAACTTCTGATCCAAACAGCCTCAATACAACAAAGAGATGACCCCCAAGAAGAGCAACATGTGCCATGCATTCTGGACATCATGGGCTGAACCACCTTTGCATCATTGACAAGAGACTGGTCAATGAAGCGGAAGAGGTTGGCTTTCCATTCAACCAATGACTGAGTTTGATCCCACTTCAAAGCCAGGAACTCAACGAGGTGCACAGAATATCTGGACTAGACTTGGATCAGGGACTTGGTGGAAAAATATACAGGTCTTATTTTCTGCTCACACTCTGCTACTTGTCTCAAACATGCACCCAGTTGAAGCGTCATCTCACAAAATGAAGGGCATATTGAAATCTGGGTGAGCCAATGCAATGGTGTCCAAGAAAGCCTTTTGGAGGAAGAGGAAGACTTCTTGTCATTCTCTAGTCCAGTTAGAAGGAGAAAGCTTACGCTGGGTATGAGGCTTGGACTTGGGCTCAGATGTCAGCTTGTCTATAGTGGTCTCACTTGGGTAGAAAAGCCTTCAATGAAGGGTTGTAGTAGATGAACATGCCAAACACTGATCTAAGTTTCCGACAAGAGGGAGTACATCCATCCACCTTCGTCAGGTCCTTCTCTGAAAGGTTTGATCTGACCTCAACCTTCTCTGGATCTGTGGACACCATTCTCAGTAATTATATGGCCCAGGGACATCAGCCTCTGTCCAAAATGTGACATTTCTTTGGTGCAAGTTTGAGGCCACGGTTCTGCAGGCAACTGAGCACTGAGCATCTAAAGTTGTTCAAGGGTTAGCTCATCATATGGTGCCAAGACAAGACAAGATTAGCCTCAAGAAGGAGCCTTGGCTGTTGCAGAGTTCCTGTGGCAGTCTATTAAACTCATATAAGGCAACAGAGGTTGTGCACACAGTGAACTTTTAGTCACCTTCATGGAGGGGGACATTGTAGGTCAGATCCATGGAGCTAAAAAAGCCCTACCCCAAAAGCAGACAGTGCATCAGACTGGTGAGGCAGAGTGAAAGCATCCTTGAAAGTGTGTCTGTTTAGCTTCCCAAAACCAATGCAGTCTCGAAGATCCCCATTCTTCTTCCAGACTAACAGGGGAGACCCCAACTCACTGCCGGACTTTCTGATGATACCCTGTCTGTTACTCCATCTCTTTGAAAACCACGTTGAGCTTATCGTAGTCTGCTGGAGAGTCTCTTCTGTGGGGGAGACGGATGGGCCTCTCATCCTTGAGAAGGATATGATTGTAAAGATGGATACCCTTCTTCTCCACAGTCAAGTTCACCCCCCCACCCCCCTCCTCCCCAGAATCAGAATCAGAAACCGTTTATTGCCAGGAATGTTTGCACAAACGAGGAATTTAGTTAGGCAGAAGGTGCATACATTAGACATTAGACGAGACAAACAACAATCAACGACAGCAACAGTGCAAAAAGTCTAAAAAGTCTAAGGAGAAGTCTAAAAGTCTCCAGGAGAAGCACTTCTTCTTCTTCTTCTTCTTCTTCTTCTTCTTCTTCTTCTTCTTCTTCTTCTTCTTCTTCTTCTTCTCTTCTTCTTCTTCTTCTTTAACTTGACTGTTCTTGTCAGGAATATGATGTAGCCCCATGAACTTTCTCCCTTTCTCCCACATTTCCAGTGTCAGGTTATTTCATACGTGTCCTTACTGGACACGTATGAAATAACCTAAGCCTGGTAATTTTTCATGCAGTGCCGGAGGTGTTTTATGACATTGGTGCCTTTGATGAAAGCGTCAACCTGGCCAAGTATTACAAGTACAAGAACCATCATCTGAATGTCACACACATGTTCAAGTCATAGATGCTAGAACCTCCATATCACAACATTGCAAATGTCTGATCCATTGCAGGTAGATGCGCTCTCGCCCAGCATTTATAGTGCAATCCATGTAGCCACTGTTCATTCAATTCTGTGGTCTTTGAAAAATCACTTCATCATCTCCTTCTCATTCACAAAAGTAGCTGCACTTACTGAAGTTTATCTGCATCTGAACTGCTAGAGGCAGAATTAGTGCCCATACTCTTGCCCTCTGAATGTGGACAGACAGGATACAAGCCCAGTCTGATTTTTTCCCGCAGTGATAGGTTTTTGTAGCTGAATCGTTGCATACTGTAGCCTAGTATTAAATATAAAAAAAACATAAAAGTATGACAATAACAGAAATATGTACACCATACAACTGTCAAATGAAGGTCAAATGAGTGACATGTAATACTGTATTACAAGTTTTTCCTATGAGACTAACAATTTAAGGTTGAAATGAAGCATGGTGCTCTGCCGGAAACCGGTGGATTGGGAGATCGACAGGCGGATCGGTGCGGCTGCAGCTGTAAAACAGGCGCTGTAGCGGTCCGTCTTGGTGAAGAGGGAGCTGAGCCGGAAGGCAAAGCTCTCCATTTACTGGTCGGTCTACGTTTCAACCCTCACCTATGGTCACGAACTCTGGGTCGTGACCGAAAGAACGAGGTCTCGGATACAAGCGGCCGAAATGAGCTTCCTCCGTAGGATGGGCCGGGCTCAGCCTTAGAGATAGGGTAAGGAGCTCGGACATCAGGAGGGAGCTTGGAGTCGAACCGCTGCTCCTTCGTGTCGAAAGGAGTCAGCTGAGGTGGTTCGGGCATCTAGTCAGGATGCCTCCTGGACGCCTCCCATTAGAGGTTTTCCAGGCACGTCCAACTGGTAGGAGACCCCGGGGAAGACCCAGGACACGCTGGAGGGATTATATCTTCCGGCTGGCCTTGGAACGCCTCGGGGTCCCCCAGAATGAGCTGGAAAATGTTGCGGGTGAGAGAGAAGCCTGGGTCGGCCTGCTGAACCTGCTGCCACCGCGACCCGACCCCAGATAAGCGGTTGAAAATGGATGGATGGATGGATGATGCATCTAATGTTACATGTAAGAGGCCTATGTTACATATGGACAAATACAAACTCAGCTGGGCTAAATCCAGACTAAATTAGCTCCCTAAAATTGCCATCATCACAGTCTTTCTGAAGGTCCATGCAGTAATCCCTCAGCATAGATATAAGGGTCGGGTGGAACCTTACCAGTGCACCTACTTGAGATGGTCAGCATTAATTTAACAAAGCTGGATAGTATATGTTTTCTGCATTCCCAAATGTCGAGAAAGATTATCATGGGCTAGGCGCAAAATATCAGGAAAATATTCAACTGGAGCCACAATCTGAAAACACTCTTCTTGAGGCATTTGAGGAGATGTCTACTCATTGCTGACAAAATACTCAGAAGACACATCGGGCACTGCCTGTTCTGACAAACAAGAATCACCTCTGGATGTTTATGTGCAAGCTCATCCTGAGCATCAGACAAAATAACTACCTCTGGAGCGACCAATACTTTACCACTGGCCAAATCAGCATCAATAGAAAAACCCTTTATCAGGAAATGAAGGTGCCCCTCAACAGCCGGACTCCCTGAGACATCGTGCAAGGGAAAGGTTACATTACATCACACTTTACAAAGCCTTTACCAAGTGCACACAGCAGATCTTTCAGGGAATGGCGAAACCCTTTCTGGAATAATAGACTGCTTTAACGCTATATCTCTTAAAATTTCAACTTGTCTGAGGGTCACAAGGCAAGAAAACTAACCCGTTGACAATGAAGGGGTAAAGAACATCCAGATCAGCATCATGGGCCTCAGAGAATTGCACTTCTTTCTAATACTGGTGCAGGATGTTGAACTGTTATGAACACAGCAACAGGCTTAACATGGTTTTGTTTTACTAAGAACTGGATATCGAACAATAATATGACCAAGTTTCCTTCAATAGAAAAAAACCTTCTCGCTAGACCTAGAGTTTTATGTTAATGAATTGCATTTAGTACATTCACTCAAAAGACTTGCTTCCTAGGGAAGTTAGAGTGTAGACTGAAGTGTAAAGAAAGTGAAACAGTAATTCATTCATTTCTGAATCGTTTATTGCAGACAAAGATTTGCATTGTAATATCAACTGGATTACAAACCATGTAGGGCAAAAGAGGCATTACCACTTAGAAAACACACAAACCTCAATGGAAATTCTTTCAGTTGCTAGGATACACTGCAAGGGCGATACATTTCTGTGAGATTTATTGAAGAGTAAATTAACTTTGTATACAAAAAGAATTTGCTTGAATTTGGAGGGAAAAAAAGTTTAGTTGAAAGTTGTGTGACACTGACAGGCAAAGTAACAGGATGGTGATCGTAATTAACTTTCTATAGTTGTTAAAGAGCTGAGGCCCAGGGGTATTAAATGTACAAGCTGGATTTTGTTGTGGCCATAACCCATAAAAAGCTCAGTTTGAATGTTGTCTTGGATAAAATAACTAACTGGAACATTGAAACCCTTGAATGTCTTCAATAAAGGTACATGTGTAGCAATTGCTGACAACAGACAGGGTCACCTGTGATACTTTTTGTTTTGTTCCCCATCTTTTAAAATGAAAGAAAACTTCCAGACAGAAAGACCTACAGATAACTGGAGCACATGAAAAATAAATGTTGATTGATTTTTGAGATATGGGAAACAAACCAACCACTCTGCATTCATTTAAGTCATATTCCTCAAGGAAACTGTATTTGAGCTGACTGGATGTACACTGGATCAGCGGCCTGTGTGTCCGAGTGCGTTCCTGGGGGCGGATTACACAATCATTTCCAGCTGTCGTGCATATTCGATGACCTGTTGTGCCAGCTCCGTAGAGGGGATGGTCACCTCTTCTGTCCGCTGCTGCTGAGTGGTGAAAGAGTAATAGCCATCTGGGCTCAAACTCCATCCTCTCTGAAATTAAATCAACAATAAGCATTGTCGGCAAGAATCTAGGACAGAATTTTGTTTCAATTTCAGAACAGAACTAATAAGAAAACTTGTTTTAAGAAAATCTGAAAGTTCAACAATCAGCAGTCGGCAATTTCACTCAATGCCTGACATTTTTTACCCCACCTTACCCAATATGTTAAATGTTCTTCCATTTAATGAAATACTACGTGTTGAACCACATTATAGATGTTGCTCTGAATTAGGCATGGGCTGACTATTGTTTACATTTGTTAAATTTCATGGGTTTTCCCGTCAGTGCAAATTACATGTTTTTGTTTGGGCTCTAAACATCTGCAACAATCCAAGTATGAAAAAGCAGCAGAAATTACACCTACAAGGTGGAATGTTCTAACACGTTCTAATTTATAGTTTACATTAGATTTGTCTTTTGTGTGTTTAATCAGCATGACGACATCTTTTTTTCTTCAGGTAAATAAAATCTCAGTAGGACAGTGGCCTACAAGCCTGTAACTGAGACACTTAAGTTACCCTCCCATTATATTAAAATGTAACTGGAAAAATTTAAACACTGTTGATTTCATTAAATTTGCGGAAAACCATCTCTGCATACAAATAACATTTGGTATTAACTTTAAATCCATTTCCCAAACGGGAATATACATACCTTCTTGGCATAATCTGTCATCTTTTTGGGGGAACTGAAGAAAAGCACACGGGTGGCCTCACTGAACTGGATCTGCTCATATGCTTTTTCTATGCAACCTGCAATCTCATCACTGCAATTGAGAAGGTCACAGATTTAGTTGAAGTGTTCTTTCAAGACGACGGCATTTCATCACCTTTTTTTTTTTTTTTTTACCTGTTGATTACAACAATCACGATTAAACATAGTAAAATAAAGAATAAAGGTGTCCTTCCTGATAATTGAAAACAGATCGAGTTATTTTCTATAAGTTTCTACATTAAGCCATCTTACCAAAGGAAAGAAAAGGGACCATAGATTTAAATTGTCTCAGATCTTTAAATCGGTTTGGTCGCATGTTGAGTAAACTATAAGGATAGCATAAACCATCTGTTTTGTTAACACATTTGAAATGGGCTCCGAATGAAAGCTTTGGCCTCTGATTGACTCTTTTGATCTGCCTTCATAGAGAAGATATATGTGTGTGTGTGTGTGTGTGTGTGTGTGTGTGTGTGTGTGTGTGTGTATATATATATATATATATATATATATATATACATATATACGAGTATCAGCTGATATCTATCGATGGCCAATCAACCGGTGCACAGGTGAACTGATCAAAATGATCAATAAGCTTTAGCAAAGTGTAAGGCATTTACAATATGGCTATAAAGTACACAAAAAGAATTGTATAAATGAATGACAGTTACCATATTGAGTCTTACCGAATTGTGTCGAGCAGAATATCTATAAAAAAGGTGTAGCTTTCAGCAGGGATGTTGCCTTTGGCAAGAAAGACCTTGTTGTAACTTCCTTCCATCAAGTACTGAAAATGCCAGGAGAGGACATAAAACATCACATTGGGTAAAAATAATGTGTAAATACCAATGTTGATATATTTGTGTGCATAGACAATTACAAAAAGTCCTGCATTTATATACAAAATTGTGCTGCACTTAATTAGTAATTTATTAAGTACTTAATTTATACTTTTTGAGTAAAACATATTATAGATATGTATTCATGTATATCAGGCCAAAATCAAACCATTGCAATATTAATATGACAATTTGAGGGCACCAAGACATAGCTGGTAGCCAGCAAACAAAGCTCTAGGTGTTGCTCCCTAAATGGACAACCCACAACCTATTCCTACTGCAGTAGTAATGTAAAGATATCAGTTCAAGGGTACAAACTACTAATTGGACACAAGAATATCAACATTTTACAACAGGCCAATATCAAGCCCTTCATTTTTGCTTTGTCACAGGGGAAATTGCAGCACCTGCTCTAGGGACACAGGGTGTCTGATGTATACGTTGGCCTGAATATCTCGTGCACTCAGTCTCTCAAGTTCTGTGTGAAACTCAGACACACGGTTCTGTGAGAGCAGGAAGAGCAGGTTCAGTCCAAGTAACTGATGCATGTAGGCAGCTTCAGGCAGTTCCTCCCTTAATGACCAAAGTTAAAGAAGGAGTAATGTTAGAATAGCCCAGTAACTACTATGTAGCAAAATCCTACTACACATAACAAAATTAAAAAGGTAACATTACTTGTAATCAAAGTAGTAACATTTAAGCTGGGCCATGTATCGCTCAAAGGAGGGGATGTCCTTCTTGAGAATACTCCACAAAGCTCCAATTTCAAGGACATCACCTGGAAAACAGACACAAATTGTTCTTAAATTGGAAACATCTTTCCGATAACTGACATACTAGTTGGCCAAACGCTTAGTTAGTTTGACATGCCGCCTTTACTCACGGGCTAAAATGAGCTGCTGCTTAGTGAGCGCAGACCCACTGGTCGGTAAGAAGTTCAGCTCCAGTAATGAAACCTGCAAAAAAGAAGTTTGATGTCATTTTCTATAAAAATTTACAAAAAAATGGTTTCCATTTAATACTTACTACCTATTAAACAAATATTGTACTTTTACTTCCTTACATATATTTGATATTTGACTTAATTAGTAGTTGAACTAGATTCAGATCTGGAACACAACATGTACATCGACTAATACATTATGATACATCATAATAAATTAAGTTACCCAGCAGTAAAGTAATTACAATTCGCCCCACCAATTACAGCTGCAACAAGCATTCTGAATGCAGGATTTTGACTTATAAATCGTATTTTTTACTTCGGTACAGCGTGTTGTATGCTGTATTTGTTCCACCACTGTCCTTTATTACCGTGTGAACTGTGTAGTCAGCTCTTCCTGCTACCTCTAGTGGTTTTGTAAAATAAAAACATAAACTAGCGTTGAACGACGTCACTTTAACAGAGGGGTCGGAAATGAATAACCTCAAAAGTAGCTAAACGGTAACGTGAGAGAACCAAAGAAGCGGATTGACGTCTCAATTATCTTCCGTTCAAATGTTTATCTCGGTTGTCAGTTCCAGATTGACACTAGCTGGACAATGAATTAGCCAGCGGTACGTTAACGTTAGCAACACAGATATCCTAATATGATCCCAGTGTCTCATCAGCTGAACACTAACATATAGTAACACATGGAGTGCAACGTTATCATCTCAAAAGAAACAGTGTATAACGCTCGGTGTCTAAAGTGTAGCGTTACTTCATAGAAAACTATACACAACGTTAGCATGGCGAGCCTGAGTTAGCACGCTTAGCTCCGTTTGCTAACAGCGCCGAGGCTTCTCAAAAGACTCCTGATTCGACTCGTAAAGACAAAGACAGACACGTCAATGTGTGACTCTACCTTAAGTTTGCTCAGAAGGTCTCCGCATTTACTCAAGTTTGGGTTTTTCTTGTTCCACTCAGTTTTGAGCGTCTCATACAGCCCTGCAGTCTCTTTCAACGCCATGGTGATTCTGCAAAATATACGACACCGGCCACCGTAATACGTTAAATAACTGTCGTAAAGCGCTCTCGTTGCCATGGACTGCATTTCCTTTGGGGGAGACATACGGTGGATCAAGATGGCGGCATTCGGCACAGAGCGGTGGTTGAATGACCTCCCAAACCACGCTATCTTCCAAAAGATACGAGATAAATTGTATTTGGAACCCAACGCGAATGAAAGAGGAGTCGCTAAAAACCTCACGTTTTGTTTGGGCGGGGACTTGTTCGTGTGGGACGATGCAGACCGCGTGTTTTACACGACCAACTTGCGACATCTCAACACGGATGAGAGTTTCAGCAACGTTAGCGGGAACCACCAGACCTTGCTGTGTATCAACCCACCTCTCTTCGAGCTGTGCCAAGTGTTGCTCAGCCCGACTCAGCACCACGTCGCGCTCGTCGGGCTGCGCGGCGTCTCCGTGCTGGAGCTCCCGCAGCGCTGGGGGAAGAGGTCCGAGTTCGAGGGCGGACGGAGCGAAATCAACTGCAAGACCATCCCGGTGGCGGAGCGCTTCTTCACCAGCTCGCCGTCCGTGAGTCTGCGACAGGCGGCTTGGTACCCCAGGGAGACCGACGAGCCCCACCTGGTGCTGCTCACGTCCGACAACACAGTCAGGTTTTACGGCTTGAAGTCGCCCCAGACGCCGGCCAAAGTACTGTCAGTGTCCCAGTCTGAGGATGACACGAGCGGCCATCCTCCGGCCCGCTCCTACGCGGCATCTTTAGGCGAGATAGCGGTGGCGTTTGACTTCGGGCCAATTTCGTCCCCGCTTCGACAGCTAGCAGCACAGTGCTCCAAAGAACAGATGGTCTACCCTCTATACATCCTCTACGAAAACGGGGAGACCTATGTGAGCTACACGAGCCAGGGAAATGGGGTGAGTCTAACTAAACCCATTGGACCCCTCCCGATGTATCCCGCAGCAGAGGATAACTACGGCTACGATGCTTGTGCCATCCTCTGCCTGCCATGTGTGCCCAGCATCCTGGTCATCGCCACAGAAACGGGCACCCTGTATCACTGTGTGGTGCTGGAGTCTGAGGAGGAGGAAGAGACCAGGGCAGTGGCAAAGTGGATCCGAGGCACAGAGGCGGTGCCGGCGCTCTATGTATTCGAGTGTGTTGAGCTGGAGCTCACCCTCAAAGTAGCCACAGGAGAGGATGAGGAACCTCAAGAGTTTGATTTCACCTGCCCGATCAGACTGCACAGAGACCCCCTTTGTCAGCAGAGGTATCACTGCACCCACGAAGCAGGAGTGCACAGTGTGGGTCTAATCTGGGTCAACAAGCTGCAGATGTTCCTCCAGTCAGGTGAGGAGGATAAGGACAATCTCCAGGAGCTGGCTGCCGAGAAGCGCTGTATTGTGGAGCACATTCTTTGTACCAGACCACTCCAGTCTAGTCAGTCCGCTCCCGTTCGTGGCTTTGTGATTGTGTCTGACCTCTCCTTGGGCGCCACCATGATCTGCATCACCAGCGCCTACGAATGCATCCTGTTGCCCCTGCTGAGCTCCATTCGGCCTCCCTCCCCGCCCCTGCTCTGTACGCATCCAGGGCCTGGCTCTGGTAGCTCCCCTCTGCGCGGGCTGGCCGACGACTCTTTTGAGCAGCACATCCGCAACATCCTGGCACGTAGCTCCACCAATCCTCTTGTACTCAAGGCCGGGGACAAGGACACGTCACCGCCACCTCCGGAGTGTCTGCAGCTCCTCAGCAGAGCCACACAGGTCTTCCGTGAGGAGTACATTCTCAAGCAGGACATGGCCCGTGAAGAGATGCAGAGAAGGGTCAAACTCCTGACCAGCCAGAAGAACCAGCAGCTGGAGGACTTGACTCTGTGCAGGGAGGAGAGAAAGAGTCTGAGGGAGGCAGCAGAGAGGTTGGCCGACAAGTACGAAGACGCAAAGTATCGCCAGGAGACCATCATGAACGGGGTCAAGAAAGTGCTGGGCAGCCTGCAAAGCAGACTGCCCGTACTGTCAAACAGTGAAAAGGATATGAAGAAGGAGCTGCGGACCATTGGCGATCAACTGAAACGCCTCGACAACTGCATCAAACAGGTGAACATGAAGAGGGAATACCAGACGACACAAGTGGACAAGGATGTGCCGACAGCCAGGTCGACGGTCTCGCTCAATGCCCAGCAGAAGAAGGTTGTTCAGGATGTCCTCAGAGAACAGGGACAGCAAATTGGTGACATGATGAAACAGATCAAAGACATCAAAACCCATTTCAGTTTCTAAGCACTTCAGAAAACAGTAAAAAATAAAAAAGGAAAAAGTATTGCAAACAATTGAGGGAAATAATTGAAATGCTTGTTTGACTACAGTGATTTAAATCAGCTTTTTGACATTTGATGAGAAGCTGGATTAAGTTATGACTTAATGTGCCCTGACTGGAATTGAAATATATTTTATATACACATGTTTAACTTTACCTTTTGATTCCCACATGTTTGTCTCTTAATGGGGATACGATAAGTTTTCCTTCATGCCTTGCATAACATTTTGCATATTTCATATTTTAGGTTTTCTAAATGTTAGGGGTTGAGTCACAGCAGAATATGCCATGTATAGGCAGGAAACATGGGAGATATTTGAGCTTTTCAACATTGTTTGCTCGCTTTTTGGATCGACAATAAAATTTAAAGTTCTCTGTAACTGTCTTTACTCATTTGTGACACATATCATCCAATAACTGATGTACAACTGCATATAAAACAGACTTAAATAATAACATACAAAGAAAAGAAAAAACAGAAGGGGAGATTAAATGATAGGTTCCATCTTATTTAGTCTATCGTAATACAATATTCACATGTCCATTATGTAAATTGAACATTATTGTCAGTAATCACCTTAGTCCATGCTGGCCATGAAGAGATCCCTTTCTTATGCAACTCCGAAAATGATAGACGGTCCAAATCCAGTCCTTGTTGCATTCAGCGGAATTCTTTCTTTTGTTTCGGCTGAACAACAAATTGTTGTTTTTCCCAAAAGAAGAACAGATAGATTTCAGGCCAGTACTGACAGGAGGGACAATTGCAGCGACCATTGCTGCATAATATGTACAGACTTGTGAACCTGTCGAGTCGTACATGTAGCTGCATGCCTGCAGTCTGCCGCCTCAAGTTGGACCCCGTTGTGTACAGTTTCAGTGTAAGGGTGCCAGGATCCCTGTCACCACCAGATGTCTCCCCTCCCCAGAGTTGTAGACCTCAGTTCATCCTTTCACACAGCAGCTTTGCCAGCGAGGAATTCCCCCACCTAAACACTGAGTGACGTATACGGAGACCCCGGTTTCGTTGAGTACGCTTCATTGTTGGGGACGTCTGAGGCTGGTGGGGGATCCTCTATTGTAGCCTGCAACTTTTCCCCCGTGGCTGGAGCTTGAGTGGAGATGGTTTTGGCCTCAGCACAGCCTGACTAACAGGCGGGCTTTGTTCAGACCGCTATGGGAATATTTGAATCTACTCTTTAAAATGCAGTCGGTAGCAATGACCTGAAAATCCACAAGAAACCAACATGACTTAATTTCTAGTCTTTGTTTCTAGAACTTTGTTCATCTGTTTTGTCACCTCACTTGACTTTTTCCACATATCACCTCCGTCTTTCTCTCTCACACACAGATACAGGGGAAAGGGTGTGGTGTGCCTCAGGTCTGGCTCAGGAATTCTCCAAATAGGGGGATGTTGTTAAAGTCTTTCATAAAGGTACAGTGTCTAGATCCTGTGTATGAGCCTGAGGAAACTTAGCGGACCCTAGGAAAGGAGATATTAATAACTCTTGGGCCAACCCACCACATTCTTCACAAGTGAGTCACTGTAAGCCAGAGAGCAGGGAGGAAAAGGGCTGCCTTGCCTCTGTTTCTCATTTGTGTATCTTTCCATGGAGGAGTGGAACAGGGAGGCAGAGAGGCCACCCCTTCTCCTGCGAACCTCGAATGCCTTATGTGAAACACACACGGCTCTACGCGGGGCACATAGTTCTGTGTTTATGCCGCATAGTGTACGCAGGATGAAATCAAAAACATAAACAGGCGTGCTGCCGAGGGAGTGAATGCAGAAGTAAACAGGGATGAAGGGGAATGGATTGTTAAAGGTGTGTGTGTGTGTGTGAGTGAGTGAGAGTGCGGGTGTGTGAGAGGCGCAGAAAAGGTTCAGATGGTGGGAATGAGAGGGTAGAGAGCTTTGGAAAATGGTGGTATGGGGATTTGGCAGGGGAGAGGGTGACTCACTGTTTATCTGGTCCGTCACTGAGAGACCAAAGTGAGCTTGATAGAAAAGCAAATCTTGTTAAAAGAGCGCCAATGTATATACACTCTCCGGTCTGTGTCATACTGTATGTTTCATCGCAGACATTTTAAGAACTCAATTCTTTCAAGCTTTGTCCATTTTGTTTTTACAGTTATAAAATGGTCACTGAAGACACAACACAGTCAGGGAATTTTATTTGGTTACATATAAAAGTTAACATAAGAACATTTGGTGGAGCTGTGTACAGTAGTCAGTATAATAGATCAGTCAAAAGTTAATCTCAGCATGTCAAGTTCTTTTACACAACTGATGTCTAGCTCCGGCACATAAAAAACAACAGCAACCGTTACAAAAATAATGTAAAAAGTTTATGCACAAAACTGTGGCAGGTAAAGCATCAAAGGTGAAATGCATTCAGGTTATTAGACGTGTGCTGCCAATTTGAGTTGAAAATGTTATAAACAAATCATTTTTAGGTCTGGTCATTTTTCCGAAATAACCAGACCTAAAAATGGTAAAATCCTACAAATGATCAATACTGTGCAACTCTAACCTAGTCACTGAAGGAATGTATTATTTTAAAGATTTAATACAGAAAAGTTTAGCTCTGTATTCTTTCAAATATATGTTGAATACTGCTCACTTAGAGGGTGCTAGCCTTTAATTAATTATGCTATGCAAACACAAGTAGATATACTTTAAAAACTCATCGTAAAAAGCTAACTCTGAGGAGTCAAAGGGAAGAAGCAACCAGACCCGTGACTGCTTAATGCGCAATCTTTTGCAGTCAGTCTTAAAGGATTGACTAACCTTTAATACAGTATGTTCCATTGTGCGAGACCAAACCCATTCTTGGAGGAGAAGTTGAACGCATTACAAACAAACATTTTGACTCAGGTCTGGGGGGAAAACGAGCAAATACAAACAGTAGCACAGCCAATAGAGAAGAGTCTCTCTCAGCTCCACTTTGTGACATGTCTATGCATCAGAGCCCTTCTGCCTGCGTTTGGAGGGCGGGATCAGACGTGTGGGAAGCTCAGGGGGTAGACCATGGCCCTCCAGCTTGACCTCAATCAGGTGGCCGGCCAGGGCAAATTCTTCATCATCCAGCATGCCGTCGTGGTCCACATCCGACAGCTTCCAGATGCGCCCCAGCACCGAGTTGGGCAGGCGGGAGCTCTCCATCCAGTCCTTGGCCTTGTTGCCGCTCAGCTTGCCCTCATTGGGAGCGAGGTTGTAGAAGATTTCGTCATATTTGGGCTTGTCTTTGGTCACCACCCAGTCCTCCTCCTCCTCACATCCGTCTCCGTTCTCGTGCGCAAAGGGGTCGCCCTCTCCAAACGGCCCGGCCCGGGTCCCAATGAAGGCTCCACCCTGCACACCTAGTTGCTCGCCTGCCTCCAGCTCTTCCTGCCGCAGGAGGGGCATCAGCTTGGCGATGTCAGCGGAGAGCAATTCATCCAAGGCCGCCATCAGGTTTGGCTTCAAGGTTTTGAACTTGCTAAAATCATGAACCATCAGTTGCTCCTTCCAAAAGGGAATGATTCAAATGTGTTAGCCGGTACACTTCAAGTTTCATTTAAATATAACTAAACTGTTAGAAGTCAAAGAAAAGTATTTGCATAGTTGCCTCCCAGATGTGCCCACTAGTAATAAAAAAAGAAAAAGACTCACCTGCATTTTAGTACAATCTGGGAAGTCGCCAGCAGAAATGTTGTGCTGCAGCTGGATCTTAGAGAAAATCACTGGAAGCTGGTAGATCAGATTCTTCTTTTTATTGTCCTTCCTGAAGACAGAAGGCATCTCCTGCTTCAGATAGCTGATGATGTGGGCATGGACCTGGGATTAAGAAAAGGCACAGCACACATACCAAGGTGTTAGCGCGACTAGCATGATGAAAGTGCACATATGTCAACCTGTCAATAAGCATTGAGTGAGCACATGTTGACAGGCCAATAAAAACCCACCCGAACAAGACGCGCCCTCTTGACCAGGTCGTTGAGCTTGCGCAGAGCTGCATTGCGAGGCAGATTTTGAATGTCAGAGAATAGATCCTCCTCCTCCAGCTCAAACAGCTTCCGGTTGTCTGTAACCATCAGCGGCTCGGACCAGAAGGAGCCAATGTAGACGCGCAGAACCTCCGGGGTGCCAAACACCTTCCCCAGGGACCACATGAGTGCACCGTACACTCTCATCAGCTGCTGGGTGCCCACCATGTCTGCCTTGTTGAGCACCACGCGCAGCTTGTCCTCGTTGCCCTTCAGGGCGCCGATGGCCTCGGAGAACTCGTCTGATATCTCCAGTTTGTGGGCGTCGAACAGCAGGATGATGCGGTCCACGCGCTCTGCAAACCAGCGCAGCACAGCTGGGAAGTCATAGCCTGTTTGGATAGAACAAGGTTAAATAACTAAGCTATTAAAAAACTGAAGCAGTGTGGACTGAACAGAACGAAAAGGGCGCAGGAGAGGGGAGAAGGTCGACACAGACCCTTCACACCTCTTATCTGTATCTGTCCAACCCAGCTGCACGCTCAGACACCAGGGCTTCACTGTCCATGAGACACCACTTTGTAATCACGATTCTTAGACTTTTAACATGGAACTTGTCCAGTGATAGGACATAACAAACTACATTTACTCAATTACTGTCCACAAATACAATTTGATGTACTTTACACTTTAGTATTTTTTATGTTACACTATGCTTCTACTCCACTGCAGTTCTGAGGGAAACATTGTACTTTCTTACTCCATTTTTTTGATAATTATATAGTCACTTTAAAGATTCAGACTATTAACACAAAATAGCATGAACAAATAAATATAATATATAGTGTTCAAGATTAAGCTACACAGCAGTTTATATAGGAATTTAAATGAGCCCGACATGTATCCGCTGCAATATTAACTTGATATGTACATTAATCTATCAATTCTAATTCAACAATACACTAGAAGTATATTATTTTGAAATGGGCCATTTTGGGCCATGAAATTCTGTATAAACTTTTACTTGTTCTGCTTTAATAACATTTTGAATGCAAAACCTTTTCTTGTTTCTACACGATGGAACAGCAGCATCTTTTCAAAAAAACAATGTCCCAATTACTGTGGATAACCAGTAAACGTCTTTGGGAGCAGTTTGCACTGGAACTACGTCGTACCAAAGAAATAGTTTGGATTATCCAGAGAAACTGGGACTTTGTTTTTCTTTTTCTTTAATTTGCTCGGCTGTGAGTTCCACAGACAACATTCCGTTCACCTCTATTGTATTTTGATTGGAGGCAGACATCTCAGAGATATTTCAAAAACTCAGCAGATAAACTAAAACCAGCTGCAAGATACCACCAGTGGTAAGTGAGGAAATATGTTTTTCACAGTTTGAATGCACTGGCCTTTTAAATGTATTAGTTGCTCATGCAGATTGACTTGAGTAATAATGGGTTATTTAATTAAAGCTTGGATGGAGAGAAAACTGAAGAAACTACTGTGAGATGATGATGATAGTTATTTTTGCAACGGCACATTCCTCCTCCAGATGTGTTGACAGAATCTTCGCCTGTACCTTCTCTGTTCCTGATTAGGATGTTTTTTGGCTACTCAGTATACAGCTGAGAGGATTCCTTGCCCCGCTGCCAAGTGTTATGGTGACAGAGTGAGCTGGTCCCATGGGTTAGCCAGGCGTACCGAGGTCATGAGTTGTGAGGCGATGGTCACGGATGCGTGTCTCTGCGGGCCCCCCATTCCCTCTCCTCACCTTTGTAACTTCTCTCACCTCGGCTCACTCTCTGCTTAGCACCGGACAGGATCCCCGGCGTGTCAATAATGCTGATACTCTCCAGGACCTGGTTGGTGATCTGGGCGCACTGGAACCTGTTATTTTCATCAGACAGGAGTCAAGTCACACAAACAAGGATTAGACCAAGTTCAGAGGTCAGTTTTGTTTGAAATCAGAGCAAGGGCAAAGAATCTAAACCATGTGAAAAATAGTTAACGCTTATCAAAGAAGCCAATGTGATCCGAGGAGTAGATTGGAAGCTGCCCCTTCCCATTCCCCACCCCCCTCCCACCGCAGGCCATTGTGTTCAAGCAGGCCTCTCATTGCTCAGGGCTTCCTGAAGGAAAATGACCACTTCTGCCAGAATACAACAATAAGGCCCGCTAACGATGTGTGGCTTAGATCAACAACACCACTTCCTGCGGCTTATGAGTTTAACGAGCCCACCGGTCCCCAAACAGGAAGTCAAAGCAAACGGAGAGACGCACATAGGTTCGCAAACACACCCTGTAGAGGGAGAAGGGGGACTCTGGAAAACTGGTATCAGAAATTTCATGTTGGGAGCCCCATCGACAGCGCGACTGTATGTTAACTTCCAGCCTGCATGTCCACATTTCTAACGGTTAACAGAACTTTATTTTTTAAAACACGTGACTTTTTTTCTTGGTTTATGTTAGTGGAAAAACATACACCAAAATCTGGCAGCCCATACAGTACACAGAGTAGAGGAAAGAGCTTCAGTGTTAAGCTTTCTCTTGCAGATTCCCTGGGCCTCAAAGTCTGTGATTTCATCTATTTGCCTTTGCTCCGAGGGGCCGTAGAGCCCTCTGACCTCGTCTTTGAACTTGGGTACATTGCAGTTCCTGTCTAAGTACATTAGCTTTCATCACCCTCTCGGGTGATATCGCTCCCTTCCTCCATTTTTCCACAAATAAGGAAAGTGCCTCCCCGCTCTGAAATTTGGCACAAGGACTTAAAATTCCAAAGAGCTAAAAAAAAAACGTTCTGTTATCTCTCCTTTTCCCTGTTTCCCCTCCTTCTTGCGTTCTCTCACATAGTCTGTCCATTTCGTGTTGACGTCTATCCAGCTCCCTCAGTCTGGAATTATGACACAACGCACTGAATAACCCCGCTCTCACCTGTTGAGAAACGTGTTTCCAAAAGGGTTGAGTTTGCGGAAAGGCTTGTTGGGGTCTACGATAAGGGCGTTTCCGGGGATGACTCCTTCCACCTCCCCATGCATGATGGCAGTGAAGCAGTCGGTGGTGGGTTCAGGTCCCACCCTGCTCCCAGGGATATCCTGCTCCAGTAGATACCTGTCACACACACATATATACAGCTTGTGATTATTTAAGTACTGGATCACACAACCATTTAACGGTGAATACATGTTTGATGCATAGTCTTACTTGATGAACGTGGTCTTTCCAGTGGAGTACTGACCCACCACAAGCACCATCGGCTTGTTATCAAAGTCGGCATCCTCCATGCTGAGAGAGTGGAAGTCATGGAAACCATAGTACTCCTCCAGAGGCAGCAGCTTCTTACGATACAAGGACTTGAGCCCCTCTGTGACGGTGCGGATCACCTCTGGCGTCTTCTTCACATCCTTTCTCCCCCAGCGTGACATGTTGATTGACTAACGTGAAGACAGGGAGCCTCTTACAAAAAAATCAATGTCAGAGAGTGTCTGTTGTTTGGAGCTGTATTTCCTTGGAAAACCTTCAGGTGCTTCCTGTATTTATGCGAACGCTGCTCACTCGTCCTTGAAACCTCCTCTGCGCACGCCGAGAGGGACGACAGGGTTTGAAGTCTGAATCTTCCCCTTTGCCAACAGTCGCCACGCTGCTCCCTTTTAGCCCCTGTAATGTGGACAGAATAGGAGAGTAGAATAGTAGAGGTTAATCCAAAGAGAAAAGGAGATAATCCAGATGGCAAAAAAGTGTCTTTGTGTTCTTCTTGCACCTGGTGCTCATCGTCTGCCACAACCTAGAGTAAGGATGTGGAATCTGGAGTAAGCTTCAGCCCACCAGCAGCCTGCCAAGGCCTGGAAAATGTTGGTGTTCATGCTGGAAAACTTGCAAACCCAACCCTGCGCGAGGATTTGCACAGGCGCAGCTCATTTTAAGACAGTGAAATGAGTAAGACATTCCTTTTATCCCTGGCAGTTCCTCTTGCTGGAACATGAGATACGTGCACAACTTAATTGTTCCTTTCAGAAAATAAATCTCTGTGGGTAGCCTTTACGTGTAAAACAAATTAAACCGTAGTGCACATAAGTACAAACACCGGATGAGGAATTGAAGGCACAACTCATTATTAGAAGCAGTGACTCAAAGGCACAAGGGTGAAACACGTGTCAGATGATGTTAATTCATCTGTTGACAGATTTGTTCCCATTTAAACGGGAAAAATCTGGCCAGAGAAGAATAGGCGACACAGTCCTGCCATGTCACAAGACCAGTGTGGAAAAACTTTTTTGTCAAAATGGCGAAGCCTGGAGATCTACAGGAGAGACATTAAAGGGGATTTGACCTCCATTACACACAAAAAGTACTGTGCAAGCCGAGCTGTACGAGTAAAAGTTGCTCTACAGGGTTTCCGTGAGAATCAAAGGTTTGGTTTAGACTCTGGAATCAATTTCTAAAGTTTAAGGATGGTGGAAAATGCCTTGTGGGTTTGCACACCACAATTGCAACAGTCTTGGACTTAAAACAAGAAATGTAACACGCAGGAGCAACAAGTATCAGCAGGGGAGGCGTACTTTAATATCTAAATGGAGCAATGGAAAAAGCTCACACACTACTGAGAGTTAGAAAGTTTGCGATTTCATTCATTCTGCAGCTTAGTTGTCATATTTGTCATCAAAAACCAGCGAGTCTCGGTTTCCACTACTGTTTTACAATCTGTATCTGAATACAAGTTGAAATACATGCTGATCACTAAATCCATGTTTAAAGTTTGAAAAAGAGTATTTACCAAGTTATTATGGAGAAAGCACGGACTTCATGAAGCGCCTGGATCTCTCTCTCTCTCGCTCTCTTGCTCTCTGTAGTCTTGCCCTCTGGAAAATATTTTGACTTAAGGAGCTGCTGCTACATGTATGGGTGTACGTCTGACAGCGAATAGGAGCCCTCCGTGGAGCGTCAACGCAGCTGGATTACAGAGGATCGTTCTTCTCCAGGGCTTAATGTACTTCAGATGAGCTCCAGATCTGGCAAGGCTCCTTACTCGGCTTGCTGAAAGAACACAAGGCAGTAAGACAAACAGGCTCACCCCACGCAGGCAAATGGGTCGCTCCCCTTGCTCGCTTCCCCAAGTTTGAATGCACCTCCTCTTCCAAGGATGCCTAGCAACACTGTGGGCAGCAACAACACTCTGCTGAGGACAGGGATGAGCAGCACTGTGGAGAGAGGGCGTGGCCCTGGAGGAGGAGGGGGGTTGTGAATAAATAATTTGGGTGGAGTCATCTTTCTTTTTTTCTTTTCTTCTTCCTTATTTAAACATGACAACGTCAGCGTCCTTATGCATATTTTGAACAATTTACACATCCTCGTGCTGCACCCCTCCAACTGTTGCCTCCAACTCAGTGTTGGTTTCTTTACTTGACCTACTGTAAAATGTCATGCATTTACAGATGTTTTTCCCCTCATCAGTCTAACCTCTCTTGCTCCTCCCAAACTCTGTGAACCCTCCAGGCGATGAAGCACACAAACCAGCTCTACTTTTTTCACTTACACACACCGCCTGCTGGCTGTCTGATAGAAAACACAGCCCACCACCATCACCATCTCTGTCATCATTAGTCATCCAAAAGAATGCACCCTGAAGCTGGACAAATGACTAAAAGCCCCTGCAATGTTTCATAAAAGAAGCACGGTTTAATTTACAGTTTTACTAAATGTACATTTCTTTTTAAAAAGTGTCATTATACACAATAAATACAATACAAAATTAATCTGTAATACTATACTTCAAATTCTCTTACTGTCTTTTTGTACATTATTATTGTTCCTTTTTTCCCCATTTCAATGCTTGTGCTGTGTTTGTTTGAATTGTCCACCAGGCTATAAAAAAAATAAAAAAAACAGATGGGAGGCAGGGATACATTAGCAGAAAGAAGAACACAGAAACGGTTCAAGCTGGCCTGCCCCCTGCTGACTGAAATGCATAAACGCCTAACCTGGCATCTCAGGCATCAGAAGAGCAGGTGTGTAGGTGTGTGTGTAGGTAGGTGTGTGTGTGTGTGTGTGTGTGTGTGTGTGTGGTCGAAAAACTAAAACCTGGAAAATCATCTGACATTGAATGCAGAAAAGAACCAACTTTCCTCACATTTCATTTACATCCTGACAGTACAGTAATGCAGTACCCAAGAGAAGTCAAAAGGAAAACAACCTCAACATTTTTCAAAGGGATTTCCTCAACATGTCAACACTTTAAAATGCATGCGATGCCAAATGCAGACTGAAGGGAGGCTGAGGGTAATTGATTTTTTCCAGACAAAGAGTAGTTGCCTTGTGTGCAGTGTGACTAAGGACATTCATTTGAGATAAAGAGGTGGCTGTTAACCCTTTGTGATCAGATAACCAAATTTGATTGGTATGAGAAGACACTATATGTATTATGACATTTTGCAGTATAAACCTGGTTGTATTCTCTTCTGTATGAAAAAAAAGAAGAGTTGTTGACAACATAACTGTTTAAATGAGCTGCCTTATGCTCATTGAGACATTGAGTGTACACCAGGAAAAGAACCAATGTGGTTAAGAGACTCGGGCCACAGGAGAGGAATGTATGAATACCAAATGAGAAAAATCAGAAAAACAGATCAAAAGCAAAAAAAGGAAGAAAGAAATCTCTTGACAATTTCCTCTTGTTACTTGAGCTTGGCTGAGGGAACACGTACAAAATGCCAGACATCTTAAAGTCTGCAATTCACAAAGACAGTTTTACTTTTGACCACACTCTCACTTATTCCACCACAGGTCTTCCTCGAGCTGTAAATGACAAGAAATGTCTGGACAATTCAAATGGACAAACAAAGCCAACACAGCATGGCAGAGTAGTACAGTGATACTGTTTTCACAAAGCCCCCCCCCTCCCTTGCCTCCATATCTGTCTCTTAGTTCCCGCATGTCAGTCTGGCCTGGGGCTGAGGGGCTGTTATCTGCTTTGAGTCTGGGGAACCAGGCTGCCATTGTGGCCACGGCCACCGACCTGAGGGTGCTGGGCCAAGGAGGAGGACGAGGAAGCAGAGGAGGAGGGTGGTACTGAGGGTCTGTGGGACGAGGCTGCCGAGCCCCCTGGGCGCTGGCTTTGGTGTGACCTGCTGTGGCCCCCTTTAATGTGGTGCCCGCGGGCAGAGGGCTCCTGCTGCAGGTTTAGGATGCTGTCGATGGCACACTGCAGGTGCTCGTTCAGAGAGTCATCCGGAGGGCTGCCGCTGGAGAAGCTGGCATTATCCATGTCGGGAGAGTCCGATTTGCAGCGTTTTGCAGGAAGCAAAGAGTCTCGTGTGAAGGAGGACTCCGGAGAGGGAGGACCAGGGGCATGAGGGTCCATTCTGAATGTCCCACCTGCCCTATGTCTATTTTTCCCACTCGCCCGCTTGTATTTACTTACATCTGTTTCTGGGTCTTTGTGCTCCTCCCCTCTCTCCTTGTCAAGGAGCTGTGGGACATGATGATGATGTTGTGCGGTTTTGATACCACGGTTAAACACCTCGTCCATTTCGTCCAGCCCCTGCATTGCACTCCCTAATCGGCTCGTTTCGTGGCTTGACTCTGCGTGAGTGTGCGAGGCCTCCCTGCCTCTTTTCTCCACCTTCACACTGGCTATAACTGTCCGCTCTGCGGGGGGAGAGGGGGAGGCCTCCTGCCTGGGTGGTGACGGCGTGGGTCTCGGGTAGGACAAACTTTCGTCTCCTCCCCCTGGGACACCAGGTCTCACCCGGGGACTTATGTTTTCCCGGTATGTTTTTCGAAGGGGGAGACGGCACGTTGTCTGTGAGGGAGTGGCAGTGGAGGCAGAATTGTGTTTGACCCGACCCACGTTGTCGTGATCCAATGTCCCATTCATTTGAGTGGAGGAGGAGGAGGTGGACGATGACCACGTGTGGGAGGAAGAGGTAGAGGAAGATGGGGTTGCAGTGGGGGCAACATTACCTCTCAGTGACGGGTTACACTGAGTGGTTGTTATGGTAACCGATGAGGCAGAAGAAGCAGTGCATACAGGAGACTGAGTTCTGATGACTGTAGAAGGAGGGGTTGATAAAGGTTGGGACTTTGGGTGCGGTACGGCAGCTTCAAACTGGGGCTGAGTCTGAGGCTGGGGTATGGACTGGCTGCTCTGCTGAGGTTGTGGTGTGTGCACTGGGTCTAAGGCAGTGTTGTGGACCACCTTACTGAACCCCGTTTGATCCTGTTTGATCTTCAGCTTCAAGCCAATTCTCCTGCGAGCCTCGTAGGTCTTCATAGGCGGTTTGCTGGTTCTTTGTGGGAGAGCGTCGTCATCATCGGCTGCCGGAGAGTTGAAGGACGAAGAGGAGAAGGAGGAGGATGCTGCTGAAGCGCGACTGAAGGAGGAACTCTGGCTGGTGGGTTCAGCCCGCCTGCTCACTGCAGCTGGAGGACAGCTGCTGGACCAGGACACAGAAGCTCCGCCCCCACCCTGCTTTATTACTAGTTTGGTAGGGGGGAAAGGGTTGTTAGAAGGAGGGGCTGGAGCTGGGGCAGGAACTGGAGCAGGAACTGAAGCAGGGGTGGGTGCAGGAGGAATATTTGGGGCAATGTTTGGGAGAGGGGCTGGGGCAGGAGCAGCAGGTGGTGGAGCAGGGACAGCAGCAGGTACACCTCCACTCAAGGATGTGGCTGCAGCAGAAGAGGATTTATGTTGGGATGAAACTACACTCTCCAACATGCGTGCGTTTGCCACAAACTCCTCTGCAATTAAATAAACAGAAGTATATTATTAGCATACACCTCATTTAGATCAAGACAACCACAAAGCCAGTTATGGCCACAAACAGTGTTAGGGTACCTGGTCTCTCCTTGGCCAAAATCCTGTCCTGACCCAACGCAATCTTCTCCTCCTGAATGAACATCCGGTCTATCATCACCATCTCTGCCGAGGGACCTAGTCTCTGCTCGGGTTTAAACACCGAAAAACATCAGTTCAATATCAATTCAAGACGGAGAAGACATAAGAAGGCAAATGGTAAGAATGCTGGTTTATAAACTTACTTTTGACTCTGAAAAGAGCAGGTGGCGATACTTATCCAGCATGGCCTGTGTCCTTTTCAGCAGATTGCTGGAGACCGTCTCAAATTCATCATCCACTGTGCAGGAGAACCAAGATGTTAATGAAGATCACAAAAATTGAGGGGGGTGGGAGAGGGGGAGGTACTAAACTGTAAATTGGCTGCACTAAAAGCTACGGTGTTTGTTACCTCTTTGATAGTCTTGAGAAGAGTTGGCAGTTCCCTGGTAGAGATGGTAAGGCAGCAGTCTGTGCAGTGTGTCCTCAACAGAGTGGAAAGGATCACTGTAGTTTGGGTGAAGCACTGAACCCTGCTGTTTCCTCAGCTGTTCTAGCATCCTGCATGTGTTTACAGAAATACGATTTACAAAAAGGCTATTATGAGACAGTAAAAATGAGCCATTCAAATGAGTGCGGCACATACCTGGCCTCTTTACTGGGCTCTGCACTGAAAGGCATCTTCATTGTTGTTGTCTATGATGTGGACAAAAACAGAAGTTACACCTTCAAGCGTATAGGGAGTTTTTTAGGATCTCACTAGCATGCAGGGGCACTCCTTTTACCTGAGTTTGTACTGGAGCGAGGGGCTGTAGAGCAGGCATTTGAGTAAGACTAGCTCCTAACACCTGTATCTGCATCCCACCTTTCCCCAGAGTCATCCCTACCACTGAGCTGATCACCCCTGGCTTTGGCTGAACCTGTGGGGAAAATCAGGAGGATTGGAAACTGACAAAATACATGAAAGTACACATTTTACAGCACACAATGACCAAGGTGCAAGGTGCATGTCCTACAAAGAAACTAGCTTTGAGATGTGCTTTGTACCTGTACAGGCTGGGTAAGGCTGGCAGGAGTGACAGTCTGATTCACCATTGCTCCAGCTTGCCCTTGGGCTCCTGAGAATACCTGCAAGTCACTTGATGCTAAAACAAGAGGAAACAAATCATTACAAGGGGGGAATACTTTGAGGTGTGTGCAGGGCCCTGCCGTGTTGCATCATTTGTGGCAAATTGTGTCTGACCTGTAGCAGGAGATTTGATGAGCAACGGCGTTGGCTGCAGCACTGAGAGAAGCTGAGCAGGTGGACCAGTGTTGGCCGATGGTGCGATCAACACTTTATCAACAGGCACGTCTTGCTGGGAGCTGAACTGACTGGTGACTTGAGGCGTAGGAGTAGACTGCTTAGCCTGCAGCAGAATGTTCTGCTGAACCTGAAAAGCACATCAGGACAGTTTTCTTACGTTTTAAAAGACGTTTTGGACCCAAGAGATTCTAGATGAACCAGTTTGGTTTCACAAAGCCTACTCAGACTACTGGTTTGTACTGGTAAGTTGGAAATTACACATACCAGGTTAACAAATAGCAACTTATGGGATGTTGCCCTCTTTTCAATATATTAAACTCGTTTGAATGGTGAAAAATATTGACAATTACACCTATGGGTATTACATTCTTCAACAGTATGAGCTGTGTCAGATCATATTTTTACAGCACATGTTTACTACAGGATAATGTAAAAAATACCCCAAACCTCTCAATGCATGCATTTTCAAGATGTTTATGTTGAACTTGGACTATACCTGGTGTAGCTTCTCCAGCAGCTGTTTCTGCTGAGGTGAGGGCTGGGTGATGGTTGACAGGGTCTGAAGTTGCGCTCCTATTAATTGCAGGTGATGCTGCTGCTCTGCTGTCAGGCCATGGATGGGAACCTGGGCTTTAACTACAGCAGTGACAGGAGTGCTGACAGAAAGAGCGGTAAACTGGTGCTGTGCGGGTGGTGTGGCAGGAGGCTTGGGCGACTGTGACATGGGAGGCATTTCTTGTTGATAAGGAATAGGCTGTGAGGCCGGTCGTGGCTGAGGCTGAAGCTGAACTTGAATGTGTGTCTGCTGCGGATGGCCTTGTTGAGCAGTTTGGGGGGATTCTGCCATCTGGTTATGTACAATAAAGAGCTGAGGATGATTTGAGGGTGTGCATGAGCGTGAGGGAGTTTGAGACTGCGGCTGAGGCTGGGAGGGAGGACGCGACTGCTGTTGATGGTGTGGTGACTGGATCTGTTGGCTCAGAGTGAGAGGAGACTGGGAAGGCTGGGGGCTGTCTGCCACTGGGGCAGACAATGCTGGGGACATGCCCTGGATCTTCAGGGACGGCTGATGTCCACTGGAGGGTACCTGAAGTAGCGGAGTCACAAATTATTGATATGCTTATTTGATCCAAGAACGCAAACACTATTTTAACAGAAGAGGAAAAACAAGCACAAAATCACACACTAATAGTTCTGCATGCAAACAGTATAGTAAAGATTCTAGTTTATGGCTCAAAATTTGACACTAGAAATAGGGTTGGGCGATATGAGAATCTCAATTAAAATCAAAAATATATATTATGATATGCATGCAAACATATGCATGATTACGTGTAAAGTGTTTAATACAATCCATTGCATTAGACAAAACTCTTCACACAAACACCACAACACATTATTTTGTTGAGGTTTAATCATACTTTGTTTGAAATGGTTAACTTGCACAAGAGTAAAATGATAATCAATATTATTGCAATTCCACAGGAAATCAATATGAAAATATGGAATTATCGCCCAACCCGAACTCGATACACAATTACACAAACGTGGGTAAAACAACACCAAACAATACAAAAGCAAAGTGTTAGACTTTAAAATCTAGCAGCTGCTGAAGTAGAAGTAGCCAACTGATTTTTTTTCTAGCGTTTGAAGAGGATCACACATAAAAAGGGAGCGATGATCATTTGGCGAGCCAAAAAGAAAAACAGTTGACAAAAGCAATAAGTCAAAAATCTGCGGGCTTGTGATGGAGAAGTAGAAGGTGGCCTGAAGACTTCAGGGACTGGGGTCAGGGGAGCATGACTTATCGTTTTGGGGTTATTACACGGGTCAGACTAAGGGTTACACGGGGTAGTGGCACTGGAAGCACATGACAGTCTAAACAATAAGGGCAGGGTTGACAGAGGTGTGGATTGATTGATCAGTCATTGGTCAGTAGTGCAGCAGATGAGGGTGAGTTGAGTGATTCTGATTGAGCAGAGTGTTAGTGATGAGGTAAACAAGCTGCCCGAAGCCCTTCACAGCCGGGTAAACACAAGTGTTATTAATAAAATTAATTATGGGCCCATTGTATTTAGTGTTTCACAGTCGTTCCAGTGAGCCAGCATGCACAATACCAGGGTGATGGCGCACCTAAATGAAACAGGGCCACAATTAACGTTACTAACTACACCTGTCTTTCCCAGACAATGACATGTCAAAATGGCAGCTGTGAAAAGGGACTCCTGGCACCTTGGTATCTCATATATTAAAAGTATGAGCTTGTTTTTTGTATTTACTTTCCAAATAAAATGGATGCAAAACATACCAAATTAGTTTAACAATTTCATAATTAAAAAATAAAAAACTGGCTCTTAATTGCCAGTCCTACATTCTATCGCCGTGCAAACAGCTAAATATTGAAATGGCCCAATGGCTGACATACAATACATATAGACAACTGGAATGTTCATGCCTTTACATTTAACAAAGCAATGTTAGAAAAACACAGACGCTGCAAGCGAGTAATTATTGAGCTTAGGAATTGCATGTGAGAGCCATGGAAGCAATGACTAATGCAGAAGAGAAGAACAGAACAGTGACGGGGAAAGGTAAGATATACCCTAACACTGTGGTGGCAGCAGCAGCAACAAGTGGGTGGGGCTTAACATAAAGGGGCATTTCTACCTGCTTGACCACAGCTGTCATGTGGGAGGGGCCAGGGGGAGGGCTGTGGCTCTGACCCACCCAAGAGTCAGTTAATTGGCTGTCATGGACAGCAGGGGCCGGAGCAGTGACGCTGTTGCTGCTGACGATTACAGACGCTGGTACGCCCACAGAAGGGGTTGACTCATTCTCTGATTGGTGGTGCTGCTTCTGATAGGAGCACATTTACCATTTCAGGCACGAGGGAGGGAAGAAGGGGATTGGAGGGAATGGGGAGTAAAATAGTACACCAAAGAGGTCAGAGCAAGATAACACTCCGTGCATGTTATTTATATTTTTCAAGACAATGTTAACTGTTCAGTACATAATTAAAACAAACATTCAAAGAGTGGAACACTGACCTGTTGCAAGAACATCTGCAGAGACTCCTGGCTCAGGATCATACTGGAGCCCTGGTTGGTGAACAGTAACCTCCCTGGACTGTGTTGAGCCTGATGGGGGACCAGCCCCACTGCTGTGACAGAGGAAGAGGTGGACACAGACATGGACGGAGAAGAAGAGGGTACCGTGGTAACAGTGGACACAGAGGAACCTGGTTGCATGGTGAGGATAGAGGCTTGCGTTGCATGCTGCTGAGTGGGATGAGCAGCCTGGTCTGTGGAGCTACCCAGCACAGTAACACACTCTCCAGGCTGGCCTTGAGCCATGGTTGCTGCTCCTGTGCTGCTGCTGCTGCTGCTGGGAACACCACCGAGCTGAGGTTGCAGGGCTGGCTGAAGGCTGACCGCGGGACTCAGCCCCTCCACCTGGCTAAGCATGGTCAGGGAGTTCTGGATCGGCATGCCCTGTATGACTGTCTGGGTATGACCTGAGACAGTGTGGGTCTGTGTCTGGCTTTGACTCTGGGCCAATGAGACAGGCATCTGAAAGAGGGTGGGTGTGCCCATCTGGCCAGGTTGCAGCTGAATGGATCCAGATAGGATGTGGGCACCAGGATGGCCCTGTGACGTCAACATCTGACCCAAGTTGATGTTCTGGTTTGCAGTTAAAATCTGGTTTGCGATGAGCTGTCCACCAGGTCCCTGACTAGTTATGATGTGCCCCCCAGGGTGCTGGGTCAGGATCTGCCCACCTGCCTGTAGCTGTGGCAGGAGAAACTGGTGATTCTGACCCATAACGATGCTGCCTTGTTGGTTTAACAAGTGTACACTGAGGGGATTGCCAGATTGTTGTGCTGCTTGTTGCTTGAATAGGGTTTGCTGAAACTGTTGGCCTTGTGTTGTGGCTTGAGTACTCAGGACAACATTTGAGCCTGGCTTTCCTGTCAGGAAGGCTACATTCTGAGCAGCAGAAACTGGAATTTGTTGCAGCCCTAAAGCCTTGTGGGCATCGTTTTGCAAGGGTTGGGGTGCTGGTTGCGGGTGCTGCTGTTTGAAGAGTTTCGGTTGGATGGCTCCCCCCTGAGGGGGTTTAGGCTGAATGGGTGTTGGTGTGCGCTGGATGATCACGTTCTGCATGATTTGGCCTTGAGTTTGCACCTGAGGTCCCATTCCTGAACTTAGAGTGGTGCTGCCAAAACCAAGAAGCCCAGCAGGAGCAGTCATTGTACCGCCACTGCTGCTGTTGGTGCTGCTGACACAAACAGCCGGTCCATTTAAAGCTGGAGATCCCAAAGTGGCTTTGTTACCTTGGATCAGAAGTCCACCCCCTGAGCCTCCAAGCCCCGTCTGAGAACCTGCACCCGATACCTCTGGCCCAGACTGGTGCAGCTGGTAACCACCCATGGCTTTAGCCAGGATTGGCTGCCCAGCCTGATTGATAGTCATGACTGTAGGTTGACCCACAACCTGAATCTGTCCGATACCCAAATGTCCAGACTGACTCCCATTAGGAAGAGCTTGGAGACTTGAAATGGGTTGAAGCGTCACATTTCCCAGGCCCATAGGCTGCATAAATGGCTGAACACTAATGGCCTTGTTCATGACCTGGGATTGGAGTTGAAGGCCCTGCTGAGCAAGCACGGACCCCAGCATGTCAGCTGTGGCATTGGGAGGAGTAGCCGTGATGCCCTGGGCCGACCCAGGGAAAATTGCTGCTGCTCCCCCAACACCTATGCCTACACCAACGGCAGCCCCAGAGAGGCTGGCATCAGGCAGTGTCTGTACCACCTGCGTAAGGCCTGGAATGCCGAAGGAGCCCAGGTCCAGCTCAGCCTCTGCTTCCTGTAAGCTTTGCTCTGTGATGTTGGCTTCAGCCAAGCTCTGCTGCAGGATGTCACATGGCTCGTGATTTGTACCAATCCCATTGCTCCCAGCATCACCACCCGGGGATCCTCCCAAGATGTCATCATCCTCCAGGAAGTCCAGGTCAACACTGACTCTGGGTAGGCCTGCCGGCTCATTGGCCGACAGCTGGACCACAGGCTGGACCTCTGGAACAAGGCCCTTAAAGGAAAGCAGGAAAGAAGTGAAACAAGGTGATGGATGCAATTGATGGCTCGATGTGATGGTGAGCAGAGCAACCGAGTTACTATAGAAGTACAGACACGAAAACCCCACAAAAAACCTGTTACATTGTGACAACCACAAAAACCTCTCGTAACATTGCGGCAAGTCAAAGCTCTTGGAGTGTAGATATGTTAGTGGAAAGGGAGGGTATTTGGAGGTGCATGCTACATAGACGGATAGAAAACAGAAGGAGGAGGATTGGGGGATTTTACTCACCCCAGTGGTAGAGAAGAACGAGCTTGAGGGGTCACTCGAACCATCCAATAGGTCGTCAGTGTCCAACTACAGACACACCCACCCAGGATAGGACAGACAGAAACCAAAGGCACCCAAACCAGCAGGCAAAAGCCACCAGGACAGAGAAACATACAGACCATCAACAGAGGAGGAGGAGGACAAGGAAAGGACAGAAAAACAGTCCAGAGAACCCAGATTGTTAAGAACCAGCAAAAAGATAAGCGACAGAGGGGCAAAATGATAGGAATAACACAGAGTTGGGAAGCGTTAGTATTAGCAATTCTCATTTTGTGAATTAGCCTAATAAAAAGGGAAGGCAGGCTGAAAGCATAAATAGTGCAATCAAAAAGCAAAGACAACCATTGAGCAGAGGAAGCCGTGAAAAAAAGAATAAATGAAGGTAGTGCGTGGGTTTCAGGGTGCATATATGTGTAATCCGAAAGTGACTTAAGTACGACGTCATGCAAGCCCCAACTAAAATATGCACACCTAAGACTCGTCATCCCGTCAATTACAAACCCATTTTCTGTAACTATAAATCACAAGCCTGACATACGTGTCTTTGTTCACTTTTTTTCTTTTCTCATACTTACATGGGTCTCAGATCCATGAAGAAAGTCATTGAGAGCTTCTGGGTCACTGCAGGAGAAAACAATGTGATTCACAACAGTACAAGACGAGATGACACAGAAGACTGACCGGTTTGTTCAATATGAAACTGATCTTGCACCGTGTCAGCAGTAACTTACCAAATTACATCTAGAAGGCACCTGCCATCTTCATCATCCATGACAACTGTTAAAGATGGAAAAGGTTTTAAGTCCATTGATTGGCTTACATATCATTATCAATAATAACACATTTTAATTTAAAAACACAAAAATGAACCCTACCCCAGATTAAAATGTCCAAGCATATGTCCAGTTACATTTCTATTATAACTTTTCCACATCGTGTTGGATATTCTAGCTCCATATTTAGTGCTGTGGTTGTTTGGTGGGACAGTGAGATACGAGTGCTGCTATATTATGTTGACCTTCTTCAAATGCTCCTCTGCCTCGGTGTAAGAAGGAGCAATGTCACGTGGCTATACATTATCAACAATAATTTAGATTAAAATGTCACTTATTGGATTCCTTCAGAAAAGTTCTGTAGAATATCATTATCGCACATTTTTGTTGCTGTGTTGATGCTTTACTACACTTGGTGTAGAATTACAACAAACACCACCGAAGACTAAATATCATTCCAAATAACTTTTAATAAAGCTTCTTAATTACTCTCAGAGAAGAGAGTATGTGGGTACATGGTTGGTTAACCGCAACGCGAGTCCTTCAACTCAGCTTCAACTTTCTATTGTTAGGAAATAATTACTTTACTTCCTTATCATTCATACAAATTGTACCATAAACCAAATATAGAAACCAGTTGTTCAACTACTCGTAAACTACATGTTTGGCATTGTTTACATTTGTTTGTTTTTTTGCACCTTCTTGATTGTTTCTTTATCGTTTAGATTTAGATTGTTTTCTTCCACTTTTCACTGCAACACAACAATCTCCCTTGCAATAAACTTATTTTTTATTTAAAAAAAATAAAATCAATGCCAAGTGTGAATAGTTCATCACACATGACCTGTTTTTTCACAATTACGAGTAATAAATCAACACATTACATCAGAATTGCGGTCAGACATCTCTGCAGCTTGCAGTTAGTCTTGTGAAAATAAAGCAAGGAACAAGGCAACTTCACTTTAATAAAGACAATGAGTGTACATTGTAAAGCATAAGCCCATAGTCATCATCAGTTGTAACATGTCATGTTTTCACACATACTCAATAACCAAAAAATCCGTCTCCACAAACCCGGTATGAACTACAGAGATCAAGCAGAAGCTGTGAATGTAACTAACTGAGAAACAGCGGACGGCAAAAGACAACAAACTGAAAACGCGCGGTTTTCACACAACCTGGACAGATTAAGAGTGCGGGCTCTCGCTGAATTCACTCCCAAGTCCTCACAAACTGTGCATGGCGCTTCCAGTAAAACCAAAACAACAAGTCTACGATGTAGTCACGGTCCTGAGGGAAACGCATCCCTGGTTGCCGCTCTAAAAAGGCAGCGTATCGTAGCCATTACTCGGTGTGAGCAGCCAGTGCGCAGGATATGAATGGAGACTGCAAGCGGCTTGCTACATGCTAGCTGCTGTTTTCAGAGAGCTTTTGCATGCATATTTTGGCCATTCTTTACATTACGCAATATTAAACAGCGACGCGAGTGGCTTAAGACTCTAATTAAATAAAACGTTAAATTTCAAAACCCCGTTTTACGTCCATTCCCAGCATTTTGATGCATCTGGATTGAATTTCGTTAGCCTAGCTAGCTAGCCAGCTAAGCCAACCCAGCTATCAACAATATTCAGACGCACAGCTAGCTTGAGCCTTTGACATTCAAAACAAACCACCGAGTGACACAATTTTAACACTCGTGTTGCAAAGCAGCACCTCGATTCAACCTCAACGTGACAGTACCGTTTGCTCGGTAGTATACACGCAATTGCGTAGCGAGCTATCTATCTCTCCTTGCAAGCAAAATATGAGTAAATGTAGGAATACTCTTGGATGAAGGGGGGTATGCTTGGGAATTCGGTGGGAAATGACTATGTGTGTCGGGCCTTGCAGCAATGTGGCGTTTCGGTTGCGAGAGCTGTGCAGGTTGCGGCTTCGCTGCAGTACGCGAAAATTGCAGCTTTGTAACAGTTATTTGGATAAATAGAGAAATCTCAACATTTGTAACAAACTCACCCGAGACGATAGAGGTGCAGGCAGCGCGGGGTCTCCAGGACAGCCTCGCACGGGCTGCTGTACAGGACCCAACTACAGGCAGGAAACAGGAGACTTCCGTTTTGCCTGAATGGAAATTGTTGTGCCTCGTCGAGAGCTGAAGCGATGGTCTGAATATGTATTCAGAGGATCTTGTACTTCAGTAATACAAGTAATACCTATATAGAAGTAGAACAGTACGAATAACACGTCGAGAAATACTCAACTGCAAGTAAAAGTCCTGCATTCAAAACCTTACTTTAAGTATGTAAAAGTAAGTTTTTTTTTAAATATGTCAGCAAATTATGCTACTAACGTTTCCACGAGTAAAAGTGCTGATTAGAATGTTCCCGGTCAGTATTTTACGAGATATTTTTTCTGGATTCATATTACTGATCCTTTAATGTGTATTATGCATTTTACTGCGGATAGAATCTGAGATGTAAAACAAATATATGTACTGTATGTGTAAGTGGATCTCGTGGAAAACCTAATCATCTATGCTAAACACATTATGAATGCTTGGAAGGTTGGTGAACAAGCAGCCGTATTTGTTTCCCTAACCAATAGCAAAACACTGTATGAAGACATTTATCATCAAAGAGGAGTCATGCACAATACATTCATTAATGAACTGCCCCATTAATATATATTTCACATAATTGAAACGTTTCTGAGAAGCTATTGAGACAAACCTGCACGTGTTGTCACTTTTAGATACAAAAGGTTTGCACAGTCTCTGGATAGACTGTCCAATTAGTTTGGAACGTTGTAAATGTGGGGACTTTTCCTCATAATAGCTGTCAGGCTAATGACTATACTTTGAATTATCCAAGAACTAACCGACTATGTTTTGCCTGGCAGAGCTAAAACATCCTGATCCAAAGCTTAAACTGGAATCTGGAACAACAGCGGCTGGCCAGATAAATCTGTACAGGGAGCTTTTTCAGACAGTTGGACTAGGATTAATCTATGCTTCTCCAACCTCTTAGATCAAGTATTAAATATGGCAGTGACACTGTCATGTTTTGGGAATGCTTTGCTGATCAGCATTTGGGAGAATCATATGTTTCTGAAAAGTCTCTTTTTCAGGCAGGAAGGGACCTCTAAACCCTAGGGCAGCTGTGCATAACTAAATCATCTGGTTAAAGGCTTACATAATACCTACAGTCACGTTTTCTAGTCCCTTTCAGAGGAAGTATTTGGCCATCTAACCCAAAGTTGTCTAGTAGGTTAAAATGGGAATGCAAAGTCAATGTTTGGTTCGAAATGCTGCAGATGTTGTGCCAAGACTTTAAATAATCAGAGGATTGTTCTAAAGTACTGTCATCGGTTTGTTGTTTACATGTATCTATTACTGCACTATGTTTATTGTTTCTATTATTCTATATATATATATATATATATATATATATATATATATATATATATATATGTATGTTTATTGTTATGCACCTTTCACCGAGGCAAATTCCTTGTATGTGCAACGAACTTGACCAATCAATTATTATGATTATGATTCTTTTAATTAAATAGAGAAGCAGAAAAAACATGTTTTACAACACTGTGGAATATAATTATTGTCATTAAAAAGGATCATAACTAACACAATTATTTAGCAATGTGACAAAACATTGTTAAACATCAAGCATGGTGCTTTGCAGTTTTGCAGTTCACTCAGCTGAAGAATAGGCTGAATTGCATTCTCCTTTTTGTTTAACTTATTTAAATATGTTGTACCAACTTAATCAAGGGCTGGACTCCTAAACAATTACCCAAGCATGTCAAATCAATTACTCATCTTTGCAGTTGACTAATAAGCATCCTGAGTGGATATACACTTCTACTCTCTTTACATAATTTACTGATATAAAATAACCATTACATGACAACGAAAAACAAATCACAATATTATTCGCAATAAGAAGGTTGTGGGTATCAGCCCTGTGCATGGTGGCCTTAGCCGGGATTGGACCCAGCACCCTTTCAACGGGTAAACGGGTATTTAGCAAATTAATGCATGTATTATATCGGACTGGTCTTATGTTCATTAGAGGGAATGTTTTTGTGGTTCATTCCCATTTCTGTATTGCTTTATGCATTACATGTATGAAGTAAATTAGTGACATAAATATGACCAGCATCCTTATTTAGCATTTTCATAATGTAACAAAGTAAATGTACTTAAGCACAACTGAACTGGCACATTCTGCACAATGATGAATTATATATATGAATGATAATACGTTTTACTTTTACACAAGTAAAATGTTGAATGCATGACTTTGAGTAAATGTTATACACCGTGGTGTTGTGGTTTGGGAGGCGAGAAGTTGGACTCTTACGATGAGCACTGAACGCAGCAGCCCATCGTGTCACATGACAGGGGTGATGGGTACTTTGCGGCAGGTGACGTGACAAGACGAACCAACTCCGCTGCTGTTAACGCCGATTAGCAAGTTTGTTGACTTTCGCTTTGTCTCGGTCTTCCCCTCAATATCAGAGAGGGACACGAAAGATGGACAATAGCGGGAAAGAAAAGGAGGCAATGGCTCTCGTGGCCGAGGCTGAGAAGAAAATGAAGTCGTCGACGTCGTTTTTCGGAGCGATGTTTGGGTGAGTGTGTCAGCTAGCTGCTAGCTGCGATGGAGCTAATTCTGTCAAAGCTAACGGCCAACTAAGGTGGAAGATGGTTAGCTGCCCACCTAAGGTCCAGAAACAATCACAGTGAACCCACTGCCACAATGTGCTGCGTTAAACGTTATCTGACGTGAGGTTGTCGGGGTCAAGATTATGCAAGAGTTGTCAATGCTACAGTTTAGCTTTTATGTCGCGTTATCTTCGCTCAGATCGCTGCTGAACAGAACAGACTCAAATAGATAACCCAAATGCAGCCGTGAACGAGGCTCAGTTACACAACGCCAAGTGCTGCAATGGCTATACAACAGTGAGTTTGTAGTTTAATCCAAATGACCAGTGTAACGTGAAGACACTTTAGTATGAATTTACTGTCGCTGCTCTAGCGCCATCTACTGGGAGAAAACATGCATGGTCACTCAGCCTGTCGGCGCAAATCCCTTGTTTGTTTACAGTAGCAGGGTGGGACGTTTTCGTGAGTTAAGCCTTGGCCCACCGACATTGTTTAGAATGGATGTAGCAGTCCCAATACCAGTTTGTTATTGAAACAGGTTTCTGTTTCACTCAGAAACTTACATTCCTGCCCAGAGTTAGATTAGATAAGATAAGAGAAGCCTGATCCCCAACGGGGAAATTCAGGTGTTGCTGGGAGTAAAAAGAAGTCAGCAAGTCTAGTAAACAGTTATATGAACAGAGTGCATCAGAAAGATATGTATTTGTCATACTTAATCTTTTTATGTTTGCTCTGTAACTTTGCTTGCTGCTGCTACAAACAAATTATCTATATCTATCTAATGTAATTAAGTAGTGGATGTTCGGTGTGTTGATATATAAATAGAATAACTTAGTAAAAATTTGAAATTATGATAAAGTATGGGATATCAAATATTGATGAGGTGCAATGTAGTAATAATAATAGCACAACCTAACTGTTGACGCTAATGATACCTATTTAACCCTTGTGTTGTCTTGGGGTCAAAATGACCCGTGTACGAGTGTATATGTATGTGTGTTGATGGGTCATTTTAACCCCAAGACAACACAAGGGTTAAGGATTTTACAGTTGTTGCATTGCTCAGCATTATTCATTTAGACAACAGAAGTTTAAAAGAATAAAAACCCAATTGGGAGTTACATTAGATCGGTTTATATAATATATGATATACATTACTTTCTGAACTTCTTAGGACTGTTTTGGCTGAGTGATCAGTGAATGCCTCTCTGTAATGCCCCATATATTATCAATATCTAGTTATTAACCATTATGGCGCTTATTGTGCTTTCCCACAGGGGTTCCTCCAAGACGGAAGAGGCCTGTGACATGTATGTGAGGGCAGCCAACATGTACAAAATGGCCAAAAATTGGTGTGGTAAGAATGATATGAATGGGTGCAACGACCCCCCCCAGTCCCCTCCCCCCCAGTTACCCCTCCCACCTGTATTATGTTAGCTCTCTGCAGACTTTTAGCCCTTCACGTGCAACGTTGTCTTTTCAGCCGCAGGAAACGCATTCTCCCAGGCGGCTCGCCTGCACCTCCAGATGCAGAGCAAACACGATGCGGCGACCAACTTCATAGACGCTGGAAACGCCTTCAAAAAAGCAGATCCACAAGGTGATCATTACTCATGACTGCCCTCGGGAGTATTTGACACGCTTCCTTTACAAGCTGCTCTCCCAGTTCCAAAGGACACATTTGCTTGAAGTCAGTGTCAGCTAATGTCATTGGGGTCATCCATAGTTTAACTGCATTACTTATGGCTTCTCCCACTGTGCAGTTAGAACATGGGAATGTGGATAATTGAGGGCTTTGCACCAGAAAAAAATAAAATGGATAATGACGTCATCAAGCCCAGTGGTCACCATTTTTGAGGCACGGCACCCTTGTAAAATGGACTTGAACCGTCTCGCATCTGGTTGCTTCTAATTTTGATTGAACGGGGAAGTTTATTCTCACTTTGTCCTTTCCTTGACGTGTCTGACAATATTAATGACATTGTATTTCTCAACAGAGGCCATAAACTGCCTAAATCGAGCTATTGAGATTTACACTGATATGGTGAGTGGACTGACGAGGAACTATTTTTAAACAATATTTACGTGTAAACAAAATGTAACATGAGACTCTGTTGAAAACCTGTTGATCCCCTCGCCCATGTGCGTTTATCTTTCTTTTGTTATAGGGGCGCTTCACCATCGCAGCCAAACATCACATCACCATTGCTGAAATATACGAGACTGAGATGGTGGACATCGACAAGGTCAGATATCTGTGTTTCATGTGTATTACTGTACCTTTTTTAAATGCAGAATATTGCTTCTAATTGAACAGCTGATAATGTTTCAAACTTCCCTAAGCTCTGTTTACCTTATTTAAATTTTCTTCCCATTTCAGGCCATTGCTCATTATGAACAGGCAGCAGATTATTACAAAGGGGAGGAGTCCACCAGGTGACTATTTTAGATGAGCAATGTTTTCTCTTTCTGCTTTAAAGGTGATTTTTCTTTCTATGAATGCTTGATTGCTTTTTAATTTAACCAGATTCAAGGATATCAATTTCTGCATCTCACTACTGCATTTTATTTCTTAAACTGCACTGCAACTTGTATTCTATTTTTTGCTTTTTAACAGTTGTTTTTTTCTTCTTCTTTGATGCTTCTAATGGTTTCATGTGAAGCACTTTGAATGGCCTTATTGTTGAAATGTGCTATGCAAATAAACTTGCCTTGATGTCTGTGAGTACATGTGTGCTGAGAAGCTTCTTTGCTTTTCAGTTCAGCAAACAAGTGCCTTCTGAAAGTAGCAACCTACGCGGCTCAGCTGGAGCAGTACCCAAAAGCCATTGAGATCTATGAACAGGTGAGATGATGCTCACCAGCAGCCTTCGCACCAACATGTTGTTCAGTCGCTTGTGTGAACAAAATCCAACATGAATTGTGCCTTTTATGGTTTTAGGTCGGAACCCACGCAATGGACAGTACACTCCTGAAATACAGTGCCAAGGATCACTTTTTCAAGGCAGCGCTCTGTCACTTCTGTGTAGACATGCTGAATGCAAAAGTAAGGCTAGCAACACTTGAACTTGTGTGCAGAAAGTGTCTCACGGGCCGCCGTCCTAATATCCGTTCTCTTGTCGCCCAGCTTGCTGTGCAGAAGTATGAAGAGATGTTTCCGGCCTTTTCAGACTCGCGGGAATGCAAGCTGTTGAAGGTATGCTTTGGTGTTATTTTAGAGTTTAAATCCACAAATGTACAACACCAACATTGAATAATCCTCTAGATGTAGAGAGACAAGGCGGGTGGAGAGCAGTAGAACTCAGCAGACTACTGAGAGACCGCTTCCCTCCTGCTCTGATCAGAACTGTCGATGACTTGCTCACTTTTATGTGCTAGTAACGGAAAAACAACAGTTTAATTGAAATACGCCTCATGCTTAAATGTTCCTCCAAAACCATTTCACCCCCCCAGCATAATATTACAAAAGCACCAGTACAGTTTAAGCCCCCAACAATTTAGACTGGAGTAAGAAAGCCATGCTGGTGTTTAACAACGCTGGAAGCAATACTTTATTTTCTAATGCTTAAAGTCATGTAGACCGTGTATTATAACCTGTTGTCCATGCATCGCAGTTGTTTTTTTTGTATTACCCCCAGGGTGTATTTATGTGTATTTCTGATGTACAGTATTATTGTTTTTATCCAACCAGAAACTTCTAGATGCCTATGAAGAGCAGAACGTGGAGGCCTATACGGATGCAGTGAGTGGACAGTTTCCTTTCAGCAGAATCAACGAGTTTCTGCAGCAGGACGTTTGAAAATCCTGGACTGACACAAGTGTCCTCCAGTGTTTCTGGGTCCATAGACGGATGTACACACACACACACACACACACACACACACGCACACGCACACGCTCAGGGCCTCTTTACACAGATTTGAAATACAGCAGTCAATATGTGGTTGAAGTGCAGACTTTCAGCTTCATTTCAATGGATGTTACATATTATTACAGCCATTTTTTTCAGACGTTCAAATGTAATTGGACAAACTAACATAATAGTGAATATAATGATAATTTTTTTAACACTTGGAGGAAAATCCTTTGTAGTCAATGATTGCCTGAAGTCTTCCACCCATAGTCATCACCAAACGCTGTTTTCACAGTATGTTTTAGGTCATTATCCATCTGTACTGAGAAGCGCCGTCCTATCAGTTTTGCAGCATTTGGCTGAATCTGAGCAGATGGTTAAGACCTAAAGAACCATCAGCTGTGACATCATCAATGAACACCAGTGACCCAGTTCCATTGTTAGCCATACCAGCCTATGCCACAACACCGCCTCTCTTCAGTGTTCCCCGTGGTTTGCACCTTGTTGTAAACCTTCTGTATTCTGGTTCATGAAGGCATTGCATGATTGTAGACTTTGACAAAGTCCCTCCTCCAGAGTATTATTTACCTCAGTATTCATGTTATGAAGGGTTTTCTATACCAAGGAAAGAACTCTGCTATCATCTACTACACATGTCTTCTGTGGTCTTTTGGCGTTGGTGAGCTTGCCAGAATATTCCTTCTTTTTAGGAATATACCGAACTGTTGATTTGGTCAATCCTAATGTTTCTGCTATCTTCCTGTTTAGGTTTGTGTAGTTTGTACTTGCATCGACACCTCTTTGGTCCTCATGCTGAGCTGCAAATTTGGTCTGAGGGAAATTTGTTAATATTTCCCTCACTTGCAGGTCAAGGAATTCGACACCATTTCCCGGTTGGACCAGTGGCTCACCACCATGCTTCTCCGCATAAAGAAAACCATACAGGACGATGAGAGCGACCTCCGCTAAATTCCCCACCTGCTCCTGACCTGAAGCCCTCAGCAACCGACTTGCATCCTCCTTCATTTGCCTTGAGCCTCTCTCTTCTGTTCTCGCAGCCATCGGAATCGTTTGACCATAAGCTCCTTATATTACCGCAAAGATGCTGCGTTTCTTTCCCACCATCTGCAGTGTTTGTTCTTTCCTCTTTAATCTGCTAAACTCAGAAATTATTCTCGTGAGTTGTATATTTTTATGATCCAGGTCTTGGCCCAATACAAAATAATAATACCAGCACACTTGTGAAATAAAGGTTTTATTTAATTTTCCTTGTTAGACAGTGTTTTGAGAGCGTGCCAATTTAATGACGTGGATCGAGAGAATATGTTTTCCCAGAATGTGTTTGAGAATGAATATATCTTACCAACTGCCAAAAGGCCACACACACATTGGTCCTTGGTACTTTTGAGTTCTGAAGTACACTGTCTGTCATATCAGGGCACCTCTAATCAAACAGCGTTTCATCTCAGCTGCAGAGCTCCTCTTCAAGCAGAGAGGCCAAGAGTTTCTGAGGTGACTATGCGACAAAATACCCACTTTGCCTTTTTATACTGCAAAGTTCTCAGGATGCGAGTAGCCCGATTTGTGGAAAAAGTTTTTAAAAAAAGCCTTCTCAATTAATTTGCTAATCGTTTTGACATTTCCATTTAAAGTGCTTTCATTTTACAAACTGGTGAAAGAAGCTCGTCACCTTTTGTGAACATTTAGGTTTGGCAAGGATGAGAACATAAGAGCAGCCTTTTCCCCTCTGTGCAGGAGTTGTTTCTCAAGTGGGTGGTTGTGTGTGCGTGTGTTTTCTTTTTTGTGGTTGTATAATATGTGTTTTCTTTTCTTCTTCCTGTCATAACTAACTAGGCTGAAAAAATGCCTGCACAAGATGCAATACATCAGCTTTACTGATCCGAACACTGTGCTCATGTACCCTCCTGGTGATTTTGTCAGGAGACAATTGGTCTTAAAAAATTTGTACGTCAATCGTGTTTCCTGTCAAACGTTTGAATAAACGAGATACAAGTCTCAGATGTAACGCATCCTGCATCTGCCTGCTCCTCTGGTGTGAGGTGATTACCTGATCTGATGCTCAGACCAGCATGTACTTACATCTCTGCCCAAATTATAGTAAAGGGATGCACCTGATCAACTTCTGTAGGATCTGAAGGCACCTGGATACTCTTCTTATTATGGTTTTTCTGCTGCGCAAGTATTTGACAACGTTTGAATATTAAGACTGGTTTTATTTGAGTAACTCCAGGTTAAGAGCCTCAATCTGTGTAAATAAAGTACTTTGGAGTTCTGGAGTATACTGTCGGTCGTATCAGGGCTGCAGGGCACCTCTAATCAAACATTGCTTCATCTCAGCTGCAGAGCTCTTCAGGGCTGCGAGTAGCTCGATTTGTGGACAAAGTAAAAAAATAAAATAATAATCATGCTTTTCTAAAGCATTGTCAACTCATTTCCTGGTGATTTTGTTAAGAGACAATTGGTCTGAAATCATTTGTACGTCATTCGTGTTTCCTGTCGAATATTAGAATACACCTGTCTCAGATGTAACGCATCCTGGGCGTGGCCTCCACCTGCCTTCCTCTGGTGTGAGGTGGTCAACCTGTACTTATATCCCTGCCCAAGTTCCGAAGAAGAAAAATAAAATGGGCTTGCAAACTTCCCGATGCAGTGTTTGCGTCTGTTCCCCTGTGTGTCGGGTCTGAAGCCTTCCTGGACACTATCTCTTTCCTCTTCTTCAGACACAGGCTCCAGCTACTGTTCGGTGGGCGCTCAGCGTAAGTATTTTTACAACATTGAAAATTAAACGGATTACTTTTTTTTTACACACACACACCTGTTAATTGGCTCAGCGGCTGCCCGGGTGTGTTTGTTGGGCTTGGTTGTAAAGTATTTGCTGGTCGATCGAATTTTACGAATTCTGATGAATGAAATCCGTAAACGCGGGTTCAACATTAAATTAAGGGGATCAAGACTTCGTCAAAAAAAATAAAGCAATATAAGGTGTCTGTCACGGCCCGGCTGAGGCGCATGAAAAGCTCCTTTCATGTTGCTGTCTTAAATCGTTCACATCGGGTGCGTTTGTTTTCGTCACGCTGATTAATGCAGTGTTATTTGTGCACAGCCGAGTCGCTCCTAATTAGTTGGAATGCTTCAGCAGTCCAACTATTGTTATCCTCTTCTTTATTCAACTTTTTCTATTTCTTCCGTACGTATTTTGGACCTCATCTCCTCCTTCATATATACAGCTACAGAAACCGTTCAAATATTAAAATATTCAGCTACTTAAGGAGACGATGGCAATGACCTTTTCATATTTCTGACTTATAAAATCTTTGAATTATTAAGCTTTTTATGAAAATTAAAATGAATGGGAGCGGATGGGGAAAATCTTCAAATCCTCTTAAATCTCTTCAACTTCAAAAGGTTAAGGGTTCGCCATGCTTACAGGTAGTGACACCATTTCAACTTTAAAATGTTGACAACCTTCAGCTATTACCGTATGACTCAGCTTTTTTATATATGTAATAGTTTTTTAACTGTCAGCGTTTTCATTTCATGCTTTTTTCCGACCATTTCTGCCTTTAACATGGGTGTGTATTGCGCCGCTCAGAGCGCGTGATGTCACAGTTTGAGTGTAGTTCGCCTGGAGGATTAGTTAGATTTTATTTTTGCCATCTCCTCCACAATACTAAGTCTCTGGGCATAATTTATACATCAAAACGTATGAAATCTTGTCTCACTTTGTAAACTTGGATCGATTTGAATCCAACAGATTCAGACGTGTTTAAATCAGACGATATGTGAGAGGTGGCCTTCTTCTTCTTCTTCTTCCATCCGCTCCCATTATAAATCTTGATCCAAAAATGGCTGTCTCCAACGACCGTACCTGATTTAGAAATTGCGACTACAGACACATCGTGTAGCCTAGAGACCCACAAACAACATCGACGCGTTCGCAAGAGTCTTATCTCTCAGAAAATATTAGTATTTTGCCTTTGAAGTTCTGGAGATATGAAGCTTTTTATGAGAGACAAATGCACTGAACCCTATGGAGATCAAACAACTCGGCCTCTGTCATGTCACAGGTGTTTTCAGTTTGAACTAATCACCACTTCACACTCATTCTTGTTTTAACGTCGTTGTGGGGACACACACACACACACACACACACACACAGAGCAGGCTGTTGCTGGAGAGTGAATTTGATCACTAGCATGAAGTTTGCTATGCTCACTGTGTGTCTATGTCCGCGTGTGTACGTACGTGCGCGCGCGTGAACGGCCGCGTGTGAACGGTCGCGCGTGCGCGCACGTGGTAATACAGTCGCGCGTGCGCGCACGTGGTAATACAGTCGCGCGGACTGTCGCGTGTGTGTGTGAACGTGAGCCTCAGAGAAGCTATCAGTCTCCTCCTCTCCTCTCTGTTGAATGAATGTACTATAATGGTGATTTGAGCATGTTTTTGCCTCGAAATATGGGGTTTAACAGATGGTTTTGTACACAATCTGCACATACATTGGAGTGTGTGACTTGGAGATATTCATGCAGATATTCAGTCAAAGGCATTGTAAAGCCTTCTGTCTGTCTGTCTTCCCTTTCAAAATAAAAGCCTAATGAATTAACTGTATCATAACATGAAGCTCAAATGAGGATTTTTGTATTAAATACTTAATTCGCAGACTAATAATTTGACTACTGCTGCTAATATTTGGACTATTACTACTACTGCTACTCCTGCTACTAATACTACTACTGCTAAAACTATTACTAATTACTACTACAGCTATTAATATGGCTACTGCTATTACTATGAATACTACTACTACTACTACTCATACTACTGTCATTTCAACTACAACTTCTACTACTGTTACTTCAACTTCTACTCATACTACTGTTATTTCTACTACTACTACTACTGTTACTTCAACTACTACTACTTCTACTCATGCTACTGTTATTTCTACTACTACAACTACTACTTTTAATTGATCTCTTGGATTATTTAGATGTTGCAGTTTTGCTTCCAACTTTTCCATTTAAACATTAAGGATGTTCAGCAGTTCAGTTCAATGCTTTTGGGCTTCAACACTTTTCAGCAGGTAGTTTATCTTTTCAGCTGTATTCAGCTACATTCAGCTGTGTTCAGCTATATTCCGCTATATTCAGATGAATTCAGCTATATTCAGATAAATTCTGCTATTTTTAGCTATATTCAGCTATTTTTTCAAAGATTTAAGCTTCAGCTTTTTGCATTCCAACGCATTTTCAGCAGGAAATGCATTTTCTAGTTATTATTATTATTATTATTATTATTATTATTATGAGAACGACATGTTCAGGTGCATCTCAACAGAAAAGCTGCACACTACCTTTTTGTGAGACCAAAACACTTACGGCACCAGGACATTTCCAATTCAACAGTAACTCCCAGGGTAGGTTGCTGGCTGCTCGATCAAGGAAAGTGCCAACAGGTTTGTCTTGTTATGTCTTCTAGTATAGAGGTGGTTGAGACAGTGCGGTAAATAGCATTCTATAATATTTGGTGTGCAGCTTTCTTTTGTTTTAATTCAAGTTTATACACATTCCTGGGTTTCATTTTTTGCCCTTTGATTCAATGCACTTTTTGTCTACACGCCAGCCCCTATTGATCCAACTGGTTCTTAAACATTCCTTAGTTTAATATGCAACAGGTATTCTTTAATTATGATAGCTCTTGAAGAGATGTTAGCCAAAACAGCAGGAACACCTGGCAGTACAATTCACGATTTGTATAAAATACCATATTTATTTAAATTAATTGTTAATTAATTTAGTTAATGTTTGTATTGTGTCGATTAACATGATTGTGTGCTGTAATTTCTTCTGCTGGCAGGTACATTCAATGTGTCATCTGCTGACAGTCTGTGTGACCCGAGGACGACGCCTCACAGCTTTGTTTACTCGCCTCGAGCCAATGAGACATATTCAAACCCTCAGTGCTTTGGTTCTCTTCGTCACCATGTTTCTGATTTTCTTCTACTCGACCCTACACCTGGAGACGGCCTACAGTCTCAGGACGGGACCAGAGGAGCTCCTGAAGGAGCCCAGCCTCCAGGTCCACGACGGAGATGGGAAAGCACAGCCGTCCCAACAGGAGAGATTCACCACTCCTCCACCTGCTGTCCTCAATATGTCCGTCTCTGACGGCCTCAGACAGGCCATCCCTCAAAATGGAGCCTACTGGAACCGCCTGCTGTACTCTGCCCTCAGGAATCTGGTCAAGGGAGACAATCTATTCGGCCGCGACTCGGATTGGTCTCTCTGCAGGCAGAATCAAGAGCACCTGCAAACCAACATGCATGACTTCACTGCCTACCCGGTCTTATTTCAGGACTTTGTGCAAGGCATGAACTGCAGGTCCCCTCCAGTCCTGCTTAATCAACCCAACAAGTGCATCTCTGGACAAGAGAAGGAAGACAACCAGACCTTTCTGCTTTTTACAATCAAGTCAACTCCTGGAAACTTTGTGCAGAGGCAGGCGGTGCGGGAGACTTGGGGTCGAGAAGGGGTGCATCTGAGTGGCCTGAGGGTGCACACTGTGTTTCTACTGGGTAGCTCCCCACCGGAGGACCCTGACCTCAGCTCTCTGCTGTCATTTGAAGCGAGACACTTTGGGGACCTTTTGCAGTGGGACTTCCATGAATCCCTCTTGAACCTGACTCTCAAAATGAACATGTTCCTCCAGTGGACGGTGAAATACTGTCCCGCAGCCTCTTTTGTGTTCAGCGGGGATGACGATGTATTCGTCAACACTCCGACATTACTCCGCTACCTGCAGTCTCTGGAGCTTCCGAAGGCCTCTCAGCTGTACGCTGGACAAGTCATAAGCAAAGCAAGTCCCCTCAGAGACCCTAAGAACAAATACTACATTCCTCCGAGCTTCTATGATGGCCCATACCCTGCTTATGCTGGCGGAGGCGGTTTTATCATCTCTGGAGCATTGCTGCCACGCCTGTATTCCGCTTCACGTGTCATTCCTTTTTTCCCCATCGACGACGTCTACGCTGGGATGTGCTTTAAGGCTTTGGGGGTTTTTCCCGAGGCAAACGCAGACTTTCAGACTTTTGACATTAACGAGCAGGATCGCGATAATCTGTGTATAAATAAGAAACTTATCCTGATTCACCGGCGCTCTGCACGGCAGATTAAGAAGTTGTGGAAGGGCATTCACAACCCCTTGTTGACTTGTTGAACCAAAAGAGGAAGCCATGTGGTCTCGGGATCCTTTTTCATGATGATTTAGTTTAAAGATAAGAAGTAATTGAGGGTTTTGTACTTCATATGACATCTTGTCTGGCTGTACTCCAACCTCCAGCAGGAACTAAATGGAGGTTATGTTACTGCACTTGTATTTAAAAGTTATGAGTGTTTCATGATAGAATAGAGCCGTGAACAGTGGAGGAAGCATTCAGCAGCTTAAGTGGGAATTTCTGCATCAGGGGTCAAGTTTCTTCAAGTCAAATTGAACAATCTTTAGAGCTGACATTAGCCTAACTTCCTATTTTGAATGTGAAATAAACAAAACGACTAATTCAACCAAGACGTTTGAAAGTTCTACAATTTATTTTCCACAAAACACCGAAGATGTAACATGAGTGTACAGGCCCCATCTAAAATTGGGGCTTGTATACTAAAACCATTTAAATAGCAAAGTTCTATAACACAGGTTATTCAGTCACCTCAATGATACACAAGGAAACCTGTTAAATACCATAATCACTGGAGAGGACCGATACAGGAAGAGGGAACGTACACAAGGGCCAACTTCAACTATTTATTGCTCGATTTTGAATGTTTCTATTCACACGGCACCGGCTAGTTTTGCTACACTTAAAAAAAAACAAAAAAAACATTGGTGACCTTTTGTAATGTGATTTAGCATTTATAGAGGAGCTTGACTAATCTGTTAATTTAAGGCACCAAACCCAGAGGCATGAAGTACAATAGCTTTTTCTCGTCTTCCTCAAAGATGACACTTCATATCAAATCTATACTTTAATGAATACAGTAAATGTGCAACGGTTAATCCAATCCTCACCCACATAAGTCACCAAACCCAAACTTGTTCCGTCCTGTAAATGCGGTATTTATTTATCATACAGGTTGAGTGGGTAGTGCTCCTTGTACTGCTGCACGTGTCTCCACATGGAATCTCTCTGTTTGTTGAGATTCGGTGTCATCTCCTCGTACACGTCGGTAAACATCAGCTCGACGTTGGGCTTGAGGCGTTTCTCGGCCTTCTCGAACGCCTCCATCACCGTCTTGCGAGACTGCTTCCGCCAGCTCCTCTCGTCGTCCTCGCTCCACCAGCTACGGCTCGTCATGTAATGTCTCAGCCGGGAGATAGGGTGGTCCTGCTTGTCCCAGTAGTTCACCTCATCCACCGAACGGTAGGCCGAGCTGTCGTCACTGGTGCTGTGGTGGCCAATTCTGAGGGATGAGCGGGATTCTTCATTAATTTCAGGGGGGGTGGGGGAGAGCGCATTTTCTACAACCCCTCATTGAATGTTCCTTGTCAAAATGCATTTTGTGTCACCAAATCCACTTAAATTTGAATGCTTCCCAAATATGTACTTTTAATATCCAAGATACACTTTAAATGTTAGATTTCCCTCTCTAAAGAACTTGGATGGTTGCCTAAACCTGGTATTACACGGGGCCCCGGGGCTTTTAGGCTAGTCATTATCTCGCTGAAGCCGCTCCCCTGCTGTGCAGGAGCTCTCCACAAACATGAAGTGAAGATTACTCCAGTTGACGACAACTACGCTCGTCACTGTAAGTAGGTTCAATGTTTTATAGACCTGTTCAAGCGTGAACGTAATGTAGAAAAGAACCAGGGAGTGTGAGCTATTTTGTTGAGTTGCCTCTTGAACGAAGGCTCCCTTTAGTGAGCCAGGTCGTGCCCGGGGATTTGTCGTGAAGGGTAACGCGGCAGGAGTGAAGCGCTGTTGTCAACAAGGGTGGCGTAATAAAGTTGTTGCCGTCTGGAACCTCCTCGCTGTTATTGTATTACCTTCATAAAGCACAGGTGCACTGTAACCCTCGGATACACAAACTCACACAAAAGCTGCCTGTATGTAGTCTCAACTGTTTTTAGATTAGCATGCCACAAAGCAGCCCCTCCTTTCTCTACCAGTCGGATCTGCAGACAATGAGTTTGTATGTGGTCTTTTGCAGTTGTCAACACTACTATTGTACATGGGTGCCTCAGACAATTCTCACATCATGCAGGCCGAACGTGTACTCTACTGACCTGTAGGTCATCGCTTCAATGAGGAAGGGCTGGTTCTCGGCCACGGCTCTGCGACGCGCCTCTTTCGTAGCATTGTACACGGCAAACACGTCGTTGCCATCGACACGGATGGACAGCATGCCATACCCCGGCCCACGAGCGGCTGTTGAGGAAAGAAAGAAAAAGCGTGTTCATGAGAGCTACGGAGGACTTGCAGGAAAACCACACCGAGGCTTCTCTTACCAATGCCATCGCCCCTGTACTGCTCGTTGGTGGGAGTGGAGATGGCGTAGCCGTTGTTACGGCAGAAGAATATCAGCGGGCACTCCAGGGTGGCAGAGAAGTTGAAGCCGGCGTGTGCGTCCCCTTCGCTGGCCGCTCCCTCGCCGAAGTAACAGATCACGGCGCGGTTCATGTTCTCTCTCTTGAGGGCGTATGCCGCTCCGGCCGCTGAAACAAACACAAAACAAAAGGCATGCGTGTATATTTACTGTGTGTGTGTGTACATTGACGGACAGGGTTGACACATGCATGTGCACAACTCACCCTGAGGGATCTGAGTGGCCAGAGGAGAGGAGATGGTGACGAAGTTCAGATCTTTGGAGCCATAGTGCACAGGCATCTGCCGGCCCTTGCCGAGGTCATCGGCATTGGCGTAGCACTGAGCCATGAACATGTCCAGAGGGAAGCCGCGGTACATCAGCACTCCTGCAGCGTAGCAAACGGGGTGGGAGGGTTGAAAGTCTAAGATAACTTGCATGTTTTATTTAAGACATGTTTATTTCTGGATGTATTTATATGTTTTTATTTTTGTGCAAAAGGGGAGCTACAAATAAAGACTTTAATTCATGATATTTATAAACGACTGAACAACCGACTGATGCATTTCGACATGCGTGTGTGGTTGTCTGAATGAAGCAACGCTTGCCTCAGACGTCACCAGTCGCATTAGTATTGCGCTTCTCCATTGTCTGCTGGGGGAGCAGCATTGGCGCCAGTGACAACAACAAACTGGTTAAGAAGGCCGGCTCCATCATCGGCTGTAAACTGGAGTATCTGGAACAGGTGGTGGAGAGGAGGATACTGAAGAAACTATTGTCCATGTTGGACAACCCGGTCCAGCCTCTCCACCACCTACTGCAGGCACAGCGGAGCACTTTCTCCAAGAGATTCCTCACGCTCCTCTGTCACAAGGACCGTTAAAGGAGAACATTCCTGCCTACGGCAATACGACTTCACAAGTCAACGCTTGCTAGATCCTCTGTGGATTATTTATCACTGTACACGTTTATGCTTATTACACTTCACACACTAAATATATTTTATTGGAATTTTATGTGAAAGACCAACACAAAGTGTCACACAATTGTGAAGTACAAAGAAAATTATACATGATTTAAATTTTTTTTCACAAATAAAAAATTGAAAAGTGCAGTGTGCAAAATTATTCAGCCCCCTTTTCTCCGAGTGCAACCAATTGCCTTCAGAAGTTGCCTGATGACTGCTGAATGATTGAATGTTGACCGAATGACTAAATAGAGTCCACCTGTGTGTAATCTAATCTCAGTTCAAATACAGCTGTTCTGTGACGGCTTTGAACATGTCACGGAGTACTGTTCAATCCATTATCCGGAAAAGGAAAGAGTATGGCACAACTGCAAACCTACCAAGACACGGCCGTCCACCTAAATTTACAGGCCGAACCAGGAGCGCACAGACAAGAGATGCAGCCAAGAGGCCCATGGTGACTCTGGACCAACTGCAGAGATCCACAGCTCAGGTGGGGGAATCTGTCCACAGGACAACTATTGGGTGTGCACTCCACAAATCTGGCCTTTATGGAAGAGTGGCAAGAAGAAAGCCATTGTTAAAAGAAAACAATAAGAAGTCCCGTTTGCAGTTTGCCAGAAACCATGTGGGGGACACAGCAAACATGTGGAAGAAGGTGCTCTGGTCAGATGAGACCAAAATTGAACTTTTTGGCCTAAATGCAAAACGTTATGTGTGGCGGAAACCTAACACTGCACATCACCCTGAACACACCATCCCCACTGTCAAACATGGTGGTGGTAGCATGATGCTCTAGGGGCGCTTCTCTTCAGCAGGGACAGGGAAGTTGGTCAGAGTTGATGGGACGATGGATGGAGCCAAATACAGGGCAATCTTGGAAGAAAACCTGTTGGAGTCTGCAAAAGACTTGAGACTGGGGCGTAGGTTCATCTTCCAGCAGGACAACGACCCTAAACATAAAGCCAGGGCTACAATGGAATGGTTTAAAATGAAACATATTCATGTGTTAGAATGGCCCAGTCAAAGTCCAGGCCTAAATCCCATAGAGAATCTGTGGCAAAATCTGAAAACCGCCGTTCACAAACGCTCCATCTAATCTGACTGACCTCGAGCTGTTTTGCAAAGAAGAATGGGCAAAAATCTCAGCCTCTAGATATGCAAAGCTGGTAGAGACATACCCCAAAAGACAGGCAAAAAGTAAAGGCAGTTCCACAAAGTATTGACTCAGGGGGGCTGAATAATTTTGCACACTGCACTTTTCAGTTTTTTTAATTGTGATTTTTTTTTTTTTACATTTATCATTTTCTTTGTACTTCACAATTGTGTGACACTTTGTGTTGGTCCTTCACATAAAATTCCAATAAAATATATTTTTGTTTGTGGCGTGTAATGTGGAAACGTTCAAGGGGTATGAATACTTTTGCAAGCCACTGTATATACTTTGCATTGCACTCTACTGTTTACATTTAATTTGCTAAATTAATGAATACACTCTGCAGCTGTACATACATTTCATTCCAGTTACTTGTATTCTATTTTATTTGTATGTATGTATGTATGTATGTATATATATATATATATATATATAGATAGAACTTTATTTTAATTTTATTTATTTTGTATATATCTTTTATCCCTGTTGCTTTTTTATATATTTTATCTTGTGTTTATTTGCATCTGTAAATTGTAAGGCGCTACTACGACAACAAATTTCCCCTTAGGGATTAATAAAGCATATATCTATCTATCAAAGCGATCACTTTGATAAAATTGCCTCACAAGCCGTGGAGCAGAGTTTTACTACGCCAGAGGTAAATGTAAAAATAAAAGTTAGGTAGAAGGTAAGTAATTTGATCCCTATCAAAACTTTAAAAAGTAACTCTACATCTGAAGAAGAACGATTTTAGGAAAAACCACATGCTGCCCCGTCCTCACCAGCTTCTCTGTATTGACCGAAGACCATGTCGCTTGGGTCGAGAGCAGCAGCGCTGCCAATGTGTGTGCCCTCCTCGCCGTAGTTGGTCATGTAGAAAGAAATCCGGCCCTGTGAGAGAAACACGTTAATGTTGTAACGTTACAACATTCTTTAGCTATTTCCTTGTTTCACATTTAAGCGGAAAAATTCACCTGTCTCTGTGACTCGTAAAGAATGCGGTCCATTGTGTTCAGCAGAGTCATCTTCTGATAGAAGTTCAGAACCGTCTCTTTGGAGAGCTGAGCAGGAAACAAACGCACAAAAAAAAAAATGCGTGAACTGAGTGAAGGTCATGGTGCCACTTTTGATAACCAGGGGCGTGGGCAGGCCCATCGTACCTGAGGGTCTTGAGAAGGGTTGATGATGTTGCCCTGCCTGTCCATCACCCGGTACACTGGGATCCCAGAGATGACATTGGGCTGGATGAACTCAAGCTCATCCACAAACTCTGCTGAGGCGCCAGGGAACTGGGGCTTTTCCACCAGTGTTGAGTCAAAGGACTGCTGCCGGCGCACGGCCTGAAAGATTGAATACAAGCATTGTTTATTAATAATATTGCGTTGTTGTTGTTAACAAGGTGACGTTACTCCAGAGCCCTCTCTTAAAATGGACAGCACTAAGGTCTGATTTATCTTAACAATGACAGCCAAAGAAAGAGCAGCTGCTTTGTCGAGAACTTTTTGCATGATGTCATGTAACAAAAAGATAATTTTACTGGAATATAGACACATTTCCTGTGAATTGCTGCAATAGTTGTTAGTCAATGCTTGTGTGTTTTGTGATTTAACATGTTCCACATTTAAAAAGGGGATTTGATAGGACGATGTTCCAATTCCATACCAATAATGTACAGTACCTGGCTTTATAATAATAATATCCATTTTGGCAATAAGAATGTACGAGATGAATGTATTGTACTAACAGGAAATGATCCACGGTAGTGATTTCAGTTAACTTTGAGTACCTCCCAGATGGCTAATAAAAACAATCACATTCGGTTTTATTTCTATACAGTATAGGAGTGGTGTACAGGTTTAATTTTAATATTTAAATGTCTTAAAATGTACTTATTGATAGTAGTACTCATTAGGCAGAATGTCCCATTTCAGATTTAAATATATCATAACTGGATAATTATTAGTGATGCATTACTGTGTACATGACTGTAATGTTGCAGCTGGTAGAGGTGTTTGAATCCATAATAATATCACTTTATTAGTTGATTTGCATTTTGTGTTAATCTAAATCTACAAAGTAAATAATAAGGAATCAAAAAAATGTAGTGGAGTAAAAAACTACAATAATGACTTGTTAAGTGTAAAGGAGTAGATGTGTAAAGTAGCAGAACATGTAAACACTCATGTTAAATACAGATACCTCATATTGTAAATATAATTATTTCCTGATTATCTCACTGACACTTCATTTATGACTAAATGCATTTATAGGAATGAAAACGCAAGCATAGATAGTAAAGTGCAACATATTTTCTATCATATAATATAGAAAAGCTATTTTTGGTGACGCACAAACAAATTACGCCAGAAAAAGCTATTTTTATTTCGTGGGAGTTGACAATAAACGTTTAAATGTCATGTTTGTTTTAGTGACAGGTATTTCCACTTCAAGTTGAACTTGGAAGGCGGAAGCGTTATCCTCACGCCCCTTTGTTCGACCAATAGGAATGCAGCTAAGATGAAGCGCTAGACTGCTAGCTAGCTAGCAAAGTTTCAGTCACAACAACAAACACAAGAGCACCAGTGCCAGTCAAGCTGCGGATTCAGTTTTAACACAAATATATCCACAGACACGTTGACACCTTCAGGTCGACCTTCACAAGGGTGCGTTGGAGAATCGGTCGATAATGAACGTAGCGTTAAGCCGACAAGGTTGTCAGCTAACGCCTAAGCTAGCTGGCTCACAAGAAGCTGGCTGACAACTGAACTGAAGAAGTTGAGCAACGCACTGTGAATCCTTGATGGAGCACCAGCTCCAAACATGTCTAACCCTGACCCGAAACACAACTATTTTCACTTTCATCTCGTGGTTGATGACTTAACAACGCGAGTTTTGGTATCGGGCCCAAATCAGGCGACTTCTTCGTGGTTGCCTCAGCGACCTTTCGCGTCAGCAAGCTAACCGCTGACCCTCGCGATCTAACAGCAACGCGACAACGCAGCAACGTTGCGCTTGATCAAACTTACACCAACTCTGAAGGCTCTGTGTTGAAGCAGCCGAGACGCCTTCAGCCCTGTCGCCTGACGGGCAGCGTTGAAGCACACTCCATACATTTTGTTCACACTCCTCACAGCCGCCGCCATCGGGACAGTCCGCAGCAGATAGCTCGTGCACACGCTCGTCAGCAGCGTTAAACTCCACAGCAGCTTATATATGTGTAAGAAGCACGCGACAGAACAGAAGTGAACTAATAGTAACAGCCTGATGACCTGACGGATGTCCGCATTCGCAATCACACTCGCAGGGCGAATAGGTACAGATGGCCGTGTCGCGTCAACCACAACAATCATGACATCCGGTCACACCTTCACATTAAGAGTCAATGTGAGCAAAAGCACTTCGCAGTATTTAGCATGGGAATCGAGAGCAGTATAATACATGACATCTTTTACTTATGTAAAAGTAAGAGTACCACAGTGTATACTATTCATGGTAGCCATGCATTCAAAACTCTACTTGAATAGAAGTACAAAAGTACTAACATCAAAACTTAATTAATGTACCAAAAGAAAAAGGACTCATCACCTGGTAAAGGCGTGGATAAATGTAACTACTATATTGCAACTACTTTATGTACCACTGGGTAACGTAAGCTTGTGGATTCGATGCATATCACATGATAGGTAAGATAACTATTTAAAGGGGTTCAATACAGAGCATATTCGTTTAATTAACCTTTAGGCTACTCTTAGTTTGAAGGCAAGGCAGATCTCTTCCGATATACATGCCTCAAACAAGTTTTTGGGGCGTAATTATACACCTGATAAGTTTGTTCCACATTGCCTTGTCTCTAACAAAGACTCAGTTCATCCAGTGACCTTGTAAAAACTGCAAGAACATTGTATAAGCTGTGAGAACATCCTGCAGTGATACGTGATGTCCAACGGTCATCATCATAACACACCATTGCTTATTCATTATAAATTGTATTAACAATTTGAATCTGCAGGTATGAACTAATACTATCAAAAAATATACAACAAAATATACAACATCAATGACTTAGACTGCAAAGTTTTCTGAATTGACAGTTTACAAGTGTCACTTTCTGTCAATACCTTAACCTGCTGTCTCCCTGTATGTTGACACTATTATATAATGTAATATATTATAATATATTCATTCTGTGTACTAACATACATTGGCTGAAACAGATTAGATGCATGCACTGTGCCTGTCCTGCGTCAATCTTTTTTTCTCTCCTTACTGCTCTTTTCATTGTTTTTACTTCTATGTATGCAGCCCATAATAGTTTGCAAAACTCTCACCGGGTTTGATACCATTAGAAATTAACTGATTGTAATACCAATACTTGAGAAGAACAGTGCTAAACCAGGGTTTGACTGACTAGAATGTCCTACTCAAATAGACGTTTACTTGACTTGCATCTTACAAGATGTGGTAAAAACTAGTGAATGAGTACTGCATAAAGAGTATAAGCACCCTTAAGTGGTTGCATATTAAGGTCATATTGAGGTTCAAAGCAAGCAAAGTCAAGTGAGTACTCCTCCTGTAAATGCAGCAGCTGTAATCCATTGTTATTCCTGCCTTTCCAAAAAGTTCACTAAAATTACTATAAAGAGTAATTTGTAAAAAATAAAAACATTTTGCTTGCATTATCAGATCTACAAACATCTAATTTATATTATATGAACAAATGTTTTTACTCCTGGTCGGTAAACTAGACATGATTTTACACTAGCAGCACAGTGAATGATTGACACATATACCTCATAAATAACAGGCTGTAACATCGCTAAATTGTAGTGAATTTAACATATCTGCCTGTAACATGTGCCTTCTCTTTGCTGATTGTGTCCCCTGCTGTGGAAAACACTCTCTCAAGAGGATTACACGGTGCTTAGATACAGATATAAGAGGTTGAGACTTGAGACAGGAGAGGCAGTGAGTCCCGTCTTTTTCACCACCATGCAAGAGCGTCCTGTGATGTGGGCAGCTTTTCTGTACAGCTGTATTTCTTGCTGGACTCTTTCCAGTATTGGTGTCTTGTCTGCTGCTGTGATGCCCTTCAGAGCTCTGTCCTTCTCTTCCCCCTTAAAAAGCTCCTCCAGGCCGGTTGACCTCAGCCTTTTGGAAGGCAGAGTCGGGCTGTGTTCCTAAATACCTAAATAATGCATTTAATCATAAAACTTGGACATGGATAATTCCAGAAACTGAAAAAGGCCAGTATGTCACAACCTGAAGATTAAAAAACAACAACTAACTCCTTCAACTGAAAGTGTGAGATAGCTGTTTGCAGAAAGACACATAGAACCTAATGTACAGGATCTAACAAGTGAGTGTGCATAATTACAGCGTAAAAAGAAGAGTAACTAATAGTACTGTACATCTGTTGTGGTTGTAACCCTAACCTAATGGCAGTCTATTCTGTTCTTGAACCTTGGGATCCATAGACTGGGGAAAGAGCCTGAACTGAAACTTGTGACCTCTGATTTTTTTTTTCTCTTCTCCAGAGGACCAGAGGACATTCCCCCTTTTGAACATGTATTTACTCTCCCGTGGAAAGTGTGCTAACGAACATTTTAAAATGTCAGGTGACTCAGCTGACTCTGGTGCTTCTGTTTTGGCCTCTGATATAAGTTAAAGGATGCAACTGGTCAAAAAGTACAGACATGGTGCTTCATGGATTTAATAATTTACCATGAGTGTTATTGTCAATAAATCCCATTAGAAACAGATCCAGTTGTCCAGAAACACACAACATTATTAAAACATCAACGATTTTTTTATTTTGAGTCATATGCAAAAAGAGCATAAGGAGTCAGTCAGAGGCAAAATAATAGTGAATGTGTTGTCTTGCATAAGCTGATCTATGGACACGTCAGTTATGAAACATCAAACGTAGTGTGATCAGATATGACACGAGGTACAATTATAATGTAACATAGACAGCTCACCACAGACTTTTTCCTTGATAGTGGCTGCAAACAGAGAATGATGGAAAATGTCTGACTACAAGTTGGACTCTTGTCAGCTGAGACGCAGAGCGAAGACGTATCCAGAGGCTTCATGGTCTTGATGGACTTGTCGGCTTTTCGGTGATCATCGTCTGAGAGCGTTTCCAGCCTTGAAACAAAATAATAACATTTCTATTTCAACACAATTAACAATAATGCATTCAAATTTTATATACTACACTGGAAATAACGCATGTATTACTGCTGATTTGATAATATTCTTTTAATAATAATAACTTTATTTATATAGCACCTTTTAAAAATAAATATAGTATAGTGATACATAACTTAAATACCAGTAAACAAAAAAAGGGGGCATTTTGTTCTTGGCTCTTGTAAGTGTAGAACAAATATGTGGATAAAGGCGAAGGAAGAAGGCGAGAAATGACTTGGTTATAAATACTGTGTATACTTTCACAACATAACGTCGGTGACCAAACTGAAGCCATCAGGAATAATAATACAACGTATTATATATTAATACATTACCAATGAGTGGGAGCAATATTACAATATACGTATACCCTACATAGTATAATTATTTAGCAGTATTAAAATACACATTCAGGTATTACCCACTATGTCATAAGAAAGGGCCCCAAGTGGCAAAACAGATTGCGTCACTTTCCCGCGACACGCTGCTCGCGCTCATGGGTAGCAGCGGACCAGCGACATGATGGACGTGTGCGGCTCCGCGAGTGTTACTCTGAGGGACTTCGGTTGTGAGCAGAGTTTGCTGTCTCGACCTGACGGCTCCGCGTCCTTCAGTCAAGGTAACGACGCAGAGAAACAGGACTCGAGGCCGGCTGTCAAAGCAGCGGACCGCAGCTGCTGTTAGCATACTTTAGCATCCAGAAGCTTCATGTGGTCTCAGTTGGACTGTGCGCCGCTTCATTCCTCCCGGTGTTTTCTTCATTTAACTCTTAATTAAGTAAACATTTAAAATGATCAACATTTAAATATATCCCAAGTAGTAAAAGTACTCAATAAGCGGAGTGGCCCATTTCAGAATCACATGGGCTGTATTATATAACTGGATTATGATTATGGATGCATTGGTGTGTTCATTAGATTGGATTAGATATTGCTTTATTAGTCCAGCAGTGGGGACATTTTAAGGATTACAACAGCAAACCGGGTAAAGTGCACACAAGAGACATAGTAAAAAAATCCAAACAAGTAATATAAATAATAAACAAATATACAATACTGAACTATATTTGTATATATTAATGGGTAGCGTAACCTCCAATAATATATCATAATTTCTGAGTAAATTTTATATTTTGTGTTCATAATCTACATCGTAGAAATAACTACTATCGCCAAAATATGGCGAGGGAGAAGTATAAAGTGGCATAAAATGGAAATGCTCAAGTAGCATACCTCAGAATTGTGCTTAAGTACGGCTTTTGAGTAAATGTAGGGCTACTTAGTGACAGTTTACCACTGCTCATCGTTCATCATACCAAGATACTCACAAAGAATCTAATCTGGTCGGTAATCCATTAACATCGAGTTTGTGAATGCTGTGTTCAAATGCATTAAACGGTAAGCAGCAGCAACTCTGCTGGTTATAGCTTGGTGCCTTAAATATGAGTTTGGTTTTGATATATTGTGTCTGTCTCTAGGTAATTCTCTACTGCAGATAATATGCTGGCAGCTTGTCATTATGATAGTTGTATAATTGGGCATTTTAGTTGCTCCTTCAGTGCAGTCTTTCAACATTGGTCGTAAATGTTTCACCATTACAGTGACAGTTCTAGCTTGCCTTTGTCTCTTTCTCTTTTGTATGATTTTGATTTGACTCCTCTTATTGTTTGTTTTTTTGCCAACATCCGTAGTGGACACTTCACTGATCAGATCTTCTATGTTTTCCTCCTCCCTTCTAGACTCCCCAGTTATTTGATATTTATTAATAGGGGGGGACAATTTGCTCAGTTTAATCGTTTTGGACGTCTGTACCCAAGTGCATCGGCGCCAGGGGCACTGTTTTTCTGTGCGTATTTTTTTGTGCATCAACCTCAAGTTTACACAGGTATTGTAAAAAAAAATAAAATAAAAGACATTAATAACCCTAAATAAACACTTCAAACTGCGGTTACTCTCGTAAGGCGGCTCCAGGACAAGTGACTGCACACACCCGCTGGAGAGATCTGCATGGATTCAAATGAGAGCATATCTGTTGTGTGGGACCTGCGTGTGAAAAAAACAACTATTCGATAAACAGTACAATCAAACATTATAGCAGTGGTCGTTGCAGACACACCTGTCAGAGATCGGAACTCGACAACTAATTTCCCCACCTGGATCAATAATGTATTTCCAGTTGAATAATGCTGTCTCTTTGTTCACAGGAGACACAAGTGTGTTGGCTGCATCTTACGGACCAGCTGAGGTCAAGGTCAGCAAGGAAATCTATGACCGGGCCACACTGGAGGTGTTGATACAGCCCAAAGTGGGACTGCCAAGTAAGAGATTATCTCATTTCTTACTGTGCAGCTTTCTTCATGTGTTTGTTGGGAGTCTGATGCAGTTCCTGAATGCTGTTCTAACGCAATGTGACATTGCAATGTGATTTCCTTTACTTTTTTAGCACTTATTTTACTTTGTTATGTTCAGTTTTAATATTTCACAGTCAGTAACAATTAGGGATGGGTATCGTTTTTTTTTTTCTTTTCGATACAGGTGCTAAAACGCTACTTTTTTATTCTTCAAATTGAACAATACATCAACTGTTTAAAGTATACTATACATATAAATAAATACAAAACACTTCACTTCAAACTACAGCTTCAAACTTTTTAACTTCAAACTATAAACAATATATTAAAAAGAACAAACACAAGCATCAGGTGGCCTGATAGGGAACGCGTGCAACAGAACTCAGAAACTGTTGGATTCTACAAACTCTGCTGCTTTACTGGACTACACGTCATCATTAATATCAAATGGGAGAGCTTTTCTGAACCAGACGGAGCTGCTCTTGAATTCGACAAACACCGACTAAACTGAGGAACAAACACGTCTCCTAATAATCTCACTTTGTGTCGCGCCTTGGAGCATTTCTCTGCCGGTGTTCTTGCCGGTCAGCTGCGGTGTCTCTGCTCTGACGTCGACTTCCATCAGCGAAACCGACGTTTCTAGCAGGAAGTTTAGAGTTTATAGTTCGGTAGTCTTTTCCCTCTCTAGAAATTCTGCAGCATTCTCGTCCAGATTCCGGCATTTAAAACAGACGTTTCCTCAACGAGGTTTGGTGGAGGAAACGGAGCGTTTCTCTCTCGGAGTTCGGCTCTTCTTCTTTACACGCAGTTGTTTTGTTGCATTTGCTGCACGCCGCGTTGTTTGATTCTTTTTTTTGCAAAATTCAGCCAAACCTTTGACCGTTTACCTTTTGGCATTTTCTCTGTTAAAAGGTTGATGGCTAGCTACTGTAGCTATACAACCTGCTGCCAGGACTGACTCATCAGAGTAGTGTAAAAAAGTATTTAAATCAGCTCAGGCACCAAAAGGAAGCACCGAAATCTTTCGGTCCGGTAGGTACCGGTCGTATAGGCACCGGTGCCTGGTTTTCGGTACCCAACCCTAGTGACTATGCAGTGTTGAAATTAAGACGTATGTAATATAATGGGAAAAATATTTATGTTGTGTGGAAATAAATGTTTCTACAAGCTTCTTTAGTGTGATTTTGAGGAATGTAAGTGGCTTTAGGAGGCTGGTAACTGTTAATCTTTACAGCCGTGTCCACTTGGTGTGCAATAACGGCCGTACCACAACACATCACAAGGGGGTGTAAGTGAGCCTGGTTGTTTCCAGTCTGACTCACGTATGTTTCCCAACATTTCGTTATTTCCTAGGTGTAAGGGAGCGATCACAAGAGCAGTGTGTGCGAGAAACCTGCGAGGCATCTCTGCTCTTGTCACTTCATCCTCGCTCCTCCCTCACTCTCATTCTTCAGCTGATACACGACGATGGTTCGGTATCCTTTAGTAAAGCCCTGCTGGCAGGGCACTGAAACGGCATGTTTATAAGGTGTTTCCTGGTCCGTGCTCCTTCCTTATCTGTTTCTCAGGTCTTGTCCTGCATTTTGAATGCTGCCTGCATGGCTCTCATGGACGCGGGCCTGCCAATGAGTTGCCTGTTCTGCGGCGTGACCTGTGCCATTGACGCAGACGGTCAAATCATCACAGACCCCACTGCAGCGCAGGAAAAGGTAAATCTGGCGCCCATGTGTTGTATTGTGGGGGAAAAAACACCCCAAAGCCCTTTTTGTTTATTTAATTAAAGTTCCAAGGTGCATCCCAATACATCCCACATCAAAAAATTCTCAATAGTTCGGGTGCAATTTTCACAGAGGGTGAAGGGCATCAGAGTTGAGTGTGTATGTATGTATGTATGTATGTATGTGTATATATATATATATATATATATATATATATATATATATATATATATATATATATATATATATATATCTCTCTCAGTAAAATCATCAGTTTCATTATACAGGAATACAAAAGTGGCCTTTGACTTGTAAAAAAATCATCCTTTGGCATATACTTAAAAAAATCCTTAAAAAGGATTTAATATATATAGGCCAGTCTACTCAAAGTCCATATCCTAGTGAAATTAGCGGTATGTCTGTGCATTGTGCTTTCAGCTACACAATTGTGGATTTCACACCGTCTAAACTTGCATAACTCTACGGTTTGCACTTTGGGAAATGTAGTCTTCCATAAATGGAGGACAGATTCAGAGAGCGTTGGCCACACCAACACTGCGCCACCACTGACGGAACAAAAGAGAACAGAATTTTTACTTTAATGCATGGGGACAGAATCATTTCGGGAATACATTGAACATGACTGATGGATTATTTGTCACTGAATTTGTCCCCTGTTGAAGTTCCTTTTTGTTGTGCATCCCAACACAATTTGCATGTACTCCCTGTGCAGTCGGTACTGTCGCGATCCTCGCTGAATTCGTTAATTTGTTCCCGTCTGTGTCCACTCTCACCAGGAAAGTCGGGCTGTGATGACCTTTGCTATTGACGGCACAAAACACAGAGTAATGATGTCGTCCACCAAAGGATCGTTTTCAGTAAACGAGGTCGGTAAATGCATGAGCAAATCTGCAACATTGTCAAAAATTAGTTGTTGGGAGTCATGCCTGATGTGTGTCGGACGTACAAGCAAAGCTGTGTTTTGTCATTGTCGTCAACACTTTGTCAGTAATCTGTCTGTTAATGAGAAGTTTTTCAGACTCTGCCTCTGGTTATATCGCAGACCTTTCATATTAGTGTTTTCTTCTACAGCTGCAGCAGTGCATCGCAGTCAGTCAGAAAGCATCGGAGAAGATCTTCCAGTTCTACAGAGACTCTGTCAGCCGCCGATACTCCAAAACCCTCTGATGAAGCAGCAGCTCTTTTCTTGTTCTAGTATTGTTTTGTTTTTTACAATGAATATATATCCTGATCCTGTAATATAACATTTAGTCACCACTTCACCTCTACTTTTGCTTCAGTGCAGTCGTAGTCAGCTGTGCTGAGGGCGAAGCGAGGTTTACATTTGGACATTTGTGAGAAGACATCGTGAAGTGTTCAGTGAGTGAGTGTGAAATAAAGAAAAAGAGCCGAGATGAATGTCAAACAAGTGCATTTATTGGGATTCATTGATTATTCTCTCCGTTTCATATTTACATGTAATAAAAGGATGTGGAATAAATATCTCTTGTACTAACTCATTTGCCGCAATCTTTGACCTTTTTTTAATTATTGACGATCTATACAAGTAATACAAAGTGAGACAAATCTGACTGGAGCCCGTCAGGCGCCAGCGCGATCCGTCGAGGCAATCCACAATAACTGCTCACATATAAATCACTAATTGTGATAAGTCAGCTGTAACAACAAAGGGTCTGTTTTTGTCATTGACACAAATGTCCAGTGGAGACGGAGGACGGCTCGGGATTGTCAGGACTGTACAGCGCTGTGCGGCCTCGGTCTGTGCAGCTGTATCGCAGCACATCAATGGTGATAGCCAGCGAGGGTCAGACACTGAGATGTCACAGTTGTGTCTACATATACCACCTACAGTGACTATTATATATTAGCAGCTCAGTCTTGATACAACACTGGGTTTGCAGAAAACAAAACATTTGGAGTTCATCAGGAGACTCTATAAAAACTATACATCTAAATAGAAAATGTCAACTTTTACTGGACCTTTTTTTTTTTAAATCATTTACTTTGAGTTCCCTTGTTCACTGCTTCCTTAATGGCACATTTAAGCTCAAACCAATATGGCCAGAGTGTTTGACTTTTCCCAAAGCTGGGGGTTGCAACAATTCAGGACCAAAAGAAGGAAGTGATCTTAGCTTGCAACAGGTTCGTACACGGCAAACTACAAACTGGCCATGCAGGTTTCTGTCGTGACCGAAATGGAGATTTTACTGACTCATGCATCCACGTGGCTGAGCGCTAAGATGTCTCGCCAGGCAACCTTTCCTTTTGTCTTTATTTATTTTTTTACCCCTTTGCTCATCTGAACGAAGTCTTATTGTTTGCTTACATAAGTTTACAGGGCCAACTTCATTTTCAAGTTTGTCATACGGCAAGAAGCAACTTTCTGAAGAATTTCAGTCATCTTTTTGAAATAGAAAGTATCAGAATCTATATTTGGAGAGCGTGGAGCAGCAGCCTGGGTGTTTCTATTCATGGAACAGCTCATAAAAGGATCATCCTTAGAGTATCTTCCATATTTTTGGCACTTTTCCTTGCATGTCTGCACCTCCTGTCTAGTCATCATTTTCGAACACTGTATACAGAAGCAGCTCCTTTATTCCTCTACCTCGAGCCAGTGTTCCACATCACCACTTTGCTTTGCATTTGTAAATTCCTGAAGTTATATTTATTTTTCTTACATAATGGCACTATATGTCATTTTTTTTTTCCATTTCTTTTTTTTTAGTGCATTTAAAAATAAAGATACTTATTGAACTTGGCATTAAACAAAGCAGATTCTGTCCGTTCTGCTTGTTAACAATTGTGACGCAGAATGTAAAATCAGGATGCACATGTGCAGTGTTTCCCTGTAGGTCCCTCTCTCTGGCCAGAAGAGTCGCAACAAATTCTGGCTTCTCTGAAAGAATAATGCTTCTGGCTCCACACATTATATATACTTTTTTTTTTTTTTTTAAAGCTGTGGGGCTCTAAAAGCTGTCCCCAGCTTTCACCCCACAAGCGACAGCACAATGCGCTCCATCAGGATTTAGCTGCTGCCTCGTCCTTGCTGCGACCTTCTCACAGATCTGCAGCCTCCATCGCCCGTCTCCTTGCCTCCACTCGGCCGCGCGTCCCGTCACTTCTCTTACCGTTTCCAGTGACAGTGATGTCTACAGTGTTGCGATAACATCTGCAATCGTTGCCCCAGTTTTTACTTGAGTAATGTTTAACACGTGATGACGGGGGACAGCACAAATTCAAAGGATGGCAGGTAGCTTCACCTCGGGTGACAACATGAATCACATTTACACACTGAATCTTGGATATGGAGTGATATGGTAGAATTTCTTTTTCAAAGAGGGCTCACCTCTGAGCTGCATAATGTCCTGATCCAATTAGAGGTGATTATGACCTATACACCAGCTCTCCTGTCCTTTTCTAGTCGGTGTAGGGTCGACAGACAAACACTGTGATTATTTTACGTGCGTGTGTGTGTGTGTGTGTGTGTGTGTGTGTGTGTGTGTGTGTGTGTGTGTGTGTGTGTGTGTGTGTGTGTGTGTGTTGTAGTTGGGTTTTATGGTGGTTTTCCAGACAGGTAGGAAATCAATGCGGCGATGGCACAGATGTACGTGATGATTCCAAACACAATGGAGAGCACCGAGAGCCAAAGAGCCTGGCGAGACGCTGCGTTGGCCCCCTGAAAATCCCCCTGAGCCGACGCCTTGTTGGTCTGGAGGAGACAGCAGAGCGAGATAAGGATTAGAGGACAGGAGGTGGGGAAAGAGGAGAGATGGGCATTCGTCATCATTTGTCAATGTCCTCCCTGGGCCTCCACTTTCCTCTTCCACTCATTCCAGTCACACGCTAAGCCCATACTATGTTCCTTCTCTGAATCGCACCCGGAGGTTGTGCCTCATTCATCACTTTCTCCTTCCTCCTTCCGTCCCCACCCTCCCTCCCCCCTCGTCATTGACTCTGACCTCTGTTTTAGGTGGCACTCAACAATATTGGATATCTATCACCTTGGAGCTTCTTGTTATGACTCTAATTAAACCTTAACGAAGGCCATTGATCTGATCAAAAGGCCTTTGCAGCTTGCTGCCAGTTAGCTTTGCAAAAACCTTAATGGGATTTCCCCCCCCCCCCACCCGCACTGTTGGGAGGATGCCTTTATAAACTAAGGGCCTCTGGCGACTAGAGATAGAGATGTTATGGGCTTTTCCACACTGTCACTGATAATAGTGAGTGATGAGATAGTTGGTGCAGTGTTGTTATCCCCTCTTCTATTTGGTCTGCTCCATATTTCCACCAGCCTTGTCTCCCAAGAGATTGATAATCTTAGCTATCAAATTAACACTGAGTGAGACGGATTTTGAACAGCAAGAGGAGAGAAAATACATAAAATGGCATATATACATATAGACAGTCATAGCAGCAATAGAAGGTTAAGATGTTTAAATAACGGAACGGAAAGGAAATGTATCAATGATATGTATTGACACAATGCTATATTGATATTAAATGCTATATAATTAAAGATTTAATTATGGGAGAGAGACACTGTTTCTGAAATGATCTAAATGTAAAAAAAACAAAAAAAACAATGCACATCCTAATGCGTTTCTTCTTTGAATTTGTTAATTTCCAACCTCTTGCGGCATAATCCTGCTCATGTAAATGCAATCCAATTGTGTGTGTGTGTGTGAGTGTACCTTCTGTGAAAGGTAGAAAGCAGCAATGCCCAGGGGCCAGAAGCAGCAGAGCATGGAGAAGAAGGCTAGACCCAGGTAGTCCTGAGGGATCATCAGAGGGAAGTTGTCCTCACTGTCTGTATCGCTGAAGTCATCAATGGATGAGTCCTGGGATTCAAACAGAGCGCACCTAGGTTGAGTTCAGTTTAAACTACAGAAGGAATTACCTCGCAGATGGTTTCATTTGCAGAGGTTTTGAGATATTTGTCTTGGAGATTCATTTAATTCATCTTTTACCAGCAATTGGAAATTACATTTAAGAAATTCAACAGCAACTTCTCTCATAAAATGTGTCCATATTACTCTGAAAAATCCACAGAACACAATGCAAACCTTTTTCATGGGGACTACTTCTTTCACTCAAAGACCTGTGGGTTCTCCAGAGTAACCGGGACATTATTTCTGTCCTGGCTCCTCAATGGTGGAATGAGTTCCACATTGACATCAGGACAGCAGAAAGTCTCTACATCTCTTGCCGCAAACTAAAAACACATCTTTTTCGACTATACCTTGAATAAAGCAAGTAGCACCTTAGGAGCACGTTAGTAGCACTTAAATGGCACTTACTTATATCACTTTGTAGTTTGGCTTTCTTGAAGAAATTGTACTTTCCTGATTCTTATTGTTCTGGGTCTGTACTCATGGTTGAATGCACTTATTGTAAGTCACTTTGGATAAAAGCGTCACCTAAATGAAATGTAATGTAATGTAATGAAGGGCACATATATGCTGAATATATGCTGAATTTCATTTTTAAATGCCGTGAGCACCACAAATCAAACCCCTTTTAACTTTGTGGGAGCCCATTACTTTTACTTTTAACTGCGTATAGTGTAACACAGTGTGTTTATCCACAAAGCAAAAGTATGTACATAGCCAGACGAGGATAAGTAAGATAAGTAAGATGTACATTATACATGGCCCTTTGGACTCAAAGCTTAGTTATTTGTTCGACTGAGTATAGGCCAATGTTTCGTAATATTAATTCTAAAATTTGCATTAAACAAACATAGTCACTGTTTCATGGACTCATTCAAAATGTGCTTGTTTTGTTGTGCTCCCGTCCTCCATAAAATCTGTACAATTTTCACTGGTGCCTGTGAGATTATGTGACTGAATGGGGTTATCCTGGATGTGCACTAGCTCTGCTGACCGCAAGCGATTCATGACTCATGCATCTTCTTGAAATAGCTGCAATCATCCAATATGACTTTCTCTCTCACTCGGACCCTGTCATATTGCGCCGCTTGTTTCATTGTGTGCGTGAAATTATCGTGCATTTGCCAAATATGCTCCTGCAACATTCGAGCAAATGCTTCATAGGCCAGCATCCCTTAAAAAAATTAAATAAAAGCAGCTGCTTTTAAACATCAAAGAAGATCAGTCGGAGAAAAATCCAGAGTACGTCAATAGTACTTTAAAACTTCTCCTAAGGTCATCTCTCTCGCTCTGGCATTGTATCGTACTGATCAGTCAGAACGAAGCAGCGATGGAGTTTGAGTCCTCTAACTGAGGTTTGGAGTGAAACCAGGGAGAAGGAGATGTTGCGCGGTGGCTCTTTGAGGTCACTGCAAGGTTTTATTCCCACTGGCCTGCGCCTTTTGCATCGTTGCACTACTGCCAGCCTTCAGAATGAGCTGGAGAAAAGTAATTTCGCTATTCTTTTGTCCTTGTGGAGCAAACTCCTCACCTAAACTTTGCAGCAGCCTCTCGATTTTAACAGTGTGTGTGTGTGTGTGTGTGTGTGTGTGTGTGTGTGTGTGTCACTACTGTGCATTTGTCCGCTCGCTTATGTTCTTCATCATAGTCCTAATCGTAAAAACGGCCTTTAGCCTTTTAGTTCGCGGTGGGTAATTAGACCTTTGTGATATAACCTTGCTGAGAGAATTTTCATAATTATCCAAACAGCCAGCGGCTACTTACTCGGGACATTTGCAGCATATACATTCTCATGTTGACTCCCAAAACGTCAGATGACCACCGTAAGAATCTTAAAGCTAATTTACATCTCACTCCAGGGTGGGCTCTGCTCAGTGATCTATGAAATAGAACTGGCATCCTCCATCGCTGCTGTAGTGTCATTACCCGCACCGGAGCAGGAGCGGAGCTTTATGTAATCTGGCTTTTTGACAGTGAGCATTCAATTGCTGCCTACCCCTGAAATGCAGTGCTCCTATGTCTATTTTAAGTTCCTCTTTGGCTCCCAGAGTCTGTACTGAAAGTAGGAGAGAAGCTTCTGCTTTTTATGCAAAACTCCTCCGAGCCATAAAGAGGACGTGGTAGAAATGAAATGGACGGATATGATGATTATTTATGTGTTGGGGTGAAACAATTAGTCAATTAATTAAATCGACAGAAAAATAATCTGCAACTACTTTGACATTTCCAATTATCTGTTCAGTCATGTATCTAGCAATGGCTCTCTGACTCAGCTTCTCCGGTGTCTTCTCTGCTTTACATGGTTATAAAATGATTACCGTTGGGTTTGGATTGGTTGGACAAAACAAGACATTTGAAGGTGTCCTCCAGACCTACTGGGACGTTTTTACTATTTTCTGATGCTTAATAGATGAGAAAATTAACCCTTGTTTTGGCGCTATAAGTCTTTCTCTTGGGCATCTGCAGAAAGTGAATAGGTTGCACTGCGTTCTGATGACACATATGTCTGTTTTCAATGAATGCTAGATTCAAGTAAACAAACTGCTTTCGGTATACATGAGTGGGATGTCTTACGTCAGAGTCTGGGAGCAGGTCGTCAGAGTCGTCCATGCTGTAGGACGCACTGTGGAAGTCCTGCGCCTCGGCCAGCAGCTTCCTCTCCAGCGTGGAGCCGGGCCGAATGTCCACAAAGGTGGTCTCCAGGTAGTCTTTGCTGAGCAGGGTGTCCGCATGGCCCCAGATGGGTGCCGGCGGGTAAAAGGACTCCATCGTGCGAGGTAGGGAGCAAGGGTCCAGTGGCTGCTGCTGCTGAACTTCAGGACGATGCCCACAATAGCTCCTCCATGCTAAGGGAGGGTAGGCCATGTCCTCCTCACACTTCACCAAGATGCCCTTGTACATCCCGCCAGGGGCCTGTCCGGGCCCCGGCACCGGCCCCATCCCCATCCCCGATGCCCGGCTGTTATTGGGGCTTTCTCCCAGAAGAGGGTGCTCCAGCTCATCTATATTCTCCATCCCTCTCTTTTAATACCAACCACACAAGAGACCACCACATCCACAACCAAACGTAATCTACAAATCGGCCTGCAGAGCGACTCCCTGAAGAGTGTCCAATAGGTTTACGCAAAGGCAGCTGCTTTGGTGGCTTCAGTGTTTCAGTGATAATCCATCCGTAATCCTATTGTTTAATGTTTCTCTTATTTCAGGCCTCTGTCCAGAGGCAGACAACACATGCCAGGTTCATGAAATATCCTCAGTGTTCCAGTGGTAGCCGTCTCCTGTGTGTTACGGGATGTGCTGAAGTTGCGCAGGAGTCTCAAGATCCTCTTTTCCTCACATGTCATAAGCTATTTGTTTCAGGACTTGATGGCTCGGGGTTAGCCCCGCGTCTTCCATTTCCCATGATTAAGTGCGTCAGCGTTCATGAATATGCTAATGTTGGCTACTTTCTCTCTCATACAATATGGAAATGTCAATTCCGATGATGGAGGACCTTGATTAGCCCCTGACAGGCTAAAGAAAACACTGGGCAATGGGTTTTCAGTGCGATCGGCCCTCAGGAACTCATGAAAACTGTCTCATGCAATAAAAGACAAAGTCTAATTAATCTAAGCACAGTGTCATGTGATCAGCATGAAATCGTTGGACGGCAATCTTTCCCCTCAACCGCTCTGGATGCAAATGAGCAATGACTGTGAAGAGAATAACAAAACAGACTCTCCACCTGTCTTGACATACAGCCGTGTGTTTGTTTGCACTGACACTGCTTGAAAAAAAGAAAAGCAGTGGCCCTTCCATGGGCTCGTGCACAGTGGGGTTGTTTTGAATCTTTGACGTACACAACCTCCGACAGCAGTCAAACTAGTGGCGCAATGAACGGATTGGGGCCATATTTGAGGGCAGTTAATCTGCAAAAGCAACGCGGCTCCAGAAATAGAATCCTATGGCGCGCGTCGGCAGGTCAGCGGGCCCGCCAACAAGCCGGTTCCTCTGCTGTTGCTGCAGGAAGCCATGATGAAGAAATCCAAAGTCTTCCGGTGTTGATTTATGGCTGTGGGTTTTGGCCAGCCTGGCTCGACAGCGCTCCTTTGGGACATGTATTTTTAATGTTCCCCCTTCCACCTTAAGAGGGTTTCATTCGGGACAGACGAGGAGTCGGGCAGCTCTCTATCCAGTTTGATGAGGGCGAGGAGGTCTGTTAAGAGAGGAGCAAGGTCACACAAAATATTTAGACATCACAAGCTTCACTGCCAAGGCCCCAGTTTGGACCAGAGTTATTATTCCTCTCACTCACTCACTCACACACACACACACACACACACACACACACACACACACACACACACACACACACACACACACACACACACACACACACACACACACTATTTGGGCTACATGCCTAAACTTGACCCTCACCCCACATTCCCCGCATCGGCACGGATGGCTAACCTCGCAGGGGACCATCTCCCATCTTTCCATCTTTGCCCTCAAAAATAAAGGTGAGTACACAATGTAACTATGTAAACAGACCCATTGGTTAGTTACCGCAGCGCTGCAATGTGGCCTGAGCATTAGTGATACACCAAAGACACCGCCAGAAAACCGTGGCAGTAAAGCTTTTTAAGACGGAGAGATGATAGTTTTCTAATGGGAAAGGACGTTCTGGTTGTGTCTTCATTCACGTAGAGACTTTTTTTCCTTTGGTGTCCTTCTTTCGTCACTGTTGCTGTTTTATTTCATTCCGCCTGGCGAGAACGTCTTCTGTGGTTTCGGTTCTTGCCCTTGTGTGTTCCCCCCCTCATGATTATCCACACCTGCCCTTGATTACTCATTCTCCCAGAATTGCTGGAAAATCATCATGATGATTTTCCAGCAATTCTGGGAGAATAATACATTTAAAAAAGTAAACTCTACAATCTACATTTTGCCTACTCCCCATCTGAATTTGTTGGCTCTCTTCTGTTTTGAACTTTCCTTGTGTGCCTCTGCACTTGAGTCTCTCCCTGTCAGCTATAACCATAAAATGTATTTCTTTCTATGTTTAAAGTGGTCTTCTCTTCCTAATTTGTAGAGGTGAAAAATTCCCTTTATTCTCTCGGTTTTGGCCCACCGTCCACACTAAGATGGACATTTTCCTTAATTGAAAGTGACGTTTTCCCAGAGGTACATACATTGCGGTTTTGTGTGGGCGCGTCAAAATGTGACGTAGGCTGGACCAGACGTGGTGATGGGCTGTATTGACGTAAAAATCTACCGTGACCGTTCTATGTGATCTATCATTTTAAATGTCAATACACTTAATCAGGCTGCGCAGCGGCTGTCAATCAGCTGTGTTAATGTATTTCTTGACGGCTCCACAATCGGAACATATCGATTTGATCGACATTTCAATGTAGCAGTACAGGAAATACCATTTGCATGGTTAATGGGTATTTATTAGCTGTATGAGTTATTTTATTTTTGCTTATTTCACAGGGACAATTCTCTATGATCAAACACATAAAATAGCCAGAGTTGACTTTAAAGGATGACGTCAGTCCAGTTGTTAAAATGGCACTCTGAAAATAGAATGAAACAACAAATCCCAGTTTTAGACGTGTTCATAACTGAGACTTAAAGGGAAACAGAGCTAACGAGTGACGTAGGCTGTATTGAAGTGGGTAATTACAGAGAGCCAGAGCAGACAAAAGTGAGGTTCAACCAGCTGAGACTGTATATAGACAGAAATAGGACTACGAAGAGATGTATCTGTTCATATTGTTCAGGCATTTCAGCGATACATATTGACAAAAATGATCGTGTGGCTGCATTCTAAATTTCGGTTTTTAATCCAACCTGCTTTGCTTTAACATATAGGTGTTAGCACGTGCCTCTCACCCAATGCATGCTGGGATAGGCTCCGGCCCCTGCACCAACACACAGGATAAGCCACTTAGAAAATGAAAGAACAGTTGGACATAATGATGCTGATTGCCCCGTAAACATGACCTAGTGGTGCTAAACTCACATCCGACTGACTTTGTGGAAAAGATCTGAAATGAGCACATGACTGAATGGCAGAGACCAGGGAAAAAGTTGAATATGAATGTGCCATTTCAACAAACCACGTGATATCTCAACAGTAAGTAAGTCATTCTGCATGGCGGAGTGCTTCATGTGCTCCAGATCAGTTCAATGACTCGTTGTTGCGCGCCTCACAGCACAGCACAGAGAGAGAGAAAAACACAGAATAATTGGGTGTCTTTGGACTGGCGCGGTGCTGAGGGCTGCGTTCTGCTCTTGTGCGTTGATACTGCTTTGCTGTGCATACCCCTCCTTCACACTGAACACGCTGAGTGATCGTTCAACACACTGACGTCAGCAAAGGCTCCGAGCAAACTGCCCCCCCCCCCCCGCAAAGCATTCGCACACATCTGGACATATGCCACGTCCCACACACACACACACACACACACACACACACACACACACACGCATCAATATTTGTAGCACATTTTAGCCCAGCCCTCCTCTTTCTCTCTCTCTCTCTCTGTCTCTCTCTCTCTCTCTCTCTCTCTCTCTCTCTCTCTCTCTCTCTCTTCTGCCCCCCTCCAAACAGTTTCATTCCAGGAGAGATGCACTCAGCTTTATTGACCCCCCCCGCCACCCCCTACACCGCTGCCAGCCACCATAAAAAGACTTCTGTCAGCTGTATTATAAGCCTGCCTCCGCTTCCAATTCTGCAACGCTCATAAAACATCCAGTCAGGTGGAGGGGAGGTTGCAAGGACGCCGGCGCAAATCACAGGCGACACTTTTACAAGAGCTCCCCTCCGCTGCCTCCCCATCTCTCTCTCCCTTTTCGGTCTGGTGCTTTGTCACACACACACACACACACACACACACACACACACACACACAAAACTTGTCTCCCTCCTTGTACAGTTTCTACTTGCCGCATGAAAGGAAAAGCTTGTTCTTAAGATGTGGGAATGTGCAGCCAAAACTGAAATATACTGTCAAAAAAAAAAGAGCAGAGAACTGTCGCCGGCTGACTCTTCTGTAGATTTCCAGACAAACACACTGACGCGCTCGTGCACAGAGAGCTGGATGTAATGGCTGTAATACTTCAGCTGATACAGACGGAAGGCGATGCATGTGCAGTGAACGCACTCGGGGAGAAAAAAAAATGTCTCGGAGGCTGTGGGGAGAAATTGGGAGCCGTAAAACACCCGAAGGCTAAAAATGAAAAGACGCCTGCAAGAGCAGCGATGTCAGGCTGATAAGACCAGAGCATGCGGGCTTCGAGATATGCCGAACAAAAAACATATCTGAGATGCCAAGTGGCGGTTAAATGGCCCAATTGATTGCATTTCCAAACCCCTTTCTCTCTTGTTCTTATTCTGTGTGCAGTGATTGACAAGCAGAGAGGAAAGAAACGGAACAGAAAAGATAGGCAAAAAACAGGCGGCAGCGTTGAGCGCATTGCACAGCTCGTGAAAGCCCAAAGTAACATCATGTTCCTATGGAAACAAATTCACCACGGAGTGGAGCGCTCACTGCAGGATAAATGAAGCGGGGGCTAATTTGCCATTTCAGTGCTGCTCCTCTGCTCGGCTTGATAATAACTGGATGGGATAATTCCAGCGGAAAGCCGTGCCTTCCAGTAAGGACGTGTTTCTGTCACATTAGACCGCGAAGGATGGATAATTTCTACAGAATTACTCCATAATAACAAATGAGTCACGCCAGGCGCTGGGTTTACTAGAACACCCCCCCTGCAGAATTTGTGCATAACATGGGAGCTCATTAATCAGGTCCACGGTGTGCCCCGCTCTAACCTCAGGCACACACACACACACACACACACACACACACACACACACACACACACACACACACACACATTTCCTTCACTAGCTACACAAACACATATGCAGCTTTGCATCATTTTGCCCTTTGAGACAAACACAGTAAACAAAGCCTTTGAAGCCCTCCATGAACTGCCTCCTACATGCTCCCATACATAACTACCCACTTCACACACACACACACACACACACACACACACACACACACACACACACACACACTCGGCTCGCACAGCTGGTGCTTGTGTGCAATGGGGCCCGAGGAATGGGAAGTTACCCAAAGACAATGTGTTGCAGCGGCTCCAGCAATCTCTGCAGAGCGTGTTCTATGTTGTACTCTGTGTTCTGTTATGTGCATCTGTGAACCGTCACCATGGGACACACACACACACACACACACACACACACACACACAAACGCTGTACGAAGACTGGGCTTCCAGTGGTGTGTGCATGTGTCAAGCGTGCTTGTTTACATGTATAGAGATGTGTAGTCGTGTGTGCATGTTACTGAGGGACAAACCATTTGACCATGGTAAAAGGTTATTTAGATTCTTGTTGTGCACATTCCCAATGGCATACAACACACTGGGTACAGCGCAGAATCCATTTGCACATGTTTCAAATTGCCAGTATTTGCCAGTAGTCCACTTATAGGCTTTTACATTGTTTTGTATAAATGTGGCCATCATTTCTCATTTCATTGGACACTGATTTGCAAGAAAAAAACTTTAACACATGCAATCAGAAAGGTTTTAATACGCATCCAGAGTTTCTAAACCCCTCATTGAAAATGGAAAACAAACGCCACCATAATTTTCTGTCAAAATGGTGTAAAAATGACTTATTCTGTTGTAACTTGCAACACGGTGTTCTAATGCTGTGCAGAGTTGCAGTAACAAAGGCCAAATAATGACCCAAACTATAAAGATATGTCCTCACTTGTGTTTTATTGGCTGACGATGTGTAGACATTTTTGGAACATATATATATATATATATATGTTTCATCCCTCACAAATTGTATTTTTGACTTGAATGTGAAGTATATATTAATAGAATAAGCTGTTAATGGTGGCCAACAGCAGCTTGTTATTGTTTTAAATGTGGTATAGGCCCAACACAAAGGCTGCAGATTGGTGTAATGACCTGTACTGTCCCTGTATGTGTTTATCTGTGTGTGTGTGTGTGTGTGTGTGTGTGTGTGTGTGTGTGTGTGTGTGTGTGTGTGTGTGTGTGTGTGTGTGTGTGTGTGTGTGTACTAGTATTAATATTAATGTGATGACGGAAATCTGTTCACACACATTGTGGGGCTTCACCTTTCTATCTGCAGACAAAACGCTGGTCCACATAAGACGAACCATTTGAGTTTTTAGGATTACTTAATAGAACCAGACATTACTAGAATTGCACTTAGGCTCTAATTTCAGGGGAAGGATTACATTATGGCATGCAGCCGTTAACAAGGAAAATGTCCTCACAAGTAACTAAGACAAGTGTTAGTGCGCAGCAGCGAGCTGAGCGAGGTAATTAGCCTCTCACAGATCTTTACATGAGCGAGGATGTATTACATGGCCTCATCATCACAGAGAGGGCATATTTGTTGGCCTCTAATTGACAATGACCCCCCCCTACACACACACACACACACACACACACACACACACACACACACACACACACACACACACACACACACACACACACACACACACACACAAACACACAGATCACAGTCAGTGGAGAAAAGTATCCCCCCCCCGTTACATATTTCCCACTCCACACAGATGAAAATTGTGTGGAGGGCTGCGGATGTGTCAGGTTACCTGAGGTTTCAGGGATGCTGCGTGTTTCTATCGCTGCACAGCAGGCCTGTCGTACAGCAGCACACAGCTATGCAAACATGAACAATGGAGCGGATCTGTGTTTGTAAAAGAGCGGGTTGCGCTGCTGCTGTTGCGGTTGCACTCCACAGCAGATTGCCCTCTATTGTATATCTTCATGAATATACAAGGGAAGCTGGGAAAAGTTCAGTTTAATAAATAATGAAAAGTGAGAAGCTCCCACAAGCATATATCCTCCTTATCATTACATGACATAAAGACAGTGTCTCATTTGCAGTGACGGATTTATTGACATCAGAGAGCCAATCATCGTTCATCAATCGCCTTTCTCAGTTCACCTTGAATCAATAATGAAATGTTTGATTTCAAAACGAATGAAATGCAAGACCTGCTCTGACAAATTCAAACGTGTATATCTGAATGTGCATTTTTAAGCAAAGCTGCTGCCGAAGGAATCAATATGCTAATCAAGTTAAATGTGAAAGCATGCTTATCGTTGAGTGTAAATAATCTACTATCTATTAAGAGTGTTCTAACTGGACACATGGTAGCGCTAAAGGTAACCAGTTCAATGGGGAACTTTACCAAGAATCACACCTCACATTGATTTGCCAAAAAAGACTTAATAATGGTTCATTTAAAAAACATGATATCTGTGTACCAAGTTTTACTTCTGTAGCATGCATCATATTTGAGATACTGATATTATGCACTGTACCATAGAAAATGTAATTAACTATAAGAGATTAAAATGCATAATAACGGAAACATGCTCCTGTATGGGCTTAACATGTTAAAAATTAAAAGCTTAGCTCTAGTTATGTTAGCATAATAATAATAGCATAAAAAGAGAACATATTAATAGTGTGCTTGGTTGAAGCAATTACACTAATCAATAGCATAATTATTACGATATAAGCATTGTATTGGTAAAACCATCTGTAATAGCAAGACTAGCAGTTCAACAGCAATGCTCTTACGTATTTGTGTTTATTTATTTGTGTTCATAAAAAGATTTGCAGGTGCTGTTTCACAACGGAGGGAGTAGGGGTGATGGAACAATAACAGAGAAAATAAGGAGCATGGGTAGCCACATTTTTTAATAAGCAACGTTAAGCTAATAAAAGGTTAAAATGTCAAAACACATATCTGTTCCTTTGTAGATATTGCTCTCACCTTTCCCGTTCCTCTCGGATCCGCCCTGTCCTGTCGGGTCCTCGGGATGGATCCGGCGTCCCAACTCGAAGCATCCACGCGGCTGAATGCTGCACCGCACGGATCCGCTGACTAGCTCGCGCTCGGCGTGGGCATGTGCAGAAGGTGTGTAAGCGATGTGTGCGTATGTGCGTGCGCGCGTGCGTAGATTGTATCTGTATCCTACGCGTGTTCGCGTGAGAGAAGGAGCGAGAGCGTTGAGTCACAGAGAGTCCAACCTGTGTTCATCCCTCCGTCGAGAGGCCGAGCCGATGCGGCGGCGGACACACGCAGACGCGCCTCTCACACCTGTGCGGCGGCAGCAGCAGCTGCTGCAGCGGCGGCGGTGTGCATGCTTTGTCAAAGACCCTTCCCCCTGCACAGCATCCTCTCTCGCTTCCCGCGCGGCTCGCGCTCTCCTGTCCTCGCAGTCACGAGCAGGTGTCTCATTAATAATTCTCGTCGCGGTCGCAGCGCATCTTTCGCGGTGTCAACTTTCTTCTGCCGCTCTCAGCTTTTCTTTGACTTTACAAATGCAGCTCTCTTCCTCTCATCCTCCTCCACCTCCTCCTTCACCTCTCTATCTCTCTCTCTCCTCTTTGCCTTTCCTCAGCTCCACCGCCTTCTCACGGCGGCAACACTGGGTCCTAAAGCCTGTTGGAGCGCGCGCGTGTGTGGCTCTGAGGTCCTCGTAAGGATGGGAAGAACAACACGCGCGTGCAAAGTGCGGGCATTTCGCTTTTTCTTACTTGTTTAAGAGGATTACGGGGCCATGGCTTGATTTTGGGCTGGAATCGGGATTTGGGTTAAGACTGTAGCAGGAGAGTGTAAGGTTAGCCTCAGCGAAAACACGTGTGTGTGTGTGCGTGTGTGTGTGTGTGTGTGTGTGTGTGTGTGTGTGTGTGTGTGTATGTGTGTGTTTGTGTGCGTTTGTGTGTGTGTGTGTGTGCATTAGGATGCAAGTGGATGCTTGTGGAAAAGCTGCAAATGCAATATCCGCAGTGTGCAGCCAGGTGCAAGAATGAGATGAGAATCTCATCGATGCTGCTGCAGGAGGTGGAGAGAAGAAAAAAGGAGGGGAGGGGTTGTTATGCAGTGGCTTTGTGTGCTGTATGTGGTGTACCAGAGCGGAGGCAGTGAGATGCCCCCAGCAAGGATGACTCCACTTTGTGTCAGCCCTTTCCTGTCTGCTTCACCCCCTGACCCACTTTGGCTGCCCGGGCCAGCCCACATTAAGATCTCCAGGCAAAAAATAGACTCAAGATGCAAAAACAATCATCCCTGCTTCTCGTGGCTTCTGCTCATTTCGCCTCTTCTTCCAGGGGAAGGCCGATGGGATAAAGCTCAGGCATCGCTGGACACCAGCAATCAATGAAATCCACAGGGCTTACGCTGAGTATGTAATGAGGTGCACTGCTTTTAGCCTCGAATCCCCCTCCCCCAGAAACGGTTTAACCTTTCGGCATTTTTGTGTGTGTGTTTTTGTTGTTGTTGTTGTTGTTTTTTGGTTCTTTCCAGCCGGTCAGCACAGCCACAAAGCTGCCTATCTGATGCTCCACTTGTCTTTGGCTGTCAGAGTGACAAGCGGCCACTCAGTCCATCATGAAGCAGGGATCAATACACTCTCCTTAGTCTGAGCACATCCTCCCCATCACCCCCCTCAATGTAAAGAACAGAGAATGAGATGGGCGGATTGATTTGGTGAGAGGAGTGAGATGAGGGCACTAATGATATTGCATAGACTACCGATGTATGGCTTTGTTAATATCAGACATTGTATTGATCGCACAATAAAGCAACCCTACTTATGATATGATCGAGTGTTTGACCACAAAGGCATAAAACAGCCTGTGAAACATGCAGTACAATACCACATGCATGGCTTGTTTTAAAAATGGAATATTTTTTAAATCTATATGGCAAAACGTATTATATATTTGGTGACTTCATCCCCTAATATGTTTGTGTCAGCCGCACTCGCATGCGGTCAGTTTATATAGGAGAATAAAAGCTCAAACCTGTCTACAAAATGACTTTCCCATAATACTAAGCTGCACTCTCGATTTGTTTTGATTATGGTTGCAGTTTGAAACAGTTTAAAAAAGTCAAAGAGGTAAATGGAGAAAAAACATCACGGTCTGGCTTAATCTGTACTGTACTGTAAGTATTCTGGAGCCCCCTGAATTGATAATGACCTTGGCTCTGGTTTTGAAATTATAAAAATCTTTGTAACAAAAGTCAGACGGACAAAAAAACAACAGCAGTCTTTCAGTTGACAAAAACAGCAGATAAACAGGTAAAAATGCATGCAAACGAATCCAACCAAACCAATAAAACAACCACATTGCTGTCTGTTCACTGTGTGTCTATGTGACCCTCTAAGTTGTGGCCCGCCATTCTTAAGACAATAGTTGTCTTAAGAATGAGTTGTAAAGGCCATAATGATTCATCAAGGTAAAGTCTCAATCCTTGAGTTTAATAGTTGAGACCAACGTGAAGGTGAGAATAAGACGCTTATCTCCTTGCCCGTCAATCATTTTCGATAAGCCGATTAGAAAATAATGAGCTAACCGGGAGATTGAGACAACTTCTATAGGTGAAAAGGCAACACCCTCCTCGTGATAAGATGACGGGCGGCCACACTGCTTGAAATGGAGTTCAATTATAACATTCTCGATGAGATGGAGAAAAAAAGAGCTCCGGGCAAAGAAATATAGCAAGGCTTCAGATTGTTAGAAAGCTTGTGTTTCTCTTTTTTTCCCTCTTTCCTTTAGGGGCAATGGGGCTGCAACACCTCAACATGAACGGCCACCTCAGCAAATCCTGTAGGAGAGGATGAAGGAGGGGGTGGAGGGGGGGGGGGTGGAGTATTAGCTGAAAGCCTGGGGTGGTAAGTCGATCTATAGGGAAAACACAGCTAATCCAATACTCACTGAGGAGGGGAAACACAATCACTTTGGAGCTCTGAAACATAATTATTGCGAGCAAGTGTTAAATCTGTGCGGCTGTCTCAGAACATTTCGTTTCATTTATTCAATTCAAATATGACACAAAAGTGTCCAGGATGCTCTTCTCTCAAGCCTGCTGTTGTTTTTTGTTGTGAAACAGCCGGGGGGGATATTGATATTTTCGCAAGATGTAATCTATTATCTCCGTTACAGACAAGGACTAACAAGAGATCCTGTTTGTGTGCCAAGCACTTTGGGCAAAATGCAAATGCAGCAGCTCAATCTCCCGCCTGGGCTGCACACAGCTGATGAGGGCTGATTGTGTGTGTGTGTGTGTGTGTGTGTGTGTGTGTGTGTGTGTGTGTGTGTGTGTGTGTGTGTCTGTCTGTCCAAAGGAAATGCAGCCTTTGTGGAGGAAGTCGGTGGGCTCATGACTCTTTCATTTGTATTTTTTTTCCCGCGAATGTTCTCCCTCCACTCTCTCAGCTCTGAGCGGCTGAATTATTTATCGTACAAAAAGGGGGAAGAAATGCAAAGGGATACAAGGACGATCAAAAATGGAGAGAGCTCAGCTTGAGATGCATAAATACACCCACACACATTCACATGGCAGGCATCCCCCCCTCACACACACACCATCCTCCAACCCACACACATGCAGGCTGGTTTACATAAACACACACACACACAAACTCACACACACACACTTACATAGATGCACGGTTCAGTGATGTGAAGTGTCATCGTGCTCGGAGATAGCTTTGGTTTTCTATATTTGGAGAGCTGGTCTGTCTGAATTAACAAGGGAGAGAGACCTAAGGGAAGACAGAGAGCGAGAGACCGAGAGAGGAGGGGTGAGGTGGTCTCAGGAGGAGAGAGAGATTAATGTACCAGTGAATTGATTACACAGCGAGCTGTGAGGGGTGTAGGGGTGGGACAAGAAGGGATACGCTGTTGAGGAGGAGAGTTTGGGAGACACCAACAAGTCTAAATACCTCCATCAGGATCACGGTTTCATCACCATGATACCACCTGAGAAACACCTGATCCAAGATTGGCAATTGAGGAGACCGCCCCAATAAAGCTGCTGAAAGAGAGGGGGTGGGGGATTTAAAGAGCATAGCATTCATGACAGGATTATTAAAAAGTGTCCATCAAATGATTCTGTTCCAAGAGATGAAAAGGAGAGGCCGGCTTTAAAAAGGTCACACTTAAATTACAATCATAGCTGATAGCTGGTAACGTGGCAATGTAATTATACAGTACAAGATTGTTCACAAAGAGTCAAACTGAAAGGCTTTCAGGTATCAATCCTGAATAAATTGCCCCATTAAAAGTCACACTCTAAACCAAACACAGGGTCACATGACTTGATCAATTGCAAACCACTCTATTGCTTTGTTGTATCTCACCAAAGGACCCTGATTGTGTGCTTGCACTCGAGACGTGGGTTTGGTGTGTGGTTGCACAGTACTTTTAGAATGAATCCCTTCACTTTTTTTTCACATTATGTTGCAGCTCAAAATTTAGGCCAAACTGTTCACTCTTGGTTTCATCAGACTAGACAATCTTGTTTCTGACAAACTCCAAGCTTTGACGAGAAGTTTCCGACTGCCCAGATCGTTGGAGTGTTGCACTGATAGTTCCTTCTGGGAGCTTCTCCCATCTCCTCACCGGATCTCTGGAGCTCAGCCAGAATGGTCAACTCTCTTACCAGGAAGGCCCTTCTCCCCCGACAGCCGTTATCCAAGGTGGACTCCGATCAAAGTAAAGACACTTCTCAAAGATGATCACGATAAATGGAGCGGCACCTGAGTAACACTTCAAGTGTCAGAGCAAAGGGTCTGAAACAGGTTTCTGTTTTAATTAGTGCTTTTTGAAAATATAAGAGTGTTTGGATCCTGGTGGACTCCAGTCAAAAGCACCCACATGCAGCCAATGCAGTTTGGATAGAAAACATAAAATAGATAGAATGTTTGACATAGGTTCTAATTAAGAAATAAAGTACGAGAGGCAGTACTGTATTGTCAATAATGTACAGTTCAAGGGTGTTGTTAACCCTTGAACCCTTGAACTGTACATTATTGTAGATACAGTACTGCCTCGAGTACCTTATTGCTTTTATAATATGGTTACCTGAGACATTATAAATAATAAGTAAATAGTAAGCTGCCTTTCAGCACATAATAGTTGTATCCACCAAACGTGTATCACATTTCAGCGATAGAGAAAATAGTCCCGTATGTGTGGCGGTTGCATACGGGAGGAGGCGCACACATACACATGAGAGAGATAGAGTCTGTGATTTACTGACCAGGCCAGTTGAAAGCAAGGTGCCTCGCATCAAGAAATTACCGATGGTAATTATCTCTCACTGGAAATCATCACGCTGCACCGTGCCGTCTTGGTGAAGAGGGAGCTGAGCCAGAAGGCGAATCTTTCCTGGTCGGTCTACGTTCCAACCTGTGGTCACAAACTCTGGGTCGTGATCGAAAGAACGTGGTCTCGGATACAAGCGGCCGAAATTAGTTTCCTCCGTAGGATGGGCCGGGCTCAGCCTTAGAGATAGGGTAAGGAGCTCAGCTCGGACATCAGGAGGGAGCTTGGAGTCGAGGCGCTGCTCCTTCGTGTCGAAAGGAGTCAGCTGAGGTGGTCCCGGGCATCTAATCAGGATGCCTCCTGGACGCCTCCCATTAGAAGTTTTCCAGGCACGTCCAACTGGTATGAGACCCCGGGGAAGACCCAGGATATGCTGGAGGAATTATATCTCACGGCTGGCCTGGGGAACGCCTAAAGGTCCCCCAGAATGAGCTTGAAAGTGTTGCGGGTGAGAAGGAAGCCTGGGCCGGCTGCCACCGCGACCCGACCCCGGATAAGCGGCTGATAATGGATGGATGAATGGAAATCATCACGATTTATTTTGTGATTAGCTATCAAATCCTTTTCGTTCCTTATCTTAGTTTCCGGTTTTACGCACTCGCTCCCCGCTAACGAGTCTGCTCGCTCAGAGCGTTATCTGCTCTCCTCTCCCTTCGACCCCATTATTCACCGCTGCCATTCTCATCAATAGTCATTCCCCCCAAAATATCAAAGTTTACACAAAACATGTTTGTTTGAAATGACAACTAACGGTCGTGCAAAATCGACCTGTTATTTTGAGTGCGAACTGATATGGAACGCTCTGGTAAACGTAAACAAGCGTACAGTACATTATGGCTCAATAAAGTACATCCCGTGATTCACTCTCAACGAATCAGAATGCTTGATTTCATCTACCCGTATTTTAATTAAAATTATTTACTGGGGTGTAGGGCTCAGTCATTCATTTGTGAAGGGCACAGACACAGATGCAGTTGAGATGCAGTTCTGCAGTGTATAACAAGTGGTTATAATCATTAATTATAAATAAAAATGAACACCTTATTAATTATAGACAAGGTGACATCAAGGCTCATTGGATCCAGAGTCTCAGCTTTCCAGTCATACCCAATTCATACAATTCATATACTGTTTAAGGACCTCATTATACAGACATTTTTAGAATAGGAGAGAATAACACATTTGGGCTGTGTGCAAGCAACTGCATGTTTTTTGCCCCAAACTGCATTGGATTGTCATAAAGTATTGAGAGTCTTTGGCCAAAGAACCCATTTGCCTTCACATATTTTGTGGTGAGAGGTCAGGCCCCGCCATTGAACATTTTGTCCTAAAAAATGTGGAATTAAGTGTAACTGACATAATTGAGACGTTCACAGCTCTTTGTGTGTAAAGGACAGAACGACAAACTTCTTACAACCACATTCCACGTCTCCAAGCGATGAGTGTTTGGCACTCAGAAGATAGGTTTCGGGTAGAGTATCATTTTAACGATCGGCCAACAGAGAGAGCGATGGAAAGGGAGGCCGAGGGAGAGATATGAAGGGTGTTTATGAAAGTAACCACCCAAAGAGTAACAGTCCTGTAAACTTCATTGATGAGATTATGTTGTGTTTCTGAAGCTAGTAAACAATGTTTCATGTCAATACAAAGGTTTCAGAGGGCTTAGTGTTATGATAAACAGCCGAACTGTGGTCTTTTTTCACAGTGTAAAGCCAATGTTGTTTTTTAACACCAATATAAGCCAAAATGTTAATGTTTCGGACTCATTTTCTGTCACGCTATATATATGGAGTATTTGTTACACATAGAATATGCGTGTTTACATATTTGCTTCCAATAGCTTAACAGCTTTATGATTATATTTTACCATATTTAGGAACGTTAAAGCAGCTGTATTTAACATTCTGAACATTAATATAGAAGCAAACAGCTGTTTTCTACAGTTGAGTAATGCTAACCTGAGCAATTGGCGCGGTGTTAATGCGTGTTAATTATTGGATGCCTGGTGTAGCCTCCAGAAGAACTCAGTTCAACAACTTCTCTCGTTCTCTATATTTATTTACTAAATGATCACAAGCAAAGTAGTCAGCGCTGCAATTGCAAAAGCAGTGAGTGGTACAGCCAACACGCAGGTTGGGTCCAGAACCACTGCCCCCCAAACGGAAGTGGGGCCTTTCATACACAGGTTATCGTCACAGGTTCGTCTCGCCTCGTCCTAACATCTGATTGGCTCTATCCTGTCAAGAGGAGGAGAATCCCGTGTTCTCATCTTTTCTCACAAGACTGGACCGTGCAACGACCCGTCTGCTTCACTAATGTCAACATACTGATAAACAGTTGTGAGTGTTGAAGTGCGCAGGCGTGTGACTGACTTCCCTTGAGAACTGGACCTTTCATAGACACAACCAACTCCAGCTGCATAGCTGTGTTATACTGACCTCGCTGACCTGAACTTTAATAGGCATGAAGAGTAATGGAGAATATCTGCAGAATATAAGGATTTATATTATCAGCGGTAACTAGTTTGTTGGGAGGAATTCAGTAAAGTCAAAGCATATTTTGTAGCTTTTTCCTTCATTAGAATTGGAAAAGACAGTAGATGATCAGCGTGGAAGGAAACTGAAATATTTAGATTGCTTTGGACTGTCCCTCGGTTGAAGCAGCGCTGGCCAGCACTATCATGTTTCTGCCCGTTTGAAATTAGAGTTTAAAATTAACCCATACATGCTTTGTGTTTTACATGAGCATCAAATACATATTGATTTAAGGGAAATCTGATCATAGCTTACACATAAAAACAAAGCTGTGTTAAATAGAATCAAAGCCAAAAAGCCAAAACGAGCAAAACATGCACAGATACAATATTTCAGACTTGAAGGTTCAGTCAGCAAAAAACAAATGGCTTTTAGGTCACGCTATGTTAGTCTGCCAGTTGATCCTCCACTTGGGTCAAAAGATTTAGGATTGATTGCCATGAAATCTTGCAGAGAAATCTAAGCTCCCCAGAGAATAGATCTTCCTGATTATGGTGACCCCCTGACTTTTCCTTTGCAGCCAGGATGACGTTGACTTCAGTGGTCTCTTCATCCAAAACTTTGATTTGTAACCAAATCTCTGCAAAATTAATGACATTCCCGTCGGCCTGCTCTGTACTTTGTGTTTGGTGCTAATTGGCATTCATTAGCATGCTAACACACACTGTTGAGCCTGTCGATGGTCAGCATGCTCACCGTCAGCCTGATGGCATCGTAAACGGTGAGCATGTTAGCATGCGGACGTTAGCATGTAGCTCGGTGCAGCCTGAGGGTTTCTGGGAGGTTTCCCACCAAGAGCCTGCCGGAGTTGTTCTCTGCAGCGTGTCACGAATATATTGAAAGTAAGTTTCCTCGGAATTCTATCATGATGTACAGCCACGGACAGAGCAGCCTGATGAGGAGTGCTTCACAGTAACAAGGCCGACCGCATTATTTAACTGAGGTCACCACATAAAATGATGATATTACACAACTCTCCTCTCCACAGCCAATTGTCCTCTGTCCCTCTCTCTTTCTCTCTCTCACTCTCCCTCCCCCCACCTCTCATTTGTTGTCCTGTAATAGTTTTTTCCCAGATGCTGCACATTTGCCCACATCTTCCTCCTTTTGTTCATTAACCTCACAGTGAACTGAAACAGCCCCTTGTTATGAACATTTAAAAAGGGACGGTGCCACTAATCAGATCTGACAGCAAGAAAATACCACAGCGTACAGTACACACATACCAGGGTGTGTATTCTACACACACACGCATAGAGCATGCACTTACAGTGTGTTTGAGAATTTCTGCTGGATTTTGATGTGATGAAGTTGTATTAAATAATTACATAAATACTTCAGTGGCCATTTAAAGGGATTAGATGTGCAAAGTAAGAGGGAAGCCTTGATGGAGAAGGCGCTCGAGTTGAGTCATTTGAGCACTACTGTAGTGGGAGAGAGGAAGACGCGGTGAGAGAGAAACATCCAAGGAGAGATAGAGGACAGGATGGGGGTCTCATGCATTTTGGCAATTAAAGTGATTAATGCCCTCCCGCTGAGATGGTGGTGGTGGTGGAAGTTGGGAGAGATTAAGAATAAAAGTCTGAAGGTCTGTAAAGGACTCAAAGAGGATGAGGACACCCAGAAGAGAGAGGAAAAGAGGAGACAGAGAGTCAGATGAGGTCGTTGAGAGAGAAAGAATGGAGAACAGCAAAGAGTGACAGAGCATTTATTCAGGGAGCAAACAAAGGCCTCTGTGGAAACTATCAAATCTTTCTCCTGTGTGTGTTTTTCCACCCCAGAAATCCATGCTGGTATTTGTCCTTGATCCGGATTACAGAGTACGGCTCCTTGTTAAAGGAATAGGCCAACAATGTGTGAAATACGCATCATAGGTCTTAAGGAGTTATGTGATCATATGTTCCAGCTCATGTTTAACAGAGCATAAGCATGGGGGGAATACTTGGAGGTTTTGCAGTGTTGCAGTGTGTTCATAACTTTGAACCAATTCCACTACTTTCATTCTGGTTTCACCATTTTTGCGCCAATGCTCAGCAGTCATACAGACACAAATATAGGTATTTTTCTTCATCATCACCAGCCTCAGTGGACCTGAATGCAATAATGTCACAAACATTTGGAGTCACAGGTAATAATATTGGTCTCAGTATAATATGAAATTGGTCGTATCGCTTACATGCTCGATGTGTAACCTACACAACTGCATGCCACAGAGGAGGAAAGACATTCTGATAGGTGTAGTACAGGAGCAGCGTGAAGCAAAGAGGGAACCTCCCTGCAACAAATTATGACACAAAATAACTCCTGGAATGCAGAATCTTACAGATGGAATTTTTCCCGACATTGCTTTGCAAGGATGCTGCAAATTAACCTATTTTCAATCCTTGAACAATGAAATGCAACTGTAGTCGTATTTCATAATTGCAGGGATTTTTTCGCTTTCTCCCCACACCCTGCAGTGTTTCTTTTTTATTATTACATTTGTATTTATTATTTATTATTATTTGTATTTTTATTATTACTTTTTATGACCCTCCATATAGCAGCATCCATTTGGGACACATCTATGTGACGTCATCCCCCGAAATTTCTGGTCGGACAGGGAGGGCAGAGCGAGAGAGAGTGGAGGCGTTAAGGGTGAGAGAGAGATGAGGAATGAGAACATTACGCATTGGGTCGAACTCTGGCAGAGGAAAATCTTAAGTGAAATGGTTCCCCTTGGGAGAGAGACAGAGAGGGGTTGGGAGGGAAAGGTAGTGGGACTTCTTGCCAGTCTGATTTGTCTCCAAAACCGATAGAAGAGTGAGGTGGGGATATAAGAGAGGGGGCACCCGAGAAAGTGAAGGACACACAGAGGAAAGAGCTGACAGTGAGTCGGAGCTGTTACTGGTTTGGGAGACGGAGGAGGAGGAGGTTGTAGTGAGAGATGGCAGGTTTTTTTTGTTTGTTTTTTTACCGGCGTGGCCCCTTGTGCTGACAGACTTGTTGTCCTGAAGGCCTGAATGATTTATTAAAGTGAGGAGTGGCAGAGAAGAGGGCAGCCAGGCAAGCTCTGATTAACTAGGGAAGCGAGGGAGGACAAGCACTATTCTATTATTCATTACTCCACAGGAGCACAGAGAGGGAGCATGGCTAGTATAGACGTAGTAGGGAAAGACAGAAAGAAACACAAGTGGAGTGGACATTTCTGTCGGCTGGTCCCTGTTTTTTTTTTGTGGTTTGCATTGTTTCCCTATTTTTGCCCTTCATGCAAGGCTTGCTCAATGAAGCTCTTTTTCTGCAGGGCCACGGATCTATCTGCCCGCCTCAGTGTCTGAGCGAGAATAGAGCATGCATGCAAAACATGTAAGCACACGCAACAAAACCACACACACACACACAGGATCTCCCTTCAAGGCACTTAGTTCGCTGTCACATACAATGCTCTCAAATATAACGAGAAAATCAGTCCAGTTCTGGTCTGGACTGTTGCAAAACAGACATGTGGCATGATCGCATACGTCACCCAACGGTTGTCGCAGCCATGTAGAGCCACAGAAAACCCACACACATACACACACATGTTTGTTGTCCCTAAATAATCAAGCACAGCTCCATGCTGAGATCACGTTAGAAGATACTTTCCTGCCGCCGGTCTGACAGAACCAATCTCTTCAGAAGTATAACTGAGAGGGGAGTCTGTTCAATACTTAAAAGGCTAAAAACATACAACATTGATGACTTGTGGGTCCACTGGTTGCCATCTTAAGTCAGAGGCATTGTAAACCTCTGCAACAATATCTGTGTGCGTAGGATACAGCCAGAGTATTTACCTGTATATTTCACTTGAATATTCGCTCACAAAAATAAGAAATTAACTCCTTTTAAATACTCTTCCTCCCTCTTTTTGTCACCATCAGCACAGATTTCAGGTCGTAATAGTTTATTCTACTTGCTGTCAGTCAGGGCAGGTGTAATGGAGCACATTTGACACGGTTGAGCGGTTTATAGATTATCCTTGCGTTCCTCTGGCACGTATCCCATCAGACAGAAAATTGCGAGGTGCGCTCAGAAAAGGTATTTCCATTCCCTCTATCACACTCTTTATTTCTCTTCTTTCAATTTTTCCGTCCTGCTATGTCATTGTCTCATCCCATCTCTCTGTAGAGCGTGCCCAGCTCTGTTCTTCACCTCATGCCTGCACAGCCCATCTGCTCTTAGTGCTCTTATGTTTTTATTTGACAGCAGCGGTTGAAGGCCGGCCTGTCATGTCAAGTGGAGGTTTTCAGACACTGATGGATCAAACAGTCTGGCTCCGATAATGGCCACCATTGCTGAAATCGCAGTGTGTATGTGTGTAGGTGGGGCTGGTGGTGGTGCTGCTGGTGGTGGGGTGGGGGGTAGTGAGGCAGAATTGGAAGCAGTGAGGAGAATGAGAATAAGATGGGAATGAAAATGTGCAACCGCAGACTGGGCAAGTAACCACACTCCTCCGCCGTCCCGAACCAGCTGGCTGCAGATTACGTCAACAACAGTTCATTTTGCGCCACCGTGGTTATAATGGGGTTTCAATGAGGCATCAAATGAGTTCAGCTTGAACAGTATCACTGTTCAGCACAAAACTCTTCACCGCTGCAATTCTTTCTCCAGTGCAGGCAGAGTTGTCAAAAGGGCAACGGGGAGAGAGCAGCCCGAGGAAAATGGGCATTTGTGGTTTGCCAGCCAGAGCGTGTCCGAGACTCGGTGATCGGAAAAAGAGAAACCCCTGCATGCGATGCGAAGCAATCTAATGCAACAACAATTCCAACTCTGATAACTCTCAGAGAGAGGCAATGTTTCATTTTGAGTTTCAACAAGAAACCATAGTTATTGTGGCACAGTATTGTAGTGGCATTAAATTGTTTTTAAAGGCGCTAAATTTGATATTCTGAGCATTAATATAGTAGCAAAATAATACTGTCTACGTGCGATACAGTGGAGTAATGTCTAATTGAGCAGAGAATGAATTTGCTCTCCCTCTGCGTGTGTTGTAATCTGAGCTTCTCCTTGCTTTGTTGTCATACTTTTACTGCATGTAAGCGTGCCGCCGCTCTTCGCTGTTTCACTCCTGACTGACATCCGGTTCCCCCGGAGGTAAACACTATACGCTCTGTCAGCACTTTCGCCGTAGCTTGCACTGTTAACGCTGATAGCACTGTTAGCGGCAAGTCGCCTGCTCAGCCGTTGAGAGAATAGAAATACTCTCAACTTTGTATTTAGCTTGTGTCCCTTTAAACCGAAGCAATGTCTACTCACCACTTCACTCACATTCATTTTGATAGTTTTAAGAGGTCTGAAGGGGAGCATTTATCTTGTTCTTCACAATAAAAGATTAAAGAAAAGTCGAGCATAATTTGGAAAGCAGTAATACATTTTTTTGTCCTTTTTATCATTTTGCGACCCTCATGTTAGGAACCACTGAATTAAATGACAGCGACTCATCTTTTTTTTCATCATCCAGATCAAAGAGATACTTTAGAGAAAATGTGGAAAAAACCATCATGAAAATGAAAGAAATTGATTTCCCTACATTCAAATAATCATATTCAATCTGATGAAATGACTCATTCTCTCTTTGAGTTTGTGTTTTCCTCTTTGAAACCTGCTGAATTAAATCACAGTGGTATGAGTCGGATTGCCTCACCTCCATGGGTGCCCTGTTGAAGAAATATAAAGTTTTATTAATAAAGATTAGACTCAACATGGCATTTTGCAGTGTATGCTGCTCCTTTTCTTTACCATGGCTCTTTAGTCAAGACCAAGAGGAGATCGGTTTTAGCCGAACATTATGTATTTTGCCACAGACCAGTGAACAGTTCGGTCCACTTTAGACCATCTGAATTATTCACCAGGAAATGTGAAACACTGCGTTAGCTCACCACACAAGTGTGTGTGTGTGTGTGTGTGTGTGTGTGTGTGTGTGTGTGTGTGTGTGTGTGTGTGTGTGTGCATGTGTGTGTGTGTGTGTGTGTGTGTGTGTGTCATCATCATTACATGTTTTTTATAATCTACATAAAATTAGAAAAAAAAGACAGCTTCAAACAATGCTGACACTCATCTTCCTCAGGGATTGTGACGAAGCACACACACGTTTTCTTAATACCAGTGGGGTAGAGATAGTCTGCAGATCAAAAGGCTTGAGTCAGACTTAATTAAAAAAAATATTAATCATGTGTGTACTTTTTTTATTTTTTATTATCCTCATGCATAATTGTGCAGCTAATTGATTCATTAAGAATCACAGCAGTTGCCGGGGTGCTCGGTGGTGAGAAAGAAGAGGAGAGGGAGAAAGAAAATGAGAATAAATATCACTTCAAAGAAGAAGAAACAAAGTATCAACAATATTTAATGTAACACACAACATAGAGGACTGATGCTGCACAAGACAGCTTCAATAAATGGTGCTTTACTATATATTAGTTTGTATTCGCTGTAGCGTTGACAGACGTAAATGTGTTGAAGTCATACTTGAATATACAGTGTCATCTGCTGGTCATTAAGGGGCATTTCACATTTCCACACGACTGTGACGGACGATTTCACCAGAAACCCCAAAACCTGTGACTCATGTATTTATTGAATATTTAAACATTTGGCCACCGTGTGTCCCTTGGGAGGGGTTACAGGTTAAGTGCACAGCTGTCCCTATCAACATAAATGAAAACTGATAAAAGAAAACACACAAAACTAATGCATGACCAAACATTCACTGTGAATACGAACACATCCACAAACCAAAAAAGACCACTTTCTCTTCCAGAGACATGAATTCATGCAGGCAGCATGATGGACCTACATTGTCCCTAAGAACTAGAGCCAAACCAGCCAAGTAAAGTCTGCATCTACATTGGTAGAAAAACACTTAAACATCACTCTTAAAAAATAATTTGTAATACAATCACGATTGTGGTTTCTATTAGGATCCCTCGGATAAAACTATTTGCAAAAACAGTAATATGTACATAGAGTAGTATTTAGAAATATCGCGAAAGAATAAACGCTTCTTTGTTGTAGCGGCACACTACTCTGCTCCAGTAATGAGTAGGTTGATTCCGCTCCGATCGGAGCAGCCCTTTTCTAAATTGAGCAATCCCAGGCCGTGTTTGTAGACAGCACACAGATGCATTGGCCTCACAGGACTGAACAACCAACAGCCAGTGTTTGCATTCTGATTACCAACCAGTCATCGAGTCACAAACGTCAGCGAATGACTGGAACACAGCAGGTAATGTAAACCTTTTGTGACCTTTGGATACGCCGCCACAACTGGACAGAAGAGGTTTAGCTCATGACAGAGATGTAAATTTCACTAGAAACAATATATATATATATATATATATATATATATATATATATATATATATATATATATATATATATATATATATATATATATATACTGTATATATCCTGCAGCAGAGCTGCTACAAATGATGTCTTCTAGAAAGATGTATCATTGTCAGTGAGGCGAATAATGAATACTGAGACTTCTCCTTCAACTCTCCTTGACTGACAGATCAGAACCATTTCCCGTGCTCTGCAGCAACACAGGCCTTTTTATAATCACACAAACACACTATTGTCAAACAACTGTGTGAAGCTGTAGAGCTTAGTGTTCGACACAGTCCTCTGCACCACTTTGACCATCAGCAAGAGACCACTTAGCAGAGAGACTTTGGTCGAACCTTTGGGAAAAGCTGCGAAAAAGAACAGAAATTCTGCATCAAGGGGAGGCTGTCAGGAGGCGAGGGCAGAATTGTTCAACCCCTTCATTTAGAAATTGGCATCTTACCCCAAAGTAGTTGTTTGGGACAAAGCCCTCCCTGCCACAGAGCGAGGCCCACCACCAATCCGACTCCTCTGGTTTCTGCAGGATGGTGACCATGTCTCCCTCTTTGAAGCTCAACTCGTCGGCGGCCTGAGCAGGGTAGCTCCACAGAGCGTACAGAACCCCGCTGTTCTCCGCTCCCATGGACTGCTCCACACCTGGCATTAACGCATGTACATGGATGCATGTTTAAAACGTACTGTACCAGAATATCAGCATTTGGCTAAATATTGAATATGAAGGAAATCGTAGCTTTATTTTGAACCCCTGTAATCTGTATTTTATCTGCTTTACTACTTAATTTTCTTACAGAAAAAGTACAATAAAGGTAGTAGTGTCATGTGTTTTACACAGAATTTCTAAAAGCTTTTCCGGCCTACCAAAAGTGCAGATTTGGTATGGAATGGCCATTTATTAGGATACCAATAAATTAGCCCCAAAATTCGATATGATTTATAGCTTTCCATCACAGTGTGTGTGTGTGTGTGTGTGTGTGTGTGTGTGTGTGTGTGTGTGTGTGTGTGTGTGTGTAGGTTCAATTGCCTCACCCTTCAGGAAGCTCTCACACTCCTCGAACCCTACAGCGTAAGGATCGCACTTCTGGGACGCGGTGGCGCCGTCGCTCTCCGTCATGGCCATGACAGCGGCTCCGTTCCTCACCAGAAACTCACACAGGGGACGGTCGTTACAAGAAGCGGAGCAGTGCAGCGGCGTCCTGGGGGCCGAAGAACGGACGGTTAACGCATGTGGGAGAACAAGATGTGTTCTGAAAATGTCCCATTACTGTGAGACACGTTATGCACTCGACAGTGCTGTTAGCAAAACCCTCAAAACTTTCACAGAACCTTCGTCGGAGAGAGGCAGTGGTGAAGAAGTATATCACACTGTCATAATATTACAAGTTAAAGTCCTGCATTCAGACCCTTACTTTAAAAAAGTAAAAGTATGTAAAATGTACTTAACATATACAATGTTCCCTGTTAGGGTTTTACAATTATATATGATGTTTAGATTAATATCACGGTGCATTAATGTGTATGTAGCATTTTACTGCTGTGGATGTTTTTTTTAAATTTCCTATACATACTGTTGGCTATAGTTTAATGCATCATATTCCATAAGATCCTATGTGTGTAGCCTCGCTGTCCTGTGACAACCCCGTATCTCTCCGCTTTGTAACGATGCATTTTACAGCTGTTTCAAGAGGCTTTTAGAAGAGTTTATTGACCTCAAGAAGTAGGAGGGTTTTCTTCAACATCTAAAGGATCAACATCCTTCAGTTCAACACAAACATTCAACATCAACACCACATCTGGAGATACAAGGTTTTCACTGGACAGGAAGGGGAAGCAAATTTGTCATCTGAATAGTAACTGAAGCATAAGTGGATTAAAAAGTATACTTTATTCAATATTATAATATTATAATAGAAGCATGAAGTTGCACAAAATTAAAAGAACCTTGAATTTGAAGTAGAGTACTGAAGTAAATGTACTTAGTTACATTCTACCACTGGAGAGAAGATATGGGTGGCAAAAAGTAAGCAGATATTTACCAGCCGTGGCTGTCTGGTGCGCTGACATTGGCTCCAATGCGAACCAGGAAATCCACCACGTTGTAGTGGCCCCCGCATATGGCGTTGTGAAGGGCAGTGATGCCCTCATCATTGGGTTGGCTGGGGTCGTTCATCTGCGGAGGACATTTTACACTGCTGGAAGTACGTTCCAAAAATGTCTGTTCTCGGATAGAAGTGTTTCATATTAAGAAAGTGGTAAAGATGCCAAATGAATATGTTTCTCTGTTTTTTTTTTACTTTATCCTCCTTCCAAAACTACCATCAGGATCAGCTTGAGACAGCTCTCCACCCCCCAACGGCTAAAGTGTAGGTGGAGGCTGTTGTGCAGTCCGAGCAACTTCCAGACAAACGTATTCCTGTATGAAGCAGCAGCAGCAGGGATGTGTTGAATGCCGGCTCAGCAGTTAAATATCACATAGAGCAGATTTTGGCGCTACACTTTACCGTCTTAGAGTTTTTACCCTCTAGATTTTTTTATTTTATGGAAGCTGCCAAGCTAAAAATAAGTAATCTTCCAAAAAATTAATTGTTTTTGCAAGAATAGTGGGAACTATGGGAAACATTTTAACCAACTGCATTTTTGCCTTTATTTTAATGAATTGATTCAACCTTTTCTTTTAAATCTTCATTCTCAATAGATTATGTTTTTTTTCATAAATAGTTGATAGTTTTTACATTTGGCAAATTCCTTCGAATTAATATTCCCCTTGTCTACAGTTTTTATGATTTTTCTTCCTTTATTAAATCAAAGCTTATTGTTTATTCAAATATGAATATTATTTTGAAGTAATTATTGGTTTAATGGGTTTCAATAGGTTTAGTATCTCAGGCACGTGATTACTATTGCTGTAAGTAGCAGCAGCTGCAGAGTAGTAGTCGTTGGGCTGCAGTAAAGCAGTAACAGTATACAATAAGGTATATTAGTACACACACACACCTCCTGCACGGCCTTCTGCACTATTTCCAGTTCACCGACCAGCGCTCCGTCCAGCAGCAGGACGAGCGGGCTGAGTCGAGCTCGCCTCCCAGAACTCTTCCCCTTGGACCGCCGCAGGATGGAGTGGTAAATCTGAAGGGACAAACAGGATGCCAGCTTGTATAAAGTGAAACACTTCACTGTAGAGAATGTGCCTTTACAGTGGGTTGAATGCATAATAACGGCTTTTTTTTGTTGACAATTTGACAATTTCTGCTTTTCTATCACATCATCAGTTGGTCGAAACTAATTTCTTACTCTGAAATCAGGATGCATTGTGGGTACAGGTAGAGGAGCCGGAGGCGGAGCAGCTTCCTCTCCGTCTGAAGAGCTGCTGGTCTCGCTACATTTCTCTCCTCTCTGGTGGTGGGCCTTCCTGCGAAAGAGCTTGTCAATGAGATTCTTGTACTGGTTGGGCTGGTAGTGGGATGCCCTCTTCAGAGGCTGTGACTGGTCCACGGAGCCCCGTCTCTTCAGGGCCCGTGGGATTTCTGCCCTCATGCGGAGCAGCTCCTCCAGCCCAGGAATCTCTTGTCCCTGGGCCTCGGGGGCCACCACAGGCTGTAGCCTGGTGGGGCTGAGGGGCCGGGGAGCTCGGGGTGTGCCCTCTGTTATGCCCTCTGGCATGCGGGGATTCTCCGAGATCACGGGCATGGGATGAACAAAGTCCATCCGCTCCAACTCTGCATCGATATCCCCCGAGTTCAGCGCTGCAAAGACGGACACCAAACCACAGTTGTCAAGCAAAGTCAGTCGAACAAAGATCGTGTGAACACGGAGAGCGTGAGAGTGTGTGCAGATGTTCAATGTGTTATACCGTCACTGTATACGGCGGGCTGTCTCAGCTCAGCTGGTTGTTGCAGTGGCTGGGGCACATATTGGTGGAAAAACTCCCTCGGGAAGGGTACAGGCGGCAGGTACTGTGGCATGTCGCCTTCCCCTCCCAGGACTCTGGGGTGGGGATTTAACCTTGCTCCCCAGTGGGGATTTTGGAGACGCATGATGACGGAGAGGGGGATGGGTTTGCGCTGGCGGGATTGAGTAGAAGTCGGGGGGATGGAGATGCGGGAGATGATGGGCTGAGGGTGGTAAGGGGAGTGGACTGGGGACAAACCCTCTGGAGGAACGGCTATGCGTATGTTACGGGGCAGAGATGCGTGGGAGTAAATGAGAGAGCGAGGATCCTGGAAGAGAAAGAAAAGAGTGATACATTCTCATCTAATCCCAATGCACTGAATCAGATGACCGTATCATGTGAAGTATCTGTCAGGAGAATTATCACATAACTCTGCATCTTTAAGGAGTTGTCAAGCCTGTTGTTTTAAATTCCAGACAACTTAACAAGCCAGTATCTGTCTCCTAGACGCAACAATGGACTAGAATAGAATAGAATACTTTAATGTCATTGCCAAAAACAACGAAAAACAGTTTAGCAGCTCTTACAGTAAAGACAAACATTAAAAACAACCATAGAAACATTCACAACACAAGTAGACAGATAAATAAATGGATCATCATAAAGTGCACGGGCTAGTGTCCTCAGCTTTTGGGGGTGGGGGGTTCTATACATTTGACAGCCTATGGGTAAAAGCTGTTTTGTAGTCTGTTTGTGCGTGTTTTAATTGTCCTGTATCTCCTTCCAGATGGAAGGGGAGCAAACAGTGCATGTCCAGGGTGGGTGGGGTCTTTGGAGATACAGCTGGCTTTTTTACAGAGCCGGACAGCGTATAGGTCTAGTGCATCTTTAAAAAAAGGAAATGCTATGATTTGAGTTTTTGATTTAACAAAGCATGTGAAATTCCCATCCCCGCCCCCTACATCCTGTCATTCGCAGTAACTCCCGTTTCATGGATATCTGTGTCTTTGCAAGAGCTTGAGGCAGTGACTTAAGAAAGTAAAGAAAAACACTCACAGTACCTATTTGAAAGCCTCTCTGTTAACACCACCCACCTTTTTGGGGCTTGGGGCCAGAGGAGGGCCATCGAGGTTGGATTCTCTCCAGCTGCTACTTGGCACAGATGGCCGCACCCACTCTATCTCTGGAACAGGAAAGTGTTGAGTTAGAAAACAGAGGCCGCGTACAGTACAGGCTAAGGCGCCAGTGCTGCTCTGGTCTTGTGCTCAAATGTTTTGCCCTGGACTAGCTCCAGACCTTCACACAACAAAACAAAAGTTAAAGAAAGTAGGGCATTGGCCAAAATATAGTTCGATATAGGTCACTGGATATCTCGATAACGATATATATCACAATATAGCATGTTATCTGGTGGTTCAATAAATAAATAAATAGTCTATATGAAATTCACCACATGATAAAGCCTATTTTTATTCACTCAATTTATTTAGAATAAACAATTGGGTCTCACGACACCTCCTTAAATTACTTCATCATAATGAAGAGAAATTATCATATTAAATGAATTGCAGCGCCCTCAGAGAAAGTAGCAGGAATCAACCAACTGTCATAGGTGTGGTGCGGTTTCCTCTCGTAAGACGCGTCCAGATCTGTCTCATTCCACATGCTTAAGCTCTTTTGCTGCTGCACACCCTCATCTAGAAGAGAGAGAGAGAGAGATTACAATAAAAAAGAGAGCAAAATAGAAAAACTGGTAAGACTACTGTACATCTATGAGGCACATTGGAAGCATTTATTTTGTTCTGTCAGCTTCCGCAGCTTCACACCCACCTCTACTGACTGTTTGGGGTTCATTATCATACCAATGGACTTATTTATCAAGTGCTTCTGTGGAAATGCTGACCCTAAATGCTCATAGCAAATCTATAAAACCTGACCCATCACCAGTTTAGAAAAGATCAGCAGCACTGAGGGAGAGTTCAGAATGGTGGTTCATCAGGTTGACTGAGTAGTGCCAACCTCATCTGTAAGTTAAAACATCCACCCCAAGACCAGAGTGCTCTTGTTTCCAAAAGTATCTCTCTTTCAACACTGTGCATGTGATGTTACCTCAAAATGACAACAATGGGAATATAGTTGATCTAATCCCATTATATTGCCATATCTCTGTTGGATTTTAGTTGCACCAGAACCTCCATCTGACTACAGCCACTCACCAGGTTTCCTGAAGGCGGCAAAATTTCGAGGCAACGTGTTGGACATGGGCGGATTAAGCGTCAAAGGAGAGCGGCCTCTGTCCAGGCGAGGCGACTTGCGGCCCATCTGGCTGCTGTCGTAAGGACTCAGCATGTTGGAGGAGGAGTGGAGCGAGGCAGACCAAGACGGCTGGTCAGAAGAAGCAACTGTGGGGCTCAGAGACGGGCTTCTATCAGCGTAACTGATGGAGCCCCGCGGGCTCCGGTCGTACCGTGAGGGGGAATTGCGCCTCGGGGTGTGAGGCGAATGTTTGGGGCTCGACTGGCCGAACGAGTAGCTGTCAATCTCAGGTAGCGCAGGTGTGTTTTTGTTGCTGAAGAAGACGGAGTCCACGGGGTGGAATGTTGTTGAGCTCGGGGAGAAAGTATTTGTGCTGCCATTGCTGTTGCGCCTTGTATCCCTCGCAGTGACGGAGCTGGTGGACGGAGGCTTCTCTCTGAAGGTGGCAGAGCTTGTCTGAAGGGAAAATGTAATTGTTATAAATAAATATGATAAGGAATGACTACTTGGCATGGTAGCAACATCTGCACATGGTTTCATTTTATTGTAAAGACTTTAAAAAAAACTATTTTTATGCTTTCGACAGTCCGCCAGTGGCTAAAACTTATGGAATATGTTGTTTTTTAATACCAACAACATCACTAATGTTTTATTTTCAGTCATATAACAAGGTCTTTAACTTTTACTGGCTAGTGCAGTTGTAGATACCCATTTAGCTTAGAATACGGGTAAACCTCAGGAGCGCATTTCTCACACAGGATGTATGCAGAATGGCATGCTTTGACTAGCTAGGAGAGGGAGGGAGACTTCAACTCACTGAAGAGGAAACCAGGCCTGCAGGTGTGCAGGTATGTGCGTACCTGAGACTTTGTGTTGTTGTTATCGGTCGAGGCCTCCTTCAGGAGGGAGTTGAACTCTTTGGACAACTCATCTGCTGTGGCCAGCGACGCGTTCAGGTCGTCATTTATTGTCTGAACTAGACACAAACCACACAAGCACCACAGACAATTAGCATGCACAGGGTTACACTGAACCAGACAAAGACAAGTGAAGGGTTTGTGGAAACTCACACAGCATGCTGCTGCCAAAGCTCGACTGAGAACTCATGTCTGGCAGGTAGCAGCGTTCGGCTCCTGAAAAAAAGGAAACACACCACACCTGTGAGCAGGAAAAGCGTCACAGCACCTTCAACTGACGTTTTCACGATCTCGTGAGATTGATTCTCATTTTTTGGGACTCGGCGCCCCCCCACCTCCCACCTTCAACGACAAAAATGCAGCAGATTCGCACAAACAGTCTGCCCTCTAGGTTCCCAATCATGTCGTCTGGCTGAGCCACGGCCTCTTTGATTCAGTAAAGTTAGACCTGTCGAGGCTTAGAAATGTTAACACAAAGGAGTGTTTAACCCTACCCTTTCTCTCCTGCTGCAGGCTCCCAGCTGTCTCACCCCCTCAGGCGCTCTGACCCAGAAGAAGAAAAAAAACATTCTGTGAACGCACAACCTGAACACCCTTCATGTCTAAACAAGTTGGTTTGGAAACTGGAAATCAAATAATTGCATGCACGCTCGTAAACCAGCGAGTCACACAAACCCTCTCTCAGGAAAACTAGTCACAGTCTCTGTCCTGCTTTGCTGACTCAACCCCGTTATATATGTTATGCCAGGTTTCAGCTTTACATAACATATGACTGGTCTGTTTGAAAGCCAGCTTCAGACAGACAGACAGACAGGTGTAGTGCATTGATAGTCAAGTGGATGACATATTATACAAATAACCCAGACAACTATCTGCCAACAGGTCAATTTTTCCAGACTGGAAAGAAAAAGCTGTTCAAACCATGTGTTAATGACAAATAATCACTGCATGCCTAATAATCACTTAAAATATATGCACAGGAAATAATTCTACATTATTTAACATTTCTGCATTGATTATATCTAATTATCTTGAGGGTTACTTAATTGATAAGAATTTAGGATAGGAATATATAAGCATTATGCTTCTGCCGATACCTTTTCAGTCATATTGTAGATTGTATCTAGGCTTTACTCATTGTATTGTATGCGATGACTGAATACACTACTACTACTACTACTACTACTACTACTACTACTACTACTACTACTACTAATGTTCTGCTCAATGATATACTATGTGTGACAACAAAGCTGTCAAATTTTGAGAAAAAGTTGTCAGCTTCTATTTGTCTTGCAGTAACAATTACATTTTTGTAAAAGTACAATTAAAAGAAAGTATATAGACTTTTAAATAAAGTACAGTACATTGATGAATTTTCCAGTGTAGCTGTTACTAAAGGGATATATTTACAATTTGTTTTAAAGAATGCTAACTACTCCGTGGCATCTTCTTCTTGAACTTAAAACATTTATTTTAAACAAACGTTTTCTTTTTAGGTACTGTAAAGCCTTAAATTGCAGAGAATACTTTTAAGAGGAGCAGTAATTCCTGAAGGCCTCTATATAAAACAGCCATGTTAGTCTAATATGTTAGACAGTAAATAATATGTAGGATAGTAAAATATCTCAAAATTGAAGTGAAATTGGATGGTTATAAAAGTGTGTTGAGCCTTCCTTAGACACCTGTCCCCCAATCCACTGTCACTGATGACTCAAGTGCTCGGCCTGCTGTGTAATCACTTAACATTTCTGTGAGCTATTTCAGTACGTTTTCTAATTCAAAAACAACAAAACAAATCAATGAGTTGAGTGTAATGTTTTACAGACATTACGAGTAATGGATTGTTTTCTTGTTCTTTCTTCTTTTTTTATCTTGGCATAAAGAGAGAGGACGGACGTTTATCTTAGTTGCCTGATACAAAAGGTGCACGTAAAACCCGATCACCCTCAGGATGAGGTCCCAAAACCAGTTGAACACGAGCCAGGCCCCCGAGGAAAGCACGTGTTATGTGAGGTCGTCAAATTGAAGCGTACAGCACAGCCAGATAATAGCTGTTCTTCACAATGTGTGCTGTACTGTAGTCAGGCCTGAGCACAAAGGCTCGCATTCCTCAGTACTCCTCCCAGTGAGGCATTCACCTCACACACACAAACACGGTCTGGGACGCTTATCACTGTCAAGGGCAGCTCACACACAAAGAGATTACACTCTCATTGACTCACAAAGGTCAGGTCGATCACTCACTGAGCTCCCCCCTTCCTGCCCAGAATGCATTGGCCCCGCCTCGGGGTGTCTACCAGTAATGATGAGTCGTGGTGTTTTCTAAGAAATGTTGACATCAATGTAATAACACACATTTGGTAATACCAAACTAAACTAGTGCATAGTAATATTGCGAAAGTAATCCAGTGCCTCTTAAATCATCTGATATACACGGTTACGGTTACTGACTCTCTGCCACACTATCGTACTGTGAGTGCAACAACAACAACAAAAAGACACAACTCACAATAAACCAAGTTGAAGATTGATTTGACTGTCAGCTTTATTATTTGATTTTTTTCAAATTTTCGATATAGCAACACTATTGCTATTGTGAATTTTTTTGGGCCACGATCCCAATTGGGACAATCTGACATTGTCACAGCCCTAACCCACCCCATTCCCAGTTTTCTCTTCACCGGTTCTATGACGACTTTTACTGGTTGTGTTATTCTATTACTACACTGTCAGATCACCATCAAAACTATATGTTTAATTTACTTTTATATTTACTTAGTACATATTTTTGGACCTCTTAATGAAGTTTATTTTTCTCATCATTCAAGCAATATTCCACTTTTAATGTGTCTTAACAAAAGCAAGTAAGTAAAATGTTGTGTTTAATGACAAGAGGTGAAAGGGCATATTATTAAAATGGTATTGTTAACTTATAATGCATTTTAAAAGGTTAATTCAGTTGCAGACTGAAGCCAACTTCCCTTACAACTTTGACCTTCTAATCCGCCAACCATGGTATGCATTTGCATAGATAGATAGGGCTTTTGCTTTTTGTGGTTGCTTGTTGGTTTTGAGGTGATATGTTCTTTTGCTTTGCTTTGTTTTGTTTCATTTCATTTTATGATATCTGGACAGCGAGTGTTGGTCCTTTGCATCTTGTCTTCCTCAGCTCTTCCTATCAGTATGTTGTATGCAAATACATTTGCAGGTCATCTCAACAGCTTTGGCCCGACTTTGTAGTGGAAAGGAGGTGTTCGTCATTAAGTATTCAAGCACAGAAACATGAATCATCTGAAAATGTCAAATGGACTGACAGCTTGTGGCCTCTGCAGCGCTGCTATTCCAGGCGTGTGGCCTCTGCTGCTGCTCTTTAGTTGCTTTCTTGAGAAAAGTTTCATGGAAAACCTCAAATGCACTTCATGTCCAGTTCCTTTCCCGTGCTGTGATTACTATGGTTTCATGATTACTAGCTAGCTCGACCATTTAAATCGCACAACAATTAGCTCTCTCGAGTGGTAAAGCCGAGATGAAACCACAAAGGAGTAACAAACCTCCCGGCATGCTAAACTTTGAAAATGTGGAAAGCAATTGAAGAACTTTGTTAACGAACACTCCAAAAAGCAGAGAGCTCCTGTAGGAAGCAGCAGGAAGATTGTAGGTTTAAAGAAAATAATCAGTAGCTTTGCACAATGCAAGGGTGTGTCTGACCAAGACTACAAGCGGGCCCTCCCTCTTTCCCCTTCCTTTTAAGTCCTTTGCCAACAATTCTAGATTATGCATCGAACCGATTTTTTTAGTTAATGCTAAACTCCATATTTTCATTGAGGCATCCATTTGTTTCCTCCCCTCCTGTTGGTCCCTCCTTCAGATCGTTCTGGCTTTGTCTCTGTCCACAGTCCACTCTTGGCAGGGAACTGAATAATACAAAAATAAATTTAAAAAGTCCTCTGACACAACTAAAGGCTTCCCTTTGTGGCTTGCTTTTCATGTATCTTTGCCATGGAGTTTTAAAAGCTCAATCTGGCTCATGCAGATAAGATAAACTAAATAACGTCCAAAAACATAACCCCTGGTATTACTTTTTTAATTTTTATTTACATATGTTTTCTTAATTGCTCTTCCACAGCTTGATTTAGAATAACTGGAATATTCTCTGCCTGACTTCTCTTGGAGGTATTTTGATGCCAGCGCTTCAGATTCAGATTTAACTTTATTGTCATTGCACATAGTACAAGTACTGTGACAACGAAATGGAGTTGGCATCTGTCCTGAAAAGAAGCAGTTAAGGTGCAGTGCAATGTGGTGGATAATATAATAATATACATTATATATATATGCCAACATGGAAAGTGATGTTCTCATCGGCAACCATCACGTCATGTTGTGTGAATCATGTGAAAACATGTTGTTAACCTATCTGAATTCTGACAAGAGATTAAGGCTAATTGCGCAAATGCGGTAAAAAGTGGGCGGTATTGTGTCATTATTGTGAAAAACATTGTGACTCTTGCATGGCGGTTCATGGTGGAGTCTGTCGTTTTCATCTTCAGTGTCTGCCACAAGCACAGAAAGAGTGTTTCCCCAAAGGAAAGTTTATCCAAAGAATATTTCCTCAGATAGAAAACTATGACCTAACTGATAAACTATAATAAGCTTTATTGATGTTTTTCTTAATTGCAAAAGTTCCATTTGAGTTCCATGCTGACATGACCTCACATAAATTGCTAATCAATCAATCAATCAATCATAAATTCTACATGCAGCTATATTGATTTTCTCAAACTTAAAATAGTCTCTGCAGGCTACATTCAAGCGCGAACCAAAAGATCTTTCTGAGGTGACAGCTAATCCTTAAACCCGCCTACATTCTTGATCGAACCCTCTCAGCGCTGTGCTCCACAGCATGTGACTGGAATCTCTCAGTGCCACACAACATAGCAGAGATTTCTCACAAGTTGCAGGCCCCGTCTAACGCCTGCGGTGTGTAATGCTCATTCTGAGGTGTAAAGCAGGGCCATTACCAAGGAGTGTGAGCATGCATGCATTTGATCACTCATGAGAAAATAAAATAGCTGGTGGCCAGAACGCTTTTTTTGTGTGTCGGCAGCAGGTTAGAGCAAGAGTATCACACTAATGCGGTCCAGCTGGTTTTTGACTGAAGACCAAGAGCGGAGCAAACACGTTGGCTGCATGATATATAAATCCTGCTCTGACATGAAGGTTCGGTTTACCTTTTAGATTTCCTGCTAATACGCAATCACGTTCAGTAAATAACGGACACATTCCAGTTTCTAGCCAGGGCTTACAGGAAACAGTGCAGAAGGAAGGCTGTAATGTTGTTGTTTTTTTGCTCAGTTATCAAAATCATCATCATTGCTAATCGACAACACCATACGGTGATCATGCATAATAAATATCACATAATGGATCATTAAAAAAAACATTCAATCTGATAAGATCCCTAGTAATGAAGTCACAAAACCTCAAAGGTCCCTGTAGATAAGGCTGAGCGATATGGCCGAAATCTTCTATCTCGATTCCATTGAAAGAGGATACATGATCACAATGCATTGTTGCCCAGTTCTACCTGTAGATCATAACCCTGGCTGTACAGTATATGACTCTCTGTTATTGTCTTATACTGCTGAGTCTACCAAAGTCCAGCAGCTGGCCGCTGCATTGAAGCTTTCCTACGCGGATGCAGACTGCAAGGCATGCCAGGCAGAGATGGTAACATCTGCTTTTCATTAGTCTGAGAACAAGCTCCTCCTCGCACCCAAAGCCTCTCACATTGTTCGAGACAACTATGGAAAGTCCTATTCAAAGGGAGGGGGCGTTTTCGCCACTGTTCTTCAGAGGAGTTACCGAACTCAAAGAGCTACAATGACGCGACGCGAATTCATAATACAACTTTATGTTGTTCACCTCACACCGTATTTCCCAAGCAGATAGGTGCGCGATTGTATAGTTAAAAAACACTTCCTTACCTCAAACAAAAGAGTCTTTTCCTTATTTTTCTGTTCGAAAGGAAAGCGTAGCCCTCTGGTCTTCCTGAAGAAGTCAGGTCGCTCAGACTGAGTTGCTCTCTTGCGGCGATCGCTCCAGACATGTAGTCATAGCTGCGTAACTTACCGAGTTCAGTGGAGTTATTTTGGCTCAGAGTCCAGCCCCTCTGTCTCTCTCTCTCTCTCTCTCTCTCTCTCTCTCTCTCTCTCTCTCTCTCTCTCTCTCTCTCTCTCTCTCTCTCTCTCTCTCTCTCTGCTTCTGTAACCCGAGCCAGGTGTTCCTGCCACTCCTGTCACAGCTGGCCCAGGTGAATGCATGCCATCGCCATACATATATGTATATACACATGTATATATCTCTCTCTATATATAGAGAGAGATACATACATATTCGTTGATCGTAAATGTGTATACATAGTTATGTATATAAACATAACCATGAGTAGGAACGAGTATGTATTTTGTTTGACATTCCAACTCAGATGTACAAATGGTAGGCCTAAGAGCATCATACATGTATGAGAAAAAGCAGGTTGCAATGAATGTTAGATGTGTGCATGTTATAGTTCTACTACATTTTATTGTATATCGAGTTGCTTGTTTCACCCAAAACCTCCATTAATGCAAGCAAACAAGGTTGGACCGTTAAGGGAAATAATCATATGTCATTGTATTCTTATGATTGCTTGTGATGTCAAAATTGGACAAAGATGAAACCCAATATTTAGGAACAGAATCAACAGGGGAAAAGTTTATTTTTTTAATTTTTTATGGTTTATATCTTTGCATTAACTTGAAGTATTATTGACACTGATGATGACCTATACGTTTTCTGGACATTGCAGAAGTTCACATTATTTTAAGGGAAAGTCAATTAATAAAGCATTTGCCTCGTTACGTAAGAAACATTAAATTACAATTAAATTAAGAAAAGTTCAGCTGTATTTGTTTACTTCTATTGGATTGTATACTGTTCAGAATCAGAATCAGAAACCGTTTATTGCCAGGAATGTTTACACAAACGAGGAATTTAGTTGGTGGAATGTGCATACATTAGACATTAGACGAGACAAACAACAATCACAGACAACGACAGCAACAGTGCAATGATATTTAAATCAATTATAGATAATTATTTGTATTTAATTTTTAATAAAACATACAAATAACTTTAATTTACAAGTACAAAGTACTTTTGTGACTGTGACATTTTGCTAATTAAAAGATGTACATAACACTAACGTTACTGTTTTTGTTCTGAACTGCAGACGTCATCAACACGTGGGCGTGTGCGTCAACCATATAACGTAATCACGTCATCCCCCTACGAGTGTGTGTAACGCCCCACGCTTGTCAAGCGTTTCCGCCAAGATGGTTGTCGGTGCCTTCCCTATCGCCAAGCTCCTCTACCTCGGGGTGAGGCAGATGAGCAAGCCCGTAGCAAACCGAATAAAAGCCGGAGCCCGCCGAAGCGAGTTCTTCAAGACTTACGTCTGTCTGCCGCCCGCACAGAGTGAGTAACCGAGCTAATGGCTAGCTGTGACCGCTAGATATCAGCGTCAGACACCCGAGGGACAAGCGAGGAGCCGCGACAACCAATGATGTTGTAGTTGTCGAGAGCGCTTAACCAATCACTTACAAGGATCTACCTAGTCGACCAATGGCAGCCAGGCAAGCTCGAGGAGGGCTGGTTTTGTGTGACATTGCACAGGTAGTGTGTAGCCTTTAGTTTTTGTCCGTATAGGACAGCAGTCTGAATGGCTTTTGCACAATATGAAAAGATGTTTGACCTGACACTGCGTTCTGTTGTTGAGTCACATTTGTCACTTTAGTTTCCCTAAACAGGCCAACCAGCTTTAACTGGTCACCGGTCATTTTCAAAACATTTACGCTGTTCACACAATGAAACGGAGAGAAACTACACAAAGAATATTACACATTAAGAAGAGTTGTATTTTAATCTTTGTGAGGAAAATATTAGGACATAGTATATTGATACCCATACAATAACGTAGTGTATTTCATATTCTATTATATTGCTGTACGTTGCATTCTCACATGTATTTCAATCTGATCCCTTTGAGGTCATCTGAAGCAAATGTGAGCCGCACCCAAAGATCCAATTGAAAGTCTAACTGGAACTATGTATGCTTTCTGTCCTCACAGTTTACCACTGGGTTGAGATGAGAACGAAGATGCGGATCATGGGTTTTCGGGGCTCCACCATCAAGCCACTGAATGAGGATGCTGCTGCAGAGCTGGGTGCAGAGTTGCTCGGAGAGGCAATCATCTTCATCATTGGTGGTGGCTCTATGTTGTTGGAGTACAGCAGGCAGGCCACTAACACTCGGCGCAAAGAAGAGGAGCAGAACGAGACCATCACAAGCCTACAGACTCAACTAGCAGAAGTAACACTTACCACAGAGACTCTAGATGCTCGGCTGAGAGAGATGAATAGGATACTGCTGTCCTATCCTGTTCCCACCAAAAAGTGATGACATTAGCCCTGTCCTAGCCTTGGTCTGTGTGCGCGCACACACACACACACACACACACACACACACACACACACACACACACACACACACACACACACACACACACACACACAGCTTGATAATGACCCCGCTTCACACACAGCCCATTACGTGGCAGGAAAAAGTGCTTGCATAACAAATCAGTGCGCTGTGGATTTGGGTTGTCATTAGCTCATGTTTTGAGCAACCGGTTGTTAAGGGGGACTGCTATGATATTCATAGTGTATTTCTGACGTTGATCTTGCATGTTCATAATCAATTTGACTGTATATAATGATGTACAATAAAATGCAATGGCACATTGAAGTTAATATATTTCATAACAGCTTTGTGTGCTTGATTGATGGCCAAACATGGACAACCATAACTGACAAACATCAGGTCTTGTTAGATTATTCTTATGTGTCTGGCCCTACAGTTTCATGGACATGTTATGTTATAGTTACACTGTAAATCTCCTTTATGATTCATGTACATCAGATGAGATGGAAAATGTAATAAGGATGATGTAAAATAAAATGGTAAGTGGTCTGATAATAGATGTTGGCACTTAACACACAAGCAGTATAAACAGTGAAAACACTGACTTTTATCAATATAGTTGCCCATTCATTGTCTGTCAATCGATTTAATCAACTAATTGTTTCAGCTACACTTGTACAAATATTAAATTGTAAATTAGTGAAGTTAAAAAGTAAAATATTTCCTTCCTTTAACATAAGTAAGAGATTCAAGTACTCTTTCCACCACTGCCATCTAGTATACATAGGCCTACTTTATTACGAGCAAGTTGTGCATACAACATGTTACAGAGGTAAAAGTTCAAAAGTATTGGCATCAAAATATAGGCCTAATTAAAGTACCAAAAGTAGAAGTAACTGCTATGTAGACTGTGCCATTTCATAATGTTTATTATAATATTAACAGTAATGTACTACTTCCACCATATACTATAATACGTGAAGGCCGAAATGAAGCGGTTAGGTTTATGACACTACACTACCCACAATTCATCAGTTGTAAATCCTACGTCACTTCCCATTTTGGACTGTTCCAAGTGCACGATGAGCCACAAACACGCAAACTAAGCTAATATGACTATTTTCCTCACATTTGGGGGTTCAAATGTAACTATTTATTACACACTAACCTGTTTTTTTTATTAGACACAACACATGCACTTCGGTGTTTACATAGTGGTAGAATATGCCTGCGAATATGCGCAGGTCTGGTTCACTTCCGGTTCTAGGTTTCGGTCTGGTTTCCGACCCACAGAGGGCAGCAGCGGCGCTTTCTATCTTTTATCACAACTGACCCGCGCAACTCGCGTGAGACGAGGTAGGCCGTAATCTTGTTTTTTTCCTTATTCTGCATAATAAACATATTATACATTGAGAAAACTATGCATTGGCTACAAGACTTGCGTGCAAAGTATATACACGCGTGCACCTTGCGTAGTTTGAACGTCGAAGGTAACTCAATGTTACTTCTTCTGCATCGGTTGTCGGTACGTTAGCTAGCTAGCTAAGCTAGGCTAGTTTCTAACATTAGCCACCAACCGACAACTTGGAGCGTGTAACAAATATTCTAATGATATTTCCGGCTTTCAAGCAACTATATAAGTACGGGTGGTTATTTAACAAGGTTAGGTGGTTTACATATTTTAGGGAAAACAAGTAAAATATGCAGTATAGTTATTAACCAGCGCTGCTAGCCTAGCTAAGATGCTAATGTAACGTTAGCCTGGTTGGCTCTGGCGCGATCAGTCATCGATTTGAAAGTTCAACACAATGTTGTATGCTGGAAAGTCACTTTACCATATATATATTTGCATTTTTCTAGCAAAAAAATTAAGACTACGAACATCTGAGACACCATGAGTGTTGACGTGAAGAAACTGAAAGTCAATGAACTAAAAGAGGAGCTCCAGCGCCGCGGCCTGGACACGAAAGGCCTGAAGGCAGAACTGGTGGAGAGGCTGAAAGCGGCTCAGGAGGCTGATACCTCAGACCAAGGGGAGCATGAGGATGAGTCCTGCCCGGACTTAAACAAAAACGAAGAAGATGGGGAAGAGGAGGAGGAGGAGGATGAACCAGAGCAACATGGTGAGCCCAATGGATGTTGTGTCTTTTAATTATCGTATAGTTCTCCTATCGACCATTGACTTGAATACATTATTAGATTAGATCTTACTTTATTGTCATTGTACAGAATACAGCAACTGGGACAACGAAGTGCAGTTTATCAAAAACAGTATTATGCATATACTTTTGCAGTGATCTGTAAGTGGTAAACATGAATTTCCTTGTTCTTTAAAGTATCATCAAGCAATGCTAATAGTTAGACATTAATCCAGAATGATCAGCTGGAGGTATGATATGGACAGTATAGACAGCTGAGTACATGTGAACCAGCAGCCTTGAGGCAGGGGCATTTCCTGTGCAGGTGTAGTATTTCAACTTAAAAATGGTAGGTCATTGTCCTCCATCTAAATATTGTTCATACCTTAAGCATTGAACCCATCGCATACAATCCTTGGGTTCTGTTTAGTCTCTGACGAAAAAAGAAGTGCCTACTGATATTGTGTAGAATTTCCCCGTCTGTGTATTAATGAGGTCAAAGATTACTTATAGATGAGAAATGGAAAAAAAAACTCAATGTAAGAGCCTAAATGTTTTGGGTCTCATCTTTTCAGATGCAGAAGTAGCTGATGATGATGATGAAGTTGAAGGCGATATTGATGAAGTTGAAGACGATATTGATGACGTTGAAGGCGATATTGATGACGTTGAAGGCGATATTGATGACGTTGAAGGCAATGGTGATGGTGAAAATGTTGCCCCTCAAGAGGAAGATGAGGGTCGAGATTCAGGTGGTTACTATGAGGACGAGGAGGCAGAAGGTGAGCCTTATGAGAGTCGTCCAACTTCAGACTCCGGTCACAGTATGCCTGACTTGCCACCAGATGTCGACACACAGAAATCCAACATGTCAGAGGAACAGACCAAGCCAGTGCCTGAACCAGAAACTGTGGAGAAAGATGAGAACAAACCAGGTGATTGCCAGCTATTTTACAACTAGACATGCAACAATAACCTATATGCCTATTCGTGAAATGTTTTTACCTACCGATACATTCAGTGTAATGTTGTAAAGTTCCTTTCAATTATTTTATCAAATGTTACCTTGATTTCATGGTTCTCCTGAAGTGTTCACCATCAGAGTAGTGAGGATATACATAAAGTAACTAGGGGTGGGAATCACCAGAGGTCCCACAATTCGATTTTATCACGATACTTGGGTCCCGATTCAATACTATCAGGATTCTGCGATATATTGAGTATTGCGATTTTATTCCCTTTTTTTCACCGCAAATTGTCCCCAAAGGAAAACTTTGTATCTAAGAAGATAACGTTTTCAGTCTGTTCATCTCCCTTCAATAATTTTTATTGCAGCAAAATGTGATTGTCAAGCAGACAAACTGACCAACACTTTCATAAATGTTGCAACTGACAAACTGAACTGCTTGTGTTAAAGTCTGCATAGTCGTGTCATTCGAGCTGGACGCGCCAGCGAGGGGGCGGAGCTTATCTCTGTGGTTTATCGCCGTGCAAAGAGTTTCCATTTCTGCCATCCACCATGAACATAACTACTATTTCTGTGTTATACTTGTGGAAATCCCAAAGAGGTTGGGGCATCAAACGCCACCGTGTCTGGGTTCATAATATTACTTCTCCAGGAACTGCGTCGGGATGACGGTGTTACGGATTAATAGGCAGCCGTGTTAACTGGCGACTTTCGGCTGGAAGTCACCAGTTAACACGGCCGCATGTTAATTAGGGTTGGGTACCGTTCCAACACGTTCGGTACCTACCGGACCGAAAAGCAACGCAGATTTCGGTGCTTCCTTCCGGTGCCTGAGCCGATTTAAATATTTTTTTTTTGCACTACTCTGTAAAGTTGCACGGTATACACATACTAAAAGAGTAGCGCGGTACCCGCACGCTAAAAACGATTATTAAAATAGCGCGGATCAGAGCACACTCGCACTGCTCTGCTCTCTGTCTGCCTGCATGCAGAGCGGGGCTCGAGGGGGCGGGGCTTCCAGCGCTCAAACAAACAGCGCGCGCACACAGAGATCGCTGGAGGCACGAGCTTTTGAACGTCCGTCCTCGGCTTGCTGGAACAAATCTCTCCCGGTTGATATTAATGATGACGTGTAGTCCAGTAAAGCAGCAGTTTGTAGAATCTAACAGTTTCTGAGTTCTGTTGCACACGGTCCGATCAGGCCACCTGATGCTTGTGTCTGTTCTTTTTTTAAATTTATATTTTTATAGTTTGAAGCTGTAGTTTGAAGTCAAGTGTTTTGTAGGTATTTATTTATATCTATAGTATTCTTTAAACAGTTCATAATATTGTTCAATTTGAAGAAAAAAAATTGCCTTTGCAATAAAAAAGTATCGGTTTAGGCACTGGTATCGTTTTAAAAGTATCGTTTTAGCACCGGTATCGGAAAAAAAACCAAACGATGCCCATCCCTACTGTTAATCCGTAACACCGGCCGCTTCCAGCGCTACGAGAGTAGCAGCAGCCAGTTTGATTTATGCTTGAGTTAACGTCTTTGACCAGCGCCGTGTCGCGGACTTTGTCCTGTGCGCCGTGCAACAGCTGTGCAGCAGCGCCGCTGCGAGTGACGGGAAGTCCAGACGTTTGATTTACACGCGGACGGCGCATTTCTCATTTCTTTATCCGATGCCTCCCATAATTGATTACATAAAAAAAAAGATCGATACTTGGCTTCCGTGTTCGATACAATATCGCTACGCAAACTATCGCGATACTATGCTGAATCGATTTTTTTTTCCCCACCCCTAAAAGTAACGATGCAAAAGTTGTACTAATATTTACTAGTGGCACACATAAATTAATTGGTGGAACAATTACTTGGTGGTTAGTATTGTCGCCTGTGTTTGCTTCACTTTGTGGCTCCCAGCTTCCTCTAAATTGTTCAGACAGGCTTTTCATTTAGCATGTGCTCTAATATGGTGTCAGCAGGAAAGGAGACAAGGGCAGGACCTGTAGCAACTGGATATCGAATATGTATGGTGATAACTCAAAACATCCCAATTTATTAGTTAAAGTCGCACAATCAAAAGGGATTTGAGTAGCACTGTGATTAATAGTTTTGGTGGTTTATAATATCACTTTTTGGTGACGCTGTCAGGAGGTTTTCATTCAACCATAGTTAGCAGTGGTGTACACATTTCGTCCAGTTTAAATTACAGGCAGGAGGGGGACAGAATAATATAAACACCTCTCTCCTATATTATCAGTGTTTTTAAACCTCTCAAAATATAATTTATTTCTAATCTGTGCATTTTGACCAAACGAAGTTCTATTTTAGGGCTAGGTGATGTAAAGAAAATCAAATATGTAATTATTTTGACAAAATATATTGATACTACGAAGGTATTGTTGGGTTGACTTTGGGTGTGTTCACTGAATACTTGCACAATGGGGTTTTCGATAAATAATCATCAGTAATGTGGATATAATGACAAAGTGGGTAAAGGCAAAAACAACGAGAACAAGGTAGTATGTTCAGAAATTAACATAATTTTTCTTTTACAGCCAGGAAAAGACAACACATGCTATATATCGATATCCGAATCGCTCACTGTCATTGTTCATTTATCTTTTCAGAAATAAAAGTGGAGGTCAAAATGGAAGACGACCCTGGAGCTGATGAAGACACACAGCAGGACAGCCACGGGACAGAACAGCAGGACGGCCAAGATGGCGAACCTCAGGCTGAGCAAATCAAAGTGGAAGCTGATAAAAGTGGCCACCATGGTCGCAAGAGACCATATGAGGAGAGCAGGAGCTACAGCTACTACGAGCACCGTGAGGAGAAGAGGTATGCTCATCCTAAAATGGTTTTATAGTCCGTTTGGCTTCTCGTAGGTAGTACAACACAAAAGTAGAATGTAGAAAATGTTATGTCGTTTACTAGTCTGGTTTATATGAAGTTTGTCAATGAAAGTGTCTGTAAAGGCTGTTAACTTTTTACTCTGCTCATGTTCCACAGATCCCGCACTCCACAGCCCCCTGCTGAAGATGAGGAGGAGAACATAGATGACACTCTTGTTACAATTGATACGTGTAAGTAAGAGGATAAACTGCATCTCTCAGCTTGACTGTGTGTTAGCTGCAGTCATAGTTGTTGCCTCGTTTACACCTTTTATCAGAAGGAGATAATTGAATTCAGGAGTGGACTCCCGTGTCACAAGCCCCGTTACAGCTGATGCAGACGAAGTGTTAGATGCTGTCACCTCGGCCTGCTCTACAATCTGTCGTGCCGCAACTCCAAATGCCTTAGCAGATTTGTCCCTTAGAGAAATCGAAGATATAAAAGACGGAGCAGTCTGACAAATGGATCAAGAGAAGCTGAAAGCGCTGATTTTACCCACAAGAAGCATTTTAATACCAACACTGGTTCAATTGACACTTAATCTGCTTACCTCATACAGTTGCACAGCTGAGATTGTATCCATGCGTGTCTGTATCGTGTTTTGCATTTAATATCTTGGACTTGTCGGATTCGACAAACAACCCCATTTAAAAGAAATCTCTTTCTTTTCAGACAACTGTGATCTGCATTTCAAAGTGTCACGAGATCGCTACAGTGGTTATCCACTGACCATCGAAGGCTTTGCCTACCTGTGGGCTGGAGCCCGGGCCACACATGGTGTCACGCAGGGCCGTGTATTTTATGAGATGAAGGTAATGAGTAAAAAGGATCTTTCTGTAATGTCCAGGTGCTTTTAAAACTCAGACGTGGGCTTCACGCATGCAACCAATAAGATGATGGTGCTCAGCTTTCTGATGGAGCTAGATGTTTAGATTGGTGAAACATTGCTCAACTGTAAGATAATGGTACATATGCATTAGACAGGCTCGGTGTATTTATTATTGTTGAAACTGTGTTTATCATTAACTAACAGAAATGTACACTGAGTGGGATATTTTAAAATTCCACGTTGCCTGAACTGAACTGTTTTGATGTTTTACTAAATTTAGGAGATGTTACTACCAATTATTGTTAAATAACTTGCAGTGTGGCGCCTTGTTGCTGTTGTAGTGTACTAGATGTTCCCCAACAGTCTTCTTTAGGCTTGGTTTTGACCCGGTTTGTCCCCTTGCTCTTCAGATCAATGAGGAGATTCCTGTAAAGCACCTGCCCAGTAGTGAGCCAGATCCCCATGTTGTCAGAATTGGATGGTCTCTCAACCACTGCAGCACTCAGCTTGGTGAGAGGAGCAACCACCCAAACAATCAAGATGATGTTTAACATGAAAGAAACAAAAGAGAGCTGTGGCTTAAAATAGCAACAATGCATTGGAATGCGTCTGACCCTGTCTTGTTTTAGGTGAGGAGGCCTTTTCCTTTGGATATGGAGGAACAGGAAAGAAATCCGCAGACTGTAAGTTTGCAGACTTTGGCGAGAAGTTTGGCGAGAACGACGTCATCGGCTGTTACATTGTAAGTAATGGCATCAGTTGTACAATTACTTTATCTTTTTCGACAGAATCATATAAGGATATTTTGAAATCATCAACAAAACAATTAAGTAAAATGCTTTCATATTGTAGGACTTTGACACTGAAGAAGTGGAGATGGGCTATTCCAAGAATGGAGTCTCACTGGGTGTGGCTTTCCGGACAACCAAGGAGGCGCTGGCAGGCCGTGCCCTGTTCCCTCACGTCCTGGTGAAGAATTGTGCCGTTGAGTTCAACTTTGGTCAGAGGCCGCAGCCATACTTCCCCCCACCAGAGGGATACACCTACATCCACAATCTAGGCATGGAGGACAAGATCAGAGGCACAAAGGGACCTACCATTAAATCGGAATGCGAGGTAGGGCAGCGCAGAAATTGTTGAACAATATGCATTTGTTTGTTTTGTTTTTTCCTCACAAAGAGTGAAGTCATTTATTTGGTTACAGTATCAATATCTGCACCCCAAGAATTTTGTGTGATATTTTATTTATTTGCTCAATAAACAAAGCAGCAGAAACGTAACGGCAAAAGTAAACATGAGCTGAGAAAATTAAATAAAAATCCAAAAGTAAAGAAAAAAACAAACACAAAGTAAGGAAAACATAGTGAGATACTGTCCACATATATATATATGTGTGTGTGTATGTGTATGTAATTGGATATATTTTTTGACACTGATCAACAGAAAATACATTTTAGATGATATTTTTTTGTGGGTTTTAAAAGCAACGGGTCTTTAGGGGTAGAATTAACCGCTTTTCCTTGTTAACTTGTTTCAGATCTTGATGATGGTCGGCCTGCCTGCCTGCGGAAAGACCACCTGGGCCATTAAGTATGCAGAGACTAACCCTGAGAAGAAGTACAACATCCTGGGCACAAATGCCATCATGGACAAAATGAAGGTGAACTACACTGTCGCACTCGGCTTGAGCCTGTTGGTGATCGCATTGTACCATCAGGACTATGATGTTTATATAAATAATTACTGCGTTTAGAGATGTTTCTGATGGAGTAGCATGTCTGCCCGCTGAACTCCTTTAATCAGCACGGGTTAATCAAAATCCATAATTACAAGCCATGAAGCAGACACTTTGCATCTCCGTTGTCTATATGCCGGCTCATTAGTGTAGTAAACAATGCTGTGATATTGTCTCACCAACAAAAGACACACAGCCTTTTGAAAAGGAGCCCTTTTTTTGAGAGGAGACATTGTGATTAAATATCATTTTTTAATGTTTGAATATTTTAAGTAACTTGTCCATACTCTAATAAATGTTTATTCACCTAAATGTGATCGTATTACTTGCAGAAAGCTTAACGGTTTGATTATTTAAAAGCTCCTGACGCTGAGCCTAGCTCAAGATGATTATTCACCATCCTTAATCCAAATTATATTATTGCGTCACAATGCTAAATACTACTACTATGGTACTAATGCTATTATCAATGTCATATACATGTATAAAGGCTATAAATGTGTTAAATACATTGTCACGTGGACGCTGAGACCAAGTATTCCATGCCGGCATTGACATAACCCCCCTCTCCTAATCTGGAGGTACTACTATTGGATCATATGAAGACAAAAAAACACAAACCCTCCAACCCTACTTCACACATCGTTCCAATCCATCGCTGTCTTACTTGACTTTGTCCTGCAGGTCATGGGTTTGCGTCGCCAGAAAAACTACTCCGGCCGCTGGGACGTTCTGATCCAGCAGGCCACCCAGTGTCTGAACCGGCTGATTGAGATCGCTGCCCGCAAGAGACGCAACTACATCCTAGACCAGGTACTGCCCGCCCACCCACACTCTGCACTGATACTCGCCACAGTCAGTCAATGTGCCCTGATGATCACTCTCTAATGGCCTATTTATTTATCTTTCAGGGGGGCTCTGTGTATTTTAGAGTAGAAGAAGCATTGATCACCCTCTTGTTTCTTGCTTGTCATGTACTGTAAAAGAAAATGATTAATGGCTCTCATAAGTGACAGAATATTTCATGTTTTCATCCCTCAGTATATTTGCACTTGCTATTTCTTGTCATAATACAGTATTGTTTTGTCTTGTGAATTTCAACAATGTACAAGTAAACCATGACTATGTAAAGATGTTGAGAAACAAGTAAGCTCTGACTGGTGAGTAAGAAAAACACCTTCCGTTGCTAATTTTAATAAGACAGAGTTGATAGCTTTTTTAAAAGCTATTTTTAAGTGAGATACATGGAACTTTTGAGTGTGTTTTTTAATTAATTGACCCTGAAGGTAAGTAATGACTAACAGTTTTTAGATTTTTAGATCCTTGTGTTCAGCAAAAAAAAGGTAGGTGGGTCTGATGGTGGACTGTCTTTTCTTTGGAAACTGTGAGTATGTGCAGGTAGGTTGTATCTATCTATATATCTATCTGTCTGTTGTCTTGTCCAGGACTAGAGTCCGTATGAAGATCAGGTGAGTCGAGGTAAGTGGGGGGGGGGCTCCCATCAGAATAGCAAGCAAGTTGGCGCTAAACGAAAAATAGCCTTTTTGCTCATCACAATGTCGGTTCGATACAAACAATAGCCGTGACGTTCCTAAATAATTGTTTTTCTACTGAAATTATAAAATGCATATTGTTGGTTATCTGTTGGCCATTGTAAAAATCACTGGTTGTTGTGAAGTGAACAGGGAGTTCTTTCACAGCAGGTACATTCAGAAACCTTTCCGTTGAGTGATGAAGCATGTTCGTCTGCTGGTGACAGTGGACTCCTCTCTTTGAATAACTACACACCGTATGACGCTAACTGTATTCGTATCAGCTGCCGTGTTTGTACTGAAGACATGGGGCAGTTTGAATTCTGAATTGCAACCCCTTGTATATTTAAAACACCGGAGGATTTGTTGAGAATTGTTTTCGATTCCACTTCTAGATTTCTTGAAGCAAAATGTTGACCTAAATGAATAGTTTTTACAATATGCTGCACCAGAGACAGTTTGGAGTTTGACAGACGTCAGTCTATTTTTGGCATAGATTGCATTTTATGTAGCCCCCATAATGCCATGGTAATGAGTAATACTGGGGTAACTAATTTAAGTATTACAAGGCAACATATGGAATATTTATATTTTCCACCATGTAAACATTAATAATCATACTATCTTGTTTAACGCAGTCTAAATTTGTATGTGGCGTTTTCTGCTTTTACAGTATTTCTTTTATTTAATAATATGCAGTGGATTTGAACCAGTATTCTGGTTCTAACCCTGAACAATAAGATGGATCGATATTGATTTAATGAAAGCGGTAATACAGCAGGGCCTCACACGTTTCATCATCCTAACTATCTCACTTGGCATTGACGATAATCTAGATTATTGAAATGGAGGACAAAATGCTCGGGAATCCTACATCAGCATTTGCTCGTTGTTTTCAAGCTGCACATTGTCACTGCACGAAGAGTCAACTGAGTAAGCACAACTACTACTTGAATATATTCATATCTATTGTTATTAATCTTACAAATGTCTCTGTTGTTAAGTAACTATGGTAATGTTTAGTAAAGTCAGGTTGAATGTTTGCGGGGTCCCTCCTTTTTATGTCAATAATTAACATTCCTCAGCAGCCACTGGACACCTGACTGTGCAGACCGTGAGGTAAGTCTGTGGAGTGACGAGAGGCCGTTAGAACTTGAGTAAAAGCGTAGACTTGACATCCAAGCCAAACCTCTCTCACTTCATTATTGCAGGGTTCCAGCTTCCTTCCAGTGGAAAGCCCTAACAAGTAAACAATAACAAACAAGCTTCTACTTCTTTCTTGTCACCATTGCTAGACAAATGTATATGGATCAGCAAGGAGACGAAAAATGCGTCCTTTTGAAGGTTTTCAACGCAAGGCTATTGTAATTTGTCCCACGGACGAGGATTTAAAAGAACGAACATTAAAGCAAACCAATGAGCAGGGGAAGGATGTGCCCGATCATGCTGTTTTAGAAATGAAAGGTAGGAACGCTGTGGAAACAACAAACAAAACACCAGATCTACTTTTTACTTTTCTATGTGTTGTGTCTCAAATCAAACTTGGAAGATACCCCTCCCTACTCTCCCCTCCCTTCCTACCCCCCATCATATTCCCTGGTCAGATATCAGGCCTGGACTTTTTTTAATTTTTTTAAACAGTCCAAATAAATTTGATTCTTATTTTTTCCCTCTATCTGCCCCTCGCCATACAGCTTAATTCTAATGCACTGCAAACTGAGACGTGGCCCTTGCCGAGGTCAATGTAACTGTAGAGCTAATATTGCACAATTTGCTTCCCTGAAAGGGATGTTTCCAAATAGAAAACTTACAAGCAGTCGCATGCTGAAGTTGTTGGAAGTAAATTTGTAACGGCATTACATCAGCTGTCCTTGGTTTGCAGTGCTGTTTCCTCTTCTCACCAACCTTCTAGTTGTCCCTTTTGTCCCTCTCCCCACCTCTACTGAACTCCCCCCTCTCCTTTGTCTGCTTCAACAAATGTTTCCTCCATGTTCCCCTGGAGGTGGCGTTTGTTCCCTTTACCATGCCATCTGCTTTCATCTATCTGAAGTTAGTTTATCTATGATTTACACTGCCTCTGTATGTTTTTAATTATTTTTTTCATTTTGTCTTCTGGTGGTGTGGCTGCTCTGGTCCTCACTACAATCCCCTCCCCCTTTCTTTCTCTTTCTCTCTCTCTTTGCCTCTCCATCCGTCTCTTGCTGGATGGGCTGTCTCTCTCCTCCTCCTGTGGTCACCTCTGTCACTCTCCAAGCCAACTTTACTCTCCCTGAGGCTTGCGACTTCCTTGAGGCAGTGACGTTCGCTGAGCTGCAGTGCGAAGAGGCTGAAACTCTGCTGAAGCAGTACAATGAGGAGGGCCGCAAGGCTGGCCCGCCCCCTGAGAAACGCTTTGACAATAGGCAGGGCGGGTTCCGCGGCCGTGGCGGTGCTGGTGGCGGCGGTGGCGGTAGCTTCCAGCGGTATGACAACCGTGATGGAGCCCGCGGTGGCTACCAGAACCGCAGTGGAGACGGAGGCGGCGGGTACCGAGGAGGTGAGTGGAGCAGTCAACACATTTATCGCAATCATGCAAATCCATAGCTTCCTTAGTTCTGTGATTTGGATGGTATGATACGTCAGACATAAAACTAGGGCTGGTATATAGTTTACTTTAAAGTTATATAAATCTCTATTGTAACGCCACATTTCTGTTTTCTTTAGCAGGCTACAATCGTGGCAGCTATAACCAGAACCGTTGGGGCAGCAGCTACCGCGAAGGAGGCTCGGATGCACGTGGGAGTTATAACCGCAGCCAGCCGTCAGGAGGAAGCTACAATCGTCCGGCCTCTTACAACAAGGGAGCATACAGCCAGGTAATTGACACAATCCTTTTGTGTATGAAACTGGAAAATATTCAGACAAAATTGAACCACAAAAGAATGTAATCTCCTGAACTTCTTGCTCCACCTCCAGGGCTACAGCCAGAGCTACAGTCAAGGGTACAACCCAAGCAGCTACAACCAGAGTTACTACGGCAGCTACAGTCAGTACCCGGGATACAGCCAGAGTCAGAGCTACAGCCAGACACCTACCACTGCACAGACGTACAACCACCACCAGCAACAACCGCAGCAGCAGCAGCAGCAGCAGCCGCCCCAACAACCGCAGCAGCAGCAGCAGCAGCAGCAGCAGCAGCCGCAGCAGCAGCAGCAGCAGCAGCCGCAACAACAGAGCTACAACCAGCAATATCAGCAGGTAGGCAACAACTGACTCAACACTGCCTGACACGCATCTGGAAATCAAGTTACTGTTTACAGTGACTACCGTTACATGCTTAAATGATTCTGTTTTATGCCCTTATTCTGAAAAACTCAATATTCCCTCTGAGCTATTGACATGGCTCATACAAATGAATACTACACTAATATTCCTGTCTTTTGTAATGTTTATATGTAGTTGTGTTTCTCCTCCGCATCAGAAATGGACACACGTAAACATGTTCTCACTGCTATGCTTGCTTTCCTGTGTCTCCCCTCCAGTATGCTCAGCAGTGGCAGCAGTACTACCAGAACCAGAACCAGTGGAACCAGTATTACAGCCAGTACGGTGGCTACCCTGGACAGGGCAGCCAGGGCTCATCTGGTTCCCAGTAGCTTCGGTCTGCACCTGTGCCTGCGTTCCACCTGTGTCCTAAACTGACCTCCAGCAAATCGATTTTTGTACAGTCTCACATTAAGTCTCCAACCATACCTGTCTCTGTCTGGGTTTCCACAGTAGCCTTCATTCCTCACCAATCAATGTACACACAAACTGTTACCAGTTTGCTGTCTTTTCTTTCATTTTTTTTTTTTTTTTTTTACTGAATGAAGTCTTACTCTACGCAGTGACCGTGAGGTGGTAGATGATAGGTATCAAAACATCTAATGAATGTTATCCATTATGCATTTAATGTGGGGGTCTGTTGACCTGCAAACTCCACATTTCCTACAGATTGAAGAGGTTAATGTATATTTCTAGGATGCAATAGGTTTAAAACGTGACTGGGCAGGAAAAATACAGCAAGGCCTGAATAAATTTGCTTGTTTTGAGAAGTTAACAACAAAGAACAAAATGCATGCTTTTTACCCTCATACCCTTTTCCTATGTCTTTGCTCTTTATTTTTCAGTTTCCGAATGAGCACATTTTATTTACTCCCAATAGACTTCAAACATTATGGAACATTTTTTTATAGGTGTTGATACTGTAGTATTTAAGCGTTTAATTCCGTCTTTGATCGAATATTTTGCCACTCTGAGTAGTTGTATGTGCAGGTTCTTTTCTTTTTTTTATCCCTTTGTGATTGCTGTTCATTGAGTCAAGTAGTTAAATCCAGATGTCAAACTCATTTTTTTTTCTACCTGAAAATGGAAATCTGATAATGACTTGTTACCTGAGCTGTCTTCTTGTCTTTATACAATAAATGCAATTGTATACGCCTGGAGATGTTAATATCTTTTTTTCTCTGCCAGTGAACTCAAACACAACACATACTGCATCATTTATCATTGCTGGTGTATCTTTCTTATTTTCAACAAGACTGACATAGTGGACAAAACAAACAAGCATTTAGCTTTAAACAAACAAAAGTATAGTTTCAGTGCTGTTCTGTTGAACCATGAATGAACTGTTTTGAAAGTTAAAAAAAATTGACAGGGCAGGAAATGAACATTTTCCACTGCTAGTTAGGGTGGTTTATGGATTACACTTCACATGCTCCTTCCACTATGGTCTTTATATCTTCATATTTATTTTAGCTTTTTTTTGTGTGAAAGTGATGGAACATTTTCTAAAAAGATGGAACCAGATGGAAACGTCGTGTGAGTTGATCACTGTGCAAAGATTCCCAAAGTCCATTATCGTGGATTTACAAAATTGTCTGGCCTATAATATAACCAGAGATAATAAAGACATAGATACCTCATACACAGTTGAGCGATACTCCTGTTTGACAAATTGTCTCATGTCTACATCCTCGAGTCGCCCGACACCAAGCCAAACAAATAGCAATTCTAAAAAGGTTTTGCTGGCATACTTCCTAAATTCATGAGCACAGTTGTCATATAGCTGCCAAAGTGACAATTTCAAAGGTTAGTGTTTATTTCCTACCCTGTGTGTGTGTGTGTGTGTGTGTGTGTGTGTGTGTAATAGGACCAGGAAACTCCTGTCTTTCATCACACATGAGCGAATGGATTGAGGTTGAGTCTTAGCACCAGAGAACCAAGGCACCTGTTCTAAAAACACAGTGAGGTCTTCATAAATTACAGCAGGACGGTCGTTGCTTGAACGACTAGCCGAACTCACAAGACTGACAAAAAATAAAATAACACGTCACAGTGAAACACGAGAGAGTCTGTACATATGATTGCTGGCGTTCTGACGCGAATAGCCAGTAAATCTCATCAGTTCAACACCAGACAGGCAGCGTTCGTCAGAAATGTGGCGGTGTCTGTATGTTTGTGTCCATGACCGGGGGCAGGGGGTATTCCGGCAGTCGCAGCGCTCAGTCTGGCTCTCTGCTCTTGTCTTTGTGGAGATGCAGCTCCTCCATCTTCTCCTGCAGGAAGGAAACGGGCATGGAGCAGCCTCGGCTTCTCTGTGGCAGTGTGTTGAGCTGGACAACAGAGGAGACAGAATCAAGAACGTTTCTTCTCAAACTCCGAAACAATATTTGAATGTGGTGGGGAGAAAACCCCTCTTTCACTTTCTAGTGAGAAAACGTTTGAAAATGTCAAAACGTCAACACGTTGCACGTTATAATAACCAACCTGAGAGAAAACACCTGTTTAGGGGCTTTAAGAGGGGAAACATACAGTGTGTAGAATTTTATATTTTCTGTCTTTGGCAGAAATTTGTCCAAACTTGTGTTCATTTGGAAGATACCATTCTTATAGAAATAGTCCACAAGTAGAGGCTTGAAATGACTGTACCAGCAGAAGTAACACAGTCCACCGGTGAGACGTAAACTACAGATGTTACAATGTGTTCGACATCGGCAGGAAACAACAATGAGAGTTGCTGAAGTAGAACATTTGCAGTCCAAGCAGCCAGTATCGCTGTTTGTGATGAGATACTAACAACAACACCTTGCAGGGACTCTGGTTCTGTCTCACCTTTCTCTCCGGCGATGCGTGCACGAGGGAGTTGTGGTGGTTTCCCCTCTTGTCCTTTTTCTCCGGCGTCCACACTCCCGGATCCGTCTGAGTGGAGCAGTCCGACACTCCCTGGTTGTTTTCTGTCTCGTTGCTTTGGGGGTAAACAAAGGCCTCCTCCTCTGAACCTGTCAGGTAAACGGTAGGAAATCAAAGGGGTTCTGGGTCATTTTGAAGGGCAGGGGATTGTGTTCTGCAATGTGACGGAGAACGGGACATGCTCCAGCTGTTACCCTTGGCTCTTGAGTTGGGGGCCGGGGTGCACGGGCAGGACCCCGTCGTGTTTTTGTGTTTCTTCAAGCACTCCATCACCACCCGATCTCTGCAGTGTTTGTGACAGTTTATCCCACAGTCTGAGAGACAGAAGACACAAAAGAAGATGTTGAGACTTTAAAGGGAGGGCTGCCACGTAAAGCATCAGTTCACCGAAATCACAAAAAGGGTCTGTGGATTTCATGCTTGGAGCACCACAAAACGAATTACTTCCACAACCTTGAGAGACAGATACCTCTCAAACCTGGACCGAAGTGATGGTGTTTTGTAATCGGCTCTGATGAAGCTGATTACTGATGACATGTGATCTTACCTTTACAGTGGTAGCCCTGTTTGATGACTCCCCACATCTACAAGAGGACAGACACAGTACATGTGATATTGTAGCGTTGTTGGCCATTATTATATATAAAAAGAAACAATGGATACAATGGGTACTCACAAAGCCTCCACAGGTCTCACAGAACGTGGGCCGCTTATACGTGGTTTCATGGAAATTGTGTGCGTTGAAGTTGAAGCCCAGCTTGGCACATATAGACATTCCCCTCATGAAGTAAGAGGTGATTTCTTCACGGCTGATTTGTCCCTCCCTGCACGCAGAACAGGGTGAGTTGGGATTTTTTTTTTTGGGTAAACCATTCAACACCTCATGTCGTCACGGTAACAGGCCTGTGTGCGTGTGGCGGCTTCCTCACCTGTCAGTTTCGTGAGTGCAGAAGGAGAAGGGGAAGTTGGCTGCTATTTTCTCAAAGTCCTCCAGTGCAATGTAACCGAGCTGGCTCTGGTCATAGTTCTTCATGATGGACTGCAGGGGGCGACAGAGCAAATCAGAGACGCAGTTGGCGCTTGTCAGTGAGCGGTTGGTTTAGTTCTGCTTTGGCCTGCTGAGTAATAAGGAAGTGAAAGAAGGCGGAAGGTGGCTGCAGTGTCACATACTCACATCCACCGTCTGCTTGACGTGCTTGGAGATGGTGTCGGGGTCGAGCCTGGGGGTGACCCCTGAGCCCCACTCCGCCACTACGGGCGCTTTAACCGGAGCTACGGGCTGTGGACCGACAGATGCAGTGATGAGACACAAAGGGACTGCACATGTGAGAAACAAGGAGGCAAAAAAAAAGAAAAAAAGAAAAGAGCACGCCCACCACATAACACGCTTCTCTAACGTACAGCGCTTTGATGTGGCCGATCTTGATGCATTACAGCACCGAGGCTGTGCTTTTGTTTTGAAGAAAGGTGTTACACCCACACAGAGAGCACACAAGTGTCCCTCCTCTTGTGAGAAGAGGTTGAAACAAGTGTGAGCTCGGTAGCGTTAGATGGAGCATGACTTCAAAGAGGAGTATGTGGCCCTACTGACCTGGATCTTGGTGTTCTTGGGCTCCTTGTTGTATGAAAGTTCATATATCTCATCCTCGGTATAGTATAAATCTAGAGAGAGCTGAAACATCAAAAGAACACAATGAAGATGTTCCTCACAGGGGCTCTTTCGTCCGATTTCTTTAAAAGAAAAAGAAAAACCGTCTCCTTGTGTCGGTCTCGTACCGTGAGCAGATGCAGAAGGTCTTTGTTGGCCTCGAACGGCGGCGTGCAGCTGTGGATGGCCACCAGGTCGCTGATGTTGCTGTACAGGTGCTCCAGCTTGCTCAGGTTGATCTTGTCCTCGTTGACGTAGTCCGGCAGGGCCTCGTTCAGCGAGATCAGGTCCTTCAGGTGGACGCCCAGGATGGGCACCTTGAAGCCGCTGCACACGTTGTACAGCCGCCGGTAGTTGATGTAGTTGCTGCGCGAGGAAAGCAGCTCCGTCATCTCACTCAGCGCCTGAGGCAAGAGAGGGGAGAAATAAAGATAGCGGCCATTTTTACATTTACAAAAATCATGTTTTTTTGTCCAAGTAAAGTCATAAGTCATAGGTGTTGGATTTTTTTAAAGTCATCACATTTGTAACTTGAACCTGGTACAAGCTACACATTAATTATGTATTTTAGGGTGTGAATTGTGTTATTACTTGTGCAACAATATAACAGAGCAACTAAAAAGGAAAATAGATATAAGTGCAAGACAGAGAAACCTCAAGAGGGGCGTTAAAAGAGTTGACACCCAAAAGGAAACAAGATGTGAAACCTGAACCAAATAATTCTCCAGTTTGCTGTTATACCTGAATTATGAGTTATATATGTAATAAGTTCAACTGATTTCTGAAACCTGCACATGTGCTGCGCTAGTTTCACAGTTAAGGCTAAAACATAACTAGATATATCTTGACAGAGAAGGTGAAAGTAAACAGACACACAACTTTTTTTGATGAGAAGATATAAGATAATTGCAACATATTCAACAGGAAAACACAAAGACAATGAGCCCAAAGAAATGTCACGGTTCAAGAAGCAGAAGGATTCAAGAAAGAAGAGTGTCATCATGACATCTTTGTGGTGAGGCAGTCATCAACAGACTCGTGGTTATGTGTAATATCTGAAAAACCTTGGTGACGTCGGGGGGCAGCAGGTTCGAGGTGTCTTTGAGGCGGGAGATGGAGCTGTGACAGAGGCCTCCAGTCACTGCCATTAGAGTGTTAAAGTTTTGCAGCGCTCGGAGCTTCTGTGGCAGAAAGAGTGACATTACATTTCATTTACTTTCATTTAGCTGACGCTTTTATCCAAAGCGACTTACAATAAGTGCATTCAACCATGAGTGCAAACTCAGAATAACAAGAATCAAGAAAGTACAATTTCTTCAATAAAGCTAAATTGCAAAGTGCTATCAGTAAGTGCCATCTAAGTGCTACTAAAGTGCTACTACGGTGCTACTTTCCTTATTCAATGTATAGTTGAAAAAGATGGGTTTTTAGTTTGTGACGGAAGATGTCGAGACATTCTGCTGTCCAGTGACAGCGAGAAATTGTGACAGTGAATTTACTCCCTTACAATCAAACAATAGCCCAAACATCCCTCAAAGCCTTCCCTCAGTTACCTGAGCCACGTGGATGAACTTAGTGAAGACCTGGGCTCTCTGCTGGGCCGTGTGTCTGCTGAGGATCATCAGCTGGACCCACTGGGAGACTCCGTTACACATCATGACCGAGCGCTCCAGAGCGGGGTTGTCCCTCACCGAGCCTCGAACCACGTAGCTCCGGTAGTCCATGAACTGCCCAGTCGGGGACAGCAGCGGTCAGACAGGAAACAACTCTAGCACTGTTTTTTTATTCGGGTGTACAAGCAGGTACATATCTGTCACCGCGTGACTGCAACTAGAAGATGATGATCTGTGGAACATCTGAATCTTACCTTCTAAATCAAAGAAAGGATGCTATTTTCTAATATTTGTACTCTATGAAGGGCTCGAGTCTGGCCATGTAAATATTGATAGCTAAAGCAGAGTCTGGCCATGTAAATATTGATAGCTAAAGCAGATGCAGATGTTATTATTATATCACACTGAAGTCAATGAAAGATGTCGTCCTGAACTCTCTGTCACCAGCAGGGGGTCGATTATTATATTCATATAACGTTTGGCATTTTAATGTTTCTTTTGGTCGGATATTATAATTATAATGTATTGAATCTGTATTTTGCACCTTCAAGCAAAGAAAGAGAAGCGACGAGTGAGAAGTTGTTCTCTAAACTTACTGAAACGTTACAGAAGTTCTTGAACTCCAGGTAGCTGAGGTGCTGGGCCATCTCATCTGGCTCCATGTGGTCGAAGATCAAAGACACCTTCCTCTTCTTCACAGAGGGCGAGGGCGCCTGGAATATGTTCACATGAGGGCCTCTAGGAAAAGAAAGCCGAGCAACAGGACAAAAATAGACTTTATTTTTCTTCTACACAACAACTCCATTTTCTATTTATAGAAGAACCCATTTAAGTCGTGGCCAAATAATCAAAGTGCAAAGTTCCTCCGGGGCATGGAAGTGAATCAAAATCAAACTCACAAGCAGGAGGTGTCGATGAGCTGCGAGTGCGTCTCCTCTCCGTCTGAGCGGACCAGCGCCCACAGGTCCCCCATGGTCTGCTCAAGGAGGGGGTCCGCCTCGAACACCGCCGGGAACTGGCTGATCCACTGCCTTGCCACCAAGCAGGACAAGGGAAAATAAATATGCTTACTAACTACCGCAGATGGAGACAGGGCAAGCAGTTTCTGTCCCAGTCGGGCCTTCACTCACCTGATGAGGTTGCAGATCTGTGTCCGCTTCGGCACCCTCTTGTCCGAGGGACAATCCTTATAAGTGAGGGACGGAGTCAAGGATTCAAACACAGAATCATACGGTGAGACATTACACTAAACACGGGCAGCAGGGATATGCACTTCAAAATCTGCTTTCGCCCGACAAAACAAAGCCATGCCTGTTCCCTGATCTGATTAATGAGCGAACATGTGATCGTGAGCAGGGCACACCGGTGGGGACCGGCGGCGCTGCACGGAGCGACAGTGGAGGATATAGAGCGAGGAGTTTCTGGGCGAACATCTGAGACGGCACCACCCAACTGTGCATCATCAGGGTCATGTGGACCAGCTGGGTCCCTTTGGGGCTGGAGAGCTTCCCCTCCGAATCTGCAAACCGAAGCACAGCGGTGCAGGATTAAACGCGGTCAGAAACAACAGCAGCGACAACAAACACTGCCGGCTCAGGTCCAGCAGCTCGGTCCAGTTCATTTCAGTTCAATTCTGTCAGTCACTTAGTTCTATTTGAGGTGGGTTTGGTTTTTTTTCAGGGTTTTCTGCAGGTGCTTTGTTTTTCTGGCATTCGAGCTCAGGTGGATTTCTTTATTATTATTATTATTATTTAAAAAAAAATAATTATTTCCTTGTAGGTGTGAGTGTCTGTCTGTGTTAACCTTGCGATGAAATGACAACCTGCCCCGGTTGTTTTCCTGCCTGTCGCCTACTGTATGAGATACATCCAACTGTGACCTAGAGTAGAAATAAGCAAATAAAGAAACAAAAGGTCTAGACAAATGTGTCTAATTTACTTGATATACAATGAACCTTTCCATCATACATTATACCATAATGGAACATGAAGAGTGCAACCAAGTGTTAGTCACTGCCGTAAGTGCCTTACTCTCTACTATCACTTTCTTTTATTATAATTTGTATTTATCTAATTATCTTATTTTTTCTGCAAATTAAACATACTAGACATGCTAGACACCACTATGGGTAGCTAAATGTTATTTTTTTGTTTGTGATTTGGATGACCTGACCATTGGAGAGAGTGAGACCAAGGAAAGAGAAGCAGAGAGGAGAGAGAGATCTGTATAGTTTACCATTGCATGGGAATAGCTAGTTGGCCTCTGCAGCCCAACTAAACAAAGCTTGATTGTATGAGACTGCCCTTTGTCTCCCTCCCTCCCTGTCAGTCTCTCTCGCCCTGGATTCCCCCTGGATTCCCCCCCTCACTCTCCCTCATCCCTCATTTATATAACCTGGCTGTGATAAAGGGTAAAGGCACATGACAAACTTTGGGAACACATGCAAACGCGCTGGGACAGAGACTGACCGAAGCAGTTCAGGCAGCGCTGTATGAGCTCATCCAGGCTGGCGGCGCTGGCGCTGGGGGCCGAGCTGGGGCTCTGCAGGGCCCGGGTGATGTCCTGAGGACTGGGACATGTGTTCCTCCTCCGCGGGACCAGCTTCCTGCTCTCTCCATTGGACTTCCTGAGAGATAGAGAGAGAGAGAGAGAGAGAGAGAGAGAGAGAAAGAGAGAGAGAGAGAGAGAGAGAGAGAGAGAGAGAGAGAGAGAGAGAGAGAGAGCGAGAGAGTCAGACACAGACAAGGAGTATAAGTAGCCTAGAAACAAGTAGAGCAGAATGTGGTGAGGTAGTGCAGGTCAGCATCTGAGGAAACGCAGCTCCCCGTCATCTGATAAGCTGTTCTGCAGCGCTGCAGCGGCCTCAAGCATCGCGCATGTGCAAAACAACTGTAACAATTTCAGGGGAAGGAAGTATTTGGCCCCGCGACAGACAGGTTTATTGTATTTCTTTACACGCTGTGCTTGTAAACAAGTTCTGTTCTGTTTGGTCACATACACAAATCTTCGTTGGAACATGTAGCCCATACCTTTTGTTGTTTTAAACTCCTTGCAATGCAAGTGCAGGACAGAGCAATGCGCTATTATTTTTACAAAGTTGACACTATACTCGTAGTAGCAATGCATGCTTTGAAATAGTTGTTGTGGTATACCAACGAGAATCTGGAGTGAGGCTGAAAAAAAGTACAATATTGCGTCACACCTGAGGTCAGCACTACAATATGTCCCACATCCACACCGATACTGGGTTTCCTCAGAAAAGCATGTTCCTTTTCAGCGCCCTGCATGCGCTCGCAGAAGAGAGTTTGTGGCGTATGCGCTACAGCTGGAGAGGGTCTCACTTACTGCGATGTGATGTACAGTGTGGAGGACACGGGAGATGTGTGTGAACGCTTCTGCGGCCGATGAGCAACATTTACACTGTCAGACGGTAAAATCTGTGTCGTAACGGCTGCACTGAGAAATAAAACACTTGTTTAGTTTTCCTGTTTTGGTGGGAGGGTCTTCTTCCTGTGATGTACAGAATACAGTTTCAACTTCTCGGGTGTCTAAAAGCAGCCCATCTGAGGAGGAGAGGTTACTCCTCGGTTGAACTGCCAGGAATCCCCATTGAGTCCACAAGGGTCGGGAACCAAGAGAGAGCCTGGACTAAAAATTAATGACGAAAGATCGTGCATAGCACGTGGACCCCACTGTTGCAGCTGGATTAATGCTGAGTGAGGTCAGAAAGGAGAAAAAACAACAACCTTCGGCTAATGAAGGTCAGGAATCTGCGCTTCTTTGCTGTAGTGTTGACTCTTTAATTAAGGGCTTCTCAAATGCCCTTAAAAAGACAAATGAGACTGTTTTGTGTCGTGATGCGATTGCTTCCTCTTCGGATCAGGGGCTCAGTTTGGCAACGTCTGACTGCATTTCACAATAATCAGTAACCGACCCTTTTCATACTGTTTTTTTTTTTTTAAACTTCAAACCATCTCGGCCTCAGTTTTTGCAGTTGAGGCAAACGGTTTGAACTGTGAGCCCTCGGCCACTTTTGGAGATGAGACCAAAGTTAAAATGAAATGTGGTCATTGTGTGTGTTTGTGTGTCTCCCTTTGAAAAAAATAACCACCGTAAAGCGTTCAATGTTGTCCACAGGTGCTCGTAGAAGCAGCTAGTATCTCGTAACGCTGTGAAACTGCGGCCTATACTGTTCCAATATTACCAGGAAACACTTTGACTTCAGAGAACTGGCGACAAGTTCCCTGTATGACCAGACCTGCATCTCCTTCTCTTGTGTGTGTGTGTGTGTGGCGCTCTTCCCCCCCCCCCCCACACTCACATTCTCAACACACACACATATAAAGCATAACATATATACAGAATCATCGTTTGCTTTATATGCACATAAGTCGGGTGGACATCTTCATACACGACTTGAGCTGATCTATTTGTACCACGAGCCTCCTCGCTGGCTGAACGCGCCATTACACGCAGTTATCACACCACACATTCATGCCTGGATGCACAAACCCTGATGGGGTTGGGTTTTTTGTCAGCGACAACCCCATCTCTTTACATCCTGGTAGTCCAGCTCCAAGGCGGCTGGTTTGAACACAACTGGGTAACAGAGCCAGACCTCTCCTCCTCCTCCTCCTCCTCGCCTCATTACATCAGCTGTCTACTGACTTCAAAACACAAAACAGCACAGCATGTACCACCGAGAGCTATGGTGCAGTGAGGAAAGGTGGAGGTGCCCGGGTTCATTCTGTCCCTCAGCCCCATGTGACACTTGTTTCATCGCATGTTTTGTGATGTCAGCGCTTTAGGACGCCTTGAAGGATGAGAAGCATCCCTCAAACCTTAAACATTGTAGTTTTCAAACCTGACTAAAAGCCTCTTTGAGGCTATTGTGTAACATGATGTTGAGGCTATACAAACAACATTGACTTCACTTGACTCCTCTGTTAGTTGAGAGAATTAGCCAACCAGTTAACAACGTCAAAAGGGCTTAAGACGCCTACAGCTTGTGGGGTTTCCTAAGCTCCAGACAGCTAAAACAGATTTAATGTCAAAGAAATTTCTCATTTTAATTACAGTTTGTGTTTTTTCATTTGTGAAAAACACACAGAAAAGACACATAAAGCACCATTTTTAAAACTGAATTCAACTCAATTCAAGTCTCCAAAACTCTGAACACATTTTCCTCTTTGCACCCAATTTGCTGAAGCCAGGAGTCTGACATAAAGTCACTTGTTTTGCATTTCAAAACTCCACACCCGTGACCCAATTGGCCAAAATACGTGTCTGAACACCTAATTGCTTGCTTGTCGACTTGTCAGTCAATCCCAGACTATTTAATTTAATGAGATTAAAAGTGTTTTAAATTGACCAATTTTGTCATAAAAATCATGCTTAAGCGATCTTAAAAAACGTAAAAACCTTCTCTATTAGGCCACCGGGCCCCAACTTGACCTTTTATCTTATTAATATATATATATATATATATATATATATATATATATATATATATATATATATATATATATATATAGACTGTATGTTTTAATTAATTAATTAATTAATGAGGAATTGATTCAAAATATCGACAAATTGTGAGCCTCCTTATCGTATGTCCCTAGAGTCCAAAACCCACAAAGTATGAAGTGTTTTACAATGATGAAAAATAAGCTGGAACAAGTGCCTGCTTTGCATTTCTGCTTGATGAATACATTTTCCATCTCCGCACGTATCTTTTAATTTTTTTTTTTACAAGTTTGTGTTTTACAAAGTGCAAAACTGAAACGATTTGATTCATCACCGCACATGTTGGCCAATCGGTGGCTTTCTTATCTCGGTGCCCTTTACAACTGTCATCTCTTCCTTTGACTCAGAGTGAATCTGCCTGTCAAAGCGGCCGAACATTAGAGGAGACACGCTACTACAAACAGAAATGCTGATGGGGGAAATGTTATTGATGTCACAGCGTCTGTTGGGGAATTTCCCCCAGAGTGCCAAGCAGGTCGCTGGTATATCTTTTCTGTGTGTAAACAGTAAATAGAGCCAGCGTGTGCTGGACTGTTATACTGTTGAGTTACATTTGCATTCACCTTTTTATCCTAAGACAACATAATAATGTTTAACTGTGCATCCATGGAAACACGTCGCTGCTGACACTTGACAGTGGAAAGGGGAAATCCTCCTATGAATGACAATGAGGGCGAAACCCCGAGCAGCCTCTTCTCGAAGGACTATTGAACGAGTGTGGGTCAATCATATCACTGATTTGGTTTTAGGAAGACCTTCCACGCCTCCTTTTTCCTCACTTCACACACTTTTTCCCCCCTCTTCCTTCATCCTTGCTCTATTCACGCCATTCAGGAAACAGCTTCTCCTTTTTTCCCCCTTTTGGAAATCACCCCCCCTCACTCCCTTTCCCATCCGTGTCAAGACTCTTGGCAACAGATCCAGTCCCCCCCTTTTTTCCCCTCTCTCGCTCTCACACTGGCTGGGGGATATGCAAATTCCTCTCTTTCTTTCCTTAATTGATTAATTGAAGCCAGGGCCCTTTGAAGGCCTTGTTTGTGAGCTTCTCTCTCTCTCTCTCTCTCTCTCTCTCTCAACCCTCTGCATCTTTTGCACTGATCCGTTAATGCATTTGGTGCAACAATAAAGCCACTGTACCAAACATTGTGGTTGGCATTATGAACATTGCAGCAATCATCCATGAAGTAGAAACTGGGACTGAAGCAGACAATGCGTGACACAATGAAATCATACCTGGGCAACTTCTGACGCTATCAGCACCAATCTGTGCTTTCTCTCCATCTTATATATCTCTCTCTCTCTCTTACAAACACACACACACACACACACACACACACACACACACACACACACTAGGGTTTTAAGACTTTTGGGGACTTACATTCATTTTCTGGAGTCCTAATCCTAAACCATACTCTTAGTCTTACCCTAACCTAAACCTTAACTTAAACCTAAACCTTACCCTGATTTTTTCTCAACCTTAAACCAAATCTTCACCCTGTAATGATTCATGTCATGGGGACAAGCATTTTGACCCACATTCGTCTATACTGAGTTCCCTTTTACAAAACTGTTCACACAGTTCTCTTAACCGATATTCAATTCAGCACAACAATCAAACATCCACAATGCAGTGCTGCAACCAAAACAGGATCACTTTGTCACTCATCACACAATGATCTAACAAAGCCACTATCAACAGCACTACAACATGCATCAATATTGAAGTATCTGTATTTATTTATTTATTCAGCATTAACAAAAAGGTCGCTCCTTCATTGGACGGTTTGTGCAACCTCACAGAAAATGAATCAGAAATGCTGCAGCATGCTTCAATAAGCTTTTTTGGTTGTTTTGTTTTCGGTTGCTATTTTTACATGTGCAAAGGTATTTCCAGCAATGCAAAACAAAACTATGCATATATATATAGCCTGCACATAATTACTACAGATAAAGTAATCTCTGTATTTTGCATTGGGACACCTGTTCTCGTCCACACCACATCTCACGTCCTCGCTCACAAAACACTCCTGGGACAGAATATTTATGATCCATCCGATTATATGGTGTGTGTGTGTGGGGGGAATACATTTTCCACCAACACGGGAAAAAAAAACAACCTCTATGTCTATGAAGATGAGGAATGGGGAGTAAGGCGGAAGCACAGGTGACACCATCGTGGAAAGTGCCGTAAACCACTCTGTGACTGGGAGAGGACGACGCAGCTTCCCATACTGTTACAAAACACCTGGACCCTCTCCTCAACTGGCACAAGTCTTACAAAGAGGAATGGGAATACTTTGTCTGCATTGTATGCAGGGGTTATATTAGGAGTTTTATATTTATTTAAATACAATTTCTAGATTTATTTTAGATATAGATGTAGCACTATGTAGAGTGTTGTAGTTTAATTGTACAGTATTTTCATGGTATGTATATATGCATATATGTATATGTATAGTGTGTAAACATGTGCAAAATGGAGATACACAGCGGTTTTATTTGAGTTTGAGTGAGAAGACAGTTTGCATTATGTGTCAAAGCAAGGCGATCCACAGTTTAGTTCACATCGACTTCTGTTGTGCTGACTGTGTGAAGATTTATTTTGAAAAAGTGAACTCGGTATTAAGAAATTCGTGATACCAATTGTTTAAAAAAACACTATGAGATAACCTCTCCACTGAAGGGGAAGTACAGTGGTGTGTCCCGCTCCGTCAGTCCACCTTAAACTCAGGTAGCTGAATCACGCATAACGCACATCTGACTCCCTTAACATTTGACACCCAACCCTGTTCATTCCAGTCAATCTGATAAGAGATGCGGTCAAAACTACAGCAGTAAAGAAAAAAAGTACCATTGAAAACACAGTTTCTCATCAGTATCTAAGATCTACTGAAAAAAAACAACAACACACAAACAAACATCACTGAACAGACAGATTAGCAGGACAGGTCCAAAACGCAGAACACATTTTCCACGGAAAGGTGAGCAACTGTTGAATGTCAGAGCACGCTTGTGTGTAGTAAACACACAAACCATTTGAGATGTTGATATTCTGAGCTGATATACAGGTCAAACACATTAGCATGTGTGATGTGTGTGCAACATTTTAGTTTTAACACAAAAGTCTCTCTCTTCCTCCACGGCACACTGTCTAGTTTAAAAAACAAAAGTGGTCGAGAACACACAACTAAAATGCCCTTGTTTCTCTTTCAAATTGTCAAGAGCCTTTGCACAAACCACACTGCCTCTCACAACCTCACGGTTCACACGTCTCTGCTGCACACAAGCCTGCTGACACATACTCAGACTCAACACTTGCTAAGACTTGCGAGGGGGGGGAGGTCCGAGTGCACCAGATTCTCTCACTTTTGGTTCGCTCCCCTCTTCTTAATTACCTCTTGGTCTTGTTCATTGCAGAGCTCTTCTCCTCAGCGGCACTCCTCCTCCACTGGTAATCCGCACGGGCATCTGAGCGTGTCCCCTACAGCTCCATGGTTGACCCTCCTCCTCCTCTTCTGTGTCCTCTATGAGTTGATGTGCCCGGGGCAGCGAGAGCGGGCACAGGACGGAGAGCTGCTGGGTCTGAGGGCTGCCCACCTGCCGGTCATCGATTAGACTCCTCTCTCTCTCTCTGCTTGTCAATCCACTCTGTGTCAGTCAACCTCCCTCTCGCTCTCTGTGCTATCTGGAGGTATCCACCAACCACAAATCAGGGACAAAACAGACTTAACGCTCCCTCCGCCTGCAACAAGGTGGACATGCTGAAAGAATAACAAAAAAAGAGCCTCAAAGTAGAGTCCGAGAGCTAACAAAAGTAATTCACTTTCCCCTTCAACATGAACAAGTCAGCATCTTAAATGGAGGAACTGGCTCTGACAGATAGGGGAACTCGCATCAGTTTCTGTGTGTGCGTTTAACTGTGTTTGTATGTGTGTGTGTGTGCCCAAGGGGGAGGGGAGAGGGAGAGAGAGAGAGAGAGAGAGAAAGAGAGAGAGAGAGAAAGAGAGTGGTGAACACAAATGCAGTACCCATAGAGGAAGGAGGAGAGCTAGAGGGAGATAGTGATGAGCAATCATCTGAGCACCATCAGTGTACTCCAGGAAACGACATCTGCGGTTCTTTTTCTCAGAGCATCAACACAGAAAACAAAAAAAACAGGCCACACCTCAGTGTCACTTTTGGATGCAGTTTTTTCTGGGGGCACTGCCTGAACTTGACAAAAGAATCAGTTCCTGAAAAGAAATCGTCAGATGTCTGAGAACATTGTAGAATCCTGACACGCGTCTGTCTCCCCTCCTAGATTTGTTCATTCCAGGGTCTCAAGCGTCCCCTGAATCACGTCCATCACCCTGATTTGTTCATTTTCTTCTTCCTTTTTTTTTTAAACTCTCTCTGTCATTTCTCAGGGTAGCAAGCCCTTACACAGGGAGGTAGTGTTTGTGCTCGTGAATGTGGCAGTGCAGCTGGACAGGGAGACTCAAAGGCATCCTTGTTTTAACGCACTAAGAGGAAGAGGCGACCAAACAGGGGACATTAATGTCCCTAAGTCTGCAGAGGTGGCTTCTTCGCTGCAGGAAGCTGACTGGCTGGCAGAGAGAGTGGGCGACATGGCATTCAAAAGCAGGGAAAGATGCACCAAGCAGTAATCCTGCAGTCAATGCACGCTGGGTTCAAATCACCAAAAAAAAAAAAAAAAAGCATTTAGATTTTGCTTTAGAAAGTAGATCAGTGAACAACTCAAACAGGGAAGATGGAAACATCACAGAAGGGCAACAACATTTTTAATGCTATATTTCCTGGCAATGTTGTAATCTTACTGTAACATTAAGCAATAGTTATGTAAAACAGGAAGAGTTGCAATCAACACAGCTGGTGAATATAGAGGCATTTGACACATGCTGAAAAAACAGACAGGGCTAGTGGCCCACATGTTTATTATAATTCAACATCATTTTACTTTTAGCTGCTGCACTCTCCTTATATGTGACTTTGTTGTGTGACTAACGTGTTTAGTTGGGTCATTTTTTTCAAGGTCTTTTATTTTGATAGTTCTTGCAAAAAACGGAAGTCTGTGAAATTGTACTGACGGTAACGAAAAGTAGAAGGAACGGCAACTGTTGAGTTCAGACGACATGGGAGAGTTGGACATATATTTAAAAGGGCCGGTTGGGCTTAAAAGGTTAAAAATGTGACTTATTTTATTATGTGATAAATTACTTAATTGTGTCTCGCTGTTTAGCATACAGCACTTCCGTTAATGGCGGGTCTCGTGATGTAACTTAACGCTAGCGTAACGTAACGTTAGCGTTACATTAAGGTCTGTTGGATGTATCGTTTAATTTCCTCCGGTTGTTTTTTATTACAATTTCAAGGAAGCAACAAAGTAAAATACAATAGACCGTGAGCCCAGGCTTACCATCGTTTGCACCGTGACTGTCTTTGAAGCTACTGCTAATTAGTGGTCCTTTTGGAGCCACACTCACGGGTCAGGATCCTGGAGGTCACCGTGTGCAGAGACTTGACTTCACCTGTCGGTACGATGTCGCCCCCCTCCGGCGCGGCGCTGCAACTGCAAAAAAAACAAAAAACGGCAACATCAGGTCACTTCTGAACCAGGACTCATACTCCCAGAATTCACGTCAGTTCTGCCTCAGTGACGTGTCACCTCCTCCTCTCCTCGTCTCCTCCTCCTGCGCCTCCTCTCCTCCTCCTTTACCCGCTGGACGGAGTTGTATCCCGGCGAGCGGCGTCCCAAAACATCTTCGTATCCGCTGCCAGCTGCCGTTGCAGCGGGAGGGAGATGGGCGAGAAGGAGAGCATGCTGAAGGATACCAGATGGAGACAGAGGAGGTAAGGGTGTGCGTGTGCGCGCGCGCGCGCGCGTGTGTGTGTGTGTGTGTGTGTGTGTGTGTGTGTGTGTGTGTGTGTGTGTGTGTGTGTGTGTGTGTACTGTCTAGGATGGTCACCGTTTCTGTGTGATTTTCTGTCTGGTGCATCCCTGCTGCCCGATATGAGGGGTGTGCCACATCCACTGCTCCCCTCAGGCTGCCCAGACAGAGCTGTTGATATTAAGATTAGATGGAATATTTGGCCTTTGTATTACTCTTCAACGACTATTTTCTGGTACCTTGTCTCATCATTACCTATTTGCAAATTGTTGTGTCAAGGTGTAACAGATCGTTTCAGAGCTGGAATAAGTCTCAAGGTTTGTATTCAGGCTCCAAGGAGACTGACAGAGAAGCAGGATGGACACCTTTTTCAGTTAAATTAAACTGGAGCTTTGCTTTCTATAATAAGAGAAATGCTACTCATGCCCGTCATAGTTTCCTATAGACCCCAAGATGACACCTTCAAATTGCTTGTTGTGTGTGATCAACAGCAGACACTGCATGGAACCTGCAAGTGTTTTTGACATTTGTTGCTTGATAATCGATTTACACAACTAATAAGTTTTTAAGAGTGAAATGTATTTGCTGCTGATTAGTCACTATTCTATTCATACCTGCCAACCCTCTCCACAAAAAAAAGAAAGCATGGAAGGAGGGAATTACGGAAGAATCCATCCCTTTGAAATCACTGCAAGGATCTTTCTTCCTTTCTTGCTGGTGACTTTGCTAGGTTTAATTGGGCAGGAAGTTCAAAAATAATGTGGTAGCAATGAATCTTTGCTCTTAGCGCAGCGGAGACCTTTGCTACTTTCACACTGAAGCATAAAATCTGTAATTTTATGGGTAAACGTGAAAGAGCACAGAGATAATTAAAAGCCTGATGTAATGCCAGAGAGACTCATCCTGTCATTGATTAGACTGCAAGAAGGCATCGCTCGTATCTGCGCCGAGTGTGTCGTGCTGGAGGTGAAACACGACTGATAACTGGAACCGAAAGATGAAATTAGAATTCAGTTAATTCGTTTGTTCTGCACAATCAGCCTGGAATTAGGTTTTCAATTGACCAAGTTTAAGTCCTCAATCAAGCAGAAATATCAAACACTCACTGGTTGCAGCTTTTCTCTGCATCATATTAGTGTTAAATGAATGTTATTCAAACCACAAAACAATCTGCAGACGAAATTTAGGGTTTGGAAAGCACGAGATGCCAGACAAATATCGCATTTTATAAAGTGTAAGATGAAAGCGATGGAGTCATGAACACATTGATTCCCGTATCTGTATTTTTATCTCGCTGGTTTAAAGTGTTTGAAGTGCAGCTGTCAAGTATTTCCATGCACTGACAAATGACATGTACTCAAATCTGATCTAACCACACCCACACAGTCCTGATCAAGCAGATTAACAGAATTTAACTTTTTTTAAACTAAGAATGTTCTTGTCTCTAAATTCTTCTTTGATTGCTTTATACAATGTCACAAATATTTCCTTTTTTGAACAACCAAGTTTTCCAGACTTTGTACACTTTAATTCTTCACATCAAGTTTATTTAATCAATTATTAACGGTAATAAAAAAACGGACTGAGTCCTATCATTAAGTCAGATCCGTACAAATTCCCCATCATGCATCTCTGCTGAATCTGTCCGGCATTACTCCTGCAGAGACCGTGACATTGAACTGATACAACCTCGCCAGCTGATGCAGGGGTCTGAATCATCCCAACATCTGGGTGCAGAGCAGCTAACATAGCGTTAGCGAGCTCATGCACCTATTTCTGAGGGTGTTTTGGGTTCAGGGCAGCGGAATTATTCACTTTGAAGAGTTAAGGTGTGTGTCTGTGTGTGTGTGTGTGTGTGTGTGTGCATCTGTTCTTGCGGCCCACTCCCCAAAGGCTAGTCTTCACCCCCTTTCCTTTTATAGCCTCAGACATGTGGAGGGAGGTGTGTGTGTGTTGGAGGGGGTCAGCATGTGTGAGGGAGTGGCCCACTTCTACAAACATGGCGCCACGGTGGGATGGGTGCCGTGTAACTGTGTGACTAAGTGCCTCCCCTCTCTTCCCCTCCCCTCCCTCATCTGCGGTTGGGGGATGCAACGAGAGGCCGAGAGGAGAGAGAAGCCGAGGGAGAGCCTCGCCAACCCCTCACTCTCTCTCACAACACCGTGAGAGCCACAGGACTCAAGCTGTCCTCAGCACGCCCACACACACACACCGGAGCAAGAGACACTGAGAGTGTGTGTGTGAGAGAGAGAGAGAGAGAGAGAGAGAGGGGTACATAAAGGAGGGAGAGAGGTGCAACGTGGAGGCGAGAGGGAGGGGACGTAGCAAAGGACATAAAAGAAAATAAATAAATACAAATCCTGAACAGAAGGATTTTGTCTTTTCTCCCGAGGAGCTGCGAATAACCCTCGGAGAAGGATGGCAGAAGGGGGAGAGGGAGAGGAGGAGATCCAGTTCCTGCGAACGGTAAGTCCTGCTCACTTTCCTTTTTGGGAAACCGGCACCAGAGGAGATGAGGAGTTATGAGAACAGCGAGGAAGATAATTCAATTATTACTTTGCTGAAGAGAAGGGATTCAACTCGTGATCTAAAATTGTCTCATGATCTACCTCGGTGCTCTTCGGTTTCACAGCTCCTCCACTTGTATCACTTTGCTTTTCTGGCATCGGGTATTTCAGTCAAATCTGTAGTTGCAGTTTCCCGAGCCAAGGCTCCGCTTCTGTATATAGTTGACTATTTTTGCAGTGCCCTGAATGTGCCATGACCCGCTTATTAGTGTCTCTCTTTAAACTTGGTAATTGATTTCCTTCATTTTAATATAAAATCTTTCGTGTGAGCGCAGAAATCTAACCTACATTACCTTATTGTATTTTGAGATCATTTTCTCATTCTCATCTCTTTTATATTGCATCCAGAATGTTCTGGGCTTTAGGATAGGCCTGAGAGTGTGTGTGTGAGAGAGAGTTTATGTGTGCATATGTGTGTGTGTGTGTGTGTGTGTGTGTGTGTGTGTGTGTGTGTGTGTGTGTGTGTGTGTGTGTGAGTGAAAGAGCCCAGATAGATGGACAGGGGCTGGTGCATCTGTTAGCATCGTTATCTATTTTTATCTGAGGAAAGTAGAGCCCGTCAGTGTGGGGTGAGGCGGCAGAGCAACAAGCTGCCCGGGGCCTGCAGCGGACAGCTGGCCGAAGGCCGCGTCTCTCTCCGGGAGAAGCCGACACACGCTCACAGCGGAGAGATTTCCTCTTTGTAGTGTCCAACTTCACGGGGGAGGACCCTGACAAACTTACGTAAAACATTTGAATTCCAATTGAATTGAATATATTATTTTTGTTTTATTATACATTTTTCCTCATGCATTTGAATTCATAATCAACCACCTTTTGGGCCTAAAAAAAGATAATCCTAAAAAAGATAATTTTTATTATTATTGACACCTTGAATTCCACCTCGAGCTCCACAATATGTTTGCAATCATTATCAAAAGAATGATAATGAAGTGTTATAATTAAGTACCTTTTCTGACGCTCTTTGACTACGTATATACGACTGAAACTTCAACTGTGTTGGTCTTGAATGCCACTTTGCTTGAAATCAAGGATTTAGTCCAAACATTTGACTGATTTTTTTTTTTTAACGATGACATGATACACTTCCAATGAAAGCCGACATGCGACAACAATCTTCTCCAAATCAAGGGCAATGCGAGAAACAATCCTCAAGAGACCCATCTCTGCATTAACAAAAAAAAACACAGTGAAATGTATTTCTGTTAGAGCGGCGCTCTACTTCGCCGCCCACCACTTGAATCTAGTTAGCTGGGAAATAATAGTCCAGGCACAAAAGAGCCCCGACCGCCGCGCAGGAAGACCAAATCTAATTGACGGACGCGTGTTTCCTGTCAAGCCTGTGGAGTCAGCTCACAGTATCCCCAAGACGGCATTGCAGAGCACCGCGGCCGTCGCTTTCTGTTAAGAAATGATAAACAGTGTTTGCTTCTCTTCACAAACAGTGAAATGAGCAGCGAGGCTGGGCCGAACACTTTGAATGCCCTCAGCGGGTTTGTCCTTTTGGTGACAATGAAACTATGAGACACCAAACGCTTCAAAAGGAAAAAACAATACAGCTCCAGGTGAATTATTAATGACCCGTGCACTTCAATGGGTTTATCCTTGACACCGGCGCTGCCGGGGGTCAGGGGTTCAATCCCCAACGGGGGACAAGGGGCTAATAAATGTAAGCGCTTGCGGTGCTGAGAGATTCTTTAAGCGTCCACCACCCTTGTTATCCGTCTTTTAATTAGAGGCCAGTGATGGGAGGCATTGTGTGAGTCTGTTTTTTATTCCTTGGGGTTATGTTGGAGGAGCTTTTACCTCACCTGGACCAGCCGGGGCCAGCAGCCTGTAGTCATATATTCACCTGATAGCGTCTTTTTACATTTGTAATAATATGTGTATGCCCAGGCTCAAACCGGGTTTAGCTCAGCCCCTCAGCAATTTTTCTCTAGAGGTCATTATCTCGTAACAATTTAATGAAATGAACAAATGAGGATCTAAACCGAAGTGTCATTCCATCACACCACTGTGTCTCGTTTAGGATAACAACCTGGCGGCTCAAAATGGACTTGAGCTCATGTTCAAGGACACAAAATATATTCAAAATATATTGTGCGCACGGGAAAGTTTTCAAAAAAAGTCCTTTGCTTTCCCAAGTGATAGCTTCTGTGAGCTCAAAGCGTGGCACGTTTATACTGCCTATCGATAACTACAGCTAGTCGGCTGTCTTTCAGAGTCCAGGACAATGAGCAGGAACGATGTTTAAGATGCTTGCATGGAATAAGACCAAGCAGGAAGTGGAAGTAGCACAAATGCCATTTTTCAGGTTAAGTTAACTTCTATAGGGGTCGTGAAGACATCCAGCTGCTCTTCATGGTTGGCTCTCTTGAATCATTATTGTACAAGATTGAACTTGTCGTGCTCATGAGCTCAGGAGTCAATCATTTCCCCACAGTTACATAAATATTCTTTTGGTTGATAAATCCCTTCAATCCCATCGCCAGGCTCTTGAGTGTAATGACGCAACAAGCACACAAACTCTACAGTTGATTATTCGGGCCTTCTTCTTGCCTTCCTCCCCTGTCATAGTAATTACCTCCAGTTTGAGAAAGTCGTTGTTGTCTATTTGAGGAAGAAGCTAAGCATAATAATAATAATAATAATAATAGCAGCGTAATCCTGTTAGTTCTTTTATTTTTTATGTTTTTTTCTCTGTTACGCCACTTGTTTTTTCATTCCTGCTGGGAATCCTCCAAATCAGATGAAAGCCTGTGTGGGTGTGAGTTTGGGACTACGAGGCGATGTGGTTTGGATCCTTTAGATGCTAAATCCTGCTCTGCGTGACAGATGGGGAAAGATGTTCTGCGTTTCGCTCTTCTCCCCGCACACCTCCAGTGATTGTTTTTTCACATCGCAAAAGGCCACACACAGATTACTCAGCAGTGCTGCTTCAGTTTATTCTGGGTTTCATTGTTGTTCTGATACGACTCGGGGCCCGTGACTCACAGCACTGTTGTGGGACTTGAAGAGTTGTACGGTCCACACACACCAGCTGGTGAGGCTTAGGCCTGATCATCAACCTCCTCTTTAGAAAACAAAAACAAAAAACTACCTGCAAGCCCTTGAGCCCCCACATTAGCTGTCAAAGGATCCGCTGAGCTTGCTATAGCCAGCAGTCTTACCTTTAGAAACAGTGACACAGACTGCTGAAACACACCAGCGTCTACACCAGGTAACCCAGAGTTCAGACAACGGCACCGCTTCCTAAAAGCTGTGTCACTGTTTCACGACGCCACACGAAGCGGTGTGAATCACGCGGGCGAGAGACATTTGAAGGGGTATTTCGAGATCCGGTCCGCAACAGAGCTTTCCTTTTTTTAGCCTGCCACTATAAAGAGCGCACACTCTGGAGGGAGGGACTAGAGGAGTCGGTGTCCTACTTGCCAGCATCCTTCGGGAGACGTGTGTGCGTGTCCGTGTGCGTGTGTGTGTCCGTGTGTGTGTGCTCGTCCCTGTGCGTGTCAAGTGAACAGAGATCTTTTTCATTGTTGTGACCGTCAAGTGACAGAGTGATTTGCAGGTTAAAAGGGGGTGTTTTAATAACTTTTAGACAACTGTATTTTAATCATCAACACATTTGACCTAAGACTTAATGGACATTTTTTGACCCGCAACTGAATAATTCAGTGCTCACTGGGTGGATCTATGTTGTCGGGTTTTCTGAGCAGGATTGGACGATTTTAGGGGTTTCATGTTGTTGTTTTTTAGGTTGACTTTTTTCCCTCTATAACTATGCCTTCACTTCATGAATAGTAGGCTGGATTGGGGAAGTTGTGGTTTTAGCGTGTGTGTTTTCATCGGTGACTTTGAGGTGGTGCTTTCTAGGGTTGGGGTCAGTTGGTCAAGTTGGTTCAATACCCACATTTGTGAAAATCCGTTACCAAATCTTTGTATGCCTTTCTTTGATTGGCAATGAGCTAATTAAGTCATTTTGGAAAAAGAAAATGTGTAATTTATTAGGTGAAAAACCTTTGAGTGTTTGTACATATTGTAAATTCAACAATTTCATTCTCTAATGTAGTGAAAGTTAAACATAAATAGACTGAATAAGAAAGGTATTTGAAAGGATTCTGATTGGATGAGTGAATTCAACACTGGATTTAGGTGATGAAAACAATATCGCTGACCTGCCTTCAGATCAGCTGAGATCAGACTTTTGATGGCGTGTGTGTCCGGACACATGATCACTGTATTTATAAAGACACAGTAATCATCACTGTCAAAGTAGATTTGTTTTCGCTCTGTAGCCTGTTACCTGTTTAACAAACTGCATTGAGTATTTCTATTTGTTCTGCGTTCTGCTTTAAGACCAAGATCATGAAAATACAATTATTTTTAGAAGTGAAGAAAGTTGTTTATGGTCCTTTTGTATTTTAACCAGATGGTGAATCAGAAAACAAATCAATATAATAATAATAATAGAGTTTAATCTGTGATCTGTCTTCAATCTGATATGAAACTCCAGCGATCAGTCCTATCAGCTGCAGCGTCCAATCAAATAACTGATGAACAATAAGGGGACATGTCAGACGCTAAAACATTTCCTGGAAGGCTGCTCTCGTCTTTTAGATGTACAACATAGTTGCTTGTCTGCCTGTGAGCGGATTTGTTTCTTCAACTGGTCATTAAGTCGTTGAACTGTCCTTGTATGGGTCCTTCTCCTGCTGCCTCTCTCACTCAGCTGCCTGACATCATCAACAGGTAACAAAAGCAGGTTGCACAACCTGGAGGCAATAGAAATGCTGTGAATTAACCTTTAAACTCCACCTTTAACCCCTCTTTTCAACAGTCTCTCTTCAGGGTGCTAATTTTTGGATTCGACAGTTGAGATGACACTGACATATTTGATTTGGTTATACTGCCGCCCATTTCTACTGAGACATTGAGTCCACCCTCTTTAACCCAAGGCCTTTGTCCCCTCTCGCTCTTAACACACGCATTTACACGCATACATTGCGATCATCGGGGGGGTCTGAGCGAAACAGGGCTTTAGAAGTGCTGAGCTCAGGAGATGAACACGTCTGCAGCGGGGCCACACACACACACACACACACATACAGCACCTGCTAGTCTGCCTGCTTTGTTCACAGCAGTGTACACAATAAACAGGTGGTCTGCTCTCTCTCCGGCATGAGACACAGACAGAGAGAGAGAGGAGATCCTGCAGAAGCAAAGTGACACAACTGTTATGCAACGTGTGTGTGTGTGTGTGTGTGTGTGTGTGTGTGTGTGTGTGTGTGTGTGTGTGTGCGTGCGTGTGTGTGTGTGTATGTGTGTGTGTACATGCTAAATGATTAGCTCTGTCACCTTTTAAAACTCGAAAGTTCAAGCAACCTTTGCTGCGTGAACTGGTTGGACGGTAGACATCTAATAGTTTAAAATACACATGGTTTGGATGTATTAATCGTATGCAATCTAAATATCAAATCCCTATTTTTTTTTGCCATCGTTATCGTTGCCTATTCTATTAATACTTTTTTAATTTTGTATTCTGGAGTTAATGGAAACCAACTTTCTGAAACAAAGCAGCTTGGTGAGCACAATGGCTGGCAGGGATCGATGTGATTTGTTGTAAATGCAAAACCACTGGCATTGGTCCCTTTACTTTTTAAATGTTCAGAGTCTTTTAGAAGCTAATACAGCATAAAGTGTGTTGTAGCTAAACAAGTCCAGACGGGCCAATGTTTACTTCATCATTTCTCACTGCCTTTGTTCCAAGATGCCCCAAATCTTCCAGAATGTGTGAGTTCTGCCAGAAAGAATAAATATTTTGAATCCACAGTGCAGCCGTTTTGGTTTGAGGCACTTCAATCGTGCTGCAAAATATAAATCGGACAATATGGTCTTGTTGATGAAGAAGTTCGTAGTTAACTGTCCACAGGTGAGAAAATAGGATTTTAACCCTGTTTTCTCAGGTTTTTAAGCTTCATTTGGACTATGGGATGTTGCTTGCGTTGCACAATACATCTACCTGCATCTTAACTCTCTCTGATGTTTGTTTTTTGGATTACACATCAGGCCTGCTGGTCAGGAAAGTACTTTGTTTACTTCTCAGACAAATAATTCTTCAGTTTTTTTAGAGGAACTGATTGTTTTACACCAGTGTCGTCCTTTGAATAACGGCTGTCTGCCAGACTTCAAAAGACAGAGGTGGCGTAGTGTTTGATGTGTGCTCGTGTGCAGTAGCAGCTTAACTGAGCTGGAGGGGAAGGAAGCCTGTGTTTATAGGCTGTCAAAACAATATGTGTCAATGAAATGTAACATCAGTGTTTCTTCCAATCTGATTTGTTTAAGCCGAGAGGACCCGGTAACTCAGTTGAGAGTGAAAATCGTAAAATATGGGAACATATTCATGCTATTTTGTAGATAGGTCCTGGCCACCTATTAAAGGAGTTTTGGGATATTTTGCAGTTGTAGCCATTCTCAAGATGTTTAACCCTAGTTCTGTTCCCAGTGTTGTTGAAACTTGTAAACCCATTGAGCTTTAAGAGACTTTAATTTCCCCACTTCTTTAATTTCCTCACTTCAGTCACTCAAAAGTAATCAGCTTTTTTTGGGAAGCATTTGGCTGATTTTTGCTTTTTGCCCACCAGACGTGGAATCTAGCAATAATCTAAGCGTCCATGTTTTCCTGTGCTCAACCCTCTCTGTGAGCGAGGGAGTGCTCTTTCTCCGAGCGAGAGCTCCAAGTATCTGCTGGTCAGCAGAAGGAGGGAATGTGATAGTGACAGGTGCAGCCCCCTAAAATAGGAGAGGAGCTGAGGGGGAAGGCCCAGGCCAGAGTGGCCGAGGTAATGGGAGAGAAAAGAGGACCGCAAACGACATAACGAGAGGAGCACAGAGAGATAACGAAGAACATCAAACAAGAGAAATATAGCTGAATGTGAAAAAAAGAAGAAGCTGTATTTGGTCTGGAGATTTCTCAGTGTTGATTTGAGTTTTGACAAGTATATAGCCTATGCTGTTTGGTCCAATTGTATGTGTATTTATTAATGACATAATTGTTGTTTTGGTGTCCCACTGTCAGCCAGGCAGCAGAGACCTTTTTCTCTCTAATATTGTAGCTGCAAAAATCAGCAGCCTGAAGCTATATATATATTTCATAAACAATTTCACCAGTCAGATTGAAACTTATCTTGGCTTTTACATAGACATTTCGTAGAAGTAAACCTGTTGTATTGTGATACATTGTGCTATATTGTGAAGCAGACAGGTAAGAAGCCTTTGCTATAAACAGACTAAATCTTTGTTTGGCTATTTTAGAGGCGATGTGTGAGAGATGGTGTGTCGTGTATGTAACCTAAACTCTCAGCCAGACTTTATATATTCACACTTGGTGACTCGTTTCGTGTCCTTGGGCGGCACAGACCCTTAACTCTCAATCTACCGTGTCTTCGGGGGTGGATGTTTTATCAGGACCATGAAAAGAGTCTCATCTACAAAATGCTTTAGAGGCATTAGAAATGTTTGAAAGAAAGACTCAAAATAAGGGTTAAAGAGAAAATATGCAGGTTGTTTGGGGGATTTTATTCTTTATCTTAGAAGAAGTACAGAAAAAAACATGAGAGTGCATGGCTGAGGAAAGCGGGGGTGACTTCAAACTGCAGTCTGTGATGGAGGATCCTGATAGTGCACCTGCATAGTCTCTGCCTGTTTTCAAAGGGAAACCCCATCACCGCTCTCCCCTCTGCCTTATTGAACTGTTCCTCTCCTCCACCCACGTACCGCGCAATGTGCTGCACCCTCACTCTTTTTATGTCTGCAGAAATACAATCAATGTCCCGAGGTGTCCTGTATCAGCACACTGTGGTCAGAGCGTAACGTAAACAAAGAGCGTGCAGAACAGACTTGTGCAGAGGACGAGCTGGTGTTTCCTCGCTTAGAGCTAGTTCAGCAAGCCTCCTCGCTCCTTCGAGGTGCATTCAAAGGGAATTGGGATGTCCTTTAAGATTGAGAGCTTAGATCGATTTCCAGGTCCCAAGCCGGAGGGTGCTCACCATTTTTGCATCGGTTTGCTTCCTGCGCAGGGCGGGCGGCATGCCCCCTTGTCCGGGGAACCCTCTGTGTGCACCAACAGTCGGGCACTAGAGAATACACAACGGTGTCTGCTTTCAGGCGCTATCTGGGCCTCTGGCTGTTAATCTCCTCTGCATTACACACCTCTATTTGTGCACAGCAGGGTGTCTGTTTGTGTGGTTGTCTTGTCAGTTTACATCCAATTGTCTCTTCCTCTCCCTCTGACCCCAAACGTCCACACAGCCCCGGACGCTTCAGCCGCCAAGTCCAGGGTTGGGCTGCAACTCGACACCCACCGTGCTGATTCCCAGCACTGCCCAGAGCTTTCACCCCATGCGGCCTACCTGTCTCGGCCTCAGATACAGTCATGCGAGATTAGCTAATTATTAGCTCCCAATAAAGCGGCAGGTGCCCATCCTAAAAAACGCCTCTATTAATATGAGGGTGAGTTAAGCCCGGGGGGTTTGTGTGTCAGCTTTGCACATTGGAAGTGCTTCACAGGGAGACTCTTAGAAGGACACATCCCTGTAGTTGCTGATGCACTTGTCAGAGGACTATTATAAGTCTGAGTGCCCTAACGTTCAGGGTGAACTAACGGGTCCGGCCATGTACCAGCAAAGTGCTGGCTGAAGTTTTTGTGTTCATCTGCCCCACAAGCCAGTTTTTCTCAAGGTTCTGTCTTCTGTCCACAATTCCTTGCTGCAGCAACATTTAATGCGACACACCATTCGTCTGTCCATATCAACTGCTGTTGGCTGTATTTATGGATAACTTCCAGGAAGTGTGCTTCTGTTTCGGACAGAAATCTTTACTTGTACTGAACAGCATGGGGTTTGTCACTGTCGCCTACTTCCATTTTCTATGTGTTTTTAAATAAAGTGAAATAAAGCAATATCCATCTATCTGATGTTGTTTAAGTGCAATCGGAGCACTGCGGTTGTCTTTCTCCCTCTCATCTTTCCTTGACCATATGACGTTTTCCATTGAGCTCAAGGTAAAGTGTTTTTGACAGCCCAAGACTGTTCATTTGATGAATGAAAGGTTGTTTCCTTGTCCCTTTTTACTTTGATAATATTGAGTTGTATGATGTCCACAGACCCATAAAATACCCTATTCTATTCTGTTAATGGCTTCCCACAAACGTTCCTGTGGTCACTTACCCAGAGGATTTACAGTTTGTTCAGTGGTAATCAAAATCCAGACCACATATTTCTATAAAAGAATAATAGCCCTTAATTGCTTTTCAGGAACATATTTACAGAATGATTTGCGGAGATACAGAAATTAGATGCAATATTCTCTGCGTCCTCTGCCTTTTTGATCTTGCCCAGAGAGGTAGAAGGTTTGAAGCAGAGTAAATCTGCAGCGTGAGCCTGTGGCTGTAGAAATAGATGGATGGATAAACATTGGGGCATACATCGTCCACTGCTGTCATCCGATCGCACATCTCGCCTCGGAGCAGTGAGTCACTCGGTTTCTTCAGTCTGCTTTTAGACACCCACTAGCTCAGCCCTATCTCTTAATGGGGACTGCAGTCTGAGTCCGTATGCACTGTCCTCCCAAACGTGGCCAGTTTAGCCCAGTTTAGTCCATTTTAACCTTCTCGCTCAGCCCAGTTTCAACTTCTCGTCTCAGAACGTCCTCATAACCAAAGATCCAATGTCGCTGTAGTGCACATATCTACTGATCTCGGCTTTGAAGATCGGGAACTCGATCCCTCTCTTGCACAAGACCTCCTTGAGATTCACAGATTTGGCCTGAAAGCCCTGTTACTGCGGTCCGTGTTCGGTTTTAGTAACACTTTGAGTCTTACATTGGGTGGTGTTGCTCGAGTCTGCAGTGAAGGAGAAGAGGGCGCATTGCTCCACTTTCCAGAGTGCAAAGCAGGGAACACAAGGACGGGACGGGAGGAGACATTTCAAGGCTGAGGAGAGATAGATGATAGCCCAGCCAAAGGAAGCAGGGGACACTCTTCAGCCAAAGAAACACTAGAGGCCCCTGGGTATGGGAGAGGAGTCGATGTTATGAGTACACGGCTCTGCATCACTTTCCATGTTCCTGCCATGTGCCACAACCATGCGTACTCCTGTGCTGCGCCGCCTGTTCTCCTGAACGCCATAAGCCAGGGTTCATGTTGCTAAATCACCAGGGCGAGACAGCAAACGGGTCTAGAACGCGAAGACAGAATGATGCATTAGTCGTTGAGTGAGAGGGGACAAAAGTCCGAAATCTGTCCAGAACTAGAGTGAGGAATATTTAATCGGGTTAAGTGATGCATCCACTTGCGTAGTGACAGAGTAGAAGGAGCAGCTGGGAATGTTGAGTGTCAGGTGTGGGTTTCACAGGGGAGGTGGGGTGTTTATTGCCGTATTTACAGCGGCCTCTGGAGGGTCCGGGGTCTGACGAGGAGCAACAAATTGCTGTCCGTTAGCATTCTGCTTGTGGATCTGAGTTGCTCGTGTCTTTTGTACTGAGAAGAGCTGTTTGTAGCCGTCGCAACTGGTCACAAAAAAGATTTTAAAAAAAATGCATTTCTACTCTATTCTTTTATTTAATTTTATTGTTTTTAATTATGAGCCGGAAGCAGGGTTTCCTCTTCAGCACTCCTTATGAAGCATGTCACTTTAGTCAATAAAAGGTCGGTATTGTGCACAACATTGCTTGCACCATATTCAAGAAGTGCTGCAGAGACACAAAAGGACGTGTATTAAAATATGAAAAAGTGGGCGTTTCAGGGACAAGCAGCAGCCAAAATTAACTCAGTGGTGTGAACATAAAATAAAGTGTACGGCCAGCGACTCCAAGTCTTTTGTCTTTATGTGCCGTCTGCAGGATGACCAGGTCGTTCTGCAGTGCACTGCCTCCGTCCAGAAGGAGCAGCAGATTAAGCTCTGTCTGTCCTGCGAGGGCTTCGGGAACCGTCTCTGCTTCCTGGAAACCACATCCAACGCTCAGGTAGGATGCTGCCTGCCTCCCTCCTCTTTCTGTCTGTCCCGTTCTGTACACAGCCGTGTATGCTCACCAACTTTTTTGTTTTTTCTCCTTTTGCCTTACATGCGTCTGGCAGAATGTGCCCCCGGACCTGGCCATATGCAGCTTCGTTCTAGTGCAGTCCCTGTCGGTCCGCGCTCTACAGGAGATGTTGGCCAACAGGGTGGAGATGACCGAGGTAGGACTCAAAAACAGGAATGAAGAAATGAGTAATGGGTAGAGTGTATAGAAAGGGAATGTTTGTTTTTTTGGCAGCGATGTGAGAGATCCAGTTGGTGCTTTAGACATTTTTTGCCCATGAATGACAAATAAAGAAAGACACTTTGGTATAAAGTATATTTCTGACTGATGAAAACTATTTCTGTTCTTTTTAGCACACCATTTTCTTTTAGTTCAGTGATCCTCGGTATCTTTTTACTGAGATGAACACTTACCACATCTTTGGAAATAAGCTGTTTTACATAAGAAAACGAACACCAATTTAATCTCCACGTCCAGCATGTAACAAAGAAGTGCTTAGCTTAGCACAAAACCTGGAAACTCCAACAAAAGTGTCTTCCATACATTGTAAAACTATCCTTTTTGCGTGTTGTATCTTGTGTATTCTTAAAAACGTGTTGAAATAACATTTAGCTCATCCAGCGCACACTTTGGATCTAACACCAGCTAACACGGAAATAGGACTGTTTAGGAGTTAATGGAAGACATACTGTGTAAGCTGTTTCCTTCCACATCCGTCTAGGCTAAAAAGGAAGCAGATCTTTCTGTTTTGGATTTCTGAATTTGATCATTTATTTTTAATCAGTTTTAATTTGCTTATTTCAGCTATGCATCTCATAGTTGAAACCCAATTTTATTCCACTATTATTATTATAATACATTACCTATACGAGGTATACACAGAAGATGTTGCTTTACAGATGATAAATACGGGGTTATGTGTTACTTATAATTAAAAATATGTATTATTATAAATAATATAATTATATTTACTAACTGTATTCAAACCTGTAACACCACCATGCTAGTCCATGTATTAGAGGATTTAGGTTTCAGGATCCAGTCCTATGTTTTTTTTAGAGGGACTACTTTTCTAGTTAAAATATGGATCACAGATTGGCCGTTTCTCCATCATAAAGCGTACTTTACATGATAATTCTTCAGTCTACGTGAGCGCCATAGATGAACTCTGCTTTTATTTTCGTATGATTTTTTTAAAACTTTGATCTGACACCCTCCCCTCCGCTTCCCTTCTTGCTCCCTGCCAAGCAGGCAGTCGATTTGGACCAATGGGTATGTCTGTTAATGTGTCTGTTGTCCTGTAACGTGTGTGCCGATCAACCCGGCAACCGTCCTCGTTCCTCTGCGGTTGACCACTCACTGTCCTCCTGAATAAAACAGCGCTGTATCATTCACACATCTCTATCCATACCGGTCCACTGTCTTTAGATACAACCTTTATGATGGTACTAAAAACTGCTTAATGGAAAGATGGAAATAAAAACAAAAAAAACTTTATTGAAACATTTGATCTAGCATGGTGTCACAATGCATCATTCATTCACGTTTTCAAGCAGAAATATCACCAGCACATTTGTCTTTTTGCCTCTCACGGTACCTCACCCTGCTTGATGTTCCTTTTTTTGTTTCAGCACCTTTGTTCTTTGTTGACGTCGAGTTCATTTCTGTTCCCCTTTGTATACAGAACATATTTTCACACTGCTGAAAAAAAATACTTTAGCCCTATTCGACTTGGCTTCCTTTAAAAACATCGAAATTAAAAGTTTAATATGGTAAAAACTTAGTTTGTTGGTGTATTTTTCTTTTCCGATGCATAACTTGCCAAACATTTAAAAACCCATAATTCTGATATTTATTGTGGTAGTTATCTGTCTTTGAAGGCTGGTCCCTGAATCAGTGAGCAAGCTTTTGTAGGCTCAATGATCTTCTCATTAAATTGTTCTCATTGTTGGCCCATTGCTCCGAAAGTGCAACAAACTGAAGCACATGGCTGATTATTATGCAAAATGAAGTCACCAGACCCGAACCAATTTCACTCATCATGCCTAAACCAAACCAACCCAACCAACAAAGGCAGCGAGTACTGTCTCTTATCGGTTATTGTTGATATAAAAGTAACGGACAGATTTTAACATGGGCCAAAGGTTATACTGAGGAAACACAGAGTTGGCCCCCCTTTAAAACTCCCAGGTAGCATGTTTAATAATAGAGACAGATTTAACTGAGAATGTGGACAGAAAAGTCCACATTTCAGCTTGATTTAAAGACAGATGACAGACACCTTCTCTGGCTGAGGCTAATAGAACTCAAGAGAGGCTCTTGATTTGCTGCATTTAATAAGTTGCATTATTGTGGCTCGTCTGCTCAGATCTGGGAGTTGTGGACGAGCCCGACCTTTCAAATGGTGAGCGGGGCATTGAGAATTGCCTGGCATGCAGCCCAGTGGAGGGTCCCACCCGCCTCTGTCAGGGCTGGATGGGGAAACCCGACACCCCCAGAGCACTGGACAGGCCTATCTCCCTCCTAACACACACACACACACACACACTCCCACACCACCACCTGTGCTAACCAAGCCTGGCGCTTATGCACACCAGGGCTAACGGGACAGCGCTGGCACTTGACACACCTGCCCCTGACTGGTCCCAGTGGATTATGGGTGCTTAACCCAACAGAAGGGTTTAGCATTCTCCTCCTGGGGGGTCCTCTAAATGGTTGTTTGGGCTAATCTATCTATAACTCTTCCAGTAATTGTGTTTTCTTGTTCCATCCTTGCTGGATGTTGAGAAAAGGTAGGATGGATTAATGTTATGTTTGCTTTTTATGTGAGATTATAATCTGTGGTAGCTTGTTTAAAAGTTTCCCATTTGTTTTGCTTTGTCTGTCCCGTCATTGTGATGCCTTCTCTGAGAGTTATGATTTTTCAGCAGAGCATCGTCCCAGTTTCAGCAATATCTCGACACTGCTTTGTGTCTCATCAAGGTACATTTAAACGTTAAAGTCGGTCTTGACAGGCTGGTCTGGTAAATATCTCTCCATCTTCTTCCCCTCCAGTCATCCCAAGGTGGGGGTCATCGTACCTTACTGTATGGTCACGCCATCCTTCTGAGACACTATCACTCAAGCATGGTAAGTTGGTTTGAAGAAAATAATAATAACTAATTGATCAAAGGATGGTTTGGCTCAATTTTTTTTCCTGCCTTATTATTTTGTGTCTGCGTTGTAGCAAAGTAAAAGTCATGTAAAACCTTTCTCCCCAGTACCTGAGCTGTTTGACTACGTCTCGGTCTCTCACGGACAAGCTGGCCTTTGACGTGGGCTTACAAGAAGATGCCACCGGTAAAACCAAAGACCAAAAAAGCCTGCATTTCACTGATTACTGAAACATATTATCCTATAGGAGGGTTGTTAAATTATATATATTTATTTGTGATAATATGGTTTTTGAATTTCGCCGACTTGGCCACATCAAACTATTGACTATTGCCAGCAGTGCATATCTTCTATTGCAGTACATAAGCAATACATTCAATGGACTCTCTGTTTATCCTGCTGTTTATTCTGGCATCATGTTGGCTAAAATGTTGGTGACATTCTTATGTAAACAAACACACACATGTAAGCACAACGGGTAATAGCAAAGTCAGCACAAATGATTGAGGTCATGTCCATCTATGGTACAATAAGTCGGTAACCTAATTATCGGGACAGGCCTACAGTACATTTCTCTTTTGTGTGGAGCAGTATGTTAAAGTAGGTTAACAGGCAGGGTTTTAGTTTTTAGTTTTAACATATCAGTCACGATCTCCGTTGGGGAACTTCAGTTGTGCTTTGTTCTTCTTGCAGGTGAGGCATGTTGGTGGACCATCCATCCAGCCTCCAAGCAAAGGTCAGAAGGTGAAAAGGTCAGGGTGGGTGATGACCTCATCCTGGTCAGCGTCTCCTCTGAGAGATACCTGGTAACACTCCTTATACCCCATCCTCTTAAAACAATGGAAGATTAAGACATGGTTAATCTGTGCTAATCCCAATCTTTTCCCCTCCTCTTCTTCTCCTCCGTCCTCAGCACCTGTCCTACGCCAGTGGGGATCTGATGGTGGATGCCTCCTTCATGCAGACTCTGTGGAACATGAATCCAATCACTTCCGGATGCGAACTCGCTGAGGGTAAAAAACCTGCCAACAATTCTTTGCACACTGCCCACGCAGTTCATATAAACACACAAACATACACATTGATGAATGTAGAAGATCTACATGTTTCATTGTTGTGATTCACGTAGTGCACACTTAACATATCACAAAGAGACATTCACATACTTGCTGTGCTGCATATTCCTCCCCCCAGGGTTCCTGACAGGAGGCCACGTTCTCAGGCTGTTCCACGGCCACATGGACGAGTGTCTGGCCATCGCTACTCCAGAGGAAGGAGAGGACAAGCGCAGGTGAGAGGAAGAGGACGAGGAATGTTTTTCCCAAGCAGCAAACGTATCTTGTCAATCTGATGCCATATGATGGGATGTGTCTCTGCTGCAGGATGGCTCACTATGAAGGCGGTGCTGTGTGCAGTCAGGCTCGTTCCCTGTGGAGGTTGGAGCCTCTTAGAATCAGGTGATTCATTGATTCATGCCAGATGTACTTGTTGACAGAATTTATTTGGTGAGTAATAAGTCAATTTTATTAAGAGAGCTGGTTCCACAGGAGATAAGCTTGATAGCTAAAGGCTAAATATGGGAGAAATATATTTTCTGAATCAACTGAAGAGTCTAGCATTGAAGTAACAAATGCATGGATCATTTTGAGATGAGATGTGCCATATTTTTGCAATGTTACATAGGTGATATTATCAGTTTTCATGTGAGAGTAAAAGGACATATCCTGATATCTGTAGTAACTCTATTATGAGATATAGGAATAGGAATGTGAGGAAACCAAGAAGAGGATGATGTGCAACAAGTCTCCTTCCATGGTTACACTAATTACATGGATGTTGTGTCCTTGTAGCCTCATGGTTTAGCTACACTATTAAACAACAAAAAACAGAGAATGATAATAATGATATCGCAGTATTTGAAAGACTTTGTTGGCTTTTTAATATGTTGTCTTTTTCCCTAATTTCTTCCTGCAGCTGGAGCGGTGGCCACATGAAGTGGGGTCAGTCTTTCCGTATTCGTCACATCACAACAGGCCGGTACCTGTGTCTGGATGACGATAAGGGTCTGTTGGTGGTCGATCCAGAGAAGGCCAAGACCAAACTCTCCGCTTTCTGCTTCCGTGCTACAAAGGTCACAATCAACATTTTGAGTTTCTCTTGTGTCTTGCCTTTGATTTCTGTCTATTTGTTTCCATGCTTTGATTTCTTCTCTCATTGACCTCTCTGTGATTTTCTCCCTCTCCTCTCTCTTCCCCCCGGTTCTCCCGAGCAGGAGAAGGTGGACGTGGCTCAGAAGCGCGATGTTGAGGGGATGGGCATTCCAGAGATAAAATATGGCGAGTCCATGTGCTTTGTCCAGCATGTGTCCACAGGCCTGTGGCTCACATATGCCGCCCTGGATGCCAAAGCGGCTCGTTTGGGAATGATGAAGAGAAAGGTCAGGATCCTCACTGGGGATCAAAATACATTTTAACTTTCTTAATGTATCAGCGAAACGAAGCAAAACCATCAACGAAATGAAGAATTGCAACAATAAGGATGTATGTTTGAAGTGAACTACATTATTGCTCCCACTTTAACAGCATAAGAGTTTGCATTAAATAGATATTTGTGATTGAACTGAAATACCGTCCTGTGCTGTGTTGTGTACGGTGAGAGAGTAGCTGTGCAGGTGTTAGTAATTAAGACTTGGTGGTTTGGAGGCTTGGAGGCTTACCATACCTTTGTTAATCAACTGTTATTAGAATTATCACTAACACAATTCCTGCTGCCATTATAGATACTTTTAATATTTAGGGTTATGTGAGTTGTGGGCCGACTATTTTTTGCTTTATTTTCATCACTTAAACTGTAGTGAAATAGTGTTTATTATTTGCCGAGCTTCAATATGCTGTACGAATGGCGAATGGCCAAGTGTGTGTGACTCACGCTGAGTAACAGGGACCATGCCGGTTCTAACATCACATCAGCAGTCACCTGGAGATACCTTTCAATAACGATGTGATCCACGTCCCCAGGTCATTCTGCACCAGGAGGGCCACATGGATGATGCCCTCACCGTATCCCGCTCCCAAACTGAAGAGTCTCAGGCAGCTCGAATGATTTTCAGCACTATGGGCCTCTTCAGGCAGTTCAACAAGTAAGTGTCTGCATTTTGCTCTCATGCTCTCATTTGTTTATGGGACTAAAAGTGTTGTAATGTAACCATATTTTGATCTGAAACCTGCAAACTATGAAGTGGGATGAAGACATCGGTTGTTTGTATTCCTCCAGGGGTTTGGACGCTCTGAATAGGAAGAACAAGTCACCAGGGGCTGTGTCTCTTCCTCTGGAGGGTGTCATCCTCTCTCTTCAGGATCTCATCTTCTACTTTCGCCCTCCCGAGGAGGAACTGGAGCACGAGGAGAAGCAGACCAAACTTCGCTCCCTCCGCAATCGGCAGAACCTCTTCCAAGAGGAGGTAATCTGCAAGCTCTCTGCAAAGCCTCACACACACACACACACACACACACACACACACACACACACACACACACACACACACACACACACACACACACACACACACACACATACACTCGTTGTCTTTATCACTTGTGAGGACATTGTGCCAATTTACATTTAATCCCAGAAGGTTTACCATAACCTCCATCACAAGTACCGTAACCTACCTATCCCAAACCTAACCCTTCCCAAATCCTCCACCTGAAACTCTTAACTTTGACCAAATTCCAAGTCTTAACCCAAGTAGGACAAGAACAGACACACATGCTCTTTATTGCTTTATCTGCGATGACCACTAAAGAAATATAACGGGAGAATGGAAGAATATAGTTACTTTCAAGGCGTAAACCAAATAAGATGCTAGATGAAAATATAAACATCACCACAGAAATGCATAAGTCGGCAGCGATGTAAAACTCAGCAGCATTTGGCCAACCAAATGTATTTATTGTACTAGCACAGACATTTTGCATATTAAACACGCCATTTAGGCTCCTGGGATTGCTCTATATTTAACCCACTGTGTTAGTTTAGATGCAAAATGTTTGAAATGTTGACGTTGGAATACATACGGTACATGTTTTACCTTTTGAGTGATTGATTTTATTAATGTACAGTATCTAACATTGCTTGGTTATTACAGAGGGCTCTGCATCCGCAGCCTCTGAACACTAACGCAATATGCAATCCGACTCACCTGAATAGAATGACTTAGAAAACACACAAAAAAAAAGGTTAATACATAGACAATGATATTGTTGAATATCATATAATAATAATAATAATATCTAGAGATGACCCTATTTGACATAATACTCAGCGTTTTACTCTCACTTAAACATCACAGGGTCATGCCAAACCCTGAAATAGACCTAATTCTAATCTCAACATTAAAGCCACACTGCTGCCAGCAAAATAAAAATACATATAGAACAAAAACAACCATAATAATGATACGTGCATAACCTTTCTGGTCTCCCCCTTGTGTTTCTGCTTTTCTTTCTAAGGGAATGATCACCATCGTGCTGGAGTGCATCGACCGCCTCAACGTGTACAACACTGCTGCCCACTTCTCTGAATTTGCCGGGGAGGAAGCTGCAGAGTCCTGGAAGGAGATTGTCAACCTTCTTTACGAGCTGCTGGGTAGAATAATCCCGATGAACGTAACGTACAAATTATATGCTATCTGTGCTGAATAAAGTAACATTAATTCACACTGTGTTTCCTCTGAATAGCTTCTCTAATCAGGGGGAACCGCTCTAATTGTGCATTGTTCTGTGACAACCTGGACTGGCTGGTGAGCAAGCTGGACCGCCTGGAGGCCTCCTCAGGTATCCAGTGTGGCTCCTATGTTCACTGATACACCTACCAACTTCAAGTTGATCTTTAGAAGTGGCTATTTGCTTTTAAGGGTTGGCCGCACCTACTGTAGTTATTCGATGCAGCTTGAACCTGTAGACTGTTGTGAGCCTATGAGAGCCTAAAAACAAATATAATTCCTATCAGAATTGATGACTGTTACAATGCAATGTAATTGTCACTGCTAAAATGTGCAGTGACAATTGATCATATCCCTCCTCTCTATACACATAGGTATTCTTGAGGTGCTGTACTGTGTGCTAATTGAAAGCCCTGAGGTTCTGAACATCATCCAGGAGAACCACATCAAATCCATCATCTCTCTCCTTGACAAGCATGGAAGGAACCACAAGGTTTGTCTCTTCTCGCTGCCAGGAAGGTGAGGAGGAACGTTGCTGGCACGGTTGCTCACTTTTTTGCAGGCGGGGTTGGAAGGTTTTAGCATCCTGAAAGCGTATTTGGCTCTTAAAAAGCGCTTCTTGGTTATGAAATCCTGCAAGAATTGTAACCAGTGGGCGCTCTGCTCTGCCACATTTAAACATGGAGGTGATTGTCATGTCTGTCTCGGCTCCGCCTTCAGGTCCTGGATGTCCTGCGCTCTCTTTGTGTGTGTAATGGTGTCGCTGTGAGGTCCAACCAGAACCTCATCACTGAAAACCTGCTGCCGTGTCGTGACCTCTTGCTGCAGACCAACATTGTAAACTATGTCACCAGGTACTTGAACGGCTGTAAAGGGACAAATTGTTAGTTTTTGGAGTCTTTTTTATTTGTTAACTCCAAATGGCTGCTGTCTTTTCTCTTCTTTGCTCAGTTTGAGACCCAACATCTTCCTGGGTACATGCGAGGGCTCCACGCAGTATAAGAAATGGTACTTTGAGATGATGGTAGACTACGTGGAACCCTACGTGACGGCGCAGGCCAGCCACCTGCGTGTGGGCTGGGCTATGACTGAGGGCTACAGCCCCTACCCTGGAGGAGGAGAAGGCTGGGGAGGCAACGGTGTGGGAGATGACCTGTACTCCTATGGCTTTGATGGACTGGATCTATGGTCAGGTGAGATGATTCCCGATACGTGTTTACTGTACTGTTTCCCATGATGCTGTACGTCTTGTTCTGTGACTCGCTCGTCCTCTGCCCTGCCATTCAGGCACTGTACCCCGCCAGGTGGCTTCGCCCAGCGCACACGCCCTGGCTGCAGACGACGTCGTCAGCTGCTGCCTGGACCTGAGCGTGCCTAGCATCTCCTTCCGTATTAACGGCCACCCGGTTCAGGGCATGTTTGAAAACTTCAATGTGGACGGACTCTTTTTCCCTGTCATCAGCTTCTCTGCTGGAGTCAAGTAAGTACAAAATAAAGATAAGTTGCCACTCACATGTTAATGTCTTTATTTAAACAGTAAACCAATGCAACAAATATTAATGCAATGTATTTATTATGCTGGTGCAGAGGCAGATTTAACAGTCTCTCAGGTTGTCGGTGTACGCCCTACTAATGTAGGGATAGAGCTACAAAATGAAGATATAAAATATTAAAATGTATCATGACTTTTAATTCTATTAATGTCCTTAAATCCTCTAAATTACCTCTCAAATTGTCCCTAAAAATGTGAGAGATAGCAGATTTCACAACTGTTGTGTGTGTGTGTGTGTGTGTGTGTGTGTGTGTGTGTGTGTGTGTGTGTGTGTGTGTGTGTGTGTGTGTGTGAGGATCCTCACAGTGCTGAGATGGGACTATTGGTGAATTGGCTGACAGGGAGGGAGACAGGCTCAGGAATTGGCACAGAGATTAAATCAATTATTTCTTCATTATGAGTCTTGTAAAGATCAAGGCACTGTTGCCATAAAGGATTTAAGTAGCACATAAAGATCCGCTTCTGTCGCCTCAGGGCCCGGTTCCTCCTTGGAGGTCGTCATGGCGACTTCAAATTCATGCCCCCGCCTGGCTATGCCCCGTGCTATGAGGCTCTCCTGCCCAGAGATAGGATGCGTATTGAACCCATCAAGGAGTACAAGCACGACTATCAAGGGGTGCGCAACCTGCTGGGTCCCACGCTGTCCCTCACCCACACCTCGTTCACCCCCTGCCCCGTGGACACTGTTCAGGTAGGAGCCCCAAACCTCATGAGAGTATCTGCTGTATTGGTTTCTTTACGTTTGCTGACTTTCATTTTGCTGTTTAGATTGTGTTGCCACCCCACTTGGAGCGTATCCGAGAGAAGCTGGCAGAGAATATTCACGAACTCTGGGCTGTCACCCGCATCGAGCAGGGCTGGACGTACGGGAGCGTGAGTACTGAACCAGCACTGCAGCACGGACGCAACAGAATAGAAGTATTGATTTTACAACCTCAGATTCAGATGATTCGGAGCACTTGAATAGTGTTTGAATAGTTTGAAATGCTGCTGTGTGTATTAATTTTACAATAATGATCAGACTGTAAGTTATTGTTTATAATCTTTAGGGGCCCAGTATGTGACTTATGTACTTAAAAAAAGACTTTCGGGTTATTTTCTTTAATTCCAGCATACCGTAAAATTTCAATTTAAAGTTGAGCTCAGATTAAACGGCGACTGAGTTTAGACACCTGGTCTGATTGACATAGACGCTGCGAAGCATTTTAGTTTTATAAGTCCTTTGGATGTATATCATTTAAAAAATCTTTAGTGATTAGTGTCTTCAGCACTAAACACACCTACATCCACCCCTTGATGACTTAACTGATGTATCAACCAGATGTAACACAAGGATTTTTGTTTGAGGCAATCAAAGCTTGAATTAATTATAAATTAGGTGTTGTTTTTTTGTCTAGTGAGTAATCTACAGTCATCTTCCTCCACAGTTCAGAGACGACAACAAGAAACTCCATCCTTGTCTGGTGGACTTCCAGAGTCTCCCTGAACCAGAGAGGAACTACAACCTGCAGATGTCCGGCGAGACTCTCAAGTGAGTTTGAGGTTTCTCTGAGAGAGATGTGTCAGGAGATAAAGTTCCTCCCTTAGTGTTGTTGTTGATGACCGTGTCCTTGTTTTCCCACAGGACTCTCCTGGCGCTGGGTTGCCACGTCGGTATGGGTGACGAGAAAGCAGAGGAGAATCTCAAGAAGATCAAGCTGCCCAAGACGTACGACGACAGACATTTCTGGTTGCATAAACATTCCACATGGTCTTTTATGTATGTCTGAATATGCACTTTCGTCTGTCCTCTAGCTATGTGATGAGCAATGCATACAAGCCTGCCCCCCTTGACCTCAACCATGTCAAACTGACACCAAACCAGAACCAGCTTGTAGAAAAACTGGCAGAAAATGGGCATAATGTTTGGGCAAGGGACCGGGTACGACAAGGATGGACCTACAGTATTGTGCAGGTATCAATTTCACATTTTGAATCAATAATTTTTACATCACCTCAGTTCTCATAATTCTCTTATCTTAAGACCATGTCCATTTATATAATGTAATTTAGGCTAAACCCTGGAGCCGTTCCAGTGTTAATGATTTTTTGTTTTCTGTTACTCTTCTCAGGACATCATGAATAAGCGAAACCCTCGTCTGGTACCTTACAACCTGTTGGACGAGAAAACTAAGAAAACCAACCGAGACAGCGTCAACAACGCTGTCCGCACCCTCATCGGCTACGGCTACAACATCGAGCCTCCGGATCAGGAGAGCAGTAAGTCGATGTGTGTTTATTTAACCCAGAATCTCAAACATCTCCATCTTTCTTCATCGTATCTGTTATCTTTGCCCCACAGCTGGCCATGGCCTGGAGAACACCCGCGGGGACAAGGTGCGGATCTTCAGGGCCGAGAGGTCGTACGCTATCACCCAAGGGAAGTGGTACTTTGAGTTTGAGGCTGTGACTACGGGAGAGATGCGAGTGGGCTGGGCGCGGCCTAGTGTCCGCTCTGACACTGAACTGGGAGCAGATGAACTGGCCTACGTCTTTAACGGCAACAAGGTCGGTCCGCAACTTTTCCCCAAATTAAATCAGTGTCCCTGTAATATAATGCAATATTTAAAGTTGGTAAATCAAAAACCTAGTTAATAAGCTGTGTAAATGTATTTCCAAAACCTTCCAAAACTGTGATGAAGTTAATAGTGAATTTCCTGGAAAGGATCCACATCTCATATGGTCAAACTAAAAATAGAATTTTGAAAGACACTTTGATGTGTGCAGTCTCTTAAATTGTAGGTGGGGCTTGAAAATAAACCAAAATTCAGTGATATCATAACTTTTTATTTTTATTTTTTAATGGCAAGAAAAGAGTCAAATCAACATTCATTTGGGCAACACCAAAACAGGTTTCAGTACCCATAAAGGATTACTTGAGTCCGCCGTAGCCTGAGAGTGATTTCTTTTTTAAATGGAAATTTGAAGTAGTATTTTTATGAACCCTTTCCAGGCTCAAAGATGGCATGTTGGCAATGATCCCTTCGGTCGCCAGTGGCTGTCTGGCGATGTAGTCGGCTGTATGATTGACCTGATTGAGATGAACATCATGTTCACACTCAACGGAGAAATGCTGATCAGTGACTCAGGCTCGGACATGGCGTTCAAAGACATTGAAATTGGGGAAGGTAAGAGTCATTATGTAATCAGCATTAGCAGCAGTTTACATAAAACGTACAGGATATAAGCACAACTTCACAGTAATTAGTAAATACTTTTACCAATAACGATCCTGTGTTTATACCCCGCAGGTTTTATTCCGGTGTGTGCCCTGGGCCTGTCTCAGGTTGGAAGGATTAATCTCGGGCAGAACGTCAGCAGCCTGCGCTACTTTGCCATCTGTGGCCTGCAGGAAGGATTCGAACCTTTTGCCATCAACATGAAGCGAGACATTACCATGTGGTTCAGTAAAAGTTTGCCCCAGTTCGTGCCTCTACCCACCGATCACAACCATGTTGAGGTAATTACTCCGTGACTCTTTCTATGTTGAATGAATAATTAAAACCAGATAATTTATTCATCTTTAAACGTGCTCTCTCCCAGGTCTCCCGCGTGGACGGGACTGTGGACACCGCCCCCTGCCTGAAGCTGACCCACAGGACCTTTGGCTCGCAGAATGCCAACACGGATATGATGTTCCTCCGACTTAGCATGCCCGTCCAGTTCCACGAGATCTTCAAGTTCCCGGCAGGCACGACCCCTCTCACCCGTGCCCTCACTATACCCGAGGAGGAAGTGGTAGTGGTGGAGCCCGACTCCGAGTTTGAGGTTCTGAAGAAGTCGGCCGGCCGCAAGGAGCAGGACGATGACAAGAAGGAGCCGTCCGTACCGAAGGAGCTCACTTTGGAAAATGAGAAAGACTCGGTGTCAGAAAAGGGAAAGAAAAAAGGGTACATATAGTGGAGAGGAACAAGCCTGCAGAGCATTTCAGATGCAGCTTATTATGTAAATAATATATCCATCTTCTCTGGCTAAAACAAAACATGGGCCAGAGAAGAGCATCCCTTCTCCACTAATTGAGACTCTATTAAGGTGCTCAATTTTCCATTAATTCAAAACTAGATACAAAATGACAAAATCAACAATGTACAGTTTTTCCTATTTTGTCCCTTAGTTTTGCTTGTGATACATGCAGTTTGCTGATGTTGCATTATGTGGTCTCAGATCAGTTCATCAAGCAAATATCGTCAAAATATACGTTATCCTCTTTGCACATTAGATTCTTCTCCAAGGCCAAGAAGGTTGCCATGACACCTCTTGCCCCTCCTCCTGCTCCTCCGATGGTGCCCCGTTTGGTGGAAGATGTGGTCCCTGATGACAGAGATGACCCTGAGTTCATCTTGAATACCACCACTGTGAGCTGAACACTAGCCACTGCTATTGCCTGATTTACAGCACATGTTAAAATTGTTCCTCCAGTTTTGTGCAATGTCTCTGAATAAGGCCGGCTCATTGGGAGTTAACTGTATATTAGGTTATCATACTATTTTAAGTCATCTTAGTATCTCCAGATAATCTAATATTACTACTCCTAAATGTCTCACTCAGCCGTCCCCTTTCCTTATTTTCTATTTTCAGTATTACTACTCGTTGAGGATCTTTGCTGGGCAGGAGCCGTCCGGTGTGTGGGTCGGCTGGGTGACTCCTGACTACCACCAGTATGATCCGACCTTCGACCTCTCCAAAGTGCGCAGTGTCACCGTTACTGTGGGAGATGACAGAGGCAACATACACGACAGGTAAGTCTTTCCCTCTTTCTAACGGTATTCTATTAACAAGAGCAGTGCCAGTTCCTGGAGGTTTGTCTCCCGGAGCTGCCGCACGCTCTCCTCTGGCCGAATACGTTGTTTTATAACTGCTGATTTAAAAGGTTTGGACTGTATGGACCTCTATAAAGAGGTGAAAGGATGCCCCCTATTTGGCGCATTTGTGTCAAGATTTATATAAGATCTTTTGTTATATGTAAGTCATGTGATTTAGGCTCGCTGTGTAATTCCAGTCCATCATGTGTGTGGACAAGAAAGTGAATAGTAAATGGTCTTTCTGTTAATAAAAAAAAGCTTTAAACTAAATAGAGTTCAAGAGAGAGAAGTAGGGTTTATGGTTCAAAAAGGGACGTTATAAGCTTTTATTTGCATCTACTGTTGAAATACTTGATTCATTTGCAGCCTTTAAATAGTGCAAACAGACTGTGTTGCTCCTCATTTAGCTGCTTGCTGCTGTTTTGTTATTGTCTATCTCTATATCTCTATTATTTTTTCTGTATAATGTGTCAACTGACATATAAAAGAAAACAAGATGAGTTTTAACGTCGGATGTTATTTCTCTGCAGTATGAAGCACAGTAACTGTTACATGGTGTGGGGCGGGGACCTAGTCAGCAATCAGCAGACCCGCTTCAGCCAGGAGGACATGGTGATTGGCTGCTTGGTCGACCTGGCAACAGGCCTCATGACCTTTACAGCCAACGGAAAAGAGATTAACACCTTCTACCAGGTAAGGAAAGGCTACACAATAGAGTGTGTGTGTGTGTGTGTGTGTGTGTGTGTGTGTGTGTGTGTGTGTGCGTGTGTGTGTGTGTGTGTGTGTGTGTGTGTGTGTTTCAGGCTCCCCTTCAAATAAGTTGGATGAGTTATTTTACGTGGAGCTGTAAAACCAGAGGTGTTTTGTTTCAGGTGGAGCCCAACACCAAGCTGTTCCCTGCCATCTTCGTTCAGCCCTCCAGTCAGAACATGGTGCAGCTGGAGCTGGGAAAACTCAAGGTACAACACTACTTTTGCTCACACGACAGAAACGCGAAAGTCACCCTTTTTTTCTCTCTTCCGATTCAGCTTCTCCAACTTTCTTCAAAAAATATGTAGTGCCTACTTCCTTTCATACGTCATTCAGAACGACATCATAACTTGTGCCAGCCAACCCTCGACCTTGGTTTAACACGATGGACCATGCAATTCATTAATGTAAACGTATAGTTTTTAGACGTACGTGACGGTAGCTGGAAAGATATGAAAACGCAGGGAATCAAGGTAAATAAGGTTTATCGGTAGTATGGAACTACACAGCTGACGAGTCTCTGCTCACCATAAATTATGGGTTGAACCTACATCCCATGCACGTCTGCTGTATATAAAGCCCCATTTGTTTGTTTAATTGGCAGGTTTTCTCCCTTTCTTCCTTTATAAAGTCTCATTGTGTTGTTTTTTATGTCTATGATCATCTATACCTCCGAACCCTCTTGCTCTTTCTCCCCCTCTCAGAACATCATGCCCATCTCGGCCGCCATGTTTCACAGCGAGCGCAACAACCCGGTCCCTCAGTGCCCTCCCAGGCTGGATGTCCAGATGCTGACCCCGGTTATCTGGAGTCGTATGCCCAATCACTTCCTCAAACCGGAGGTGGGCAAAGTGAGTGAGAGGCTGGGCTGGATGGTGGAGTGCACTGAGCCTCTCATCATGATGGCTCTTCACATCCCAGAGGAGAACAGGTCAGAGACAGTAGCCCCATCAGAGCTAGTTATGGGGGGAACAATGTGCGGGTTAGCAGCAGGTAATCAAACTGCACTTTTGAATGGATGTGGCAGTAACCTCTGATTTTATCACCATAAACTTGTCGGATTTACTTGCAGTTCAGGATTTTGATAATTGCTCTCTTTGTTTTGATCCCTGAGTCTGTCTTTTGTCTCTCAGGTGTATTGACATCCTGGAGCTGTCGGAGCGTCTGGATCTGATGAAGTTCCACCACCACACCCTCATGCTCTACTGCGCCGTGTGTGCACTCGGCAACAACCGGGTGGCCCACGCCCTGTGCAGCCACGTGGATGAGTCCCAGCTTTTCTACTCCACCGAGAACACATACCTGCCCGGACCCCTCCGCAGTGGCTACTACGACCTGCTCATCAGCATTCACCTGGAGTCTGCCAAGCGGGCACGCCTGGGCACCAACAGGGAGTTTATCGTCCCCATGTCTGCGGAGACGCTCAGCATCCACCTCTATCCCGATGCAAAGAAGGCCCACTCTCTCCCCGGCGTCGGCCTAACCACCTGCTTGCGGCCCAAGCTGCATTTCTCCTCCATCAACTTTGTCGGCACGGATCCTGACTTATACACCATGAGTCCCGTTTTCCCCCTGCAGGTTAGATACAAGAGACAGGTTGTGTTGAAAAAATGTAATGAAACTTTCGTTGCATTTAGCCTATTTTTTTTTATCATTCCCCCTCAGGAGCTGAAGACCAGGGCGATTAGCATGTTAACAGAGGCTGTGCTGGATGGGAGCCAGGCCATGCGGGATCCAGTAGGAGGCAGCGTGGAGTTCCACTTCGTCCCAATCCTGAAGCTGATCAGTACACTACTCATGATGGGAATCTTTAACGACGAGGACACGAAGCACATACTCAAGATGATCGATCCAAATGTTTTCAGTGGAAAGGTGGAGGAGGAGGAGGAGGAGGAGAAAGCTGAGGAGGGTGGAGCTGCTGAGGAAGCAAAAAAGGGGGAGGATACGGAGGAGGAAGCTGAGAGCGATCTTGAGGATGAAGGGGTCGGTGATGAGGAAGAGGAGCTGAAAGATTTGGGAGGAGAGCATAAGGAGGAAGATGCTGAGCCTAAGGAGGAAGGAGAGGTTGAGGAGAAGGAGGAGGGAGAGGCCAAAGGAGTAAAGGTGGATGGAGAGAAGGCAGAGGAAGAGAAGGAGGCCGAGGCAGTGGAGGCAGAAGTGAAAGATGAAGAAGAGGGTCTAGAGGAGGGATTGCTCCAGATGAAGCTACCAGAGTCTGTCAAACTGCAGGTCATTATATTTTATAACCAAACACTGCCATTCATCTGTATGCATCTGCACAGTATTCATATCCTTACAATATCTGGTAAATGTGTACGTATTCTACATCTTAAACTCTTCCTCCTATCTCCTCTACCTCTCTCAGATGTGCACACTGCTGCAGTACTTCTGCGACTGCGAGCTGCGACACAGAGTGGAGGGCATCGTGGCCTATTCCGACCAGTTTGTCAACGATATTCAGAAGAATCAACGCGTGCGCTACAACCTGTTAATGAGAGCCTTCACCATGTCGGCTGCTGAGACCGCACGCAAGACCCGCGAGTTCCGTTCACCCCCGCATGACCAGGTACTGATGAACCAGGATTACCGATTGTGAGCCATGGGGTTTGAATTTAAATTGAATTTTCAACTAGAGTTTTACTTTTGACAGCTTATTTCTAAGGAGATGGGCTTGCATACAAAAATCTTGTTTGACGCCTTGTTTTTAAGGCATGTTATCATATTGGTTCATTCTGTCACATGTATGATGGAGAACACAAGAAAAACAAAAAACATCCCTGGGAATGTTTGAAAGGAAATGCCTTGTTCAAAACGAGAAGACACAAACCAATGCCGATGGGGTTATCTGACTGTTCCTCCTCAAGGTTCTCTTGCTGACCAACTTCAAGCACAGTCCAGAGGATGAGAACAGTCCAGTGCCCGAGGAGGTGCGGGACACTCTGGCAGAGTTCCACGTTGACCTCCTGCTTCACTGCGGTGAGAAATCCTTTAAAGATCCTGCGTGTTTATTTTACTCTGCAGGTGTGGATGACTTTCCAAAGTGTTTTGGGCTCTTAATGCTGAATTCCCATTTCACTCACAGGTATACATATCGAGGAGGAGGCGGAGGAGGAGGAGGTGGATTCCTCGCTGAGGGGCAGACTCATCAGTCTGGTCGATAAGGTCAAGAGCTTGCGCAAGAAGAAGGTGGAAGAGGAGAAGCCGGAGGTCGAGGAGGAAACAAAGCCCAGTAAGAAGAGCAGCCGAATGATATTCAAACTTCAGTCCAAACAAATAGCAAATTTAGCCTTTATGAATCCATAACAATATAACACATGATATTACATAACAGACACACTGTACCTCTTTGTGTCCCCTCCACCAAGGCTCCCTTCAGGAACTGATCTCCCACACCATGATCCACTGGGCCCAGGAGGCGTTCATCCAGAATCCTGAGCTGGTGCGCTTGATGTTCAGCCTGCTCCACCGGCAGTACGACGGCCTCGGCGAGCTGATCCGCGCGCTGCCCAAAGCCTACGCCATCAACGCCGTGTCCGTCCAGGACACCATGGATCTACTTGAGTGCTTGGGACAGATCCGTTCGCTGCTCATCGTCCAGATGGGCCCAGAGGAGGAGCGGCTCATGATCCAGAGCATCGGGTCAGTATGTGTTGAGATAAAGAAGGGACATTTGCCTTATAACAAAAAAACATCCCACACTGCAAATGTGTTATAGCAAAATGGGAAAGAGAAGGTAACCTCTCAATATCAAATGAGGACTGTTTGGATGTGTTGACATTTCAGTGGACATGCACCAACTCTAAACTATGGAGGGAATTTGGGTGGAAGTGCGTTCTTCATTTCTATATTACACTAAAGCAGAAAGCACATTTTGCTGGAGGCAAATGTTGGAGACGATGTGGCAATCGGGAAGCAAATCATTGGTATATATTTTGGGAGTGTCCAGTGATACAATCTTTCTGGGCAGAGTTTCACAAAGCATGACAAAGCATACTTAACACTGACCTGCCCACTGCTATTTTCCACATTATCTTTAGGAAAATTGATTTTCAAACAAGGCGTTCAGATGAACACATGTTTTCACACACAAGGCGCTAGGTGCTTCCTGAACCAACCCCACGATGACACGAGAGTGGATAGACATAGTAAATTACATCAATGTTATGGGAACATTTTCTCTTTGTCTTCAAAAAATTATGTTTACTCAAATCTAGAACAAGTGGATCAGATTCTAATCAGATTTTGTGGAGATATTGAATGAATGACACTGTAGCATTGTTTTAGCTAAGCAAACCTCATCGACTATTCCATTCTCTTCTAAGTCCCCCCCTGACATAGTTTTTCATTGCTTATGCGTGCACAAGAGTGAGATATACAAAGTTACCCAATTTTGAAGAATTATGGACAGCAGAAGAAAGAATATTGCTCAATCTGCAATTGTTTTCCAATTCGTCATCAGAACTTAACCAGTGACTTATATTTATTTTATTCTTTTAGGAACATCATGAACAACAAGGTGTTCTACCAACACCCCAATCTGATGAGAGCTCTTGGTATGCACGAGACTGTCATGGAAGTGATGGTCAATGTGCTAGGAGGAGGAGGAGACTCCAAGGTAACTGTGATGATTTTCACTCTTAGTTTATCTTCTTATTCAGTCCAACCGGAATAATTGATCTGTTGGACACTTGAATTAATTACAGCCCAGAGTAGATTAACCCTATCTTTTCACTCTTTCTCTCCAGGAGATTCGATTCCCCCAAATGGTGACCAACTGCTGCCGCTTCCTGTGCTACTTCTGTCGCATCAGCCGACAGAACCAGCGCTCCATGTTTGACCATCTGAGCTACCTGCTGCAGAACAGCGGCATCGGCTTGGGTCAGTATGCGCTACGATTACACTGTTACACTATGCTGTACATGATATAATTTCCCCTCAGATTTAATTTAGAAATTTAGATTTATTTGTTTGTTGAATATTTGAAAACTATGTTAAAAGATTAGATTCTAAACTTTCTCGATAATCAGAGGTCCTTTGAAATGTTTTCCCTGACAGCAAAAAACATATAGGACACTATGAATGACTGCCTGTATCTCAGGCAAAGAACAAACAAATGCAGACTTGTCTTACATTTGCAGGCATGCGCGGGTCCACACCTCTGGATGTGGCTGCGGCTTCTTGCATTGACAACAATGAGCTGGCCTTGGCTCTACAAGAGCAGGACCTGGAAATGGTATGAGAAAATTAAAAAAAGATGGCGAGAAGGAAACGCATGGATGGGTTCAGTGGCCTTGTTAGCTCATAGGCTCTCTTGGTGTCTCCTCACATGCGTGTTGATACAGGTGGTGACGTACCTGGCGGGCTGCGGCCTCCAGATGTGTCCAATGCTCCTCTCGAAGGGCTACCCTGACATCGGCTGGAACCCCTGTGGAGGAGAGCGATACCTGGACTTCCTCCGCTTTGCTGTCTTTGTTAACGGTCAGCACCCTCCCATGTGCTGTTTACATTTACTGTTCTGAGTTGACCGTATCCGTCACTAACATTCACACCCTCTCACAGGGGAGAGCGTGGAGGAGAACGCCAACGTCGTGGTGCGTTTGCTCATCCGGCGGCCCGAGTGCTTCGGCCCGGCCCTGAGAGGAGAGGGCGGGAATGGTCTGCTGGCTGCCATGGAGGAGGCCATCAAGATCTCAGAGGATCCGGCGAGGGATGGACCCACGGTCAAGAAAGACAGACGCTTCATGTAAGTGTTGACCATTACACAGTGAAGCCCCGGAGTAAAGTAACCGGTCAGTCACCGGTTAATTAGTGTCGGATAGAAAAAAGCTAAATTAACCAAATATTTTGGGGCTGTAGATGTGATGCAGGCTGCACCGTTTGACTAAATGACTTAATGGGCATTATTATAAAGCTATGTTAACATGTTGTCTTGATTGACAGGTTCGGTGGTGAGGAACAGCACGAGGAGAACCGTGTACATCTGGGAAATGCAATCATGTCCTTCTACTCGGCCCTCATCGATCTGCTGGGTCGCTGCGCTCCCGAGATGCACGTGAGTAGAACAACTTTTCGTGATATTGATTTTTTTTCTTGAGCCTCCAGGCCCTTTGGCTCAGAGTGGCAGTTGGTCTCACACAGTGTGTCGTAAATGTTCATGTCGATAGCTGATCCAAGCGGGCAAGGGTGAAGCTCTCAGGATCAGGGCCATCCTGAGGTCTCTGGTTCCCATAGAGGATCTGGTGGGAGTCATCAGCTTATCCGTCCAGATTCCTGCCTACGGAAAAGGTGAGACACTAAGTCGGAATCATGTATGGACGCGCTATGCAAGTGTGCAATATTTGGGGGTTTTTTTGTCGATGTCCTGCATTTGATTTCTTCTGTCCGAAGCCACGGATGGGCAGATCCTTGAGCCGAAGATGTCCGCCAGTTTTGTGCCGGATCACAAGGCCTCCATGGTGCTGTTCCTCGACAGAGTGTACGGCATCGACAACCAGGACTTCTTGCTTCATGTGCTGGAGGTCGGCTTCCTGCCTGACATGAGAGCCGCAGCTTCTCTGGACACGGTGACAAGCAAAAGACAAAACAAAACAGCAAAGACACGTTACTTACCACTCCACCTGTCTCCAAAGTATTATACTGTGTACAAATAGTTTTTTCTCCCTCCACCTGTGATTCTAGTTGTCATTCAGTACAACTGAAATGGCCCTGGCGCTGAACCGCTACCTCTGTTCGGCTGTGCTGCCTCTGCTCACCAAGTGTGCCCCGTTGTTTGCTGGGACGGACCACCGGGCCATCATGATCGACTCCATGCTCCACACCATCTACCGCCTGTCCCGCGGCCGAGCCCTCACCAAGGCTCAGAGGGACGTCATTGAGGAGTGCCTCGTGTCGCTCTGCAAGTCAGTACCAATCCCCGTCTCTTTATTTGGAAACATGTGAATGATAATTGGGCATCTAAATGGTTGTAATAGTTGGGGTCGGGTACCGAATTCTACTAAACCTACACCTAAATAAACATTTTCGGTATGGTAGCGAGTAAAGTATCGTAGCACCAATGGGAAGGGGTACATGAAAGAAACAGCATCCACTTCTAAACAGCTGGATTCCTCATGAAGCATTTTGATGACATTCACAGGTACCTTCGGCCCTCCATGCTGCAGCATCTGCTGAGACGGCTGGTGTTTGATGTGCCCATCCTCAACGAATATGCAAAGATGCCTCTCAAGGTTGGTCTTAACTTACCATTATTATAACTTAGATTTTATTGAAACAAAAAGAAATACAACATATGTACACCCAATCTGCGTTTAACACACAACCAATTCAAACACGGAAATGTATCTCCAACATTGATTACATCGCAGTGATTATTGCATTTTCTTGTTCAGTTATTACACACAGTAATTACCAGTGAATAGCTTTCTTGGGAATACCACGCATTAAACATATATATTATTTCGATCTGTTATTTAATTGTTTCAGCTGTTGACCAATCACTACGAGCGCTGCTGGAAGTACTACTGCTTGCCTAACGGATGGGCTAATTTCGGGGTGACCTCAGAGGAGGAGCTACATCTGTCTCGTAAACTCTTTTGGGGAATCTTTGAATCTCTGGCGCACAAGGTGAGAGCGGAATCTCTTGGTGTTCAAGCTGTGTGATCACACAGGTTTAATGCTCGCGTCATTATCAACGTGACTTCTCCGCTGTCATCCGAACTACAGAAATACGACGCAGAGCTCTTCAAGATCGCCATGCCGTGCCTCTGTGCTATAGGAGGAGCCATCCCGCCCGACTATGTGGATGCCACCTACTCTCACGTGGAGAAGAAGGCCTCTGTGGATGCTGAAGGCAACTTTGACCCGAAACCAGTGGAAACCACCAAGTGAGCAGAGAAATACAAGACAGTACAAAAAATGTTTCACACAAGTTCCAGTACTTATCGTAGGAATACTTCACGTACACAATGAGCATTTGTATAATCAAATACTCACTGCATGTTACCTTGAAGAAAACTTTTTTTGAGCAATTTGATGTGATTTCCCAAGTCTTGAGTGTACACCTCATTGTTAAACTTATTCACAGCACCATCATCCCCGAGAGGCTGGATGCCTTCATCAACAAGTTTGCAGAGCACACTCATGACAGATGGGCCTTTGAGAAGGTCGGTTACGAAAAATCTAAATCACCAGATATAAAAGTGCCTGTTTTTCTTTTTTAAATCGTTTTGTACTTTGTAGTAATCGCAATGGTTAATTACATTTTCAGATTCAGAACAACTGGACCTACGGAGAGGTGTTGGATGAGAACGCAAAGTCTCACCCAATGCTGCGGCCCTACAAAACCTTCTCTGAAAAGGTAATGTTTCTTCTGTCAGGTCTGAACACAGGAATAAATGAGTATTCCTGAGCCATCAACGTCTGACATTTTGAATACGTGTGTCAACGACACACCGTATTCTCTCTGTTTCTCAGGACAAGGAGATTTATCGTTGGCCCATCAAAGAGTCCGTCAAAGCCATGCTGGCCTGGGAGTGGACCTTGGATAAAGCCAGGGACGGGGATGGAGAAGTGGAGAAGAAGGCCGCAGCCACACGCAAGATCTCCCAAACCGCTCAGGTAAAAGAGAGAGGAGTGAAAAATACACCCGGTGTAACAGGTCATAGCATACCCCCAGTCCGGACTATACCTGGAGCTAAAGGGGCCGAGGCTAGATTATACCCCGGGTGTATTATGGCCTAGGCCAATTCATAACCCTTAGGACAGATTATACCCCTATGATATCATTTAGTGTTGAGTGATATACACAATAATTACTTATTTTTCAACATTCTATTGGGGGTTCAGCTTTGTCACGTAAGTTAAGTGAGAAAGTTGTCTGATTTAAATCTTAAAACTCTAAAACATAGACTTGTATTACTTCAACCAGAAAAACTGAAAAAATATTAGACTTCCACAAAGATCAAAGATTACTACTTTTTCTAACTCATGGCCAACTTATTTAGTTATTAAGCATTTTGGACAGCCTGACACATAACACAACGAAAATGACGCAAAAAAATAGCCTGATGACAGTTCTGACTGAATGGCAATAACGAACGTCACACCCCTTCACTGGCTAGCTAACTATCAAGATTACCTGACAGTAGATTCAAGATTCAAGATAAAACAGTTACTCTGTACAATGATAAGCTTATTTTGCTGGGTCCTCCTAACACACATAATTACAATAAACTTAAGGTAAAAAAATAAATCAATAAACTTAAGGTAAAAAATAAATCAATAAACTTAAGGTAAAAAATCAATAAAAATAAGGCACAAAATATAGTAACAGTATTGCACAAAAATGAGGCACAAGAATATGAATCGGTGTATTAAGTGCACTATGCATTGCAACAAATATACACTCTGGGGTATACTCTGGCCTGGAGGGGTATAGTATGGCCCGGGCCAAAGTATACCCAGTTATACTCTGGGCGGGGGTTAATTTGGCCTGTTACACCGGTATTAGAATACGCTGTTCCTGAAGGGAAATTAATTGACTTTGAGATGAATTTCTGCTCTGGACTTCTTGTTTGCGCTTTGATTCATAAGTAGTAAGTGGCTCTGGAGAGTCACATCTGTTTGTGTAGCCCAGTGGTTCTAAACGTTTTATGTCCGTGTACTTTTGTACTATGTGAAGTTCTCATGTAGCTCATGGAGAGTGGTCGTCCTGAAACCACAAGGTAGCCGGTTCGATCCCTGGTCCCCATAGTTTTCATGTTGAAGTGTCCTTGAGCAAGACACTGAAGCCCCAGTGCTTCACATCAGCACACTGCTCCTTAATCCTTAATTACAAGGATGGGTAAAATGCAGAGAATAATTTCTCCATTGTGGGATTAATAAAGGATTATAAAATATATATATATATATATATATATATATATATATATATATATATATATATATATATATATATATATATATATATAAAATTAAATTAAAAAAACAGCATCTCCCCCACCTCGCCCCACCTATAATACCCCACAGTTTGAGAACCACTGGTGTAGCCTGTGCTCCTTCCAGTTTGCATGGCGGTGAGGAGGTCTGTTTGGTGACACCAGGAAGCTGCTTAACATCCTCCTGTATTATCTTTTTGTCATACATGTTCTTACTTCTCTGTCATTTGTCATATGAGTTGCCTGTGCTGTAATTGTGCACTCTTCAATTGCGCGTCCTCAGGTTTCCTAAAAATGTTTCTTTTCCTGTTTAATTTTTTTTTGGCGGGGGAGTTTTTCCTTATCTGCTGTACGGATCTTAGGACAGAAGCTGTCTAATGTTGTACTGACTGTAAAGCCCCTGAAGAAAATGTGTGATTTGTGACATCGGAATATATATAATTAAAATGGACTTGAATAATGTGATTATGTCAAACCCAGCTGTCCCTCCAGGTCTACAAAAAGGGGTGAAAATAGTCAGACCTATCTGTTCCCAGTACACACTTGTGACCAATTGAAATCAGTATTCTTCAACATTCTGCTCTTGTGCATAGTTAAATGGGTAAAACGATGGTGAAATCAAAGCAGTTCTCCTTCTGTGGGAATCTCCTGTAGTCCTCTAGGTCCCTAAGCCTCACCTGAAGAACCACATCTCTGAATGATGTGTTTTCTGTCTTCAGGCCACTTATGATCCCAGTCACGGCTACAACCCTCAGCCAATAGATATCGGAGGAATGTCCCTGTCCAGAGAGCTGCAGGTACGTCTCTTTCCGTCACAGCACTGATAACTGTAGGCCTCATATTTTGATTGACCTGTCAGGAGCCTGACTATATAACCGTGTCACCCTCACCGTGCAGTCTATGGCCGAGCAGCTGGCTGAGAACTACCACAACACCTGGGGCAGGAAGAAGAAGCTGGAGCTTCAGGCCAAAGGTGAGAGTCATTTTCTTCAAGAGTTTGTTTTTAGTGATGGTTGCTAGTTTGCAGTCTGTTGAGTCCAAAATTTAACTCCGTTAGGTGCCGGCACCCATCCTCTGCTCGTGCCGTATGACACCCTGACGGCCAAGGAGAAGGCCAGGGACAGAGAGAAGGCCCAGGACCTGCTCAAGTTCCTCCAGCTCAATGGATATGGTGTGACGAGGTAAGCAGCATGTTCTCGCCAGTTCATTTAAGATTAGAGCACAGATGGATAGAACATACAAGCTGTGGCACTCAAATCATAAACTATGACTGGTTTATATTGGTCTGTAGACCTAACAGGGTGACACATGTTGAGCTAAATTAGCCTGAGGTCTGTGAGTGATCTAGTGATTGGGAGCTAGCCTTCTACACAGAAACAGAAAAGGTCTAAAATCAGATACTTTCTTCATAATTTTGACGAACTAACAACAAATGAAATTGAAAAATGAAACAATGAGACGCGAAGTACATTAAGAAAATGGTAAAAACAAACAAACAAACAAAGAGCTATATGACATTTTATTCATACATGTTTTAAAGAAAATGTAAGGAAGTAATTTATGCGGACAGAAACATTGCTGCATAACAGGAACGACCCGGTTCAGTCCATGTTCCCCTGCCTCTCTGTTTGTCATTACTCCTCTCTCTTCTCTCCTCTCTCCATCTTCAGGGGACTGAAGGACATGGAGCAGGACATTTCCTCCATTGAGAAGCGTTTCGCCTACGGCTTCCTCCAGAAGCTTCTTAAATGGATGGACATCGCCCAGGAGTTCATTGCTCATCTCGGTACTTTGGTTTGCGAGACTTCCAACTTTTAATTGCGTATTGTTTAATCAACAAGCACCTTTTTAGGGCTGACTCAATTTTAATTCTGTTTTTACAGAGGCTGTGGTCAGCAGTGGAAGAGTGGAGAAGTCGCCACATGAACAAGAGATCAAATTCTTTGCCAAGGTCAGCTGTTTGGTGCTGCATTGAAGCTGTTTAATGGCATGATGAGGTGTTTCTTAGGTAGTTGTTATTGTCTAGAGTTCATATTTCATCTGGTTATTTTTTATAGATCCTCTTGCCGCTGGTCAATCAATACTTCAAGAACCACTGCCTGTACTTCCTCTCCACTCCCGCTAAAGTTTTGGGTAGTGGAGGGCATTCCTCCAACAAGGAGAAGGAGATGATTGCAAGGTATGTGCAGTAACAGCTTTAGAAAGCCTTCATCAAAAGACTGGTATGTTCTCTTCAATATCTACCGTTCCTCTAGTACGGTACTGTGACTGTGTCGCTCCTCTTCCCCTGTCTCTTCATCCCTCTCCTATTGTGCAATATCCAGTTAAACTTCTTGACCTCCCTTTGGCTTTTTTGTGTCACTTCAAACATCTTTCCTGCCCTGTTTCCCTTTACCGTTCTCCCTCCCCTCCTCTTTTTCTCCTCCGCCCTCAGTATCTTCTGTAAATTGGCTGCTTTGGTGAGGCACAGAGTTGCTCTTTTTGGTAAGGAACCTGCATGGTGGCGTTCCGGCCTGTCACCATCTCTGTCCCTTTGTTGAATCAGTTTTCCCTTTCGTATTAATTTTTATTTCGCCAGATCTTTTTCACTTCCTCTTCCTTCCTACCTTCTCATTTATATATGTCATGATGTCATTCTGTGCATTGTGTCACAGATGCTGTCCTCTCCACTCTCTCATCCCTTCCTTACTGCTTACTGGACCTACTCGTCTGGTGCTGCTCTGTCTTAAGCTCACCTTCTGCTTGGCTTTGATTTTGATTTTGATTTTCTTCTGTAACCAGATTCATGAAACTATCACAACTCTGTGGACACACAAAGGCAGAAATATGAAGATGCATTCTATTCTCAGATTTCTGTGATGAGCATGAGCCTGATTGTGTTTTTAAAATTCATTGTGGAACAGAACTCACGTGCACAGCCTTAATTGCCCCTCATACGGGTAGCCATAAATGGCTGAACAGTCAAGTAGCGCTGGTCAAGGTTCCACAATTACCTGCGATTTTCACACAGGCTGTGACTATTTCTCGCGCAAATACCATAAATGCATCCCATGTACCTGAAAACAATCATCGTGGTGATACCTCAGTCTTCATTGTCAAACACCTCAGAGTTGATCAATGACTAATTAATTGAGCTCATCTTGAAATACATTTTACAAAGAGCTTCATGGTTCAGGATTAAGCTCAACGATCATTTACTCGGGGAGATGATGGCTCGGAGGCCTCAGATGGACATTTTACAGAATGCTGTGTAGATTGCAAACAGGTTAAAACATCAGTGAAACTTGAAAATAACCTACAAAATGTGAGATCATCTTATATTTCATGTCCAGCTCATCATTTCACCAGCAGCGATTCAGACATTCTCACCACACTTTCTTCTTTTATACATTCCAAATGCCGTTTGCATGCTTTTTGGCGCACGTATCGTTCACACATCTGGGCCCAGGTGTTTACACAGATGCACTTTTCAATGTTGTGTTACTCGATAGGTCTGAAGACCACTTTTTGAAAGTCTCTGCTCAGAATGGATGCATTGTTACTCAGTTTATAAGACCACAACTGCAGGGACATGACAAAGCTGCCTGTGCATCGTCTGATGTATTACTGAACATCCTTACTGTGACTGCTCATAGAAAACAAAGGCAAATTCCCACATATAATTCACCTCTGCAATGCCAATGCAATTATGATATTCATTATGGTACACTCATACATGCACACATAAGCAGTACATGTGGCTTTACAAAAGGTGAATAAAGAGGAATCTTCCTGCGTTTTCTGTGCTTTTATGGAAATGTGGATCTTTTAGATAAATTTGAGGAATGCCAGGTTTGCATGTTCAACATGTTATCTGAAGTGTATCACGCAGTGCGGGACTGGTCTGGCCTTGGTCTGGACCCTCTCAACCCTTCAAAGTCTTAGTCTCGATACACTCTGGTCTTGGTCATGACTTTTCTCGGTTTGAGTTTAGGTTTTAAAACAAATAAAACACCAGTGTCGCTCCTAACAGAGCGATTTGAGCATGAATGTCTGAAGTGGTGTCATGAAGGACAGCATTGCACTGCGGCTCTGTGAGGCGTTCTCAGCTTGGCTTATGTGAGGCGGTATGTGTTTTAACCTCACTCTCCATCTCCACCATCATGCGTCTCTAATAGTCACTCACTCTTCTGTAACCAGCGGTCACTAGACACATTAGATGATATTCAAGTGAAAAATTGCAGGCAAACTGTTTCATAGTTACGTGTTTAAGTTGTCTCTATGTAATGTACAGTATTTGAGATGAGTAAAAAGGAATCGTTTTAATGTAATTTTGAGTTTGGTCAATGTTTTTTTAACACGCTCTACTGTAACTGTTTGTGTTTTCTGTTTTTTGTGGAGTGCTTTACTACTAAATCTGTCCTTTAAAATAAATTGAGCTCAATAAATTGAGACGACGCGTTTTTGCTCTGTTGTTTTCAGGAACGGATGCAGGCGCAGTGGTAAACTGTCTGCACATCCTCTCACGATCGCTGGATGCCAGGTAACTCACAATCTATTCACAATACAATCCCAGGCAGAGAGGAAACCAACCATCTGAGATGATATTTGCGTCCTCCCTTTCAAGGACTGTAATGAAATCGGGCCCTGAGATTGTGAAGGCCGTCCTGCGCCAGTTCTTTGAGAGTGCTGCCGATGACATTGAGAAGATGGTCGAGAATCTGAAACTGGGCAAAGTGTCCAGCCGGAACCAGGTGAGAGACGACAGCAAACTGCTTAGGTTTGTACATGTTCATCCTCCCTTTGAGCTGATATCTGTATGTGTTCTTGTAGGTTAAGGGTGTTTCCCAGAACATCAACTACACCACCAATGCCCTGCTGCCAGTCCTCACCTCACTGTTCGACCATATCGCCCAGCACCAATTTGGTGACGACGTCATGTGTGAGTGAAACGCTCCTCTCCATTGAGGGTCCATCCTGGGTCATCCCTCCACCGGCGACACAAAGGGCCGACTCATAGGTAATGCAATTCTATCTTCTCTCCATCCTCAGTGGACGATTTGCAAATATCCTGCTACCGTTTGATGTGCAGTATCTACTCTCTGGGCACAGTGAAGACTCCACATGTAGAGAAGTGAGTAGAGACCTCTATATCTATGAAAGTTCTTTTAACAATCCCACATAAAATTTGATTTTATGTGGGATTTCATTGTCGAATAATATAATTTAAATATATACAAAATACAACACCTTCAATCCTTTTACAATTCATTCACAGGATAAAGTGTGTTTAGAACATTAAACAGGGAAGAAACGTTTGCTCTCAAACATTGACATTTCATAGAGATTTTGTGGTATATTTCACTTCTGCAGACAGCGACCAGCTCTTGGCGAGTGTCTGGCACGCTTAGCAGCTGCTATGCCGGTGGCCTTCCTTGAGCCATCGCTGAATGAGTTCAACATGTTTTCTGTATTTTCCACCAAGACTCCTAGAGAGAGAACCAGTGAGTTTTGTTCTCTTGTTTTCCTCCCAAGCACATCATTGCCCTAGAATTGGTTGATAATAAATTGTTTCCCTAACTTTTACTTTGCCTGTCTGCTCTCTCCCTCTTCAGTTCTGGGTCTTCCCAACCAAGTGGAGGAGCTGTGCACGGACATCCCAGAGCTGGAGGTCCTGATGAAGGAGATCCACGACCTGGCTGAGTCCGGGGCTCGCTACACAGAAATGCCCCACGTGATTGAGATCACCTTGCCCATGTTGTGTAACTACCTCCCCCGCTGGTGGGAGAGGGGCCTGGAGAACTTCCCCGAGCTGGAGGGCCAGCTGTGCACCTCCATCACCTCCGAGCAGCTAAATCAGCTGCTGGGGAGCATCATGAAGATTGTGGTTAACAACCTGGGCATAGATGAGGCCTCCTGGATGAAGAGGTTGGCAGGTCAGTAGGCGGAAGATTCACAATGTGATGCGAGACATCTTCTCTTTCACATTTGGTACATCTCCTGTTTGGAGAAGACTCTGCTGATCCTTACTGCTGTTTCCTGTGCGCCCCTTGTCCAGTGTTCGCCCAGCCCATTGTCAGTAGGGCCAAACCAGAGATGCTTAAATCCCACTTCATCCCCACCATGGAAAAACTGAAGAAGCGCTCAGGTAAGGTGGTGGCGGAGGAGGATCAGCTGCGCATGGAGGGCAAGACAGAGCTGGACAGCGAAAACGGGACCATCAAGGATGAGTTCGCTGTGCTGTGTCGGGACCTGTATGCTCTCTACCCCTTGCTTATCCGCTACGTGGACAATAACAGGTACCTGAACTCACAAGGACTCTATATATATCTGTGAAACGCATCATTGTTGTACTGTTTCACCAGCATGGGCAGTTTAAATCTTCAAGTGGCAAAGCTGCAGACATCATGAAATTACAGTTTTAAATAGACAAAAAGAAAACCTGGAATAAAATATTGATCTACCAAAGCAGAGGAGTAACTCTGGATTCATTTAAATAAACTTATTCTGTGTATATTTACAAAAATCATTTCTGTGATCAGATTATACAGCTATGTAGAGTTTCATGAATTATGATCAGATTAACCAATAACACAAAAAGAGGGGATATTGAGTAACCTTGGCATGAGCATCTTTTTGTACAATATACAAAAAGGGAAAACTTGCAGTATTTGCAGTTGGTGGGGCTTGTGGTCCCCTAAAGCAAGTTTAAAGATACCGTGGAAACTGCGGTATAGAAATCAGTTTTTGCACATGTTGTCATGTATATAAAAGACTCAAAATGAACACTGTAAGCGAATTACTTGATTACTAAGGGCAAACATCATTTTTAAATAAAGGATTAAGCTTTTTGATCACTATAAGCGGTTTCCAGAATAGAGAGTAAAATATTGTCTAGTAAAAATAAATCCAGTCCAAGTCCCAGCTCTTGACTAGGACTTTGATTTGAGTGCTTGAGTTAATCCATTGCGGTCGGTCTTGTCTGCAGGGCAAGGTGGTTGACCTGTCCAGACCAAGATGCAGAGGAGCTTTTCAGGATGGTGGGAGAGGTCTTTATTTTCTGGTCCAAATCTCACGTGAGTCTCTGTTTTCTGTTCTCTTTTTTTCCTTATATTTTGTGACTTGTGTCTGTCCTTTGCCATCTACCACTTTTCTTTTTGTTATTCATTCCAGAACTTTAAGCGGGAGGAGCAGAACTTTGTGGTGATGAATGAGATCAACAACATGTCCTTCCTGACTGCTGACAGTAAGAGCAAGATGAGCAAGGTGAGAGCGGACAAGCAGACAAGTGGCCAAGACGAATGTAGCCGTTTTATTCACTTACTCCATATCTTCAGCTGTAACACATGAGGAAACTAAACTCTAATAATTCATATTCCACTAACACCACCCATTCCAAACCGCTAAGACTTTAAATTAAACCCCTCTTAATCCATTCTCAGCTGTTATTTCCTTCCTTTCCTTTAATGGATAAGAACGTCAGGTAATCGATAATAATTTTTGTAGAAATTGTACGTACGGCCATTACATAACTAATAACCTCCTTTTCCAGGACCATGTAAGTGGCAGTACATGGTGTTCAGGTAGTAGCAGGAGTTTTGCTAACTGTGTTTTCTCCTTATATCCTGTGTCGGGGTTGGACGCTGGGCCTCTAGGCCGGAGATGGAGAGGTTAGACTGTGTTTGTGCACGAGCGCTGTGCTGATCGCATGGCACACTGAGTTTTGGGAGGCATTTCATCAAGCGCTCCCATGGACTTTCCCACTTCTTAAAACACAGACCCCAATATTCACACACATACAAGCAAACAGGGTTATAAACACGACCAGGGAAGAACTCACAACAATATATAGTACTAGCAGTGTTCCACTAATGCATATCAACGGGTGAGATAATACTGTATAAATGTAGATTTAGTTGAAACTGCTTCTGTCGTGAATGGTTTCTGTGAGTGAGACATGTTTGAGTGATACTGAGCGTGACTGGGTGTGTGTTAGTGCCACGGGCGCGTGTTTTTATGTTTGTGTATATGTGTGAGTAGGGGTCTGGAGCGGCTTGATGAAAACTCTTTGCCGTAGATTGTAGTGGCCTGAGAGGTTTCATGGCGCTCGGTTGAGCAGCTGCGTATGTCTTTTTTTTTGGAGCTGGCACTCCTGCAGCTGAGCGCCATCACCCCTATCTGTCTTTAGATTAATAAACAGTTTGCCTTCAGATCGTCCCTGTTGGATACAGTTGTGGAGCCCGCGCTACTGTGCCATCTGTGATGTTGCGATCTTGTTATTGACGCTTGGATTTCTTTCAGCTTTTGGTGGTAAAGATTCCCGCGCGGGGGGACTCTTCTCTTTTAAGTATTATCATCATCTTCGTCTACACTACCTGTTTACACCAACAACAAATAATGACCTACCATCCCTCGCTGTCACCATTAGATTCGCTTAAGCCATCAGCAGCGTATGTCGGGGAGGGGAACCTGAAGCTAGCTCATTTACTAACTGGACTCGTCCCTCCATATCTAATTCATTGACCCCCATTGAATTGTTAAATCGTTGAGTATCTAATGTTTGGTGTTTTCATTTTATTTTTTTCTGTGGTTGCTGTAAGATGAATATGAAAACCTCCTCTCCGGGGCTATCAGATGGGCATTACTGTGGTCAGCTTCTGTTGCCTGTCCATCTCAAGGCCTCTCTGCCCAAGAGAGCAGTTTGGACCCACGTGCACTGCGCTGAGGGCACAGGGGTTGCTGTGAGGCCAGACAACAGTCGGTAATGAGCACTGGTAGCCTCAGGACAGGAGCGTGTGAGAAGAGCTCCAGGGCGACGGAGCTGACAGTGGACAGGTTGTGCCCTGTCTGGCCACTGCACTACTAACAGTGAGGCTGCATTGTGTGTAACGACTGCAGCTGACGCAGCAGTGAAGCACCTGAAATGCCACCACAAGTTGATGTTTATCAGAAAATTTGTTGTCCGATTTCAGCAGATGAATAATTCACTTCACTTGTTGATTCACTTTATCCGCATGTTGTGCGTAAAAAGTTACTTGACAGTTGGTTCTTGGCTTCTCCTTTTGTCAATTTTGTGTTATGCTTTGTGTTGTATGAAGTAGTTCTACTTCATTTGCTTTTTTTTGGTCTAATATTCTCGAAAAGCCTCCAATGTCACAATAATATTTTCTGAAAAGGAAATGTTTGACGTGCTTGGGCTTGTAAATGGAAAAGGGATAGATTGGGCTGAACTTTTCTTTCTGTCTTTAGTCTGGAGGCTCAGAGCTGGAGCGTACCAAGAAGAAGCGGCGGGGGGATCGCTACTCCGTGCAGACCTCCCTTATCGTTGCAGCGTTAAAGAAGATGCTTCCTATCGGCCTCAACATGTGCTCTCCTGCCGACCAGGAGCTCATCAACCTCGCCAAGATCAGATACTCACTGGTACTTTGAAGGGTTTGAAGCCAACCTTTTGAACAAATACATTCAGAATGTCGCCTGAATCCTGGTCTCTTCCCTTCTAGAGAGACACAGATGAAGAAGTGAGGGAGTTCTTGCACAACAATCTGCACCTGCAAGGCAAGGTAAGTAGACCTTTTCACTTTTTTTTAATACATATTGCGGATGACAATAGATATAATAAAAATTCCCTTGTAAAAATAACAATTCCGGGGTTCAGGCCAATACAGACACCTGCGAGGAGTTTAGACATTGACACTTTCCGACACCTGCACTAAGATAACTAAGAAGATTTATGACGATCATTCATTTCCGACAAAATCTTTGCTGGGCTGACCTTTAGCAATGCCACCTCCCCCTACTGGTCAAAGTAAACATTTTGGGGACAAGTTTCAAATGCTAGATTAAAAATATTCCTTAAATTCCTGGCTGTTTAGACAAAGTGTCATTGATCTATGGTAAAAGTTTTGCCATGCACATGTTTGGAACTGGTGCTTTTTTTTACACACAACATTGTAATGAAACCTATCCTGCAAGGTTTGTAATGCAATCGGGATAGACACTGAAATTAAGAAAAAGATAATGGTTTTCCACAGATGCTGTGTGATAATAGAGTGATAATTAAGTCTTTGGCAGCGAGATAAATCCCCCCGTGGAGTCCAGACACGCTGATGATTCTGACTGATGAGGAGGTGGAGGGGGTGTGTTCAACAGCAGCATGAACGTACGAAAGGCAGAGAGAGAATCTCCAGGCCTGATCACTATGATGTAGTAATGATATTGATAAATCAGCTCAGGAACAACAGGATTTTTCGCCGGCTTGAACCCCTAAATATCTTAACAGGTATTCTACATATTTGCCCTTTGGTTTCAGGTGGAGGACCCTGCTATGCGCTGGCAGATGTCCCTTTATAAGGAGTTATCCGGAAAGGCTGAGGATGCTGAGGAGCCTGAGAAGGTGGTGAAAAGGGTTCAAGAGGTGTCTGCGGTCCTTTACCACATTGAAGTGGTGAGTAAAGGACACAAGCTCAAGTGCTCTGCAAGAAAACACGACTGTATACACATCAAAGGCATTGTTTGGTGGCCGGTCCCAGCCTAAATTGTCTTGACAAGCTTTTGCAACAAAGTGAGGATTTGTTCAGTCAACGCCTTTCTCCCCCCGCTCTAGACTGAGCATCCTTTCAAGTCAAAGAAAATGGTGTGGCACAAGCTGCTGTCCAAACAGCGTCGCAGGGCCGTGGTGGCCTGTTTCAGGATGACGCCCCTGTACAACGTCCCCGCGTAATGACTCCCCTCATACTCAATAAAAGAAACGCTCAATAACATAATCGGAAGGCTTGACATGAGCCATTACAAACCTCTGCTCTCCTCTCACAGGCACAGGGCAACCAACATGTTCTTGGACGCCTACAAACGCAACTGGTTGGAGACTGAAGGTTACTTGTTTGAGGACAGGATGATCGACGACTTGTCAGTAAGTCATCGTCCCTTTTAACCCTGAGACGTGAATGATAAAAATAAAAATAAAACTTAGTATACATACGATGGGCAATACGTCATTAACGCCAAACGTACATTATCTCCGATAATTAGAAAGCCATGGTGGAAGAGGAGGAAGAGGAAGAGGAGACCGAGACAAAGCCTGACCCCCTTCATCAGCTGATTCTTCATTTCAGCCGCACAGCTCTCACAGAGAAGATGTGAGGGCATTTTGCTTCTTCGGCGACTCGCCTTTTAATGACCCGCTGCCTCAGTGAGACTTGTTGAGTCCTGTCGTGTGTTTTCTCATTACAGGAAACTTGACGTTGACCATCTCTATATGTCTTATGCTGATATTATGGCAAAGGTAAGACAGTCAGTGAGCAGCATCTTCAAATTGTCTGGATGTTCATAGCTTTGCTTGCCTTTACCCGTCCATTCACATCAATATTCAACCTCTCACGAGACATGACAATGACAATTGCAAGGGAGGAAAATGTAAATCCTACGTAAATGTGTGATTGCTAAATCTGCTGTCATCTCCCTCCAGAGCTGCCACATTGGTGAGGAGGACGAAGGGGGAGATCAGGAGGGGGAGGAGCCAGCCTTTGAGGTGCGACAGACAGAGATGGTATGGGGGGGACCAGGGGAAGGGAGACAGGGGAGTCAGCGGAGAAGAGACTCCCACACCACGACAACACACTCGGCACACCCCCCCACCACAAATATATGTCTTTTCTCTCGTCCACTCACACCACTTGTCTATTTCCTGCTATGGTGGACTGACCTGTGCATGCCTTTGCTGGGCTCTGCCCACCAGTCGGTTCAATGTTGTGGACTTAATTTATTTTATTTTCTAAATTGCATGACTTTGGTGCAGAGAGTCGGTGCAGCTAAAGACAACAAAATGAAACGGAGGTCAAACCAAACCACTGAGTCTTTCTTAGGTGTCAGAATTTCAGAATCACAATTTCCAATTCTGATGTGCTTCTGAATTTGTTTAGGGGTTAATTGACTAAGTTTACAGCAAATTACCACATCCCAGTATGGTTTAACTTTAACCTTATCCAAACATACAGTATATTAACAATCCAAAAATGTTTGAATTTGAAATGCCTTCCTAAATATATATATATATATATATATATATATATATATATATATATATATATATAAAAAAATCTCTAAAATGTTGTTTTCCAAAAGAAAATACACCTTCATGTCTGTTGTTAACAGATCTAGTGAGCGTCAAACCGGCTTTCCATTTAGCAGTGCAACTATGACTGTGCCTCCACAAAACCATATTAACTGCACATTTAATATGGACAAATGTGCTCAGAAGCACTGAAAAAAACAAAATATTTCGTAAATCAACCCCCTTACTATGACTGGTACTTTGAATCAGAATCTCAACGATTTGTTTTGCCTCAAAAAGCCAGGTTTGGAAACTGATGTTGTAGATATAGAGATCGAATGCTTTTCCTGGAGGGCAGCATAACATCCATTTGCACTGCAAATCCCTCAAGCTGCATCCACAACAAATCAGGCATTGTGGCAAAAGAATGCCAGTCCTCCCATCCATTTCTATGCGGGTCGCGTGTTTAGGTCGCGGCGGTGCGGATCTCGTGGCGTGTCGAAGAAACCTGCGGTGAAAAAGTGGAAACAGAATCCACTTTTTGGAGAAACGCAGCCAGACATCATGCAGCCACCGGCGATCAATTCAAATCTATTGGGTCAATCAAACGGGGGTCACTCAAATGGTCCATTTCAGGGACAGCCCTGCACTTAGTGCCACAGCGTCTGATTTGGGGTGAAATTGCAGCCTTGATGTTCTAAAAGCACCTCTTCAATGAGCTGGTGTTGATGCTTATTCAGGGCAAATTTCATCAACTGAACATCATCTCTTTTCCTTCATGGTAGCTGATGTGTGCTCTGATATGTCATGCTGTCACCCAAGACAAGCAGCTATTTTTAGAAACGTATAAGTTATGAAGCCACGCAGCATGTTTTTCTCACGGTAGAACCAGCTCTCTTGTGTGTCTGTGCTCAGTCTACCCCAGGCTTTCGCCACCCTTTTCCTGACTCACACCCTCCTGTACTCACCTGCTAATCGGGCTGCGATCCCCCATATGCACTTGCACGATAACCTGAAATCTAACCGACAGAGTAATCGATTTAGTTTTGTCTTCATTTTGAATTGGACGACAAGTCTCCCTCTCTGAGCTCACCAAGGACTACAGTAAAAGCCTGCACAGTCAGCCGTGCATACACTGTCCCAAAGCCAAGCACCCACTCACGCAATCAATACACTGACTCACATGCAGACACACTCGCACCCTCAGCCACATCCAATCACATCTCACTCACCACAAAAACACATAGTTTGCTCGACAGATGAGCAGAACTCAACTACTCTGTAAGTAGAGAAAAGTTCCACTGTCTTTTTAAAAGCAGTCAGGCTTACGAGGGAGGGGGGCGGAGGGAGGGGTAGCTCCAGTTCTGGGTGCTTTGGGTGGGGCTTAACTCTAACCTCTTGTGTCAAGACGATAGTTCGTATCAGCTGTACTGTTTAATTTGTAACAAAGAGAGTAGTGTTGTAATAGGTCAGTACAGTACAGTGGAGTATGAGTTCTGTGCTAGGGAGCAGCATTAAAGAAGTACATTATAGTGACACTGGACAGTTTTACATTTTCAATATGGTCTCCATATTATTGACAATATCCGCAAATGCATTCAATAATATGATTTTATTTAGGTAAAATAGTAGTTTTTTAATATTTGTCTTCCAATTGTTTCTTGCAATTGGATATATACTTGTATACTCCGACGTATTCAGGTAATTTTAGGTGAAAGAAAAATTATTACGAAGCCGGGATTAATATTCAGAGAAAAAAAAACTCACATTTACGAGAGAAAAATCTTGAATATTCTCTGAGATTACAAAGTCATAAATTGACAAGAACGTTTTTTGAAATTTGTACTGAGATTAAAGTCACAAGTTTAGCCGCCGTCTGAATTACATTGCACCTAAAGCATAAATAGTTTATTAGTTGTGACGTAGTCGCCCTGACATCACTCATTGTTTTGTAGACTGCCGGTTTTAAGCCCTAATTTCTTGATTAGAGACCCTTGATACGTCTCTGGTGTGATGAGGTTCATCCAACCTTGCAAAGTGAAGTAATGTGGTTTGACAAAAAGTTTTTTCTGGTAAATTTATGACTTTATAATTCAGAATGTCTTTATTTTTTTAACACTGAATATTTCCCCTTCTCTGGCTCTGTGATTTAAAACAAATTTTCTTTTACCTACAATGGTCCTACTAAGCCGTTCTTTTGAGCAAATCAAAACCTCTAATTGATGTATTACTACATTAATGGATTATCTTAAAATTGCCCAGTCTTGCAATTGCAAATTTAGAACATTAACTATCAATACTCAAAATATATATATATATATATATATATATATATATATATATATATATATATATATATATATATATATATATATATATATATATATATATATTTAAATCTAGTCACTTAGTAAATGTCTTTTGCCTTTATTTCAGCTCAGGTTTACAGACTTAGAGTCTTTCGTGTTTAAACTTAAAGATAGACAGGAACCATAGGATGCTGCTGCAGGTAGCGTAACTGAGGGCTGTGCGGTTTTTCTCTTGGATAGAAGGATCTGCATGCTGTGTTACTCTGACTGCTGTTGCTTCCTCGTAAGAATGTGTGAAATGTGTGGAGTGGTATGCCTTGGAAAGAAATGTCTTCACCATTTCCTGCCTCTGGAAGATGTCAAGAGCTGGAATAACAGTCTCCATCACTAACACACAAAGTGTTCCATTTAGTGTGTGTGTGTGTGTGTGTGTGTGTGTGTGTGTGTGTGTGTGTGTGTGTGTGTGTGTGTGTGTGTGCGTGTGTGTGTGCGTGTGCGTGTGTGTGTGTGTGCGTGTTCCTGTAGCCTGAGCCAAAATCTTTTCATCACTAAGACAGTGTTTTTTAAAGACTTTTAAATCTGTCACGCTCACTACGAGGACAGGCCTGATGAGATAAAGTAGTTAGTTGTCAAAAATCTTTCCAAATTACTGCTGAAATCATCATGTAATGCTAACTTTTTTTGTGTCTCTAGTCTGTAATGAACAGAAACGTTAATTAAGACCCTGGATGTGTTGATTGTCGTCATCAGCTTTAGACCCATTAGAAACTAGTCAATGGATGGCCATAATAAGGATAGAATTATGAGGACGCGTGCGTGCGAGTGAGCGAGTGAGCGAGTGAGCTAGTGCGGGGGGCAGTGCAGTCCCCGTTGGCAGGGTTACAGCTGTGTCCCCCTGCTCTGCTCTCCACAGGACAAGGAGATGGAGAAACAGAGGCTTCTGTACCAGCAGGCGCGCCTGCACAACCGCGGGGCTGCAGAGATGGTGCTGCAGATGATCAGTGCCTGTAAAGGTAGCTGCACACACACACACACACACACACACACACACACACACACACACACACACACACACACACACACACACACACACACACACAGGTGTATCACTTGTGTGGATATTATAATTGACTTTAAATAATGTCACTATGGGCCGTCCTTATCTTAGTGACCCATCTGGGCTGATCTGTAACAAATTGTTCTTTTTTTTTAAGCTGTGTAATATTACAGTTCCCCTAAGACCAGTTCTATGAATTCTAGGATAGAGATGTGAGATGCATTGTTCTGCCAGGTTTAGTCCAAATCAGATCAGTAGTGTCTGAGACACTGAACAGCAGATGATGCTGATGTTGCTCCTTGCCTTGAGGAGTGTAATTATGAAAATGCTGAAGAGAGAATAATTCATAGTCTCAGTGAGAATCAGTTACAAGTCAAAGTTCTGCATTCAAAATGGTAAAAGGTGTTTAGCATCAGAGTATACTTAAATGACCAAAAGTAAAAGTATTAATTATGCAGAATGGAGAGTTTTAGAATATTATATATCATATATTGCTGGATTATAATTAATATGCATTAATGTCTAATGTTAGATCACATCAATGTTGTAGCTAGTAAAGATGAAGCTCTTTTGAATTACTTTGTATACTGCCGGGTAGTTTAATCTACAAAAATGCATCACTTATTAGTTGATTTATATATTAATGTATTAATAATCTGAATCTTCAAAGGAACTTAAGCTGTCAAATAACTGTCGTGGAGTAAAAAGTACAATATTCGCCTCTAAATTGTAGTAAGAGTTTTGTACACAGAAATAAAGCAACAAATACATTCTGATATACAATAAAGTAGTAGTAATTAGACTTACTTTTTTGACTGCAGGACTTTACTTGCAACAGAGCATTTGTACACTGTTGTGTTGGTACTTTTACTTCAGCAGTCCTTCCAGCTCTGAACACCACTGATGTCTGATTTCAGGTGAACCTGGAGCCATGGTTTCTTCCACACTCAAACTGGGAATCTCCATCCTCAATGGAGGTAACTGTGATGTACAGCAGGTGAGCACTGAGGTTTTTTAAATTCATTCTAGACAATTGCATTTCCCTTAGAGACCTGGAATGCATCAGTAATAAGTGCAGGATCACGTATCAGACGAAGATCCATCTTGTCAGGCTTCAAGTAATACGTTTGTGAAGAGCTGCTGGCCGTGATTCAGGCGTATGTGAGGCTTCACTGAGAGGGAACTGTTCATTCAAGACAAACATGGCCGCTCTTGAAGATGTTTGCGGATGTTATTTCTTCATTAAAAGCACAGCAGTGAACGACATTGAGGGCTTTTCTCTGTGGAAAAAGACATTTTTCGTTCCCCCCCAACATCCGACATGATGGTTTATCCAATCACCTACCAAGTATTGTTTTGAAAGGTGCCTACCCTTTTCCAAACAGTTTGCAATGACAGCTTCTCGGATGGCGTTAGGACTACTGCTCAACCTAAATGTTCCATTTTCCATTCTGCTGGCGATGCTACTTACATCCTAATTGTTTCAGTACACGTTTTTATTCCTGTCAACCTGTCTGTGTGCAGAGAATGCTGGACTATCTGAAGGATAAAAAGGATGTGGGATTCTTCCTTAGCGTTCAGGCTCTGATGCAGACCTGCAGGTCTGTAGTGAATATCTGTCATTGATCTCTCTTGATTTTGAACAATGTTCATTATGGGAGGACTTACTGTGAGTGAAGCTTGTAGAGCTGCATGTTCTCAAACTGACCGAAACTTCACGTTGACAGCGTTTTGGACTTGAATGCCTTTGAGAGACAAAACAAGGCCGAGGGACTTGGGATGGTTTCAGAGGAAGGCACTAGTGAGTATGGTCTTCAGGTTCTTACCGCCACACACTATCTGAACACACTACCCTACAGACTGCTACACACACACACACACACACACACACACACACACACACACACACACACACACACACAGTCAGTCACATCCCTGTTCTCCTGCATCATTGTGCATTGGTTTGAGACATAATCTGACATGTTTCCAGTTCCAGTGTGTGTCTTTTAGTTTGCCTGTTTGAGGATGCAGGTATGTTTTCATGCAAGTGTGTCCTAGGAGTGTTAGAGCCACGACGCCCGTGCATTAATCGCAGCATTTTGACTGTTTGATGTATGCAACTGTTTTATCATCCACTGACAGCCTTGAGATTTCTGGACTCACTGCGTCTCTTTGTCTTTCTCTCTCCCTCTTCTCGTTCACTTTGCCCGTTTTTTCGAACCCTTTCCCCCTTCATGCTCACGTCACTCCCGCCCGTCAATTTGCTGTTCTCACGGTTCTCAGATAAGAAGCTAGAACGTGGTAAATGATCTCTCTGTCCCTCCTTTTCTGTCGTCTCTGTCCCTCTTTTTTAGCTCTCAATTACACGACTAGTCTTTTCCTTGGTGTGACCTTAATATGCATTTCATTTCACACTCAAGGACCCAGGGAAGTCAAACTTTACAGTCACTTGTAAGGTTGGATTTTTCGTCCTTGAGTGTTTTTAATCACAGATCTACTGTAACTCTGATCTTTGGGAAGGAAAGGCAGTAACCTTGTTCTTCCTCTCCCACTCAGTTCTCCCAAGTAGACCGTAGAGGACTGCACTGACCCTGTGTCTTAGAAACTCTGAAATGAATTGCAGCAGCAGCAGGGACCTGTATCGCTCTCATTCACGTCATTTGAATGTAGTTTGACCCACACGGCGAGACCATCTGTGTGAATCCTTACAATCCCAAAAAAAATCTCATTGAGTTCAGCTTTTCCACGACAGCAGCATTAAATTGTGGCCTCGTTGTTGGAAAAACTAAACAAGACAGCTTTGAAGTAAAAAAAAAAAAAGGAAATAAAATAAAAGCGCAACAATTAAAGGCCTGTTCCTGATCTGGCATAGCATCACACGGACGATGGGAAGGGCTCTCTCTCTGTCCTTTGTCCCATCAGGACCGCTGCTCTCAGGTCAGCTGAGCGGCATGCGTCTTAAAGAGAGGATCATAACGAAAAAAAAGAACTGGACAAAAACAAGGAAAATAATCTTGATAAGAGAGAAAAACAAAAAGCTACAGAGAACAGTGCTTTCTAGTAAATCCCACACAGTGTATTCGTCCATTCAAAGGAAATTATTTATCCTTTTATTTGATTGGGACAGAGCATGTTCATGAAGATCAGTACACAAATACAAGATGTGAACATGCCAGAGTTACCGAGAATGCTAATATACATCCATCTCTCACTAAAACAGCAACATAACCAGATACAAATATGTAATACACAAGTAGAGAAGACAAAATACCTTAAGCCATAGTTTGAGATGGGTGTTTAAAGTGTAATAAACTGCATATGCAATACTCTGTCTAGTGCGTATTGGACACAATACAAGACTTGGTAGTGCAAACTGTTAAAGAGTAATGAAATAACAAGTTCAAGAACTATTGCTGACTTTGTTGTACGTGACCAGAGCCCTCTGCTGACTCCACGCCACGTTTTTGTTTTCTGTCACGAGTAAATCTGAGCATGCTTGTGCATTTTTGACTCGGACAGTTTTTTCAAGTATCCCCTTACTGATGGCATGCCAAGAGAGGGCTGTAAAATTTGTATTTTGTAATGGATGGGATTTCAAATTAAATTAAGTAAAAAAAAAAACGAAGGAACGGCCCACACTTCAAAAGCTACTCACGTCCTGTAAGATTAGTTGTTCACTTACACCCTGACTACAGGGGTTAACTCCGAATTCGATATCTTTTGGTGTCTAATGAGTGTTTTTCCCCTCGACATCCATACTCTTACAAAGCTTACTGGGGTTTGCAGAGTTCAGTAGACCTGTCCTGCATGCCGGAGTGCCTTCACCTTATCTCTGTTTTTCTGTGTTCACGTCTTCATCTGTGAGCGTCTCCTCAGTGGTATTCTGTTATCACTCCCTGGTTTCCTGTCGTCATTTATTTGTGTGTTCCATGTGCATTTAAACGTCATGACCTGTGTTTGATCTGCTATCCGTTAGAGTTCTGTTGAATATAGATTTTCTAAAAAGTGTCTGTAGTGCGAGATGGAGGTAAAGTTGTATGCCTCCATTTTCTGCTGACAAATGTTGAGGTCTTTGTGCTTCTAATGAAAGGGGAGCGGTATGAAGTGGTGGTACTTACACTTTTACTGCTTCATGGCGTCACGACACACACTCTGCTTTAGTTTGACCGACTTTTACTTATGGATAATATTTCACTACTAAATATGGCACTGTAACATTGTGCAGTGTTAGGTGTGTATCAGTAAATGCGTAATGTTAGACTGGATGACTATAATCACCATTTCACCAGATTAACAGAGTTGATGCCTAATCTAACCTGAATACAGATTATTCTGTTTTAACAATTCAGATTTAGCCTTATTTTACGTAAAGCTAGAAAACTCTTAATTCAACTCTGAGTCCCTGTGCAGTTCTCCTTGTTGAAATAGTTTTAATAGTTTAGTTTAGTTATTTACAAAGGGAACAAATCTCTGCACTAGTTTTAAAAAAGAGACTATTCCCTAAAAAGATATTTGGTGAAATAGTTTTGCCTGAGAAGCAGAATTATTTTGTAATTTAGATTAAAAAAATAGATAGAAAATGACTTGTTAAAATGGAGACACTTACCAGTGTGTTGTTCTATTGATTCTTACTTTTAGTAATAACTTAATATACCTTCTTAAAAACCAAGGAAATAGTAAATCATAATTTGCACTAGATTTAGTTGGTAAAATGTTTTGGGGCAGATCTTTGTTGTATCGCTGTGTGCTAATAGATAGTGTGTGTGTGCGTGCGTGCGTGCGTGCGTGCGTGCGTGCGTGCGTGCGTGCGTGCGTGCGTGCGTGCGTGCGTGCGCGTGCGTGCGTGTGTGTGTGTGTACACAGGGATGCATTGGGTATTATATGTTAAATTGTGGCATCAAGTGTTCAGTTAAAAAAAAAGTAAAAGTAAAAACACTGGTGTACACACCTAATACCTTGTGCTTCTCTTTGTTTTTTTCCACTGTGTATTCCAACAGAATAACACAGCAAAAAGACAGAGACTTTCTTTCCAACAAGATTAATTTGCGTTTCCTTTGTTCTTCTTTCCAGATGAGAAAGTGATGTCGGACGATGAATTTACGTGTGACCTCTTCCGCTTCCTGCAGCTTCTTTGTGAGGGCCACAACAATGGTGAGTCTCTTCTTACAAAGCTGGTGTTTTGAAGTGAAACTCAGAGCGCTGTAAATTATGACCCTTCAGTTGTTGAGTGAACCTTTTTGTTTTCTTCCTGTTTTCAGATTTCCAGAACTACTTGAGAACTCAGACAGGCAGCACCACGACCATCAACGTCATCATCTGCACTGTGGACTACCTGCTGCGACTCCAGGTCACTCTGATTGCTCACATTGGTTCTCTGATCTTCGTCCCATTGTCTCCAGACTGTAGCTCTTTTTGTGAATATCTGTTCTGTTTCGTTGACAGTTGTTATAATGTTATTGTCATTGTGAGATTTGTTTTGTTACTCAACCGGCACACAAACATTTGCTTCAGAAAATATGGTCTATTTTATTTGGTTTACTACAGCACAAATTTAATATGAATAGTATAAATGTCCTGCTAAGACTACATTTTTCTGTGATATCGATAGAAATGTACATTAACTTCATACGTTCAGTTTACTTTCATTTGGGCCAATTCAATAATTCAATTTAGTTTTGTTTTGTTCTCCCCCTTCCTGCATGCAGGAGTCGATCAGTGACTTTTACTGGTACTACTCAGGGAAAGACATTATTGATGCGCCCGGGAAGAGGAATTTCTCCAAAGCAATGATTGTGGCCAAGCAGGTCTTTAACAGCTTGACTGAGTACATCCAGGTAAGAGAGCCCCCGAAACAGTGTGCACGTAACCCCTCATTGTAGGTTTTCTGCACATTATGAAGGAAATTAGCCTTTTGAGAGAATAACCTCCTCTTACTATGAAGCCAGCTTTTTGTTTCAGAACATTTACTTTGAAACACAAGACAATGTTATATGACAAATATATCTCCTCACATGATGTCAGCGCTGGAGTTTCATCTCCGTTCTCCACCTTGTCTCTGTGTCTGCCAGGGTCCCTGTACTGGGAACCAGCAGTCTCTGGCCCACAGCAGGTTGTGGGACGCTGTCGTGGGCTTCCTGCACGTCTTCGCTCACATGATGATGAAACTTGCTCAGGTAAAATATATCCCGACTCATTCTTAACCTTTTTGTGGGATTACGGTTTATTTCCCAGCGTGTACCATGGAGCGTTTCTGTAGAGAATCAAGAATAATGTGTTTGCTATATTTCAGTTGACCAAAAGATGTATCAAAGCAATATCAAATAGAAGTGTACACAAAGGATATGGCTTCATTCATTAGTCCACTTTGAGTATACTAATAATCTGAACTGTCTCTCTCATGGTTCCTGCAGAGTAAAGTATGTATTTTTTTATTATTCTTTTTTATTTTTTATATCTGATTAGTGAATTGATTTTTATATCTTCACTTTATCCAGTTGTTTCTGCCTCTTTAATGAGCCGTTTTACATTTAAGGTGGTAATCCTAAAGATTTCCGCCATGGTCGATTTGGCGACAAGCTATTTACTGGTATAACAGCAAATGTGCTTTAATATTATAAGTCCCAGAATGCCGGGGGGCAGCAAAACAAACTATAGTCATTATAATTAAGTTTATCCAACCATCTGTGAGCAACTGTGATCTGTTTTTACGCTGCACCAGGCATGACCAAATGTAACTAAATGAGAAATCCGTGCATCCAAGCAGTCTGTGGCCACTTCAAAATAAAAGTCAACTCGTGTTTCGCAAGTCAAATGCATTTATTGTGAAACTGCAGCAGTAGGAAATGTCTGTGGCCCCAGACACTCGATTACAACTATGTAATCAAGAATACTGTTTTAATTTGTCGGTAGCCATATTGTTTCTACATTTATTAAGTTAAGTTAAATGATTTGAAATAGTCTGTTTTGACTTTAGCTTTTTTCTGCATTATATCAGTTTATCAGTGATCACTTTCACCGTGTCCCACATGAACTGAACAGTTCACCACATGCAGGTTGTCAACAGCAAAAATTCAAGTTGAGAAGGCAGAAACAATTTGAGGAAAAACAGTTACGCTTTCTGTCTCTTTTCTTTTCTGTATGATTCTGTATAATACAGTTAAACCACCTCACCTTATTGGCGTATATATTCGTGTCGTAGTACTGACCAGTGATTAGGGTTTGACCGTGTGTTTGCTTTGAATAATGCGTGCCTGCGGTCTGTAACTTGTTTGGCCTAACACGGAGCTGCGGTGTTCCCTACTCAGTCTAATATGTGACCGTGTTGATTGCTACTGATGCTGCTGTTTAAAATTCATTTTTGTATTTGTATATCTTGAACATCTTTCAAATGGTAGGTTATTATTAAAAAGGTAAGCTATAATAACTTTTAGATCAGCACTTCCAAATGAACTCATCTGAGGTCATACATACATTTTCAGTCCTATCTGATGTGTTTGTATTGGATAAGAAGCAGCGTAGAATTATAATATGTGGCCTGGCTGAACTGTAGTTTGAAATTGAATAATTAAGATATAATTTCCCAAAAAATCAGTCGATCTCCAAGTTTAGACAAATACAAAAAAAATGAAGTAAAAATGTGGGAAGGATAATGTTTTAATTTTCATCTGTAACCCTGTCAGATGCACCCCGATCCTGGACAACGAAATGGCGTAAGAACGTGTCTCCGCCAGCGGCATCTTACTTAGAGGCCCATCAAGCTTTCTTTTCTGTTTCTTTTCTTATGCTTCATCACATTATTTATCACGCAGCTGAATACCCAAATCATACCCATTTCCCTCTGTATTATTGTTTAGGTATTTTCTAACAAGCCATAGAGTCAATTACTGTAGATATTCTATATATTCTATATTATGTCTATTCAGAGACAGCTTCAATAAAGATTGACGAGGAAAATGTAATTGCATTCTTAGATGTTATTCGCTTGTTAAAGGTGGTATATAACAAATATAACAAATATAATTTATTTATGCAAAAAAACATTGGTTAATTATTCCTTCCTAATTTATGAGTCTCATTTCACGTTGTTGCCTTAAGCATCTAAATGTCTCACTTTGCTCCTTTTCATTTCGCTGTATTTTGTTCTTTTGTGTTCTCAAGGTATTAAAAGGTGCCACTGTGATTTCACAGGATGCTTGCACATCCCGACAGCTTTTTTTCATCTAGACCTTCACCAGCCTGACAACCACTTCAGACTGCCTAAAATATCTGCAGCTCTTGTTATCTGCTGGTGCCGGTCTTTAGGATGCGCTTAAGATCAGCGTCTGCAGTTCTGTTCGTTTTGCTGCAGCCACTCTTTCAGATAAAGGAGAAAGGCCTTGCTGTCTACAGAGGCTTTTTCTTCTTCCCTGCTCTCATACCTGCCTGTGTTTACAATGTGTTTGTCTGTCCGTCACATCAAGTGTACTACTTGTGATGATAAAAATGCATGTTCTTTATTTAACAATGCAAACCCAGGATCATTTTTGGAGTAGAGCGCACTCTGAGGTAGTTACTCCCACCTGTTTTTTTTTTCGTCTCAGAAAGATACACATATCCTCTCAAACTATAATATATCATCCGTCTGTACACATGTTAAAAACATGATTCTCCACTCTTTGTGTTTTGCTCCATGTTTTTTTTTTTTTTTGCAGGACTCCAGTCAAATTGGACTTTTGAAGGAGCTGTTAGATCTGCAGAAGGACATGGTGGTGATGCTTCTGTCTCTGCTTGAGGGTACGCTGTCCGTCCCAGTCTAGTGACGTCCTCTCTGTTCCGTTGCATGCTTTCTATACATTTCTCATCTTCTCTCATCCTTGTCCTCGCAGGCAACGTGGTGAACGGCACCATCGCCCGGCAGATGGTGGACATGCTGGTGGAGTCCTCCAGTAACGTGGAGATGATCCTCAAGTTCTTCGACATGTTCCTCAAGCTCAAGGACATCGTGGCGTCCGACGCCTTCCGGGACTACGTGACAGACCCCCGAGGACTAATCTCCAAGAAGGACTTCTCCAAGGCCATGGACAGCCAGAAGCAGTACTCTTCCTCAGAAATCCAGTTCCTCCTCTCCTGCTCGGAGGCTGACGAGAACGAGATGATCAACTTTGAGGAATTTGCCGATCGTTTCCAAGAGCCGGCCAAAGACATCGGCTTCAATATCGCCGTCCTGCTTACAAACCTGTCAGAGCACGTGCCCCACGACACCCGCCTTCAGAACTTCCTGGGGCAGGCTGAGAGCGTGCTCAACTACTTCCGCCCTTTCCTCGGCCGCATTGAGATCATGGGAGCCAGCAGGAAGATCGAGCGCATCTACTTTGAGATCAGCGAGGCGAACCGCAACCAGTGGGAAATGCCGCAGGTCCGAGAGTCCAAGCGACAGTTCATCTTTGACGTGGTCAACGAGATCGGGGAGAGCGAGAAGATGGAGATGTTTGTGAACTTCTGCGAGGACACCATCTTTGAGATGAACATCGCCGCGTCGATCTCCGAGCCCGAGGGAGACGGCGCAGAAGAGGACGACGGCGAGGAGGAAGAGGAGGGCGCGGGAGATCAGGCAGAGGCTCTGGAGGGCGATGAAGAAAATGGAGAAGAAGCAGCTCCAGAGTCCGCATCGGCCTTTGCGGACTTCCTGAGTAGCGTGGTTGACTTCTTCAACATGTTCACCTTCCGTAACCTGCGGCGTCGCTACCGCAAACTAAGAAAAATGACGGTAAAGGAGATGGTGATCGGCCTGGCCATGTTTATCTACACCGTCGTGATGGGTATCCTGATGTTCGTGTACGGCATATGCAAGGGCTTCTTCACGCTCATATGGAAGGTGCTGTTCGGCGGAGGCTTAGTGGAGGGCGCCAAGAAGATGACGGTGACGGAGATCCTAGCCAGCATGCCAGATCCCACGCAGGATGAAGTTCACGGGGACCTGCCACCCGAACCGGGGGCTCGAGAGATACAAGACGCAGACGGAGTGTCAGACCCCTTGGATGTTGTGGGGGGAGAGGGGGAAGAGGAGGATAGCGAGGAGAGAGGCGAAGGTGGACGCCTGCCCGGTTTCAATGCTGCCGGAGGACTCGGAGACTTTGGCGAGACAACAGCAGAGGAGCCTCCGACTCCCGAGGGCACGCCGCTGCTGAAGAGGAAATTGGTGAGGCGTCGTGTCTGTTACTGTAGTTTAATGTGCACGCTCTCTGTTAATCGGCTTATTAACCGCAAAATAATTATTGAAACAGTTGGAAGCCGCGGTGGGAGAACCAGGAGAGGAAAAGCCACCTGTTCAGCCTGAAGAAGAGGCTCCTCAGGAGACAGAGAAAGCAGAGTAAGTTGTCCAAACTGAGCTGCTTGTGCTAAAGATGAGGGGCATATTGATTCACACTCAGCTGAGACGTACAGCCATGAACATTTAGAGGGAATTACATTCAAGCCAAATGACCATTCATAATTACTTAACACATTTAAGAGCAAATGTGTTAGGTAATTATGAATGGTCATTTGGCTTGAATGTAATTCACTTTTTGTCCAGAAATGTGTCCAGACATTCAGTGTTTGCATGACAGTACGACACATTAGGGCCATTCTAGGAAAAAAACACATTATTATTATATACTACTATTATTACAGCGCTGTGGGAGGGGGTTCATATTCCTCTCTGTTGTCGTAAGTTTTATTTCAGTGAACATTATCCCCCCCGTCATTTGTTTTTTCCTGTAATAGCCTCAATACGCCATCGTACATATCTGTGTCGTCAACCAAGCAGCATTATCATATGTTAACATAGTCCAGAGAAAGTATTTCTTCCGTTAAAAAAAACAAAACACAAGTCTTTCTTATCATGTGTCTCGTCCAGCACCGAGAATGGAGAGAAAGAGAAGGAAGAGAAGGTCGAGCCTGAACCTGAGGTAAAGGAGGAGGAGCTTGAGGTGAAAGAGGAAAAGACAGTGAAGACAAAGGCGAAGAAGGACAAGAAGGTGGTCGAGGAGGGCTTCGAGCTGTGGAATGAGCTGGAGGTTCAGAGGATTAAATACATGGTGAGGAGCTCTCTACTGCAGTAAATATGTTAGGATTTCTGTCGTTAGCCACCACATGGTGCATGTTCGGTAAATCATTGATATTTACAAGTAATGCAGTCAGCTGGAAATAGAGCCCGAGTTGTTGATTTCATTTGATTTGGACTGGTTGGTTGTTTGTCACTCAGAATGCCGCCCCATTGTTTTCTTCACAGAACTACCTTTCTCGCAACTTCTACAACCTTCGGTTCTTGGCCCTGTTTATCTCCTTCGCTCTCAATTTCATCCTGCTCTTCTACAAGGTCTGTGCATTTTCACACTAACGTTAGACGACACACACTGATGCCGTGTCGCCAGAAGGATGTGCCACCGCTTCATGGTGGCACATCCACACTAAATATTTATTATTATTAAGTGTTTATCATTCATGCAAGTTTTGTAATTTCCAATCCTTCATCACAAAAAAATGGTCACCATCAGGTAGTTTTTAACGTATGACTAAATTTCCAAAAGTTATTTAAAATGGGTTTTTATATTACAACCTTTTTTGCAATGTGCACTTGACTTTTTTTAAATGTTCCTTCATGCCACACAAATAAAGCAACATTTAAAAGACTGATTGTGTGTCTGTCCTGTCCAGGTGTCTGAAAGTCCTCCAGGCGCGGAGGACCCATCTGAGGGTTCTGGTCTGTTTGAGGGTTCTGGTCTGTTTGAGGGTTCTGGTCTGTTTGAGGGCTCTGGTCTGTTTGAGGGCTCCGGTGCCGAGGAGGATGGGTCCGGATTAGATAGCGGAGGAGGAGAAGATGACGAAGAGGAGGGTCCCTTGTACTACTTCCTGGAAGAGAGCACAGGCTACATGGAGCCGGCCATGGCTTTCTTTGGCATCGTCCACACCATCATCGCCGCCCTCTGCATCATCGGCTACAACTGCCTCAAGGTACCTGGTGTTTGCACCACACACAAACCCACATGTGGGGTTTTTGTGTCCGCTTGTGGGTTTCAAGCACCGTGCCTTCTTTTCCCTTCAGGTCCCTCTGGTTATCTTCAAGAGAGAGAAGGAGCTGGCCAGAAAGCTGGAGTTTGATGGTGTCTACGTCACTGAGCAGCCTGAGGATGACGACATCAAGGGCCAGTGGGACCGACTGGTGCTCAACACTCCGTAAGAGCCCTGTTACATCATCAGATCTCGGCCAGACTCTCCTGAGTCTTTCCAGCCCAAACCCGACCCCAAACCTAGAGACGGCATTTTAGCATCAAACTCTCTCTCCTAAGATATTCAGAACAACAGACCTATTAAGCATTTGTTTAATGAAACTGATCCACCACTTTTATCTGTGAATACATGATGATCAAAGCCTCCACGTTTTCACAAAAATGAAGCCCAAACCTGGACCGTTCACGTTGCATGTTAGTCACACTCTGGTCAGGTGGCAGACTTCTAATACAAGGCATTACAAACTGAGATTACTTTAAATGACATGTTAATGATCTTTGTCTCTCAATGCAGATCTTTCCCGAACAATTACTGGGACAAGTTTGTGAAAAGAAAAGTGAGTTTTCCTTCCGGCAGCTTTGATTAAAAATGTCCGAGATATTTTCCTGCAGTGAATTGACATCGGTGTGTGTGATACCCAGGTGCTGGATAAATATGGCGACATCTACGGCAGAGAGAGGATTGCGGAGCTGCTCGGGATGGACTTGGCTTCTCTGGACGTCAGCGCCATGAGTCATGAAAAGAAGCCTGAGCCAGACACCTCAATGTTGAGCTGGTATGTACTGTTCACTCTCTACATGGACCATTGAGGGTTTAAAGAGCACAATGTCAGAGAACTAACCTATCCTTCTCCCCGTAGGATCACGGCTATCGACATTAAGTACCAGATCTGGAAGTTTGGTGTTATTTTCACTGACAATGTGAGTTAAGGAGGCAGTTCACGGTTTGATTTAGACAAAGAGAACTCGTGTGACCGACAGCCCTCTCTCGTTTCCTTAGACCTTCCTATACCTGGTCTGGTACATGTTGATGTCTCTGCTCGGACACTACAACAACTTCTTCTTCGCCGCTCTTCTTCTGGACATCGCCATGGGGGTCAAAACCCTGCGCACCATTCTGTCCTCTGTCACTCACAACGGCAAACAGGTCAGCACACTTACCGCTATGACGATGCATCGCGAGGCTTTCTGCATGCCGTGCACTAATGTTCCGTCCACCTGTCCCTCGCAGCTGATGATGACGGTGGGTTTGCTGGCCGTGGTGGTTTACCTGTACACCGTGGTGGCGTTCAACTTCTTCCGCAAGTTCTACAACATGAGCGAGGACGAGGACGAGCCGGACATGAAGTGTGATGACATGATGACGGTGAGTGGCGGGGAAGGGAGACACCAGTAGGACCGTAGGGTCCGCTTTACTTTGTGTTATAAGACATCATCCGCGTCGCTCTCTCCCGCAGTGTTACCTGTTCCACATGTACGTTGGTGTGCGCGCTGGTGGTGGTATCGGAGATGAAATTGAGGACCCGGCCGGTGACGAATACGAGCTCTACCGAGTGGTCTTTGACATCACCTTCTTCTTCTTCGTCATCGTCATCCTGCTGGCTATCATCCAGGGTTTGTTTTTATAAGTGGTCTTTTTTCTTAAAGTGCTCTTTGTTGTTTGGGGGTAATTCAATGCTAATTACACAACTTTAGTGTAAATACAACCAAAAACTGAGAAAGAATGCCAATAATGTAGAGTTGGGTGTGTGCATTCTTTCTGCAGGATCTTTTATGTCTACTTCTGAGTGTGTTGCAAGATGTGGCTTTAGAAATACAAATGAAAAGTTTAAATTCTCCAATAAGTCATGTTTAACTGAAAGTAACTATCTGAAGAGTTCTACATTGGTGCCCGCCTGTGGTCGTGTAAGCTGAGGCAGTGAGCAGCGCAGAGGATGGGTTGGTCGGAGAATGCACCAATGTTCACCTGGATTGTCTCAAACAAAAGCCTGTGCCAGCAGAATAAGGAATAGTAGAAGACATTTTAACAGTCAAGAAAAACAAAAGGTTTTGAAGTTTCGCTCTGGAATTCTAAATCTGATGGAAATAAATCTGTCCAGAAGCTCACACACTCACCTCTTTAGAAATGGTAACTTTGTGGAGAAGAGCTCCGCCCTTCAGACCAATAAGAAATGCTGTGTGTCTGTCAGGTTTGATTATCGACGCCTTTGGAGAGCTGAGAGACCAGCAGGAGCAGGTCAGGGAGGACATGGAGGTAAGAGGATGAGTTTCACTTTTTCTCCTTCAGTTATAAGACAAGAGCGTGTTACATCTGAACTTTCCCGTCTCCCTCCAGACAAAGTGCTTCATCTGTGGAATTGGAAGCGACTACTTCGACACGACGCCGCACGGCTTTGAGACGCACACCTTAGAAGAACACAACTTAGCCAACTACATGTGAGTTACCTGTCAGAGGTTTTAAATCCAGTATGTCGCCACCTTTACTTCCAAAGTTACAGATGGCTTCGAAACCCTTGATTGGTTGATCCTTTTAGAAATAAGTGGATAACCTTTACGATTAAAACATTGCAGCATATGAAATATGACTTGACTTAACAAGTGGGGAGAGACTTTAGTCTTCTACACTAACATCTGGCTTTTGTCTTCAGTCGGTACTCATTTCCAGGACAAATGACACCCGGGGGACACACTCGTTTTTTCTCCTTTTCCGGTGCGATGCTCTGCGACATGCATTAAAGTGAATATATAATAATTTAAATCAATAGGGATTTGGGCAATTAGAAGAGTTTATTAACGTATAAAACATACCATTCTTATGCTCTCCTCAATACCACCAGACTCTAGTCCGAAAAACTGTGATTTGACCTCACTGGTCATGGAAACATACAAACCATCTTGACAGAAACAAAATGAAACTCATCAAAACAGGTTTTTCTTTAGTTTTTCCACTGTTCAAACTCTGGTTTGAGAATTTGAAAGAGACTGAATAAGTAAAAGATAACAATTTAACATGTTCATGTCGTCAATCACACCAGAAAAATAAAAGAATGACAATGGGAATAGAGTATATGGCCTATATTTAGTCTACTTTTACTATTTAAAAAAATGGTATATACAGTACGAGCTAATTTTGGTGGAAATAATCCTGTTGTTCTGTTGAATTTGTTTTCTCTATTTCACCATCAGGTTCTTCCTGATGTATCTCATAAATAAAGATGAAACAGAACACACAGGACAGGTCAGTAAACATACATACAAAAGATCGGTTGATATACATTAATTGCTGTTCATACATTTATTTATTTTCCCACTGTGTATCAGGAGTCCTACGTGTGGAAGCTGTACCAGGAGCGATGCTGGGACTTCTTCCCTGCTGGAGACTGCTTCCGGAAGCAATATGAGGATCAGCTCATCGGATAACCTCCTGCATCCTTAATGTCTGAAGGAGGAGAGGAGAGGAGAGGAGAGGAGAGGAGAGGAAAGGAGAGGAGGGAGGGAGGAGGGGAAGATTAAAAGTTTCGACTCTGAACACATCTATTTTCTTAGTTTCTCTAACTTGAAGCTATGCACACTTTGACAGCACTGCTGTACCACCTGCAGCGCAATGCCGATGAGGGCGAATTGAGAAGAGCGGAAGAAGAATATCAAGAGGCATACAAAGACAGGGGCCTTTTTATTCCGCTATGAAAACACTACATGGCCTTTTTGGTGTAAAATATACATAGACTGCCTTGCATATCAGTGTATTTATACAAAACGGGCTCTTTCAGTCGCTACTGCTGTAAACGTTTTAGTGCCTATAGCAATGTCACTGCTTTTTAGCTGATACACCTTTATTTGAGATTAGAGTGGATATGTTTTATTTATATTTGTACGGTTGGGAGTTTTTAGTTTAGTTTTTGTATGTTGCTGCTGCCATTCGATATTTCCTTTCTGGAGTTTCAATGAGAGCGAGCGTTTTGAAACAGAATAATTCAGCTGCTCAAAGTCGTATCTCAGAGATCCTCGAGGGAGCAGTGAAGGTTTTAGGCCTTCCCTCGCTTCTTCTTTTTTTTCTTCTCTCCCTCTCGAAAGAAAACTAGTCTACAAACAAGCGATCGTGAATGGAAACTCTGGACGGACGGACTCACCGAGATAATAAAGTGTCATCTGCGTACGTGACGCATGCCGGTGTGAAGCGGCTGTCTAGACAAACCCAGTTTGCACTCTGAAGTCTTACAATGCGTCCCAGGACGCATGTGGTCCCCGATCTCCGCTGGTGTCTCTGTGCCATATGCGGTAGTGATGATGTACACACATGCAGTAGAGGAGGAGGCCAAGGGTATTTATTTCTTGTTCATATGCAGATCAGATCTTCTGAAGACGACCGTTTTAGCCCGTCTGTATTTCTGGCCAACAGTCTGTTTTATGACACTTTATGCACAAATAAGTTTTTGTCTGTGCATTGAAATAACTAGTGAATGTATTTAATGTGTACATCTTGGCCACAGTGCCATGTGTATGACGGAGTAACGTCTGGGCTGCTTAGAGGCCTTTTGTCGAAGAGACATATTTTACATAAACATAGATACATATATTTATTTTTCTTTAGGGCTTTGAGGAACTTGAGCAATCGTTCTTCGCCGTCGGACTTGAACACGTCGCGTGTCGCTGATTGTGGAAAGACTCGCTCTCACACTGAAGTTAACGCCCAGTTTGCAGTCAGAAGAGCACATTTTGGTTTTGCTAGTTAGGTTTTTATGATAGATTGGTTATTTTTCTCCAAGTCACGTGCGATGCTTCGATCTCAGACAGTCCCGCCCCACTAATTCTTTTACAGGCTGCGTACAAACACTCCATCGTGCATTGAATGTCTCGACCCGATGACTCTGAGGTGTGTACTTGCCGCCGTGGTCCACGCGGAGGCAGCTGACTGGAGATGTCTACTTCCCACCTGACTGAGTGTCCTCTGACTGAACCCTGTGTTTCAATACAGAATAAACAGATTATTTTAAGGACAACTGGGACATGTGTCCTCATTTCTATGTCAGCTTACTGTGTGTGTGTGTGTGTGTGTGTGTGTGTGTGTGTGTGTGTGTGTGTGTGTGTGTGCGTGCAAGCGGACATTTGTGTGATCCTCATTAGGTTTAGGTTTGAATGCCTCGTGGTAGTTGTAATACATTATAATGTATTGTAAAGTATTGATTATAAGTATGTGGAAAAAATATAATTAAATCTGTATGAACAACTCACAAAATGTATTTAATTTTCACTACTTAAGGCAAACAATGACCATTCAGAGTAATTTATGATCACATTTTAACTATAACAGTGATCACTACAACCATGGGAATTAAAATACAATATTGAAAAAAAACTTAATTTTGAAAATGAAAAACAATCATGAAATCACATGTTACTTGACCTTGAGTCATTATGAAAGCTTTATAATATATTATTGTAAATCATTATGAATGTTTCATTATAATCCAATCTGTTTATTGCACCGTATAATATAAGCATGTTCATCATGCATTATAGACATGGGCATCATAGAAAGTGTCACCTAAATATTTTTACACTATAGTGAACTATAAAGCGAACTCAGTGAATCAACTGTCATCCATCAGGTGTCTCTGTTGTCGTGTCATGGCGGCTATGGCAACATTTGTATCTTAATCAAATATCAGAAGTGGATTGTTACGCTTTCAGCTTTTCAGGAAACACCCATGCATCATTAAAAGAGTCTTTGTTCCCTGACAGATTGTGTGCCTGTGTGTACATGTTTTAAAGGATGTATAAAGTTAGTGTATGTTCGCAGACACGAGTGCTAGATAAGGCTTATGTGTGTTTGCCTTCGACAGGCAGGCTGGGTTACATATTTTATGAATCATAGATAGACCCTCCTACAATTCTTTAAATCTCAGGTGAGTTAAGAAACATGTATCTGGTTTCTGAATTAATGTGCAGAGATCACGTCTTCTTCACAGATATATTCAGAAGATTCAACATCTCTATTCTTTTCCTCCACTAAAGAGTATTCTGACAGTTGTAACTTAAAGATTGTATAATGCCAGAAGTGTTCACTGTGTACGATTTAGAATGAGTTATAAAGCAGGAGGTACAATGAAGAATAATCTAAAAGCAGTGGTGGAAGTAAAAACTAGTATTAGTACAACTTTGAGGCACTTTAAATGAGTACTTCCATTTCATGCCTATTACTATACTTCATATATACTAATATTGAGAGGGATGTTTGTTTTATCGCACTACACTTATTTGACCGCTGTAGGTACTTGTTACTGTACAGATTTTTCAAACAAAACCTACAGTGAGCATATTTATATATGTATATGTGTTTATATATTTATATACAATGAGCTTTTGTCTATTCACAGCTCAAATCAGCAAAAGGCTTCATCGTAGATCAGTAAGAAGAATCCAATAATAGGGTGACTCATACGGGTCAGTTTATGTATTATTAGTACTTTTGATACTTTTAAAAGTACTTTTGCAATGACCTTTACTTGTAAAGTAGTATTTATACAGTAGATTGCAGCATTGTTGCCTTGACTGAAAGCATGCAAGTACTTGCTCTACTCGTGGCTTCAACAGCTTCTCCGGTCTTTTGTTGAAAGTGCCACTCCTCTGCTGGGTCAACGGTTAATGGGCATCCTGTGCCTCCAAAGCAAACACGGTGATGCGGGCCTGGGTTCGGTCGGCTGCTCTGCCCCTCCCTCATCACTTGTATAAAACTCGGCGTCCAGCAGAGACCACTTCCTGACAAAACCCTCCCGATCCCATCTGCCCGCTTGTCTCACACCACTGCTGCCATGGCGTTTGTTGCTCCTCCTGGCTATCAGCCAATCTACAGCCCCGTGAGTATCTGCACTGACTGCTGCTGGGGAGTGCAGTGCACTAGAGGGGGGACTTTGTTTTTACAGAGTAGTGTTGCACTCTGGACAAGATAACAAACATAATTTATATCTTAATGAATATTTGTGTGCATGTACCCAAGATGAAAATAACTATATTTATATATTCTGATGAGTTTGTCTACATTAATGTATAAAGATCTAAAAAAAGGGGGCCACTTCATGGATGGTCAATTATATAACCAATAAGTTTTCATTGGATGCTGTAGATATTCATCGCTCCATTACCATCAAGAATTCAGTGAATTTATTAATTGAAAATTGTATCATGAGTAAAACTAATAAAAATAAGAGTACAGCACAGTACTTAAGTAAATACTTATTTCCAGCAAGGGAAGTCAACAGTGAAATCAACTCTCAGTTTGATCTAAATAACCTCCTCCAGAACCTGACTAGATGTGGAGATGTGTGCTATGTGCCTGTGATGAATATTCTTTATTCATCGTACAGAGAATTCCTTATCTGGGGCCCATTTATGGAGGCCTGAGGGAAGGAGTGTCCATCTACATCCAGGGGTCCATTCCCGAGGACATTACCAGGTGAGTGTGTATATATATATATATATATATATATATATATATATATATATATATATATATACTGCTGTACAAGAGTTTGGAGTCACCTGTTGTAATGATGTTTTTTCTTCTTTTCGTTCATAATGAATATTTCCAGTTCAGAAAAGCTTTTGACCTTTAATCATTCTTGAAACACAGCGGTGCATTTGGGCTCTGATTAGTTTGGGAAAGCCGTCGACTCAGTAGTTTGATTGAAGAGTTTTAAACTGTGATTTATATCCCAGCTCTTTAAAGCTGCATTATGTTGAAATCATTGACACAGAAACAGGAAGCGGTTCCTGTTCAAATCTGCACACATTTTGATGCTATCTTCATGTTTCTTCTGTTCTTCTTCAACTATTCCTCTGAGACATCTTTGTCTCTTTCCGCCCTTCCACCTGTCTCCATTTTCGAAACGATCCCTTCATACAAAACAACATCCATGGGTAAAGATGGCTTTCTACCAATGTGAGACCGCTGAGACTGAAACGAGTCGAGGCGATCTCAAACTTCTGAACGGCAGTGTATGAAAAAAAAACATTTTAAACTCAAGGTCCATTTGTGTGACTTATTTGCAATGGGACTTTTATTAAATCTCAAACCAAAATCTTTTGACTCTGGGTGGAGCAGGTTTCTTTGCTTTGTTGGCTCTCAGAACATGTGTGAAACATTGTTCCATTTTAATCACCCGGCCCTCCCCTTTGTGGAACACTGAGGCACTTTTACAGGCCATTAACAGACAAAGTAAACACTGTGCATACCTGACTGTATCCTTACATCTTTAATAGATCGGCCCCGCCCGTGCTGTTTGCCTTCCTCCTGTGTTCTCTCGCTAAACCAGCTTGCAGGTCGCCTCAGAGCGGTGTAGTAATGTCCATAGTTCACCTGCTGTGTCCCTTGTGGCAGGTTCTTCCTCAACCTGCTCTGCGAGGAGTCAGAGTCCGGTGACATCGCCCTCCACTTCAACCCTCGCTTCGATGGCTGGGACAAGGTGGTCTTCAACTCCTGTGATGGGGGGTCCTGGGGGTCTGAGGACAAGATCCGGGACATGCCCTTCTCCAAGGGCCAGGCCTTTGAAATGGTCATCATGGTCACGTCACAGGGCTACCAGGTCAGACCGACAACGCGTACTGCAAACAATATTCTGTAAACGTAGACACAACAAGTCCTTGTTGGACCACATGCCATGGCTCACACTCTGCTTCACGTTTGACATGATCCCGCTGCAGATCAAAGTCAACGGGAATGACTTCTACACCTTCGAACACCGCATCCCTCTGGAGAGAGTCCGTGCCATGCAGATCGCTGGAGACGTTTGCATCCAGACGATTAACATCATCGGGGTGAGACTCCCTGACCCCGAAGCTTTGGGCTCAATGCTTTGAGCTTTGGGTTTTGGACTTTGCTCGGGGGCAAAAACGTTCATTCAAGTCATGATTTCTTTCTGCTTCTGCGCCAGGGTGCTCAAGGTGGCGTGAATAGGTATCCTGGAGGAATGGGAGTGAGTAAAACGGTGGAATGTTTGCGCTTGCTTTGTTTTGCTGGGTTCAAATGTTTTCTAAAAAAAAGTATATTGCTTCAAGCTTGCGCAAAGCTGAAACCTCAATGGGCTGGTTACTCGGGTTTTATTAATGAACCTTAACCTTGACCTTGAATCTTGAAATCACCATTGAAATGTTATTACCACTGTATTACCTCCTTATTCCACCCTTATTACAAGATGTTACCCTATTATTACCTCGTTTTTAGCTGTAATGTGAAGTGCTCCCAAAACTAACACTAGTACCAGTAGTAGAAGTCGTAGTAGTTTGTAGTAATATGGTACAAGCAACAGTGTGTCTGTGATTGTGAGAGTATGCCATGTTTTCTTGGTAGGTAAATAACATCATCTGCTGTGTTAAATAACTACAACTACCATTTACAACACTATAGTGTGTATATGTGTGTATGTTCATGAGGTTTGTTGTCTGTTTAATCTGACTCTCCTATTTGGTGTTTTTAGGGAGGCATGGGAGGAGGAATGGGAGGAGGAATGGGAGGAGGAATGGGAGGAGGAATGGGAGTAAGTACGCATATTTTAAGAGTAACAAGGTCATTGAACACAGCGTTGTGCAGGATTTAACATGGTCACTACTTTCCAACAGGGAGGATATCCAGGAGGTTGCATGGGGGTATGTTGTTCTAGTCTTTGAATGCAGTGTCCCTTAAATGTTACTTAAAATATGAAATACAGTGAACATATTTTCTGTAAGCATTCTCATTCTAACTGATACCCAGGGAGGATACCCAGGAGGCATGGGAGGAGGCATGGGAGGAGGCATGGGAGGAGGCATGGGAGTAAGTACACTTAGGATGACTATCAAAATTCAATTAAATACATAATTAAACAGTATTTAACATGTAATCCCTTTTCAACAGGGAGGATATCCAGGAGGTGGCATGGGGGTGAATAATGTCTTCTATTTATTTATTGTTCAATAATGTATTTGTATATTGTTTGTATATTGTCTATTACACCATGTCAAAAATACATTAAACATTTTCAAATTAAAAAAAATGCCTACCGAGGTCGTGCTACTTCAGAATAAATGACGAAATCATATTAAATCTTTCTTTATAAAATATTGTGCTTCTTCACAGGGTGGATATCCAGGAAGCATGGGAGGCGGTATGGAGGTATGAAACCGTGTTATAAGTGTCCTTATGTGTTATTCACACCTTTCTGTCCTTCACTAATCAAGCTAATGGGCCATGGTTCCAGTTTGCATGGAAACAATAGTCTGTGTTCAGTGTTTGTACAAATAGCTTTATTCTTTCTCCTGTCAGGGAGGATTCCCGGGTTCAAACCTGCCGGTGAGAACACTGCATCAGTTCACCTTCATAAAGCACTCTGTGAATGTTTTACTTCTGCTAATCCAATATGACTCTGTTGATGTGTGTAGGGAATGGGCGGGCAGCCAGTCTACAACCCCGTAAGTGAAATTAGTTTTTTTTTATTACATGTTTTTGTACCCAGGAAGAGTAGTTTCTGCCTTGACATTAACGGGGATTCTGGTTAAATAAATAGACTACACTCATCGCTGTTTTCTTAGTCTACTTTCATTTAAAAAGTTTTTATATTTGGAAAGTCCTCACTTTGTACTATTACGAGAGTTTTTTAAAGTAAAGCGAAGTATTTACACCTTCTAGTGGTAACAAAGAGGAACTGCAACGCATGAAATTTGACCCCAAAAAAATAAAAACAAAAACAATTGCTATATGATAGCTGGGTCATTAGCAATGAGGTAATCTAACTTTGCTAGTGATTGGAAGCTTCTCAGACTCAGTCCACTGACAATAACTACAAGTTACCACTGGGAAATTAAAATCTGCTTTGTTGGCAAATGTATAATTAAAAAAAAGTAGTCGCCAAATGAATACCGTTTATGTGAGCCTAGTTATCAATGCTACCAGGCCAACATATATAAACTCAAAATTGCAGGGATACGATCTTTCTTTTCTCATTTAACTGATATAACGACAGCAGAAATGTTAACATTCAGCTCAAAGCACAGCTGCACTTTAAAGATGCTGAGAGCTACAAGCGGAGTCTAACCCTGCAGAACTGAGCCTGACAAGATGAGTCTGTGTTCTAAAAATGATCACTGTACAGATGAACACTTGTAGATGTAGGTAACAAAGCACTAGTTCCTCTGGCGTCGCTTTGTTATGATTGACTTTTCTTAATGATTTATTTATTTTAAAGCCGGTGCCCTACTCCAACATGATCCCAGGAGGGATGTACCCTAAGAGGACCATCATCATCAGAGGCATGCTGCCCTATGGAGCAGAAAAGTGCGTGTGTGTGTGTGTGTGTGTGTGTGTGTGTGTGTGTGTGTGTGTGTGTTTGTGAGTGTATACGTACACCGCCATCACTATAATGTGAGTGCTAACAGACATGGATTACACTCCTTTGTGTGTGTCGCAGACTGTGCATCAACTTCATTGTGAGCAGATCTCGGGACATCGCCTTCCACATGAACCCCAGGGTGAGGGAGGGCATCGTGGTGAGAAACAGCATGATTGGAGGTGACTGGGGCCAGGAGGACAGAGAGCTCAGCATGAGCCCCTTCAGCGAGGGACAGTACTTTGACGTGAGTGTTATCTGTCCGTTCAGTGTGTGTGTGTGTGTGTGTCTGTGTGTGAAATCATTTGGACTCGGCCGTGTCCTGACTCCCCTGTCCCCCCCGTGCCTCAGATGTCCATCCGCTGCGGGGACCAGAGGTTCAAGGTGTTTGTGAACGGACAGCACCTGTTCGACTTCTTCCACCGTCTGCAGTCCTTCAACGAGATCGACACACTGGAGATAGAAGGCGACGTGCAGATCTCCTACATCCACTTCTGAGACCACACACACACACACACACACACACACACACACACACACACACACCTGTAGGAGCTATACATTCTGTACATTACTTGGCTATTTCATGTTTTTCATCTGCATTGTGATCTTTCAAAAGGATATGTCAGCTTGCTGTATAATAATGAATATGAATTATTTCGGCTGTATTGAATCAATAAACATGAACGAACACACGTGATGCGGATGAGATTAACATTGACATCGAAGCTCAGCAAGAGAGCTTGTTCACGATGAACACGTTTATTTCTTATACAAAATACTGTGGGTACTGTATAAAACTTCTGTTTACAAATCAGCGACAGTATAAAGGCAGTTATAGTTCAGTCTTCTCCCAGTTCAACATGCCGGGAGAATACGGAATGAAAAATACTGGCTCTCTGAAAGGCACTGAAGAAGGAGTTGCTTGGGAGGATCCGTTTTTCTTTTTGTCCAAAGAACTGACGATGTTTAAACACACTGGTTGGTGCGACCCAGGATCTGCAGTCAGAATTGGTGAAACATTTGTGCAGCACCACAATCGATGCAGGACTTGATGATAAGACAGTACCAAAGGTATAGCGAGAAATGTAATCTGAACAAGGCATTTCAGTAATGCTAAAATATCACTGTATACTGATTCATATATATAAGTACCTTTTGACATCTGAGAAACACAGCGCCTCATTCGGGAAAAAACTAAAGCATAGATATATAGAGATTTATCTCTATATCTATCTATATATAGATATATCTATATATAAAAATAAGTGCATGCATGATGCAAAGTTGCAGCTAGTGAACCTCAAAGCAGATCACGCTCGCTGCTGCCTTCCGTCTCCTCCTCGTCAGGCGGCGAGGTTCATCACGTTCCCCGGCCTCCTGGCCGCCCCCGCGATGCTTTCGCAGGGTTTTATTCTCTGAATAAATGCAAGTGGGTGTTCCGTGTGAACTGATTTCATGAGAGGCGTCCGCAGGTCAACTGAACAGAGAGTATTTATAACATAAAATAAGAAGAAAAAAAAAAGTATGAAAGATATACAAATTACAAACAAACATACAATGATATAAAAAAACATTAGTGCAAAGTTGTAGAAATACAAAAAAATATGCATTAAAAAAAGGAAATTACAAAATGTGTAATAACACTGTGCTTGAGCCAAAAGCAAAGGGGTGGAGCTTATCCTGCCGTTTGACTGGGGTAGTCCGTAATGTCTGTACCGTCCATCAGTCCATCCACCTGCCTCTGATTGTTCGTACCTCAACAAGTACCTCTGTCCCTCTTGGTTTGACCAGTACCTCTGTTCCCGTCGAGCAAAGTCTCAGGTTCCTGAAGGTGTGAAGGACTTTCACAGGCGTCTCTCCTGCTCATTGTGCTTAACTAGCAGTATGACCCGGAGCGCTACATTGGGCCTTCATGCAAACTACTGTGGATGATGGACGGAAAGGTCCCAAAAGCCTGCGGTGGAATTGTATTATCTTTGTAAATTTTGGTCTCTTTAATTCTTTTGTTGTTACTTATTTAAAAAATATATATATTTCATTTTATATTCTGTTACTGCTATTGGGAAAAAGTCTCCTAACTTCAGGTTTGGGGAACGTGAGTTGAGGGATTTCTGTCGTTAAACTCTTCTTACTGTCCTTCATAAACTGTAAAAGATAACAAAAGACTGAAGAGTAATTTTCATCAGATGGTGACACATTCATATTGTTGCTTTGCACAGAAGCAGAGGCTCAGAGGGGGGAGGGTTCTCCGTCAGAGGAACACGTTCCTTGGCCTTCACATTGGTGTTCAGGCCTCTGAGTGTGTTTGGCTGTGGACTTAGCCTGGCAGTGTCTGAGCTGGTTTCACAGAGACTTGTTGTAGCTTAATCACACGGAGGATGTCGGCTCTGCTGTATACAGGTACCTGTGCAGATCTGCTCTTTTATTGCTATCGCGACTGGGAATGCGTTTCTCTGATTGTACTGCAGTGTTTGTGGGCTACAATGTGTGCTCTAGACCTGATCCCCCACTGTGACTTACTTTTACACCCACTTAGAAAATGTGCTCATTTCAGAAGAGAGAGGAAATAATCCTGATCCTTCACTTCCTCGGAATGCCTTCGGCAGTGTGTGCATTTGTGCAAAAATCTGTATGTTGGGGCACATTAGGGTTTCTTACAGTCAGCAGCAAGAGGCTGGATCTCAGTTATTGGACTGGGGTTAAAGGGCCGCACGCTTTGGCGGTGACGAGTCATGTTTTAACAGTGGAGCCATCACTGCCAGGGAATTTTCCTGGACGCGTCTTCCAGCAGCTCCACAGTCGGGGTGGGAGCTGGCGTGGGGTTGGGAGTGGAGCGGCAGGACGGTTGTAGAGGCAGTGTGGCCGTGGAGGACGACACCGGCATGTCCAGGCTCTCCAGGGAGTCCGAGAGGACTCGGTTGGTCTCGTGCTGCGGACAGAGGACGTAGCGGTTGGGGTGGTGGACCTCCACGGTGGTCACGGAGTCCAGGCCCTTCAGGCAGAGAGGGGAAGGCCCGCTGGCGGGGTCGCGGCCGCCGACAGCCCCGTGCTCCATGGAGGACTCGTCCATGTTGACGTACAGGATCTCGTCGGGGTCCTGAGTGTCCGGCAGATCCTCAAGGGCCTTTTCCAGCTCGCAGCGCATGCGCTCGAATGAGGGGCGGTCCTTGGGGCTCAGCAGCCAGCAGGAGAACATCAGGGCGTAGCTGCAGAGGATGAGGGAATGTTCACTTGATACTTAAAACATGTGAAAACCATTAACACTTTGAGTGGGTGCAGTCGTTGCATAACCTTTTCCGAGAATTAAACTGTGACATATTTTGTCATTTGTTTGGACAAGACGGTACAGATTATAGTTAATCATTTGTTTTTCTTCTCACAAACTTCCAGATAACATATTAATATATTAATTAATTGTTAATTAATTAAGATGTATTGTTATTAATATGCCTGGATTTCTCTAGTAACAATTATATCTCTTCCATCTTTTCATGCTCAAAAAATGAATTGGTAGGAACCTGCCGGCATTGAAAATGATCAGAATTATCCTTATAATTAACACCAAATTATACATTACCTTCTCTGGAAAATCATTAAGGACATCATTGGACATCATTAAGAAACCAAAGAACTTTAAAAAATCTATTTAAAAGTTGCTTTTCAAAGTGCTGCTTAACAAGTTACGGTGGAAAGTGTAGCCTACAAAAAACCTCATTCAAATATCAGTCATACGCTTATAGTGAGGAATGGTGTAAGCTTTTCCAATTTGGGAAAATGGTTCGGTATAAGTTTAAGTGTTTATCCAAGAGTCTAGGAAAACATGTCATCATCAGAGCTCCTTGAAAAGAAGATAGACTTTAGATATGTTCTAGCCTCCAGCCTTGACGGCTTAAAAAAGGTATTTCTAATCAGGAAGATTACTTCATTATCAGCTGCCGGCTATCAGAGTGCGTCTCGTGAGGAATGTGAGAGTGAAGGAGCCGACACTCACATGTTGTCCAGACAGTCCGGAGGCTGTTTGAGACGGTTTCCTTGTCTCAAGTAATCATAAATCTCACTGTTTTCCACGCCGGGGTACGGAGTCTGGCCCCGCGTGGCGATCTCCCACATGGTGACTCCAAACGACCACTTAGGGAGAAAACAGTGGAGAGGGGTTAAATAAGGTCTGAACTACCTTTAGCTTTTACACACCTTGCCACACACTTGGAGTAAAAATAACTCAAATTATATTGTTTTTGTAACTTTGCATTGATTTCTTGGAGGGTAAACTTTACTATAACAGCTTCATGCCTCACTCATCCCACATGACGGTAGCCTTAAAGCAACAGTCACCCAACATCTACTTTGTACTACACTCAGCCCCTGTAGACATGACATGACTAAAGGCTATACACAGTACTTTATTCCTTGGCAGATAACTATTCCAGTTTTGACAATGGAAGAAAACACAGAAAGGCTCAGTATGTTTAAAACCCTTGTTGTTAAAATATGGATAAAATTCAGTGCTTCCATTTGGTGATGTCACTCTCCTAGAAACATTTCCCGCTTCAAGTAATGTAATTCAACATGTGTTTGTGAAATAATGATGATTAGGAAACACTATGTAGGGTCATGCATTATCCTGCTGGATGCTATCGGCCCTGTTCAGACGGAGCACATATTAGCAGCCTGGGGGCTGGTCATTGTTTGAAAATAAATTATTAACCTTGTGGGGACCGGTCCCCAGATAGGAGGTTGAACTGGTTGAACAATGTTGAACTGAATTGGGTCTAAACCAAACACACACACACACACACACACACACACACACACACACACACACACAGCAGGTTAACTCACCACATCACTCTTGGTGGTGTAGACGCGGTCGGCCAAGCTTTCGATCGCGATCCATTTGACGGGCATCTTTGAGATCCGGCCCTGCCTGTAGTAGTCTCCGTTGTAGATCTTCTTGGAGAGGCCAAAGTCAGCCACACAGACATTCATGTTCTCGTTCAGCCTGAGGCAGAGAAACCGCAGTGTTAGACATACGGGAACCGAGAGAATAGAAAAGTGGAACCGGGTTGAGGGTTGTGCTTACATGCAGTTGCGAGCGGCGAGGTCTCTGTGGATGAAGTTCTTGCTGCTGAGGTACTCCATCCCTCGGGCAATATCGGTCATGAACTTTACCAGCATTTGAGACGGAAGGTACTGCAGGACAGCACAGAGACAACAGGTTTTGGTCACACACACACACACACAGACACACACACACACACACACACACAGAGGCCACTTCTTTCCCGCCCAGTAGAGGGAGCCAGAGTCCGGCCTGAACTGAACCCTTCCTGCTCCGGATACTAACAGCCTCCTCCTGAGGGGAAGAACAGGGCTCCAGCGCTGCTGTGTTTTTGAATGATTGCAGAAACTCATGGACATGTTACAACATTCTGCGGGATTCTTGCTTTGATTAGGCCTGTGTTTCTCAACCCCCGGCTCTCCGGGGACTTACTACGTGTAATAGTTCTTGATAAAAAAATAAAAAAACATCTCAACCGTTATTAAGAGAAGCTGCGGAGAGCAACGACAGACACGTATCTTGTGTTTTCATGATCTCACAGAGTACACGCTGCCAACAAACAAGGTGTATGTGGGGACTGTAATAAATACATGACGTCTTTGCTGACCTTTGGGTCCCTTTTTGCTTACAGTGAACTTATCAACCTCGAACCCATTAAGCTGTTAGTGTGTGACTTTGTGTGACTTGTGTGTGTGTGTGTGTGTGTGTGTGTGTGTGTGTCTGTGTGTGTGCCGCTGACTCTGTGCTTTCATTGCTTTTATTGTGTGAGATCGGACTTACCACGGGACAGTCTCCCAGCCTTGAGTAGAGCAGATAGCTGTGCAGGTCTCCATGCTTCATATAGGGCAGGATGACCACGGGGGAGGGGTAACCTTCACTCTCCACAGTCTGCAGACACACACCTGTGAAAACACAGCGGCTTAGTATTCGACACATAGCCGACATACATCTCCTGTGCTCATAGAAGTTAACGCAAAGTCTCAAAACAGCTCTGCCTTGGATTTGCTAATTAAAGACGCGTGTATTTTGAAGGGTCACTTCACCCAAATTACCAAAAATAAACATGTTGCCACTTACTTCTTGTGGTATTTAGACATGCACAAAGTTATGGTTTTATTTGCTCATGTTTTTAGATAATCCTGTCTCACCCAGCAGCCTCATGACGTTGCGATGGTCAAACTCTTTCATGCAGGCGGCCTCGCGGAGAAAGTCTTCCATCTCTGAGCGGGTACAGATGGCAACTGGGGAGGAGACAATATATACTATGAGCTGATGTGGTTTTATACGATGAGCTGTACACACCGCCAGGTTGAGAAGTCGCAAGGGTCAGAAATATGCTTGATTTGATACTTGATTTAAATTCTATAGTTGAAACTGGCAAAAGTCTCAAAATGTCCCAGTCTAATACCCCTAAAAATTCATCTTTTCCCCCTGAACTTTGGAGTCCACGATTGTCTATACTTTGCCACTGCGATCAATGTCAATGTGGGGTCAACTTTTCCTTCCGCCAATATTCTTCCCAAGCTGAGTCGTTGACTGTTTTCCGATCAAAAACTGAAAATCTTTGTCCCCCAACACTTGTTAATCTCCGACCCGAGGGGATGTCCATCAATTGGCTTGTGTTCCCAGGATGAAGGGATTCATTGTGGGGATTGCTGAGTACTTTCCCTGTCTACTCACTCTTCATAGTCTTCACAGCAACTTTGAGAGCAGCCTCCTCCTGAGTCAGCAGCCCCTCCATCACAGAGCCAAACTCCCCTGAAGAAAGATGAAAACACCATCACTCAGTTTGGATGCAACAACGAGACAAAAATGACTTGTCATAAGTGGAAAGCCAACATTAGTGCTCTGGCGGATAATACCATACTATATACCAACTCTAATATATTACGCCACGTTGAATATTAACCCCAGTCTGTCCTTGTAATAACGACCAGAACAAAGCAGTACCTTCTCCCAACGTCTTTCCCAGGGTTAGTTTGTGTCGGTCCACCATCACGTCTTGGAGCTTCTGCTTCAGCTCGTCGCTGATGCCCAGGCTGTTCACTGAGTAAAGGAAAAACAATGAGGAATTTTAATGATGTGTGCGAGGCCCAAAGCAATTTAATGAGCAGCGCAGAAAAAGAGAGAAAAACAGCGTGATGGTAAAACCACGATGCACGACGCTGAGCCAAGAACAAAGTGTTGATAAACACTGCCAGCTTGGATAACAATGAAGACAGGACTATAACTAAATGAAACCACCCGACTATTTGTAAAACTCAGTGGAGTTTATATCTTGTTTTGCTTTTTTATTGCAGAAGAATGACGTTTGAAGTGAGCTTAGTGTTGCATTATTTGGCTTTGTAATAATGTAATAGATGATTCAGTATTTAAAAAAATACTCTAAATGTACATTTGTATACCTTTCAAAAAGGCTTACAATTTGAGTCAAAGCTTCAAACAAAATTTAGTAAAAGCAAAACAAATCCGGAAGTAAAAATACCAACTTGAACTTCAGAGTAAAAAACAATACAAAAATAAAGACTAAATCAGTCAAAAGTCAATTGTGCATAGAGGGTCTGACTGTCCCCTTCGACCATTTTTCAGGATTGGGACACGTGACCATGTGATCCTGCAGGGGTCCCGACTGGGGAGCTGAGGGCAGAGGATTTGAGCTGGTTTTAAAACATCCCTGGCTCTCTGCAACCAGCTGGCTGTCATTGAGCTCTACGTCGGCGAGCAGATTGAGCTACAGACGTTCGCTCTGTTTCCACATCTGGGCCGGTGTATGACAAGGCAATGACATGCAGCAGATCCCTCGTCCAGCTGCTGCTACAATATCAATCTGCCGTGCATCCAACAACAATGTGCTCAGTCCACAGGCATGTTCCAACACATGCTGGAGCGACCAGACATTAGCTGATGCGTGCCATGAACCCGGAGCCTGTTTTTTTCCTCGACTGTGTCCTGAGAATTGGTCCCGAAACACTGGTCAGCATCAGCAGCATAAATCCCGCCCAAATCCCTCCAATCTGACCCCTTCCTTTCTTCCCAGCGAGCCCCCCCCAACCTCAATTCTTTCTGAGTACACATAATCTCCACATCTTTTTTTTTTTTTTGGGCTGCTCTCATTTTACGCACTGATTAACTTTTTTTGTGCTGCGGCAAGCTGAGACTTGCGTATGAGAGGTTCGACATAAATATCGCACGTACATCTGGGACGATGTCGCGGACTCGAATGTGACCCAGCTGTGTGAAATTCTAGCTTGCACGCTGTGTTCACAGGTACGTATCTCTGTCTGTTATCCCCAGGAGTTTAAGAGCTTGCTGGTGATGGCACGCGAACCAGTGCGAACCACATGCTTCCACCAGTACAAGGTCGTAGCTCCACCTGGACGTGACCTCCAGTCAGAGAAGGTCAGGTCCCACCTCGTCTGTTGTTAAAGGCTGCTTTAAATCTGAAATCTCATTCACAGGAGGTGTACGTTGATGTTATATTCATTTCACCTTCCCCTGGTCCCCTGACAGTAAAATGTAGCCAGATTTAAATCTGCCGTTCACGCCTGGCCACACAGGACACAGCTCCACCAATGGATTTACTGACCATCTAATTGTTGTGATTATAAAAAAAGATAAAGCATTGCTGTACAGATCATAAGGGTTGTTGTGGAGTATGTCAGCTGACTCGAACACTCCAGGGCTAGCTACTTTTCACAGCTGTGGGGAATGAATTAACCCTGCGTTCCTGCCTTTGATCTACCTAGGAAACGCGATTCCTGTCTTGAAATGCAGAGAACAGAACGGTCACTGTGTGCCAAAGGAGATCCTTCCATCAAAGTGTCATATCCAAGCCCAGAGCATGAGGATGATGCTGTTCTGCTGCTTTTTTGTGTGTGTATCGCTATCTATCCCGGGGACATGGGCAGGTTTGGGCACGCTGAGAGACATGTTTCTCGCTGCTTTAGGGACAGTCAGGAGGGATTATAAATCTTCCCGACTGACATGCAGGGGGCCGGGAAGGAGGGAACTCACGTGTCGCTTCCGTGGTCCTGCGGCTGTAGGTGCGACGAGCGCGGTACCGGACCACCAGCTCTCCGCTCTCCATCATGGGTTCGAACGCCTCCCTGCGGACGCAAACACGCATCGTAAAGATCAGGACAAATCACAATGAGAGGCCTCTTCCTGGTAGATCGTATAAACACAGCTGTCTTCTACTCCGTCCAAAATGTGTCAGCATGCATGCAAAAGTGAGGCAACAGGGTCAGGGAGAATTTTTGGTTTGGCACCGCAATCGCGTCCCTCCCTTCCTTCAACCCAGGAGGAGCGCCAGCAGTGGCTCATATACGCACCCAAAACGTGTCTCCTTGCGCCGCAGCTTGGCCACGTAAACAGCCATGAGCACAGCTATGGACACGGCGCCGGCGACTGCCATCACCACATACCACCAGTGCCAGGAAAAGGCCGGGGGCGAGGACGGACCTGGGGGGAAGGGAGACGGATGAGGGTTTAGTCATGTGGGTCCTTTAGCATGATGGAGCCCCATAAAGTGACATTGTGATTTATTTGATCCACTAAACTGCTTCATGGGGTGCCACAGAGCCAGTGTACACTTTGAAATGCTCAATTCCCTTTCTTCATTCCATGTTTATCACATGTTTGTAGTAGCGTCTCGCGAGGCTTGTAAAAAAAAACAGTGTTTATTACACACATGTACGGCATTATTGTGAGGAAAACTATGTTCCCTCACTCTCAAAACATGCACTTGGTCTTCGTGCTGTCCCGTGTCCCCTAAGCCGCTGCTTTTCTTTCACAACCTCTACCCAAAGTTTTCAACTTGTCCTCTGAATTCCCCTCACCCAACTTCCCCTGAATCTTTTTTTATCTGCCATTCTTGTTGTTTGAATTGTCTGTCTGGCTCTATTAGACTAAGCAAGCAGAGATGCTGCAGTGTTCCTGCCCGTTATAAATATTTATGATGCGTCTCCCCATTCACTCCCCCCTCCTCTTCCCCCGCCTTTCTCTCTGAGATCCTCTCTTCTCTTTTTTTCCTCTTCCTTCCCCCTTTTTTTGTGCCTGAGATACAGAGGAAGGAACTCTCAGGCTCACGGAGGAACTCAGTGACAGAGAATAAGAAAGACAAGAAGTTTTGTTGGGGAAAAAAACAACAATCCCATGAGCTCACTTCCACTGTCACTGTGTCATTATGTGTCACTGCGGGGGGTCACAGCAGAGCGTGTTTGAAAGTTTGTCTGTGAAAAGCCGGTCATTACTCACCTCTAAATTCCTCCATTTCTGTGGGATTTAAAGAAAACAAAAACAAACAGTCAATATGTTTGCACGGGCACTGGTTTAGCTCTGCAGAATATATATGAAACATTTTTAAATCCTGCTAAAGTTAAAGTCAGATTACTTCTTACAAAATGAAAATGAAAATAAAAAGAGGAACCTTGAAAGGTTTGATATTTTCATTGGCAGTTTTGTCACTTCTTGTCACTCACCAGGAGCAATAAGAGTCAGGGTCTGTGTGGGGGTCCAGGGTCCTTGGCCCGCCCCTGTATAGGCGCACACCCGAAAAGACACATTGGACAGGGGGACGGACAGGTTGATTGACAGCTCGGTGTCTAGGGCGGTGTCCACGGTAAGCTGTCAGAGAAAGGAAAGCAGGAGACGATCAGAATGAAGCAGATTCAACATCTTGTATCTTTCAGAGCAACGTCAGACACCATCACACCGTGCGCTTAGATGTGAGCGTCCCAGACTGACCTGATGCGTGGCAGGCGTGCTGTAGTCCACCAGGTAGCCCTGGAGCTCTCCATTCAGCTTCCCCGGAGGCCCCTCCCATGTCAACAGCACCTCTGTCCCGTTCAGCGCTGCGCTTACGTTGACCGGTGGGTTTTCTGGCACTGAAACACAAAGCGGCAAAAACAGGGCTTGAAGGCGTTTCACTTCTCACCCGGTTTCATGGATTTTTTGTACTTGTTGTTGTTGTTGTTCTCAGGGCGCGGCGGCGTACGTGCCGAAAAAGACTCTGGGTATGAATGAGGAACCCGCTGTGACTGTGGGCTGAGTGGCCAGGGGCCAGTGGGCTCGGAGGAAGGGGAGGGGGTTAGCCAGGCGTGTGCCGTTTTGACAGCCTGCAGCCTCGAGGGTGTGGACAACTAATGCAGCTGGAGGTAGAAGATGTCAGAGAATGTGGGGAATTCAGCTTCATTAGGATGAGAGATACTAAAAGCTAAGAGGCGCTTAGCCGAGTTCAGAAGCCTTGCTTGAACACACCCGCTGTGTTTCCCTCCTTCACGCTGTCCCCCCCTCTTCTGTCCATTCCTATTTCTGCTTCACACTCTGGTCTTTTTCTTTTCTGTCTCTCTGGAGCAGAGAGTGAAGACAAAAAGGCTGCTGGCAGCAGAAACACCCAGAGGAGAGGAAACCTAGCTGAAGAAATGCTAGAAGTAGCGAGAGGAATGTATGCGTGTGTGTGTGTGTGTGCGCGTGTGTGTGTGTGTGTGTGTGTGTGTGTGTGCGTGTGTGTGTGTGAGACGCTCTGAACGGCACAGAAATCCAAGAACTTTTTCACAAGGAGGAGACAGCGCTGATTTTCTTTGTTGCCGTTTGAGTTGGGGCTCTCTTTGTCTCTGGAGTCACACAAACTGGCTGGACACACACACACACACACACACACACACACACACACACACACACACACACACACACACACACACACACACACAGTATGAGTTTGGGAAACATGGCCCAGCCTATATGGATGATGTTATCAGGAAACGTTTGGCGTATGATTGTTTCCACATGCGGCCCCTGCTCTGCCTGCCAGCGGCAACGAAAACAACTTCCAAGTGCGTCGCCTCCACCGATGATCCGTCATCTCCCTCTCTCTGCCTCCTTCTCCACCCCTTTGTTCTTGTTCTCCCTTTTTTCCTTCCCTCTTCGTCTCTCTCTCTCTCTCTCTCTCTCCCTGTCTCCCATCCAACAATGACGTAAAACTGTGTGTAATAAAGGGGGAAAAAACTGTTGAAAAAGCTGCAGTTGAGAGATTTGGGGAGTTTGAAAACCCAAACCAAAAAACTACATGTTGGAAATGACAGAGAGAAAACTACATGTTCCTTTGTCTTCCACATGGAAGCAGCCAGGGCTTGGCAAGAAGCTGAGCAACAAACACTTTTGAGCCACAATTAGTTCACAGCAGACGTGGTTAACATCTGCACCCCCGGCTTCACGACTACCGTGTCAAGCTATTGGAGAAGCAGTGCAACCAGTCGTAACCATTTCAACATCGCTTCTCTTTCTGCGCGCTTCGTCTCGTCCTCCGCTTGGGTCAACACGTGGATGGAAAAGGGTCAACCCTCAGCCAAAAGCATTGACTCATAACCCTGGGATCTGGAGTTTCTTCTAAATAAATGAAAACAAACTCAGCGCTACCCGGGAAAACAAGTTTCCCAGATCAGTCAGAGCATGAATGTTAGTGTCATCAAAATATGTCTCGTTTCAACTTTCATGGCAGAACAGACTGTCTTTCTTTGGCCAACGGAGTCCTTTGTGTGTTTTTTTTTTTGCTGGCAGTAGTATTAAACAAGATTAAATGTGAATAATGTGTGTGTGTGTGTGTGTGTGTGTGTGTGTGTGTGTTGTCCTGCATAGGTGTGACTTAGGGCGGTGAGTTTGGGTATCTCGTAACTCTGGATTCCTTCTGGCGTCATAGGGGTACAGACAGATGTGTAGAGGGACTCAGGAGTCCCTTATTGCCTAACAAAGTACGTAAAAAGTACACAATAACTCTTGTCACGTGTTGCCACACCCGGCCTTTGTCCATTCATTGTGTTTGTTTCTTGGAAAGGTGCCTTTCTGGAGTTAGGAAACATGCGTTTACGGAATAAATATGTCAAAAATAATGCCATAATGCCAATAGTTGCAGTATTTAGGATTCAGGGGCTGACACGGGTCGTCTCACTTCCTCTTCCACCGAACAGACCCCCCCCCCCCCTCTTTATGTTCTCTCATCCTCCGGGGAAAAAAGTGAGCTTTGGGAAAATAGCTAAATGAGTGTTTTCTCAAAGCACCCCCCTTCCCTCGTTTCCTTGCTCGCTCGTCTATCCATTTCTTGCCTTCTCCCACCGTCAACCCCCCCACCCCTTTTGGGTTTTTTTCCCACAGTGCCTATAGCTGTGTGCTCTGGAAAGGGAAATCAGAGGTCATCTGAGGTCAAAAAGAAGGGGGGGAAATGAAAGATGAAGGCGTGAAGATGGAAGATTGGTTTCAGAAAAAAACAACTTGTTTGCTTGTTTGATGCAGGCAAATAAATTCCACAGAGCTGTTTGTAGGATTTGAGGTTGGAAAAGACCACTGCAACTAAATGAGAGCCCGGTAGCACCGTCTACTCGAGGGAAATGGAGGATGGATATGAGAACAACAACGAAAAAGAGCTGGCAGGAGAAGAGTCTGTAATGAAGTGAAAAACATGAGAATTCAAGGGAGGAGCAGCAAACGGAACGGTCTGTTCCAGAATGAGACGTGGAAAGACATAGTGAGGCACATATCTTCACAACTTCTTCATGAGAAACAAATGGAGCAGAATGAAGCGCGGGAAACAAAAGAATTTGTAGAACAGTAGAGCCTCATGAGTTTAAACACAGTCTGCAGCCTTGCAACCGAAGAGATGTGGAATATGTGTCTACCTCTCCCCTCCATCCTCTCATTCCCGCTGACCTTCAACGCCTCCTGAACCACCTTTGACCACCAGCTGAATCTTATCTTCTGCTTTTTAAAATGTGTTCATCCTCTGACTCATGAGGACAAGTGCAGAAAGAGAGAGGGAGAGAGAGAGCTGCTGGAGATGAAACATAATGGTCGAAAAGGATGTTACATAAATTGCCGAAACAGAGGATTATTTTTCCACTAAAACAAAACTTTGAACTTTGTTGAATAGAGAACTGAAACTTGAAAATCCCGACTGCAGCCAGAGTATATCTCATAACCACTTTTTGTCCTTCTCCTTTACAGAAGTGCTACTTCTCCTTTTTCCTTTTTATTCGAAACGCTATGTGCTAAGTGTTTTCGTATTGTGAGCGGCTTCCACGATGGAAAGCCCCCATCATCCCTCCAGTGGCACGTCTCTCCTCTTAGCTGTTTCCATTCCTATTCATCCAGGGATAGAGACAGCATGAGCTGGCATGGAAAATCCCACCTCAGTTTAAACTCAAACACACGGCAGCCTAGCATTACAGTGTGGACGGAGCGCTGCAATCCTCACTAAGGCCTTTCAGGATTATTTTAACGTCCACCCTCTCCCTCTTCCCGCCCCCGCCTACTCCGTCCCTGCAGTCCCAGTCAACCCTCCACCTCAAGAGTTTACATTTGAAAGCTCGTAGAGGTACAGTGACTGGCGTCTGGTATTCTTCATACACACAGACTTAAGTTGGAGGGGCACAGGAAGGAACATAATGACTAACAGTGCACTGTAACTTGACTCTGACTCGTTGTTATGCTGCAGAATAGAGCTGAAAAGCAGCTGACAGAAATAAAGCTGCAAAACACGCTCAGAAAATAATGTCTTGAGGCAAAAAAATATCTAAAGAAATTCTTTAAAAATGGATTTAGTGTCCATGATAGTTTAGAGTATCCTTTTACAAACGTCACTGTCTTTCACTAACGTCAAATACTCATGAATGTGACATCCCAGACAGAGACCACTAGTGACTGTGGAGCTAATGGCAGCTTGAATTAGAGATCATTAGCAACATATTAGCTACAGTCCAGGAGCCATTAATCACTGCCTGAGCAAAAAAATAAAAGTTTCAATATAGCTTGACTTGAGATTTAAAGGATATTTTTCATTTTTCCATGTTGAAAAAGTGGACGTTCATTGACGGTGAGAAGTTGCCCCAAGTGATAACATTGTAATTTAATGATGTGTGTACGCTGCCGTATGCAATACTGGACCAATTGAAAAAATGGTTGTCACCTTTAGTCACTTAGACAAAAAAGAAATGGAAAAATAGGGTCCATGTTAAAAAATACAGAAGTTTAATTTAGGCTTCGCAATTTTGACCGAGTAAAATCTCAAAGCAATAAGAAAGCAACGGGAAATCTTTCATATTTAAACATTATGCCTGCATATTGATGGTACTTGTCTTAAGGATTTAAAATACACTAAAACAACTTTGAAATGTTCAAATGCTGCATCAGTTGCAATTTGCCTATTAACACTAAAGACTAAAGCACACTCCAGTGGCATTTTAAGCAGAAATAAATACAGTTTAATTCTCACGGTACGTCCATTTTATATAGGATACACAAAGGACTGCATACGTAATACTTATACTTAATACTTAATAAAATGATTCGTGGCACAGGCCCAAACGCCCTTAAAAGTGGCACACTGGAGCCTGCTAGCTGCGGCGTAGCTTGTTTCTTGCACTGGTAATGTACACAGCAGGAGTGGGAGGAGACTTGGACTCAATCAGTAGCCAGATAGCACAGCCTTGACCTGGACTCACTTCAGATGCAGTGACCCGACACACACACACACTTCCAGGGTGAAAACAAACATCTCCTCAGTCAGCCAGAAGCCTCACCTCCTTCTTTGGTGCGTAGCTCCACCCAGGGCGACCAGTCAGACGGGCCCTGGCTGCTGTGGCAGGCCACCCTGACAGCATAGAGGCTGTGGGGCTCCAGCTCCCCGATGAAGTGCGTGGCTGGTGGGACGTTCACGTTCTGGTTGTGCATCATCTTATCTGGGCCTGCTGTGGAGGACTCTCCCGAATGTTTGGCCTGGAACATTTAGATAGTAAACTTACAGTTGTTACATTGTTTAATCATTTGTATTCACCACTTTGACAGCCGAATACAAAATGTGCTGCTACATATCATTTACTTGGGAAACCTTTATAGTGGATTTCAGATTGTGTGGCCAGATTATGATTGTAATCTGTTTCATTGCTTTTCAGTGCCAACAGATCTCAAATCTCAAGCCAATGGCAGATACAGCAGAAGGAGAGCTGGTGAATGAATCATCATTTTAAGCAGAGCAACATAATTTTTTTGTGATTGATTCAAATGAGAAGTGTGGCCTTAAGCAATACCACGTCTATGAGGTACTTCCTAATAAGCAATACTATAATGGTTACATTAATGCAGTTGTATTTGGGGTCTCTACTAGAACCTGCTTTAACGCTCAGTCTTATTTACAGTTTGTAGGTGGGTTTAGGCGCTCCAGATACCCAAATGTATGTCAATAAGCCCGGAAAAAGGTAGTTCTTCATAATATGTCCCAGAAAGTATGAGTTTATTGAATAGAGAAACTTTTAACCCTGTTTGTGTAATCAAAATTATGTATTTAAAGTAGTGGTGGTGGGGGATGGTCACTAAGTGTTAATTGCCAGAAAGGGTGTAAAAGTTGCTGTATTGCTGTGTCGAGCATGATCCAGCCTCAGTGAGCTGCACTAAAAGCAGAACCCATCGGCTCAGAATCCCAGGAAGAAACCTGCTGTCTCTGCAAACTCACTGTGGTAAACACGTTTAAAGCGGAACACATAAGCAAGGGCAAAAATCCTGGATTGCAGCAATCTTAAAAAAAAAAACACCATTAAAGTTGCCAGTCTGGAGCATTATTGTGGCTCCTGCAGGCTACTGGCTGCACTTCACAAGGTGGGCTTTACAGTAAGAGCTGGGGGCAGGTAGATAATGGCCACACAAACAGATTAGGTGTGTGTGTGTGTGTGTGTGTGTGTGTGTGTGTGTGTGTGTGTGTGTGTGTGTGTGTGTGTGTGTGTGTGTGTGTGTGTGTGTGTGTTCAGCTGGTGCTGCTGTGCTCTGCTTTGACAATGCCTTTTTTTTAAACAACATGGGTATTCAGAGGCAGCTGGGTGGGAGAGTTTCTCCTCATGGCGTGAGTTAGGTGGTGTGACGTCCCAAGGAATATTAAGTTGTATGAATGAGGACTGTGAGAAATGAGAGCGAGTCATTCAGGACCCGATGAATCACCGGCCCGCCTGCAAACAAGTGTGTTTAATCTAACCGTGCAGCTCAGCTCTGAGTCACACTTGATTGGCCGCATTCCCCTTGTATGGCTCAGACCCGCAATACCTGCTGTCACTGCACTTCCCCGGTTTCCTTCTTTCTATCCTTCCTATTGTCTTTCTTTCTTTTTTTGTGTGCCTCCTTTGTGCAGCACAGTAACATCTCTCTGCTCTCTCTGCTCTGGAGCTTTTTTCTCCCCCAATGTTTCTCTTCGGCCCCATAATGAACAGTTAAATTCAGATTTTTTTTGCCCCGTTTCTGCCGAAGCCGGCCCCTCGCCTTGTTCCCCAGTGTGGGTGAGGAAGGGGGGGAGCAAGAACAGACGAGAGGTATGAGGGGCAGCTTTATTAGAACCAGACGTTTAGGGGTGTTGCTGCTGCACTGCTCACTCTCTTTCAGCTACGAGCTGCAGTGGCCGCAGAGCAGGAGAGTGGCAGAGAGACACTGACACACACAAAGAGAGAGAGAGAGAGGGAGTGGTGCTACACAAGATTAGTCCAGGAGGCCATTCTCCCAGAGCGAAACCTGATCCACTGGTACAAGAATAAAGCAGGGAGGGGTGGAGGATGAGTTAAGAGAAGAAAAGAGAAGAAAGCTCCTCTTTTCTTTAAAAAATATGGCCGACAAAAGGTAGAGAGTTCCGCAAATATAGGCGGTAAGAGTGATGTGTTTGTTTAGCGTGCAGGTCAGGACAGTCGGCAGTGACTTGTTCTCTCAGCTAGTGGCGGTGCTCTTCCTCCCCTCACGTTCATCTCACCTGAACAGTGCAGCGAATTATTGGGTAATCGCCTCCAAAACCGAGCTGCCATGCTAAACGGAGACTGGTCGGTGTGATCTCCACGGCTCTCAGGTTCTGAGGCTGGGACGGGAGAACTAAAGAAAGACACAAAAAGACGTAATAAAACATGTATATGAAGATATAACTACAACAGCGTTGAAGCAGGAGTGCTCGTGACACCTACCTGTGATGGTTCCAGATCCAGAGGTGGCCACTCCTTTGCGGTTATGGGCCTCACAAGAAAAAGTGCTGGTCCGGTTCAAACCTGCACAGAAGAAAAACAAGACAACATGCGCGTGTGAATGGGGGGACATCCGGGGTGTGCTTTTAAAACCAAGAGTCCTTGCTCAGCATGCTGAGTTGCACATAATGTCGGCGTGAGAAGCGATGTGAAACTTCAGACTGGAGTGAGAATAATGCGAGGGTGATAGTTTCCATAAAGTCAGGTGAACTCTCGGTGTCAACAGTGTTGCGATGAGGTTCCGGGCGTCATTGTGCGTTTGTGGATGTGAAAGTGCACGTTTGAGAGATTGGCCTGTGCAATAAACATATCAAATCTTGCATTTCGTCAAAATCGGACAAGTCGCGGTCATTTAAAAGGAAGAGATCTGTAAAACATGTGAGTCACAGTCCCGCCACAGCTACCGGATTTTCTTGCATTTGATATATTGTTTGCTGTCCCATTACCCACCCTTAGCTTTAATGCAAAGCCTTGATCCGTACACATTTTCACTGTTTTAAGACTTTTTTTTTAATCCAGCTATGTTGTCTGACGTAGAAGATAAATATAACTGAAAATAATGGCTACAAGAATGCACAGTGAGCACTGATCGGTTTGGGTTGGATCGGTGCAACACTTGGTTGAAAAGGTTTAGTCTGGTTAACATTTAACTGTTGTTAAATACATTGTTATTTGTAATCTGACGTCTACAAATTCTTCAAATCACAGCTTCGCACAAAGTCTTAGAATGTGGAACATGACTTTATATACATATAAAAAAATAAACTTCCTCTTAAACTTAAGAATCTCTTTCCCTAAAAAGGCTGCATGATTGTGGTTCTCGCCGTGTACTTCTGAGAACAAAGAGAGTGGGTCGTGTTGAGGGTCCAGGTGTAAAAAGGCTGAGCTGCTGCCTTGGTGAGGCTGGGGCTCCTCTGAAGGGGCCCAAACGCACACACACACACACACACACACACACACACACACACACACACACACACACAAACACACACACACACACGCTGACATCCAACAGTGAATGAGTCCTCACAAAGTGACTCACAGCGTGCTCACTCACTCGAACCCTTCTACAACACAACACAACCCCCCACCCCCCACCACATACACACACACACACACACATTGCAACATACTGCAACATGTGACATTCAAGTTTTTACCACTGGTTATCTAACACTCCGACATTGTCAATCAGCCACGAGCACAGAAGCGCGCAGTGTGTGTCGCTCTGCGCTGACGGCACCATGCCTCCATTGTGCTGTGGCCGGAAAAAGAACAGGGGGTACGATCCTCGCTGGGTGAAGCGGGAGGATTGTGAGAGAGGAAAAGGAGGGCGGGAGGGATGACCGCTGGCCATGTGGGAGAATGAAGTGCTCATTGGGCCTCTCGAGATTGCGCCACTCACCCTTCTGGACCTCTGATCTGAGATGCTGAAACCAATGAATGTTTAAGAATTTTTGATGGACAATAAACATTCTAGTACTTCCTTTTAGTTTAATCTTTAAGAGAACTTTAGGAATTCAATTCAAATGTGGATGGAGACTACCACCACACCTGAAGCTACTAGGAGATGTGTTGCCCTGGATTTATTAATGCTCTGAATGTACATTGAGCCGTTTCTCTTTACGGTTTACAGCATAATATGAGTATTTGTCTTTAGACCCGTGGTCAGCCAGGGCAGCTGCCCATTCCAGAGATGTGAGTGTATTTACCATCAAAACATCATCGGAGCCAGCCCGCTCCGATGAGTCAAACCAGATCCTTCGACCCATTGCTCCCTCCCTCCCTCTGACTCAGCCTGCTCTTCCTGTCCTCCTACCACTGGACTTAACACAGGCCAGCTATCTGGCAGGCAGCTGTGGTTTGCATTCAAGCTTCTGTCTTTTATCTCCTTGTGCCCATCTATTCATCTCCCTCTAGTAGGCCCTCTCGCGCCCGCTGCTCTGCCTTTACCCGTCAACCACAAGGCATGTCCCCCAAATGGATCCGCTGGCACCGTGCCAGCCAGCCCTCTTCTGTGGGGAGGGTGGTTATTTTGGTGGTTTTGTTTAAACCACCGAGGGGGGATTTGGAAGCCTTTGAACCTATAGAGGATGGTTTCTGTGTCGCTTTTGAGGCAGTACATTATAATCAGTCCAACTACATTCAATTAAAAAACAATAATTTTGAAATGGTCTTCTTTCTAGTTATTTAAAAAACCTACTACTTGAGCCCACAAGCTGCTGACAGCAACGTCTTGACCACTGTAGTACTGAAATGATCACTCAATTAATTGAGTAATCGTCAATAGCTTTGATTATCAATTAATTTTTAATGCCCAAAAAACGTTCTGATTCCAACTTTTCTGATGTTTATTTTTTTTGTAATCTAATTGTAAACTGAACATCTTTGTGTTTTGGATCCTCCAGGTCCCACTGGATAGCTCACGGCGGCGGTTACAGCTGATAAAGCCGTTGCGGCCAACACCATCGTCGCAGAAAGGTGACCCTTGAGGAGTTGATTGAGGCTGCATGTTTTAGTGGGTGTGACTTTAAGCTGTGTGCACGCGACCTCGACTGCTCAGCTAACAGAGGGCGGCGGACGATACCTGTGAGGTTGAGCGTGGAGGGCGACAGAGCCACCGCGTCCTTCAGGGAGTTGAGAGGAGCGCCGTCCTGCAGCCAGATGACTCTGACCGGCTCTGGTGGTCCGTGGGCCACACAGCTCAGGCTCAGGGAGACGTTGGCTACGATAGACATGTGCTGGGGCTCCACGGAGAAATGAGGAAGGCCTGAGAGGGAATGAATTCGCTGAATCAGGGTCTCGACTCAACTTCTAAAATACAACTGTGGTGCTTATTTTTGGAGCTGTCTCTGTGTAGACCAGAGAGCTGCAGATTAACTCACCCTCCAGCTGAAGGCTCCCCTCCTCAGACATTGTCTGGTGGCTTTCGGATAGAACAGCACATCGATAGGCACCCATGTCGGGGAGCTGGACCTTCTCAATACTGTTGTGTGCATAAATATTTATGACGTTAAATAAAGATCAAGCATGACAACCCAAACTGATACAAACTGGATGATGGAGGCAGAAACGGTCAGAGCCTGATTACTTTCTTTGCACATTTTGCAGTGCAATCATACCAGGATTATAAGAATTTGCTCGGGTTATGCCATTTATGTCATTTCAAACTGCTCCACACCAGCTGGAAGTCAACGTGGTGATGCAATCCAGTACGGTGAAAGGATAGAGTGGGGGAACAGGAAATAAATCCAATGGCAGTAGAGGCATGAGGCTGGGCGTGGCTGCCCTCACAGACGGATGAACCTTTATTTTCTGAAACTCGTGACAAAAGCGACTCGCCTGTGCACGACAGAGAACAAACCCGCCGCCTACCTGAGCGTGCTCATGATCGTCCAGCTGTTGCCACCGGTGTGGACTTGGAACTGGTTGGTGTCGGCGTAAAGAAGCGGCACGTCGTCCCTCAGCCAGAGCACATCGGGGGGGTCCTCTTCCTCGGCCCCCGTGCCCTTCAGGGTGCAGTGCATTGTGACAGGTTTGCCCAGCGAGGAGATGATGGTGCTGGGGCTCCGCTCGAACTCCAGATCTTTGATTCAGAGAGAGAGAGAGAGAGAGAGAGAGAGAGAGAGAGAGGGGATAGGGAGATAAATCATTAGAGGTTAACTAAAAGGGCAAATAAAGACTTTACAAACAGTAGACATTTAAAAAAACTCTTTATTTTAAAACTACAGCCAGCTTTCCTTCAGTTACCCCGATAGAAAATGCTGACCTCGAACTTTTTAACTCACCACTTTATATGTAATATGCCTCTTATATCAATTTTACTTATTTTGATTTATGACTTTATTTTTAAATAGTAATAGTGTTTTCTTAAGGATGGCTATCTCCTTGGTTTTCTAGATAATTTCTAAGTTTATTTCATTATTGCTGTTATTATTTGTATTAATGTGAGGATCATTGATAGAGGTAGATGTGCGGGGGGGGGGGGGGAGAAATGTAAATAAATATATATTTCAGAAGACAAACAGTTCTATGCTGTTAGATCTGAGGTCATGCTGGCTCCCAAATGACATTGGAATTTGACATTGGAAAGCACTGAATATCTTTTGCATTTCAGTGTCTCAAAAATGTTGGATGTTTGTTTTCTTCTTTATTAAGAAAAAGATAATGCAATTTGTTTTAAACATTGATATATTCACAAGGACTCTTGTGAACACAGTCAAATCAAATAGTTTGTTTTGTCCAAAAATGTTTCTCAATTTAAAATGACACAAAAAACACAGAGGAGCAGCAAATCTTGTAATAATAATAATAATGCATTTAATTTATATAGCGCTTTTCGTAGTACTCAAAGACACTTTACAAAACATTTTTAAAATCATCCTAAAAGCTATACAATAAAAAAAATAAAAAAAATAAATAAAAAAAGAACATAGAGCACACAATCACACATTAAAAGCAGTTCTGAAGAGTTTTGATCTGTGCTTTGAATATGGAAAGGTCAGTGCAGTCTCGGATGAGTTTGGGCAGAGAGTTCCAAAGGGAGGGAGCAGCTAAGGAGCTCTGTCACCCCATGTCTGAGAAGCTGTAGCCATCCCACGTTTGGTTTAATGAACGGCTTAAAGGCTTAATCAATTACCAAAGTTCTTGTTGACTTATCAAATTAACCAACTGATCTTCTCACCACTAAAAACCTCAGCGTTGATTTATGGTGGACCGGTTTGACTTGATAACACGTGATAACACACAGGTGTGTTTCTCCCCCCACACCGCACTGAGTCGCTCTCCTCGAGCCGAAGGCCGGACCTGAGGAGGACAGAGCTGATACTGGGACAAAGGCTCCTTGTTGGAGGCCGCTCAGTGTCGGAGCACAGAGGGCTCAACACAAACACTGAACGTATTCAGGCCGTCTCGCCAACCGCAGAGATGGGCCCTCGCAGGTCGTCCGCCACGACATCCTTTAAAAAGGTGGTACTTTCTCTCAACTTTAAGACATTCAACAGAAGCAAGAGGCATTCCTGCTGATGCTGAGGGGGAAAGGCATGCATGCTGTGTCTAAGACTGTCACAGCCTCGATCTAAAACACAAAGTTGGCAAGGACTCATGGGCATGGATCTCTCCTGCAGGAATCTTTCCTCTACGGCATCATATAAAAATGCTGAGCGTCCACAGAGCATGCCAAGGCTCTCCACAACTCCGTGATGAAATAATAGGAGAATGTGCAAACTTGGCCTCCGCAAGAGAATAAATTGGCCCTTGTTTCGCAGAGCGACGCCCGTGAAGATTTTTCTCAAGCTTGTCAGCCCACCCTCCTAGTCTGTTTCATGGCCCGACCTTCGACCTCTGACCCCCCCGGAGCCCATCTCACCCAAACACACACATAATTCAGCCGCTGAAGTCAGACATGTAGTGTAAACAGCGAACTTTGGCAGCACCCGTTTTACCCGTAAGCAGAACATCCCCTCGGTTCTGTAAATGTGCATGTAATCAACACACACACACACACACACACACACACACACACACACACACACACACACACACACACACACACACACACACACACACAGTGTTCAAAGAAGCTTCTTCTGGGCGATAAACAAAGGGGCCCCACCGAGTCCCTGCCTCACCGCCTCTCTGCCTCTGTGTGCTTTTTTGGAGTTAAAAGTCATTCCTCCCTTTATTTTTAAGCTTGGCCGAGCCCTTTCATGAATCAGCGTGGCCCTGACTTTGTTTTTTGTCTCAGTGCCATGTTGAACAAAAGGAGCCCTACTTTCTTTCTCTGTCTCTCAGAGCGGCATTCATTTCATAATAAGCTTGTAAAACCTTTTTATGAGAATGCAGAGGTAGACGGTAGAGAGAGCAGGCCCTGGTTAAACTTTGTGTGTGTGTGTGTGTGTGTGTGTGTGTGTGTGTGTGTGGCCCGTCTCCAGTGATTAATTTGTGCTTCACTACTCCATCTCCTCCCTTTTGTCCCCCAAACTCCCTCGAGGTCCCACACTCTTTTTTTCATGATCTCCCTCCTTCCACCCCGTCTCTACTCCTACTCTCTCTCTCTCTCTCTCTCTCTCTCTCTCTCTCTCTCTCTCTCATACAAAATGGTAAATGTCAGAGGACAGGCACATACCAAAAATACTCGACACAGTCCGAGCATTTGTCTTCCCCTCACTCCCTCCTTTCATCTTTCTGGCTTTTTAACGCTATACGGAACTCAGGCCCCTCCATTCACTGCCGGGCCTTTGCCCTTTTCTCCTTTCGCCTCCCTTTTCATGCCATTCTTCGGATTCATCGCTGCACATTCCCCCCCCCCCCCTCCACTCCGCCCTAGCCCCCTTTTACACCATCCATCATTCCGATGCTTGAGTCAGAGTCAGACCGGCTCTGACTCACAAACCAAAGCCCCCCGCCACAAACACACCCTCCTCATCCCTCACATCCCCTCTCACTTCTGGGCCATCCCTGCATCCGAATAGGAACTGAGCCGTCGATAAAAATAAAATAAAAACCAGTTTTAGAGCATCTGCCTGAGCTTATAAATCTCAGCGGTGTCTCGCTACGTCTGTCCCTCCTGGTTGTACATCTGCTGAGGGCAGAGGTACAGCTCCCGCAGAGACAGCGTGACCGTAATGGTCAAAACACATGAGCCAACAGGTGGAGGCCCCTGAGGGGACCCCGTGTTTTCGACCCACTGGGGTTGTAGCAGCCTAACTTGATTGTTAGAACAGATCAGGACTTCTGAGGGATGGATGGTTACAGACCACTAGGGATGCTACTGAAGATTGTTTTCATTATTGACTTATCTGACAATTATTTTCACAATTAATAGTTTTGTCAGTGTCAGACAACAGGGATAAAGTGACATCTTTAAATGTCTTGTATGGCCAAGTCCAAAACCCAAATATATTCAGTTTAATATGATTTAAAAGAGAGACAAGAAGGAGATCTCCATGTTCCAGATGCTGAAAACAGCATTGTCTGCCATTTCTGCATTAAAAATTACTTTCAATATTATGTATACACACAATTGATTAGTCGACCAATGGTTGCAGGCATGTAGACAAGCAGGAGTTGAGGATCAAAACATCTCTCTGTGTTGCTCAGCTACATGCCTGTGAACTGAGTTTCCAGTGTATTCATTCTCTCACTTCCCAGCAGGATTTATTTTAAGCCCTTTCCCTGCCTGGAATGCATCTCTCGAAATTCCACAGTATTCTGGAAAGAAAGAAAACACTGGATACTGGTTTGTTCCCAGCAATAGTACAAAATAATGATAATATATATATATATATATATATATATATATATATATATATATATATATATATATATATATATATATATATATTTAAGTATGCACCTGATCTAAACAAAATAAACATCAACCCTCTGACCTCTGGAGGAAAACAAACTCCTGCATCACCTCTTACCGCTGTCACGTTGAGCTCGAGCCCCCATCGAGCACGCGAAACTAATCTTTTACTCGTCTCTGAGTGCTTTATGAGTGCAATGAATTCCTTCATGTTGGCCAGATGTTGAACTCACGCGCAGCTGTGGTTGCGCTCGCCTCCCCAAAGCAAACGTGTTTAATGAGTTTAGAGCAGAAAGCGGACTCGGCTAATTGCTCGTTACTGTGTTTTCCCTCTGAAGCTGACACACCACATACTATTATCAGTGCCAAATGAAAACCTTTACCTGTCAGTGTTCCGCCGGTTACCGGCCTGCAAGCCGAGAAGAAGACGGCGAGGATCAGGAAGGACCACTTGTACTCGCTCATGGTGTCCCCTGCTCTAAGAAGGGGCTTCAGAAGAAGAGCAGTCATCTTGGAAACGTCCCCGGACTCCATCACCGCATCTCAGCAGCTCCGAGAACCCCAAAGTTGTGGTGTGTGGAGGAGGAAAAAAAGTTTGACTGTGACTCCAGCCGATGCTGCAAGTGTGTGCCGATTATCCACGGATGAGCCCAAAAAGTAAACCGGATCCCGTCGTTTTCGGTTCCCCTTTTCCTTTTTTAAACGAAACAGAATGTTAAAAACTGCTCCAAAGCCTTGTCGCTGTTCTCCTTCCTGCTGTTGTTTTGGTTGATCCCGACACTGTCCGCTAAACTTGCCCCAAGAAGAAAAAGCGCACGACAACAACACAAAAAGGCGCTCCGAACTTTCCGGCCGCCGATCAACTTGACCAAATCTATTTCTGGCAGACCGAGGGAGTGAAACAACAGTGTTTCCCGCAGTGCTTCGTCCTCCGCGTCTCTCCTGCCCCACCGGTTCCCTCACACTCCCTCATACATTTCCTCTTGGCTCTTTCTCTCCCCTCTCTCCCCTCTTCAAACAGGATTCAAATTCCTCAACTCAAAGTTCTTTCCACCCTCCTCCTCCTCCTCCTCCTCCGCCCGAGTCTCCCTCCTTTTCTCAGGGGATGTGAGAAACCCCGCGGCATGCTGATTGTCTCAGCACAATCCCCCCATTCGCTTTTTTAATTACGCACAGGATCCCCTGAAGTTGTAAAATAGTGTAGTTTATCACCCCGTTTCCCGCTGGAAACAAAGTGTGTGTGTCAGTCTGCGGCAGAGCCGGACCTGCGCACTGGCCGAGAGGATCAACAACATAACAGGTAGCATTAAGTCATGGCAGAGAATAAACGAGACACATTGTCATCAGTGTTTAAAGAGCAGTAACTTCATTTGTTTTACCCACTTGTTTATAATTCATTAGTTCTCACATTGCCCAGGTTTATTTCTGGGTAATTCTACCTGCATGGTTTCACCTGTATGTTGTTAACTCTGTTCATAAGTGTGTCACTATTTGACACTAAATACATATTTTTGCATGATTTTTCTCTGCTTATGTCATAATTCTACATATTTAACATCATGATCAGGGTCAAAAGTGTTTGATTGATTTTTGTATTTTTATGTAAAAAAAAAAGAAAAGAAAAATATATATTAAAGGAGTGAAATTAAATGGCTTCTCGAGTCCTTTTGGCTTAATAAACTGGCTTGTAACCAACAACTGAGTTTCGCCCATTGGCCTATAAACTAAACATGTCTAAACATTTAATATATTTCAACCTTTATTTATACAAGCATATCTTATGTACAATGAGGGAGGCTGGGGGAAAAGGGAAGAAACATTAAATGCATTCCTGTAAAGTAAAACTATTCTGTTGGTATTTGCAACTCCACAGCAGCATTGTGTCATCAGACTGAGTTTGAGTTATAGATCTACAGTTTCAGCCAAAACAGCCTGAAGCACCATCAGCTGTAGCCTAAATAAAAGCTGCTGTGCCCGATGATTCCCATCAGCAGCGCGGGTTTCGCTGTGTTGTTGCAGACTGTGATGTCTGAGGTGATTGTGTGTGTTTGGACGGAGGTGGCGCAGGCAGAGTTCACATACCATTCATGAATAATTGATTTGCTGCGTAGATTCCTGTTTTTTTTCCCCATGAAAAACGATGGGAGGTTTCCGGCGCTCAGGTTGCGAAGACCTAGGTCCCACTGGCCCTTTAAGAATGGCTCTGTGGACAGTGTTGTGTTCCCAGGGTCTTTAATGGAGACAGAGAGGCAGACTGAGAAAGACCCCATTGTATATGCTCTCTTTTCAATGGGAGCTTGAGCAATGGTGCTCTCGCTGCTCCCAGATAGAAGCACAGAGAGAGGGAGAGAGAGAGGCAGGGAGGGAGGGAGGAGGGTCACCGAGGGGGTCCTGTACAAGAAAGAGGGGTGTTCTACTCAGAAACACAATGTTTTTGGGGCTGGATGGGCAAGGAATGAGTGAGTGTTTGGGTTTTGAGGGGGATGGGCCTCGGCTCTGCAGGACCGCAATGTTTCGGTTTTTAGGCCGCACCAAAATCCAGCAAACCTGACTCACCAAACAGCCTGACTTAAAGATTTAGGGACTTTTGGATGAACAGAGACAGAGTTTATTGCTTTCAGTTATAAAACCAACAAGTCACCATTTATTATGTTCTCTCACAAGGGCAGACTCCCTCATTAGTCTCCACTGCCTGCCGAACAAAACAACCTGTTGCTGTCGGAGAAGACTCCCTGTTGGCTGGCAGACATGGGAAACTCCTACCTCCTGCTCTCCCAGCTACACATGCTATCAGTGAGCAAGCACCTTCCTCTTCTTCTTCATCGTCTTCATTCTGCAGCCAGACAAACTGCTTCCCCCCCAACCTGTTGATCCATCCCGTGGACTACAATCACACGTGATGGGCTAAAGTTGACAGGGCCTCTTCTGCCCCCTGCTGGTGACAAATGCATACCACAAATGAGAGTTGTTTGATTGTGGGCCATAAACAGCACAATAAAAGGAGGGCAAACAATAGTGGATGTATAGTTTTACTTTTCAATTAAAATAATCACAAATCAAATGTTTGATATAGTTTATTAGTGTGTCAACATATTACAAACCTATTTTGTATCTGCTGCTCTTGAATTTAATTGAAATGATTTTAAAACTAATACAGTGCATGGGCTAAATGCTCACTTAAAATAGTATGACGATATGTGTAACTGTAAATAAGTAAAGTTAAAACACTCAGAAATTGCCAAATATCGGTTTCTGTTCATGCATGGCCTATGCGTCCACTTAAAAGGTTACAATGTAAATGTAAACATATATTAAAATCTACAAGTGTGTAAGTCTAGATGTAAAAACACAGAAATGGGAAAATATTGGTTTCTGTGCCAAGAGGTTCAAACAGAGATAACTTAGTCAACAGCTAGTGTTAAAACAGTATACACATTAGATTCTCAATTCAACATGGCTTTATTGTCATGAGTTTCCAAAAAAATTGTGTTGCCAAAGCATCAAAATATACAATGATATTTTTGTTAAAGAATATTAACACAACATTACGATTGGTATATACTGTGTAACTTACTAGAAATATGCTCAAGCCATATTCTAGTTCATTTCAAAGATACGGGTACTGCTTCCTGGTTGTACGCCTCTGCCAACCAGTCAAGTTGCAGTTTACACCCACGTCTGTCCAAGATCACTTCTTCATTTTATACTCTCAGACATTTGTGTGAAATTGTCACAATTGGCATATGAATTATTGAGCTACAGCCAAAAAACAAAAAAAATATGTTTTGTGAGGTCAAAGTGATATTTGACCAGCACATTCTAATCAGGTCAGCGTTCAGTGTAAGTGGATGTTTGTCCCAAATGTGAGGAAATTCCCTCAAGGTGTTCCTGTGATATTGCCAACATGAGGTCAGCGTGACCTTGACCTTCTACTTTGGACACCAAAACAAAATCTGACCACTTCATCTTTGAGCCCAGGCGGACATTTGTGCTAAATTTAATTTTATGTTGTTTGTCAAGCCCTCCTCGCCAAACATTATGTGTGTGTGTGTGTGTGTGCGCCCTGATTAGTTCCACCTGTCCCTTGTTGGCCCTGCCCTGACTAGACCTCTTGCTCACCTGTTCCCACTTCCCCAATTCATTCACTTCATTTGCTGATGCATCTTCCTTCATTCTTTGTCCTCTGGGTATTCCCGCAGAAAGGATTTTCTAGAATAAGCCTAAAAGAAAATAATACAAATAAAATCCCCAAAGACAAATTTAATTTGCTGTTTATCAAGGGAACTTCTGGCGGTTGGCCTACGGAAATATGTCATCCCTGCAGCCCTCTTATGTCTAACACCCTAAAGAAAATAAACCGGGTTGAACTAAACAGGCACGTGTGCATTCGTAATATTTAGCTTGAAAGTGAATGATTGCTTCTCCTGAGATTCTCTTGAGGTTTTGAGGTGTGCCGCTTCTGTAGCATTCAGATTCTGCGACCTCATTGAGCCTTCTGGTGTTTGTTCTATATATAGTTCCCTCTTGTTACATAATGTTATCCTCACTGTGATAAGCAAACACATGCCAAGACAATGAGTGGTGTTTAATCCCGCTTGGATCTATGATTTAAAAAAATAAATATATATATATCTTGGTGGTCGCTGCTTGTAGGAGGGCATGTATTCCAGGTCTGAGTAGATTACAAATCTTGGTTGGGCCTATCCACTGCACTGCAACAACAGGCTTCCAGCTGTGCAGCAATAATAATCCCTCTGTTTTAATCTGTTTGAGCGGGGAGATGACCCGTGCCCTGGTCTAGAGGCCATCCAAGATCACAGAGATACACTGGGACACTGGTTTGATGAGAGTTTAATGATAAGCTATTACGAATCATCCATATGTCGCGAGCGAGACTGCAAACAGAGGCCTAAATCTGTGTGTGCGTGACATCTGGGGATGGCCGCCGTGAAAATCATAGTGAGCTCTCTGGTGGGATTTATCCATCGCTGTTATGATTATTTTGGCTCTCACGCTCGTATGATGTTCATGTGTGTATAAGCGGGGACGGTTCCAATTCCAGTCACAACAGCACGGGTTTAAGGAAGGCCTAAATAGTGGGGATTATTCTCTCTCTCTCTCTCTCTCTCTCACTCTCTCTCTCACTCTCTCTCACCCTATTTTCAGCATCAAATGCTCTGCCTGTCATTTAGTCCCTGTTGCTGCAATGAACACTGGCTTGAGCACGGTTGGCATCCATCGAGGCTTCCTCAGGAAATACGGTAGGCCTGCTTTGTCGTCGGTGTGCAGTTCTCGGCCTTCAGCGACGGGTGATGGGCTGCATCTCTTTGTCTCATTGTTGTTGGCTTCATGTTTGTGCTCATTCTATAACAAACCTTTTTTTAATAGCATTTAATGTAGGTTACTGGAATGCACAGTGTTTTTGTTTTTAATACTCTCCCGATACACCTATTTTTTCTACTACATCGGGATTAGCTGTGTTTGCAGTGTCTCTTGTATGTTTTTTCTGTGCAACTATCACAAGCAGGCAGCAAAAGATTAGTTGTGTGAAATGTTTGATTAAAAATATGGTGAAAAACAACTTCCCTGACAACATTGAAAGCCAAAATGAAAACAAAGTATTACAGTTTTTGAAGGACGTCATCTTCGGTCGAAAAAAATTACAATTTAACAGTCTTATATTTCAGACTTGTGCTTGTGATAATATATATTTGTATTCAATCCTCTGAGAACAAACAATGAGTGAAGAGGGATACTGCCTCAGAGCAACACTTCAACTCAAAGATGAGTGATATCAATCTGAGAGTCACTTTGTGCGATACAATCGCTCCCAGATGTGTTTTTTCATATGAACAGAATGACGTGATGTTCACTCGCAAAGCCAAGTGCAAGACTCAGCTAACGCATCGTGTCTTTGTGCTTATGTTACATCTGTTTCATATCTCCATCGGTTTCATTTGATAGTGGTGGCAGAATGAGGCAGGCGATACAGTTTACTAGCAATATCAGCAGTTCAGTAGTGGCTACTGTCGCCTTACAGCAAGAGGGGCCAGGGTTCGAATCCTGGTCTGGGCGGTCTTTCTGTGTAGAGTTTGCATGTTCTCCACATGTCAGCGTGGTTTCCCAAAGACATGCAGTTTAGGCTAATTGGGCTTAGGTTAATTGAACTTAGGTTAATTTAGGTTAATTGGACTTGTAGGTGTGAGTGTGAATGGTTGTCTGCCTCTATATGTTCCCTGAGATAGACTGCCGACCTGTCCAAGGTGTACTCTGCTTTCGCCCAATGACAGCTGGGATCGGCTCCAGCACCCTGCGACCCTAAAGAGGATAAGCGTTTGGGATAATGGGATGGAATTCAAACACTGTTTGCTGCAGATAATTTCCTGCTAAATAAGTTCCTATTGTCCATTATAATACGGGTAGATCAAATCAAGCATTCTGATTGGTTGAGAGTGAGTCACGAGGTGTAGTTTATTCAGCCATAAAGTACTGTACAGCCTGTTTACATTTAGAGCGTTCCATATCAGTGCGCACTTAAAAATAACAGGTAGATTTAAATTGCGCGACCGTTAGTTGTCATTTCAAGCTTGACAGTTACTAAACATGTTCGTGTAAACTTTGATATTGTAACGTCCGCAGACGTTGGTTTTCTTAATTTGCAGGTGTATTGCTTGAGTGTTCACAGTATTGCAACGGGGCTCTTCGCTAACAGTAACGTTAGCTCAAACGGAACAGCTAACAAGCTCACTCAGCATCCCCCACACTAGCATAACGAACGACAACACGCACGTCACCTCCTCCCTAAAACAGGGCTCTCAAGTGTCACGCATTGAGCGTGACTGTCACGCATTTCGGTCTTAAGTCACGCCCTCCCGCCACACATCGTATTGAAAAACGCTGAAAAAAAAACTCTAGTGCCGCAGCGCGCAAACATGACCTGGTCGCGCTGCCCTCACCATGGAGGAATCAAGCACGTCTCCCCCGAATCCCCAGCCAATCAATAAAAAGAGATGGGCGACACGAATAGCCAATCAGAAAAACGTATCTGTTGTATCTGGGTGAAATGTAATCCCGGCCGTGCGTTTTTTTGAGGCTGTGCAATATAAATACATTTAAGTACTTTTATATACTTTTTTTTATTCCGTCTGTATATTTCATTTAAAATTGCAACTGTATTCTCTTCTTTACTGTTTTTTTATTACTGTTTTACTGTTTATTATTTATATTACTTGATTTTTACTATTTATATGTGTCTCTTGTGTGCAAGGCTGCTGTAATCCTGCAATTTCCCCATTGCGGGACTAATAAAGGATTATCTTATTTTATCTTATGCTGAACAAAACACAATGACATAAAATGGCTGAAAGGGGGTAAACAATCACAAAGTCTCCCCTATGCTGACACAGGTCAGGCTTCTGTGAAATTGGCAGTAATTTTAAAGATTTTTGGATTTATGGATGGAAATGTTGCTTTGTTGCTCAATATCTTGGGGGTAATGAACATGGTCAAAATTATACCAATACCGCATGCCAGCCTTAGCATCTAGCTCAAAGCACCACTGTGTAGCCTCTGCCCAAATGTTCCCATCACCTTTCATCCACTGTTTATCTTCTGTCACTTTTGCCATAAATCACCCAAGAATACAAAAGCAAAAAACAACAAGACTAAAACAGCCTCTGCTTCTCTTGTTTGGCTGCAGGGGGCTTCATGTTTAAGCAGTGGAAGGAGAAGTACCTCGTGCTGACCTTGGAGGGAAGCCTGCTGGTGTGCCGGGACGCAGAGTGCCCCCCAGACCAGGTGGTCGAACTGCAGACCCACTGTGAGTCCATCGCAGAGGGTCGGGAAATCCTCGACCTGCCCAGGTTGCCTCCAGGGGGCAGGAGGGACTGCTGCTTCGCCCTCATCCTGCCGCAGAACAAGTTCCTGCTGCTTCTCTCTGAAAACCCTGATGACTGCAAGTACGTCTCTCTCTCTCATACAAACACAAAACAAACACACACACACACACACACACACACACACACACACACACACACACACACACACACATACACACACAGGATCCATGTCCTTTGCTCCACTCGTTATCAGACATTAACGACACCTGTGTCCTTTGTCCCACTCACTATCAGACTGCAGAGCGCTATCAGGTCAACTCTGCAGGCCTGGATCTGGTTCAAATATAATGACTCCCCATTTTCTTTTACCTTTCACAGTCTGTGGCTGAACTTGATCAGGAAAGTGAGAGAGGTGAGTCCTCAGTTTGGACTCTTGTCCTCCTGTGTGCTGTCGTCTCGTCTTCGTCTCAACACCTCACCTCTCATTTCTAGTAGTGTGTTTGATACGTTTCTAATAATATCTGAAAACAATGTAATAACAATGTAATAACTGCAAACGTGTTCTTATTCGTATTCCAAAGGGCGTCATGTCCCCCATGACCCTGCAGAGACAACGCAGCATCACCCCCTGCATCACAGACCGAGAGCCGCTGCCCGACTCCTCCAGCGACAAAGACCCCGGGTCGCCCAGGTTCACCGAGGGCACCCCTCCTTTGTCTCGAGTCAGGGAGCGGGGAGGATCCTTAAGAGACGGAGGCCAAAGCCAAGGTCTGCCATCAGGTCATCCAGATGTAATGACTCCCAATTTAGAGGTTGCATTTAGAAACAAAAAGTTACCTGTAAATAGAACACAGGCATACAGAAGTTTATTTAAAATTAAATGAGTGAAAAAGAGACAAAAAGTCAGAGTGGGGGTTGATATCATTTTGATGAATGATATGATATGATGAAAACAGATGCTATTGGAGGCTTATTATTTGCTGATGAACTATGGCTGATATTAGTGTTTATGTTGAATCCAAAGAGGCAGCTTGCTGCTACTTGATCCCACACTCATATCCTGGATCCTGGAGGACCAAGTATCTCTGATTAAGGGGAATGGCTGACAAAGTCTGGATAAATCACTAATTTGGTGTTTTTTAATAAAAAAACAACAATAATACAGTTAATTACATAATGCTTATAATGTTTCAAATGACTTCTCCAGCCAGTGGACCCCGGCGGCCCCTGCGCAGCGTCTCCGTGGCCCCGCCTCACCGCCAGTCAGATTGCCTTCGCCACGGCAACAGCAGCGATGCCCGGGCGGTGAGGGCGGTGTGCCTGCTCATGGGAGGGGCGGCGGCCTCCTCCGCGCTGGGCTACCTCAACTCCTGCTCTCCGTCCTCCCCCCTCGCCAGCAGAGCCCCGGAGATCGCCCACGGCGCGGGGGGCTTCTCCGAGCTCCCCGCAGGAGGCTCCTTCCACGCCTGCAGCCAAGACGCCGACTCCCCCCACTTCAACAGCTTCGACTTCGAGGGGGACTCCGACTTTGATGCATTTGACTGTGGAGGATTTGCTTTTTAGTTTTGGAGAGAGAGAGAGAGAGAGAGAAAGAGAGAGAGAGAGAGAGAGAGAGAGAGAGAGAGAGAGAGAGAGAGAGAGAGAGAGAGAGAGAGAGAGAGAGAAGCAGACACCCTTTCTTCTCATCCTTTTGTTGCTATTCCCTTTTATAATACAAGGGCATCAATTAATCACTCGTTGTTATCGACGAGTCTCATTTATAAATTAATGAAGGTCTTCTTCCTGGCCTTATGCCCATACTCCTCAGGTAAATCATTCATGACCGTGACTCTTGAGCACTGTCTGTGTTGTATCAGTCTTTCCACGCCACGGGATGGCTCGAGGCAGACTGAGGGAGCAGAGTAATGATTCCAGACAGTCACACAGGTGTGGATGAGGATATTTGAGTCTTTTGAACAGTTGTGTTTCTCCGCTCATTGTCTCTCATCGCTGTGTTCATTTTCTACTTTTTCTTTTGTTTTTTAAAGTTTGACCTCTGTGAATATTCTCTCCTCATCCTTCTCTCCATTTCATTGGCACTTTGCATTTGCCCCCACTTTCAGAAATAAACCCCCATGACCCACCATGACTATACATGAAATGCATTTCAAAGGTGAGCTCTAAATAAATACTGCTGTCACCATGACCGTGCATTTTTTTTCTCTCTACATCCATCTGCTGCTTGCTGGCTGGTGCAACGGAGCGCCCGGCAGACGGCTAGGCCGAGGTTTGGAGAGGAGGGATGATGGCTTGTGTATGTGTGGTGTGTGTGCATTCTCAGTTTTTATATGAGCTGAGATAAACATCGTGCTCACAAACACTGAGTGAAAGATGAAACAACACATTCTTCCTGTCATCCTTGGTCAGATACAAGAGAATATGTCCCCTCCTACAATTAATATTTCTGCTTATAAGTCATTTTGGATAACCTTAAACTAAAGTACGGCTTCAGATGAAATGGCTTGGGTGTTTGCGCCTCTGTCTTTAAAGCTTTAAAATGAGTTCAAATCTAACTCTTTGAGCCCCAAAAATGGTTTTTATATTTTATATCAGGTCACAAGGTGAATGAAGAAAGAAACATGGTATAAATCCCCCCCCCCCCCAAATAAAACATGTTATGTATCAAATGAAACATATATAATCCCCATGTACAACCCCTAAACACAACTCAAACAATAAATATGATTAGTGTTTAGGGTTAGGGTGGGGGCTTTTGTCTTTTTTTATATTTATCTTGTTTATTGTATATATATATATATATATATATAAGTACAAAGAGCTAAGTGAAACCGGAGTCAAATTCCATGTATGTGTAAACACACATGGCCAATAAAGCTGATTCTGATTCTGATAAAGGGCTACAGTTGATATTGTGCTTTCACATAATTGACCAAAACCTATTGCTGCTGCTATTACAGCTCAGTTCACTATCCTGTTAAAGGAAGCCAGAGACTGGTAAAAAAAAAAGTATAGCGCTGCAGGGATGAGTCCCCAAAAATAATTTTTGGGCAATTTCTTTAACTTCTTTGAATTGTAATATGTTCTGTATCTTGAAAAAGGTTAACAAGTGCTAACATGGAGCTAAAAGAGACGACAAAACATCCTCACTAGAACACAAATCGGCCTTTAGCTTCGAGATGGTGATGTGAAGCCATGCGATCGTGCTGTAGTTCGCTGAATGTTAGCTTTTTACTTCTGACGATTGCATTTACACCTCAAAAATCATAAAAGTGGGGTTCAATTGCGAAAATGATCTTCCTTAACAAAACAAGTATGTTTTTTTAAAACATGTGTTGCAATAATCCAACGTCCAATGGAAAAATCCTATTTGAATTCTGTCAAGTGAATCAGTGCTAATCTTATTAGGTATAAAACTGTCTGTCCTCTAGTTTAGGGAATCGGTCAGAGTTTGGCCAAAAATCAATTGCTTTGGCCATAAATCAATTGCATTGGTTTAAGGTTGTAGAATAATGAACCCTGAAGTCTTGGTCCAGTTTGGTACAACCCACAGGCCTGTGATGACGTAGTACCTGGGCTGGCTGTGGTCCGTTATTCAGGTGACTGTACACTACTTTGTTTCTCCACAGTCCACACAGTCAAGTTTTGGGATCAGTAATGGGCAACTGAGTGGCAGATGCAATGTTTCACACTGGCAACACGAAGAGATTATGGGCTGGATGCAACGGGATGGAACACATTCTACTTTCAAAGGTGTTTCCAGCTGTTGTTGTAAATCCACTCGTATTTCTCACAAATTTGATGTGAAACGACCAAATCCAATCAAACTCAACACTTCCAAACAGGAACAAGCCAAAGCCTCAGACATCTTCAGGAGAAATAAACTGTGGCCGCACAAGTTAGACACATATGCCACTGGTGCAAAGAGAGAGTAGCTAAACAAAGTGTGGATCTGAATATTGACCAAATACATAAAGCAATAGGTTTGCATATAGAAATATAATATGTTCCATAACCTTTTAACACACTGAAGCTCCACTCACTGGATTTACTAAGATACAGCATAGAGTATTTTAAGTTAAAATAGCATTGTTGACCCGAGTGTAGCATGCATGGTAAATCTCAGTGATTAGTTTATTGGCTTAAAAAAGGGGAAAGGCTGTTTCAGCGATACATATTTCCACTTTGCCACTTTGTATGGAGGTGTGTTTGACGGCTGGTATTTTGTGTTGTGTAATTACATGGCAATAAGGCACCAGGCCACTTCTTGGCCTCCTGATTTCTCTTTTTAAAAACAATTTCAGTAGACCCTAAAAGTTCTTAGTCACCTTAGTCATTTCTTCACAGAAATGCTTCTGTGTTTTCATAGGATTTTTTAAACATATAAACTTTTATTCCTTCCTGTCAATTTCTCCAACATCAATTTTTGGGGGACAAGAGAGGAAGAAAATGACACGCTATTGCCTGTAGAGCAAAAGTCAGATGTTCGTTTCCTTCTCTCTAGCTACCAATAAAAACAAAAAAGCAGGTGAAGTGTACTAAAGTACACAGAGTCACGTGACTCACCCATGTCCTAATGCAGCACTCCGGCCAACTCACTGTTAAAAATAAACACCCATTCAGATATAAGCGGCATTCAGAGGTGGGAAGTGAGTATAGGAGAGCTCTGCCGACCAGCAAAGAGTCTAAAAGGCGAATCGAAAGGAGAGTTATGGACTTTTCTGCGACAGTGATCCTGGCGGGGCTGATCTTAGCTCTGCTGTGGTTGTTTAGCGTCAAAAACAGCAACAAGTATCGGTTGCCCCCAGGACCCTTTGCACTTCCTCTCATAGGAAACCTGCCGCAACTGGACAGAAATGCTCCTTTTAAAAGCATTCTCAAAGTGAGAATTTATTTGGCAAAATTGACATTGATTTAATGTTGTGTAATACCGTATCCCATAATCTGAGATGTCTTTACTTTGGTCAGTCATGATTTTAGTTTTTATTGCTTGTTGACTTTTGCAAACAAAAATAGTTATATTTAAATCAGACTGTTTTATGACAAACAAATCCTCTCTTCTTGTAGTTAAGTGAAACCCATGGTCCTGTGATGACTATCCACCTCGGCAGGCAGCGGTTGATTTTTCTGGTGGGATATGACGCGGTGAAGGAAGCTCTGGTGGACCAGGCAGACGACTTCACAGGCAGAGGGCCACTGCCATTTATGATAAAAATGTCCAAGGGCTACGGTAACTTTCTTTCAATGGTTTCCGTGCATGCACGTCTCTGGCTCTAGTTGGCCAACAAGCGGTACATTACTTTTTTTGTTCAGGTTTGGGGATCAGCAACGGAGAGCGCTGGCGCCAACTGCGACGTTTCACATTGTCGACCCTGAGAGACTTTGGGATGGGACGCAAGGGGATGGAGGAGTGGATCCAGGAGGAGAGCACACACCTGAGGGCCCGCATAGAGTCATTCAAAAGTGAGTTTGCAGCTGTTGTTTTGAGAGCACACTTTCATGCAGGGTTAACAGGAAAGGGGATTATTGCACTTGTTGGTAAATGTAGTCAATTGAAACAATGCCTTCCTCAGAATGAACTAGTTCTTCCTTTGCCTCCAACTATGTCAAATGACGGTGCAGAAACAACAACACATTTAGCTTTCTTGATCAATATAGCAAAAACTGAAGAATGTACCATTTACACTGATTACACATCCACACAAATGGTGGCAGATTTTGACCAAAAAAGATTGAATCTTTTATACTGGAGAACTGAGATACACTGAGAAGAAAAGAAAACACCTTCTGCACATGACATATAGGTCTGAATATGGTGCCTTCACGAAATACACAGAACTGACGTAATGAATGAAACATTAAATAGTTGGTCAACAACAGAAAAGAGAGTGTGCACTGTTGTGCTTTGTTGGATTGCTCGGTGTGTTTATCTTTCTTGCTTCAGCTGCCCTCTTTAATCCTTATCTCTATCTGATGGCGGCTTGTGCAAAGTAAACACAGAAAATGTTACGTAACATACTACACCAGTAAAGCTTCACTGACAGCTGACAGAGATACCAAATACTGCATTTTAAACTGCATTTAAAAGCGCTATGTTCGAGCTTGGCAGCATTTTGATGCCTCTCAACAGATCTCAACATGGCAACAGCTGAGTCGCCGGCTAACGCTGCTAACAGCGCTAATAGTACAAACTATGACAAAAGAGCTTGCTGAGCTAACAGTTTACCTAAGGGGGAACCGAGGGATGTTGGTTGGTACGCTTCCTCAACGACGCTATTGGACGGGACGGCGTTTTCGTCTGTAATTGCTGCAGCCAGCAGTGCACGCTCACATGCACTTTCATGCAATAAAAGCATGCATCCAGCCCAGCTATGCAAACAAAGAATGAAAAAACTCGGATTACAAATTATGTCAATATTAGTGTGAATTTAAATAATACTTCAAATGAATGTTTTGGTATTTTATATATATATATATATATATATATATATATATATATATATATATATCAATAAATGTTAATGATTGAAGACGATTCTAACCTTAAAACGATTGTCACAGAGAAGCCATCTTTGAAACAACCATAGCTTTGCTCCGTGCGTTCAAGGCCTGTGCTTTCAAGCTAAATGCTTCAGGTATTTCAAAAAGACTGACATGGCAGAACCCAAGAAAAAAAAGATAATTTAAAGATGCAACATTTTCTCTCAGGTCACTGCTGCTGCTTTAACACTGTTTACAGGTGATTGTTAAAACGTCCAAAGTGAGCTGCAAAACCCAAGTAAAAAACGTTACGTTTCCCTCTTCTCTTCCAGCCACGCCTTTTAACCCCACGTTCTTGCTAAGCTGCACTGTATCCAACGTGATCTGCTGCTTGGTGTTTAGCGAACGCTTCGGTTACGAAGACAAGAAGTTCCTGCATCTCCTGAACATCATATCTGATATGTCAAAGTTCATAAGCAGCCCTTTTGGTCAAGTAAGCGGCTGATAGTCCATCATTTTAAAGTCTGGTTTTCACATTATCTCCTATATATAATATTTGTAATTATCCCATAGTTGTACAACATCTTTCCCTGGATCATGGAGCATCTGCCCGGACCCCAGCACGCTTGTTTTGCCAAAGGTCAGAAGTTGACAGAGTTCATCAACATGAAGATCCAAGAGCACAAAGAGACACTGGACCCCAGATCCCCGAGGGACTTTATTGACTGCTTTCTCATCCGAATCAATCAGGTGGGACATTTAGTTTTGTTCAGGGAACACAAGACCATAATGTGCATCCTTGACTTTCATCTTAAAGCTCCTGTAAAATAACTGTTCATATATGGCTGCTAAAAATGGATCACATTTCTGGAATAAAGCTGTTTAATTATTCAAACGATCCAATTCTAATGAAGCAAATGCCCAAGTGGGCTTTTGCCACCTGTTCCTTAAAATGCATTTTAAACTGTTGCTCTTCTAATGGTCCGTTTTAACACTTTGTTCTCTCAGGAAAAGGACAATCCCACGACTGAGTTCATCCATGAAAACTTGGTCTCCACAGTGTTGAACCTCTTCCTGGCAGGAACGGAAACCACCAGCTCCACCCTCATATATGCCCTCAGTGTGCTGATCAAATACCCAAACATACAGGGTAGGTAACTGAATGGAGGATACAGTCATCTTACTGAACCTGTTTTACATACAATGTCTTTTTTTGTTTTGTACAGAGAAAATGCAGAAGGAGATTGACAGTGTGATTAGACAAGGCTGTAGTCCCAGCATGGAGCACAGGAAGTCCCTCCCCTTTACAGATGCAGTTATCCATGAGGTGCAACGCTTTCTGGACATTGTCCCATTCAGCCTCCCTCGCTACGCACTCCATGACATCTCTTTTCGGGGTTTCACAATTCCCAAGGTATTGGCAATCGCAAGATATAATATTCATTCGAGAGAAAGAAAGACATTATTACACTAGCATCATGTCTTGTCTCAATAGGACACCATGATTATTCCCTTGTTGCACTCTGTGCTGAGAGAGGAAAAGCAATGGGCGACTCCCTGGTCCTTCAACCCCCAGCACTTCCTGGACCAGAATGACAACTTCAAGAAAAATCCTGCATTCCTGCCTTTTGCTGCAGGTAAAACACAGTCTTCAGCTAATAAATCATTCTTAACCCAGTATGGATCCGTGTTTTACAAAAGAGTTTGGTTCGTGAGTGGTTTGCCCATGACTAATGGTTCATTTTGTGCTAAATATCGTTCTCATTGCCCCTTCACTTTTACAAGCAGTAATATATTTCTAATGTTGTTTGTGATTGTGTCTCCTCAAAGGGAAGAGAGCCTGTGTTGGCGAGTCTCTCGCTCGTATGGAGCTTTTCATCTTCCTGGTGTCACTGCTGCAGAATTTCACCTTTTCCTGCGCCGGAGGCCCCGACAGTATAAACCTTGTTTCAGAGTACAGCAGCTTTGCCAATCTGCCTCGCAGGTACCAGATCATCGCCACACCGCGGTGAGACGAGGTGCTCCCCTCAGGTCTTCTATCATCGCTTGAAGCACCCTGAGTCACCCATACAGATACAACATAGGCTGCTTCATTGTGACGCAGCAGTGTTTACTGTCCAGGTGATGTTTGCTGGAGCAGGCAGGCCCGTCAGCATTATTATGAATCCTCATGTCTTTTGCTAGGCTTGTCTTTAATGATTTTTAATCGACTCATTGTTCCTGTGTTAATTGTGAACATGCTTTCTACTGCTATTTGAATCAGGAGAGACTTTAGAATTTAATATATTACACATAAAAATGGAGTAGTGCAAAATCTTTGGCGATTGGACTCGAGGGGTAGGGATGCTGAGGTCAGAGAAGTCATAATCCCCCAGGAGTCCAGACACTGATGGTAGTGATGCAGAAGAAACTTGCTGCAATCCGATGATGAATGAGGAGCATGACTGACTGCTGACGGGAGGTGACAATGTCACGGTTTTGGGTTGTTTCTGGTTTCCTGTTTTATTTTGAAGTCCTTGGCTGCGGTCGAATAGTCCATTTTGGTTAGGAAAAGAGCTTCAATGCTTCCTAACTATAACTATATAACCACAATTCCTTGCGGCGGCAACATTTAAAGTGACGTATCATTGGGCTGTTCTCGAGAACAGACGATCATGACCAACAAACGCAAATCATGTAAATAACCGTTGCTATAACTTGGGAATACTTTCAATAAACTATTTGCCAGCCGGGTAAACCTGCTGAAAACAGCTGAAAACTGCTATAAAGTGATCAAACTGACGTATTTGATATTCTCTCTGGTGTTGAACTGCAGCTTCAGCCCTCACTCTTTTATTTTATTTGACTTCAGTTACAGACGCTTTAATGAAAGAGTTAAACTGGACGCGCTCTTCAGTCTGAGTCATGTTTCTGATTATCATCTTTTTAATCAACTATTTTGTCACATTACAATAAAACATATCAAGTCAACACGAGTTGTGTGGTGTTTCATAAACTGTTGTCTGCATATTTTTATGATCAGATTATAATCTGCATGTAAATAAACCATAACAACATAAAGGGATATGAGACACCCATATATGACACACATCGTTTGTGGGATAACGTATTTAATTCAGCATGTTTAAAACTGAACAGTTTAGTAGCTTTCTACTCTGTGAAAAATACGTTGGTTTCACTTTCATATTTCTTCGTTCATTTCTATTCCAACTTTGTTAATCAAGTAATACTATGAACCGGGTTGTTTATGTCGTTATGACACAACCCTGTAAGAAGACGGACAAAGTATCTAAGCTGCGCTTTTTGTAGTCCATCTTCGGGAACATTGTAGTTTCACCGCTGGCTGCAGGCTGACGCAGTGGCGGTTCTACATGTAATTACGCCCCGGGCGAGACCCTCTCCGATATGAGACGTGTCAGCACTGCTCTCCATCTCACCCTCTCAGCCTCCAGAAGTGCCAGCTCCTGCTTATCGATAGTTTCCCCACTTCTTAACCTCACTGACAGTTCCTTCCATGCTTTCATGCAATTGAGGTGTTCTGGACTGGTTTCATGTGCTGTGAAGTTTGCGCTCGCATGTTTCCAATTTGCCATTCCTGAACTTGTTAAATTAATGATCCTCTTGGAAAACAATTTGCAGCAGAAGCAAAATAGGCTGTTGTTCTCCATGGAATACATCAGCCAACTTATTGCCATCTTTTCACCACAAACTAATGTCTTATTAAAATATTGGTGGTGGCACCACTCTCATTTTTATGAAAAACAAAGTTAGGTGGCAACCTACTTGGTCCTCTTCGAACCAGCTCAGTCCGAATCCTGTCAGTCAGAGGTGAGGGCCAGTTAGCAGGGGCAGTTGACAGAGGCTCATCCTCAGTGGGGGTTCAGCTCCAGGTGTTTCTATCAGACAGCATATTGGCACATTACTCAAAGCACATAGCAGTGGAACATAACACATAGGCCTAGTCAGAAATGGTCAGAAAAATAAAGATTTACATTAAATTGCAGTTGTCCAGTTGTCTTCTAGCCTGGGCATACCCCCTCCACACAAAGCACACACACACACACACACACACACACACACACACACACACACACACACACACACACACACACACACACACACACACACACACCACACACACACACACACACACACACACACAGAGACATGCAAAAACCAACCTGAAGGCTTATGCTGGGGAGAAGTAGGCCTAGAGGCAAAGAGGTCTTCATCCTCAATGTCGGATATTTGTGGAGAAGTAACTGAGGACATAGATGGTAGCTCATCCTGAAGGGTCAAGACCATTCCAGAAGAGGCCTGTGACTGTGTAGCTGATGAGGTAGATGGCTGCTCCTCATCCTGAAACAGTGAGGCTACAGCAGAGTCCTGTCTAGTGGGGGAGGTGGGTGCCTCATCCTGACCAGTGGCAGAGGATGCTCCAAAATATTTTAGAAGTGCCCCTGAAATTGACATCAAAAGACCGGAGGCTACAATATAACTCTTATACAAAACATCCATGAATTGCATATTTAAATAAACATGCTCCTTACTGCCTTACATGCTAAATATCTGTCATTAGACGCTATATTAACCTATCTTTCAGGGAGGAACAATTAGCTGCTTGGTTACTGCCTCAAATTCTATGCATGCCACACTTCAAGTTATGACTGGTAAACTATACTTTGTCACGAAATAGAGTGGTAGCAAATGGCAAATGTTCGTCTTTGAAACTGTCTACAGAAGATATGAACATTCCGTTGGCTAATTACAGGGCCCAACGTCAACCCAAAATGATGGAAATAAATAATAACTGAACTTGCAACAGTTTTGTTGCAAAGCACAATCTCATCGTGAAATTAGATCTTGTGTTTGTTGGGTTAAAACCAAATTATTGTTGTATAAACATAGGCAGTATAATAGCAGGCTAACAAACGTAAGAGTTATACCCACCCACCAATTAACATTAGCTCTTCAATCATGACATGGATACCGTAATCATACATAGAGAACATAGTGGCATTCCTTTTTCATGTTTTGCTCGTTTCTCCTCTTCTTCTTTTCTTTTTTTTTCGAAATTGGGCACCTGACAACTTTAGCCTTTTTCTGTCCATCTCTGTGCTTATTTTGCACTCGACAATCAACAAATTTCCCATCCCCCTAACACTGTCACTCATACAGAAGTTAAGACTAAACCAATTCACCTTGCCCTTGGTGACACATAATCGTTCTGTATTACCTATTTGTATTAGCCATTTCACACAATTGAGAAAAACAAAAACGTGCAGAAATTATAGGCCTGTAATTGTATTGTTATGAATGTGCGTTATTTGGAAGAAAGTCGAGGTGTGACTGACTTAAGCCCACTAATTGCATTAGAGTATTGCTCTATAGCCTACAGTGGATCCCCCCGTACCCCCCCTTGTCCGTTCCATTTGGGAGACCCAGAGGTGAACCTTTCCCCCGCGCCCCCTCCCCTGCCCCCTTCTCACACATGATCTGTAGACGACACCTTCTTAGCAAGCAGGGTCGCCTGCAGCTGCAGGGGGCGCCAATTTGCCAATTCCCCACAGAGTGATTTGATAGATAATGGAAAACCGCTTCGTGGCCCAGATGATATATATTATTTTTTTAAGTGGTCGTGCCGCCCCCCACGTGTCATGAAAAAGTGGGTTGACATCACTAACATGCGCCTGCCGTCGCGTCATAACTACGTCGCTTAGTGAAAGTGGAGTCTGATTTGCCAAACACTGCGGTTGTCTTCTCCTAACTCCTTATGAATTTGCCTTCCCATCTTTCCTTAACCCCGTAACGTTTTCCACTGAGGTTAAGGAAAAGTGCTTATGGTTAGACGTTAGTAGGTAATTATTTGACTATTCGACCGCAGCCCTTGTCTCTTGTGTCCTCTGTTTCCCTGCACTTCCTGCCCCTGTGATTGTCTGGGCCGTTCCTGATTGTTTCCGACTGTGTCTAATCACCTGCACCTTCCCTGTGTATTTAAACCCTGTTTGTCTCTTGCCACAGTGTCGGATCATTAGTTTTTTAAGTTTGTGGTTTAGAATGCTGTTTGGATTCCTGTTTATCTCTGCCTTGATCCCTGTAGTGAGTTCAGTTCGAGAATAAAGTTACTTTTGCACCGTTATCAACATTTGAGTCCTCTCTCTCTCGGAAGCCACCCTGTGACAGACTGGGGTGGAGGGGTGGAGGAGGGCCGCATCTGATTGTGCTGCAATAACAACTAACAGCAGCAGAGAGGAGAACATTTTAAAAGTTTGACAGCTACGATGTGATTGGCTGAAGGAAACTGTGTAGAACCTGGTTTATTATTTTAAAGTCACCCACAATCAGAGTAATCAGAGAGAAAGATTTTGAATGAAAAGGAGTGTAAAGACAGTTTTCCTGACTGAACTTAAGCTTTATTAATATGTATTGCTACATTACTACTATGAAAGTACCTAAATATGTATACATACAAATGGCAATAAATCACTTCCTGCTGTGAAAGAACCAACAAGGAAATGTACTCACTTATCAACGAGTTGGAAGAAAACATATATGACTGGGTTTTATTTAACATATTTAATTTAATTTTTGCATTTTTACAATATATCAGAAAAAAATCATAACAGAGAAAAACAAAAGTCCTTAGAAATCTGAACATTTTCATTTTGTTGACATATTAGAGTCAAAGGTTTTTACAGAGGGAATTGCAAAAAAAAATTGCCTTTTTTTCACCAACGCTTTGTAAATCAGGCTAAGAATGACACATGAACAAACCCCTCAGTAAAAACATTCAGAATATAGATAGGAATGGAATTGGAAAGTTTGGTGTATGCAAGTGCAACTGAAGTTACCCTCTCGGCGTCCCTCCAGGACTTGTTCGCTTCCAGGACCCTGAAGCGAGCAAGAAAGATTGTAGCTGACCCCTCTCACCCTGGACACAAACTGTTTGTGTCCCTTCCATCTGGCAGGAGGCTGCGGTCCACAAGGACCAAGACCTCACGCCACACTAACAGTTTTTTCCCGTCGGCAGCCGGGCTCATGAACACCCACTGACTGACTCTGTCAGCCCCAGGACAGCTTCAAACCGGTCACCCACCTGCACATCCCCCTCATACTTAAATACACATGTCCCTTTAACATTTAACATACATTACACTTTAACACACACATACAGTACCCTTGTTTACAGTACTGCTATATGTTTGTCTGTGCACTATGTTGATTGTTGTTGGTTGTTGTTTTTCTAATGTATGTACCACCCGCCAAGACAAAGTCTTCGTATGTGTAACATACCTAGCAAATAAATGGTTCTCATTCTGATCTGAGTAAAAACCTTCAGAATATAGATAGGAATGAAATTGGAAAGTTTGGTGTATTGTTTGGATATTTTATTTCTACTAGTCTAAAGGAAGACATGTTATAGATGCAAAATAGCCCAACATCTTTAAATCGACCTGTGCTTGTATATCTTACCGTGATTGTGCATCACTATTGTTATTGTATATACATTTAATTTAACATTTTTCTCAACAAAAAAAACAACGACATATACATGCCAAGTCGTCAAACAGACTCTATATGGTGGGAACAAACTGTTTAAAAACTGACATATTTTGATTAAATAGAGCAATACAAAATTATTTGTTTGTCTTTTAAATCTATTGTGATGGAGATCATTCGCCAAATTGAATGCCTCGTGTTTTTATGTCAGTATGCTACCCATGATCTTGGCCTGATCCGACTCGGACGAGATCGGACCGTGCGCTTACTCATGGAACGTTAGTTACACCACGTAACCTCTGTTTCTCTTCCTGCTTCCGCCAATCAACAGAAATCTCGGCAAAAGTTTGGGCTGTATGTTGCACAGTCAGTCGATCGCTTTAAAGAGGACGGCCCTTTAGTTTAGTGCACAGCAGAGCACAGAGTATCAGCGTTATGGAGTTGTCCGTCACGTTGCTTTTAGCGGGGCTCATCACTGCTTTACTCTGGTTGTTCAGGCTGAGGACCCGCAGACAGGAGTGTTTACCTCCAGGACCGTCCGCTCTGCCGATCATAGGAAACCTGCTCCAGCTGGACAAAAGCGCTCCGTTCAAGACTATGCTGAAGGTGAGGATGAGAGGCCGACAACTTGTTAGGTCCCCAGTCTACGAGTATATACATAAAGAGGGTCCCTGTCTCCATGAACTACTTTTACATTTGATATACTTTTATTTCCATAGCTGAGCTTTTTTGTTTGTTTTGTTCATGCGCTCGATTTATTCCAAAGTACAAGGTTACAAGTTACTGATTCCCATTGTTCAACATGGTTGTTCAACCAAATGTAGTTTGTAGTCCTCTTTTGCTACATAAGAGAAGAAAACTATATATGCTTATTGTATATAAACAATATATACAAACAAATATATATATACAAATAAATAACATAATCCTTTATTAGTCTCGCAGTGGGGAAATTGCAGGATTACAGCAGCATTGCACACAAGAGAGACACATAGTGAGAAAAAAAATCAAGTAATATAAATAACAGTAAACAGTAAAGAAGAAGAACACAGTACCAATTTTAAATTAAATATACAGACAGAATAAAAAGTATATAAAAGTACTTAAATGTATTTATATTACACCAGATGAGTGCAATCAAAGTGTCCAAAGTGATTAAAGTGAAGTGTTAGTGGTCTACTGAGAGCTCAGGTTATTGTGCAGCCTGACAGCAGCAGGAAGAAAGGACTTGCGGTACCTCTCCCTCAGACACCGGGAGTGAATCAGCCGGTGGCTGAAGGAGCTGTGCAGGGCTACCAGAGTGTCCTGCATGGGGTGGGAGGTGTGGTTTATCAGGGATGAGAGTTTAGCCATTATCCTCCTGTCTCCCACCACCTCCACGATATCCAGAGGACACCCCAGCACACTGCTGGCCTTCCTCACCAGCTTGTTTAGTCTCCTCCTGTCAGCTGCCGTGATGCTGCTGCTCCAGAAGACCACTCCATAGTAGATGACTGATGCCACCACAGAGTCAAAGAAGGTCTTCAGGAGTGCTCCCTGCACCCCAAAAGACCTCAGTCTCCTCAACAGAAAGAGTCTGATCTGTCCCTTTTTTATAAAGTGTGTGTGCATGGTCAGGCCAGTCCAGTTTGTTGTTCAAGTGAACGCCCAGGTACTTATAAGACTTCACAATCTCAATGTCCAGTCCCTGTATGCTCACTGATACCGGAGGAGAGCGTTTACCCCGGCGGAAGTCCACCACCATCCTAGAAAGTCCTGGTTCAGTTCTGTGTACTCCCTGTCATCATCGGTGGAGATGAGGCCGACGATTGCTCAGTCGTCAGAGACCTTTTGCAGGTGGCAGTTAGCAGAGTTATGTTTAAAGTCCGAGGTGTAAATGGAGAAGAGGAATGGATCCAGAACGGTTCTTTGTGGAGCCCCCGTGCTGCAGGACACCCGATCCGTATCCGCACATACTGCGGACGGTTTGTGAGGTAGTCCAGGATCCATGCAGTGAGGTGGTGGTGCACCTCGGTCTGCTCCAGCTTGTCCCTCAGAAGCAAAGGCTGGATGGTGTTGAAGGCACTGGAGAAGTAAACAAACATGACTCTCACAGTGCTGCAGCCTGTTAGTTTAAATGTATTCAAATGTATTTTGCCGTCTCTTAATGACACTTCATGAAATTTGTTGAGTAAAGAATAATAATAAAAAAAATAAGTTGCTCAGCTGAGTGGGTGGAGCCACATTTCCTGGAAACACCCATTGTTCTTAAGACAGGTCAGCTGCCTTAAATCATATTTATGATTTTAGTTGAGTCAACTTTTTTTTCAGGAAGGGACATATTGTTGGGTTTTTGGTGCATAAACCTTCCCCATGTTTCATGATGACAATGCTTTTGTCACACTTAACATTCCACCCTCTTCGGTCTAATTCTGGAAGATTTTTTCTGATAACAAAAATAAAAAAAAGTAAATGCATATTTGATAACGTCATGAAAGTTCTGTTTATAAGGCTAACTAGCTCGATCTGGGTCACTCGCAGAGTTTAGGTTACTTTAGCTCAAAATGCTCTTCCTTGTTATTTCTATTGATTAATGCAAACCAGTAATAGTAATTATTATTTTAGTCCGTTTTCCCTGTAGTGTTTCGCTGCATAATATTTCATGCTTTAACTCTCAGTTATGGACGTAGTTTTGCGATGAAGCCCTAGGGCATCTGTTTTGTTCTCTGGAGTGCGCCGGGTATGTTTACTTTGGTTTGGTGCCTTGCGTGTCTGTACAAGACTTGAATCAATGCATGCTTATTTCTCCCCAGCTCAGTGAAAGCTATGGCCCTGTGATGACGATGTACCTGGGCCCTCAGCGTGCCGTGATCCTGGTGGGGTATGATGCTGTGACTGAGGCCCTGGTGCACCAGGCAGATGACTTTACTGGCAGAGGATCTATTCCTTTCCTTATGAGGGTTACCAGGGGCTATGGTAACATGGGAATTTTGTCATGATATGCAACTATGTTTACATATTGTTTACATACTGCTATGTACAACATTTTGTGTCCTTAACATCAGGCAGCAATCCTTGTGTCGCTGATTTCGTTCGGCCAAAAGATTTCAATCTCTGTTCTCTTAAACTAACCACTAACAATAATGTTTTCAGTGGCTTTTGTGCGTCCATTTGTTATAATTACATTTGTTATGTTCCCAGTTTGATAGGGTTTCAGTCCGCTGTAAGAAGCGATTCTACTTTTAAGTTTCTTTCATATATTATAGCTTGTGATTTATAGCTTGTGACTCATTGTGAGGTTCTTCCAACTACCGTTTCTGCATCTTCAAAGGTTTGACGACCAGTAACGGAGAGCGCTGGCGGCAGTTGCGGCGTTTCACCCTGACGACCCTGCGAGACTTCGGGATGGGACGCAAGGGGATGGAGGAGTGGATCCAGGAGGAGAGCACACACCTGGTGGCCCGCATAGATGACACCAAAGGTATGCATGGGCTTTTGTATGTTTGCCCTGGTTGTGTATTTATCCATGTGCTGTATGTTTCTGGACTTTAACGACATAATCCTGACTTGTATGCGCTCCCTGCTGTCACTGCCAAAAATGTACTTTGAATGAAGACTGAGCAAACGAGGGACAGAATAGTCCAAGTGGTGCATAACAGTCAGGCTGAACGTTTTCTGAGCACCAGAGAAGCTCACAATTATTATTTTTTAAGTCCAAGTCGAGTCTCAAGTATCTTCTGGTTGTAATGAACGTTGTATGATCTGCTGGATGCCATCTGGTCTGCTTAGAAACACGCCACAGCTATACCTAAGGAATTCAAAGCATGCAGGCCACTGTTAACTCCCTTCTATTAATTATTTGGTATATGATCACTTTAAACGGGCTATTGCAATCTGAAAAAAAGAACACACAATGCAAACTTTCCTTTTCAGTAAAACATTGTATTTTGCCTCCAAAAAACAGACAAATGTTACCCGGGATAATAGGAAAATATTGCTGACGTTATTAGGCATGCAATAAAAACCTCCTTATATCCATTATTTTTAACCGCTTATCCTGTTCAGGGTCGCGGGGGCCCTGGATCCGATCCCAGCTGATATTGGGCAAAGGCAGGGTTCACCCTGGACAGGTCGCCAGAATATCTCAGGGCACATATGGAGACGCACTCACATTCACATCTACGGGTCATTTAGAGCCTCCAATTAACCTAAACTGCATGTCTTTGGACTGTGGGAGGAAGCCGGAGACTCCGTAGGGAACCCACACTGACACGGGGAGAACATGCAAGCTCTACACAGAAGGCCCGTCAAACCTGGGGCCCCCTTGTTCTGTAAATGCTAGCAACCCCACCACCATAACCCATTTTTTTTCTTCAATAACCGTTACGGTACACCTATATTGTATAATTACACTGGGTCTCCAACTAATGAGCGACTTTTGATCAGCACATTTCTCTAGCCTCTCAAACTCAGAGATGCTCATAACTCCAAGTCCCCAGCTCTGTTTTTTGTTTTGTTTGTTCCTCCAGCCAAACCTTTCGATCCCACCTACTTCATGAGCTGCACCGTGTCCAACGTGATCTGCTGTTTGGTGTTCGGCCAACGCTTTAGCTACGACGACCAGCACTTCCTCTCCCTCCTGCAGACCATCACGGAGACCCTGAAGTTTGGCAGCAGTCCCTTTGGTCAGGTAAGTGACTGACTGCTACAGTTAGTAAATGTGTTTGGTGTACGTTAAAGTGGCGATGTTGGTAGCACTTTATAATAAGTACACACTATTTAGCATTAGTAAAGCATGAATAAACACTTAATTCATCATTTATAAAGCATTATTCCAACATGAATACTCATTAGTAACTTATTAGTATGCAGTTCAAAAACACAGTTTAAATGTTTAATTCTTGATTAATAAACTTGACTATTATGCATTTCATTATTGGGTTTTCATATTAGTAGTAAGTATTAAGGATGATTAATAAGATAATTTATAAAGTGTTAGTAAATGATAAAGTGTTAGTAAATATTGTAAAGCATAGATAGTCTTTACTTTAGATGAGGTCACAGAATATACTTAACTAATACTTAACTAACGAGCAATAACTACTGAATTAATCATGACATTTATTAATGCTTTGTAAGGCATAAATAGTCCTCACTTTAGATGATGTCATAGAATATACTTAACTAATACTTAACTAACGAGTAGTAACTACTGAATTAATCATGACGTGTATTAATGCTTTTTAAAGCAGAGATAGTCCTCACTTTAGATGAGGTCACAGAACATACTTAACTAAAGAGTAGTAACTACCTGAATTAATCATGAATTGCAGTATCAAAACACATTTATAAAGTGCATATCTAAATCATTATATGTAAATGCAGAATAAATGACATTTCAATCTTTTTTTTAATCATTTAACACTTTCTAAATTATCTTATTAATCATCTATAAGTCCTTAATAATTCCTTTACAAATGGGGAATTCATCATTTATGAAGTATGAAAACACAATCATGAAACGCATAATAGTCAAGCGTATTAATCAAGAAGGAAACATGTATAACTGTGTTTATGAATTGCATACTAATGAGTTACTAATGAGTATTCATCTTGGAATAATGCTTTATAAATTATGAATTAGTGCTACCAACATCGCCACTTGAACGTACACTAAACATAATTTACTAACTGCTGCAGTTTAATTTGTGTGTGTTTTTTTGGTTTGCAGTCTCTTGGTCACGGTGTGTGTTTTTGTTTTTTTAAATTGTGTTTTTTTTAAGTTGTGTTTATGAATTGGATTTGTTCATTCCCCCCTGCAAAAGTTCACGAAGTTGTGTAAAGTACAAGTATATTTCCTAAGGTTTAGAAACTTTAGAAACTTCCATGTGGATTATATATTTTCAGTTTGTTAGATTCAGGCTGGTTGTAAAACGCGTCATTTATAGGATTTCTCTCCCATTGCAGCTGTACAACATCTTCCCTCGGTTGATGGAGTGGCTGCCGGGTCGACAGCACAAAGTTTTCGCCAAACTTGAAGAGCTTAGAGAGTTCATAATCAAAAAGATCCAGGAGCACCAGGACAGGCTGGACCCCGGCTCACCCAGAGACTACATCGACTGCTTCCTCACTCGACTCACTCAGGTCTGACTCAACGCGATTCATCAAGCAGAATAATGTGAACAGAGTATTGTTTCATTTACCGTGGACATGTTAAGCAATGCTCATAGTCCCTGTAATAACAGATGGTTCTGCAAATACTGCGCACCATAGACCGCTAGGTGCACGGCTCCCTCCAGTGCACCTGAACACCCCGAATCGTGATCCTGCAGCCGGTTGTATTGTCGTCAGTAACAAAAGGGCTCTTGTTTCTTTCTTTTTTTTAGGAAAAACATATTCCCACGAGCGAGTTTCACCATGACAACCTGGTGTCAACGTTGCTGAATCTATTCCTGGCAGGAACCGAAACCACCAGCTCCACTCTCAGATTTTCACTCAGTGTGCTGATCAAGTGCCCCAAAATCCAGGGTAGGTCCCAGGAACGCACGCAAACTGGGGGCAGATTCTACTAGTCCAGTGACTTTTACATGTAACATTTTATTTAAATACTTGTCTACTTTACAAGATCGTTACCATGTAATGCTGATGAAACTGAGCATTTTGAACCTCCTCTGCTGCTCCGTTCATTGTACTCCATTTGCTCATGAATGAATCGACTAACTGTTTCAGCAGCGGTTAAATATCTGTGTCTCCCCTCATTCCGAAGAGAATATGCAGCAAGAGATCGACACTGTGATTGGACAGCAGCGTTGTCCTTACATGGCGGACAGGAAGTCCCTCCCCTTTACAGACGCAGTCCTCCATGAAATTCAGCGTCTCATGGACATCGTCCCCATGAACATCCCCCACTACGCCCTCCAGGACATCTCGTTCAGGGGTTACACAATTCCCAAGGTATCCCAGTGTCGTCGCTTAAAAGTTTTCTTACATTTTCCAGATGTTATAAAAACTAATGTTTCTTCTCAACAGGATACGATCATTATCCCCTTGTTGCACTCTGTGTTGAGAGAGGAGAAACAGTGGGAGACCCCTTGGTCCTTCAACCCGCAGCACTTCCTGGACCAGAAAGGCAACTTTAAGAAGAACCAAGCATTCCTGCCATTCTCTGCAGGTAAATGACCTGCTCGCTAAACAGATTTCCAAAGCTCTGAAACTATTGCCCTGCAATCATCTTTTGTTTATCTCATATTCTCATTTGTTTCCCAGGAAAGAGAGCTTGTGTTGGAGAGTCCCTGGCTCGCATGGAGCTCTTCCTCTTCCTGGTGTCACTCCTGCAGCGCTTCACATTTTCTTGCCCCGGAGGACCCGACAGTGTAGATCTCAGCCCCGAGTACAGCAGCTTTGCCAACCTGCCTCGCAGGTACGAGATCATCGCGACACCTCGGCGGTGATGCTATTTTGATATGAATCTGCCAGCTGGTAAATGCGCTCTTCAGTGGTCGTTAGATTGAGCTCCCACTACACACAGATCGGTAAAAGTGGTCCCGATTTTTTTTTTCTTTCTTTTTCTGTAATGATAATTTCCTGGATTCTTTCCAAGAAATAATTTAAAGGGTGACATTTAAGACGGCGCCTTGTGGAACGAGTTCATTAAATCTATACGTACCTCACCTGTCAGTATGTCCAGTGCCTGTATCGTCGTGTTAGTATATTACTCAAATTACTCAAATTATTATTATTATCTTTGTCATCTCAAGATTCTCCATTAATAATCTCAAATGCTTTAGGTTCAACCGCGGGTTAAAGCTTTTACTAAATGTTAAAAAGTAAAAGGTATACCAAAGTTTTCAAAAAGGCTGCTTCACTATAATGTCACAATGGTGTTTCTCTTTTGTTGGACCATCTTTTGCCGTCAGAATACACAGTGCACATAAAGGTTATAATAATGTAAAATGATGCAGAGGAGCCGATTAAAACCTTGATTGTGTTATATATATATATATATATATATATATATATATATATATATATATATATATATAAACTACCTGTTAATACATAGATACATTAACACTGGCTTTTTGTGTAGTTGTTCTGTCATAGCACCCTTCAAACAGGAACAAGCTGGAGCATCATACTGGAGTTTCATGCGTTTTCCCCGTCTTGTAAACGGTTGCGTTCACAGATGCACTCAACTCACACCACTTTGATGCAGTAAAGTCCACTTTGCACTTCTGTTAACAATAGTTAACAGCCAATGTCACATCTTGATCTTCCAAACAGCTTCTTCTATTGGTTCAAAGTATAATGTAATGTATGAATCGCACGTTTACATTTTTTTTTTTTTTTACGAATTGATCTGAAACAAATACTGAATGTTTTGTCTAAATTCCATCAATCATCTGGAGGCCAACTGGAGGGCTGTCAGTGTGTTGATGCTTGTTCCACTGTGGGCGCAACAGTAATTAGTGGGATTGTTGTCAACACTGAGGCTCTGATCACTGTAATGGCAGGTTTTTATTAAACCTCGATAAGACCCAGGAACTAACACCTCTGGTATATCGCATTATATGTGGAACTGTATTATGTATTCAGTAATTATTTTTTACAACATGTAATTTTAACCATAAGCTAAGACTTATTTTTGTACTAATTCAGTTTTTTTGTATTAATACGGTACTTTATTTATAATTTGAATATCTGCGCATGAACGCAACTGTGTTGCTTTCTACTGTTGATCTATCTTATTGCAAGGGTTTGATCAAAGTTGATTAAAGTTTCTTTTATTGACTAAATAATTTAGTCTAATTAAGTTTAAAATGTCAGAGTCGGGTAGCGTCAAGGAGACTAAGGAACAAATTGCTGGTCCCCAACACATACTTCAAGATTTACAGAATGAGCTCCACTCACTGATGGATGTATCAGAGAGAGCATGTCTAAAGGACTTAATTGAGGCAAAAGAACAAAGTCTGACTGACTTAAGATGATCTTGAAAAAGATGATGACCAACCTGAAGGTCCTCTGGGCGTGCACAGAACCCTGCACTAACAAATAAATAAATAAAGAGGCTAAGAATGAGCCTGTGACCACAGTCCCTCTATCACGTACTGCAACACCTCCTCATACAGACATTTCCAAGTTTCAAGGACTTTGCAATCTCCGTGCCAACTGAAACTGAGATTGCCTGCAACCCAATTACATCTCCACGCTCTAACACTGAAAAGAGAAATATCAGAGACACAAATAGAAAAAAACGTTTCCCGTTCAGCCTGACAGACAAGGCATACAGAGCCCTCCATGCCTCTCTCCTAATGGCATACCAAGCTGAGAACTTACTTACTTTACTGGGAGCTATGGCTCCTGACTGGCTCTGTGGGCCTGGCCCGTGAGTGGTTCAATATGAGGACTGTGGGCCTCCCTCTGAGCGTAATTGAGACCATCCAGAATGCCAGGGCCTCGAAAAGAGGTCCCTTTATGAAAGCAAATGGTACAGTTTTTAGAAATGGTAGTCAAATGTTCAGGCGGTTTCATGGTTTGTTCGTGGCTGTTATCTAGGCTTTCTTACAAGACATGGTGGACAAAGGGAAGGCTTTCTCCACCATCAAAGTGTACTTAGCAGATATTGGTTTTGAGGTGAGGGCTGTGGGCCAGCATCCCTTCGCCTGCCACTTCATGAGAGGTCCACGGCGTAAACTCCCAGTCGCGAAACCGCTGGCCGTGCTGGTGTGCCGCGACGCAGAGTCCCGGCCATGTGGTCACACTGCAGATGCAGACCCACTCTTCATTTCAACACCTCACCTCTTATTTTTACTAGTGTGTTTGATACATTTCTAATAATATCTGGAAAAAATATGTGTGAGAGCTTTGTTGCTTCTATTCATTCTCATCTTTTTCTGATGGCATGCTAAATATAATATGTTCCATAACCTTTTAACATGCTGAAGCTCCACTCACCTGACTTACTAAGATTCAGTATATGGTATTTGAAGTTAATGACATTCTTGACCTGAGTGCAGCGTGCATGGTACATCTCAATGATCAATGTATACGTTTATTGGCTTAGAAAAGGCTGTTTCAGTGATACATATTTCCACTTTGTTTGGAGGTGTATTTGACTACTGTTAGGATTTTGTGGCACCAGGTTTAATTTTTTATGTACCATAATGACTGGAGCTACTGGGCAGTCATATAATGTATTTCCAAACATCAAATAAAGCAAGTTAATCCATCCACTACTGCTGGCCTCTTGTTGGCCTCCTGGTTTCTCACTCACCTCCTGGTTTCTCACTTTAAAAACAATTTTCAACATGTAAACCTCAACTCTTCTGGGTTTTCAAATTAACTTTAAAAGATATACACTTTTATTCCTTCCTGTCAATTTCTTTAAAAATAATCTTGGGGACAAGAGAGGAAGCAAATTACATGTTATAGCCTATATTATTAAAGTCAGATTTGTGTGTGCTTCTCTCTGGCTCCAAGCCAATAAAAAGAAAAAAAAACAGGTGCAGTAAAACCCAGCGAGTCACATGACTCACCTATGTCCCAATGCAGGCACAAATATACACACCCAACAAAAAGAAACACCCATTCAGACATAGGAGAGATCTACCGACCAGCGAAGAGTTGGGAAGACAAAACAAAAGGAGAGTTATGGACTTGTCTGCGATAGGGATCCTGGCGGGGCTGATCTTAGCTCTGCTGTGGTTGTTTAGCGTCAAAAACAGTAGGAAGTATCTGTTGCCCCCAGGACCCTTTGCATTTCCTCTCATAGGAAACCTGCCGCAACTGGACAGAAATGCTCCTTTTCAATGTATTCTCAAGGTGAGACCTTATCCTGTGATTTGAGAAGGATGACTGAGAGCACACATTCATTTAGTCCAGGGGTCAGCAACCTTTCCGATCCAAAGAGCCATTTTGCCCTTTTTTCCACACAAAAAAATGTGTCTGAGCTAAAAAAAAGCTATTTGATATCACAGCTTCTGGCCACATAAAAAGCAGACAGGTCAGCAGCATCGTAGGCAATGAAAGCAAATGAATACGTCCACGCAGAATTAAATGCTCCACTTTCCTCCGTGACTTTTCTTTTTTATTTATTTATCCGTTGATAATTTAGCGAGGGCGGGGCTCTGAATCACGAGTAGCCACCTGCAGGGAAAGGGGCTTGACAGCTCCGTGACAGGATGTGACGCACATTTTAGTTAAATAAATAGGCTCGTTCGAGATGAGCCAGTTCTCAAAACTTGGTCTCCACAGTGTTGAACCTCTTCCTGGCAGGAACGGAAACCACCAGCTCCACCCTCATATATGCCCTCAGTGTGCTGATCAAATACCCAAACATACAGGGTAGGTAACTGAAGGGAGGACACCATCATCTTACTGAACCAGTTCTACATACAATGTCTTTTTTTGTTTTGTACAGAGAAAATGCAGAAGGAGATTGACAGTGTGATTAGACAAGGCTGTAGTCCCAGCATGGAGAACAGGAAGTCCCTCCCCTTTACAGATGCAGTTATCCATGAGGTGCAATGCTTTCTGGACAAGACCTCACACCACAAAAACTGTTTCATTCCATCTGCAGTTTGGTTTATCAATAAAGCCGGGACCCCCACTGACTCTTGCCACTTACACCCCCAGAAAAATGGCCACTGTTATACACTCTTGCACATCTTGTTTTCCAATTTGATAATACACTTTTAATGTACTGTTATTTGTTTGTTTACCATGTTTTTATAGCATTTTTTTTCTATTTTGAAATGATGTCTCATTACAATTTGTTTTTGGTTTATTGTTATGCACCCTTCACCAAGTAAAATTCCTTGTACGTGTAACAGTTCAGATTCTCTCCCCTCATTCCCTTCCTCATGCCAGCGGTAGTGTATTTCTGGGTAAAAGAGACTGTTTATTTGCTGCTGCTTCTTTTAAATATAAAAAGTGTGTGTCTCAAGTCTGGGGTCTGAAAAGTAATAGTCTTATTTTTGGCGTCGGCAGAATTCTCCAGTTCTTGAACACGTCTAATTGAATATGGATGACTAAGCAGCAGCTAGCATACAGGCCCCTGGTATGATGTGGCCATGGTATATGGGGGTCCTATTGGCCCCAAAAAATGTAAATGTAAAGCATTATGTAGATTTGGAAAGTAGGATGAAAGCTCTTCTTAGGGCTCAAGGATTCACAGGGGAACAAAACATGTATTTCCTATGTCATGCTTTAGAGAGTTCAGCTCATATGCAGCACACACTGAGAGACCAGATGATACTCGGCCTGCAAGCTGGTTCTCTGAAGAAAGAAATGTTCCACAGAGTTGAGTCATTGTTTATGATGACTGTATGGGTCCCCCACCAAGGGTTATTGGGCATGAATGTCATCAAACCAGTGTGGGGGGCTGTGGGGAGAGGAGCCGACCCAGGATTCAAAGCCTTTAAGTCCGCTGTTCCGCCTGCCTCCCAGAAAGAGCATTTGCCTGCTGCCAAAGGGTCCTGGGATCTGGGCCCACTGAGGTCTGAAGCACGACTGCTCGCCTGACAAAACCGCGTTCAGAGATGCCCTCAACTCACACCACTTTGATGCAGTAAAGTCCATTTTGCACTCTGTTCCGCTGACTTGTGGCCCATTTCGCCACAAGAGGGCACTTCACAACAGTGAACAGCCTCACAATCATTTTCCATGTGTTGACACATCTTGATCTGAACAGCTTCTTCTTGTATTGTAAGAGTTGTTTTGGCCATTTGTTAATTAGGTTTCTTCACTTTTTTTGGGGGGGGGGGGGAATTATGAATCACATGATAAAAACATAAACATAATTATTTATGAATATATATATATATATATATATATATATATATATATATATATATATATATATATATATATATATATATATATAATGTACACAAATTTACAATATGTTTACTTTAACCATAAACTAACAAACACTTTTGTTAATTCTGTATTTGTTCATAATAAAAATCAGGAAATAAACATGAGAAGAAAATTAGTGTTGACTGACCAGCTTGTTCAATGGATTCATCCGAACATGTAGTAACCTCTTCAGTTATTGTCATTGACAGCACCACAAACAAAAAAACATAGTTTTACACTTTTACACTGGTGACTTTCATAATCTGTTTAACATATTTTTATAAAGACATGAATACCGGACACTTGCTGTTTTTTTTGACAATGTCAACAAACATGACAAGTTAAAATACACTTTTTCACCGTCACACCAAGGATATTATTCAAATGATTGCGCAAAAACATAGCACAAGTCAGAGTCTCTCTCTCTCTCTCTCTCTCTCTCTAAGCAAGGGTTCTCCCCTTGCTTATCCTGTCACTTGTCCTCCATCATACCTCTTTCTGCCTGACCATTTTCCATTTAATTCCCATATCTCTGCGCCCTTGATTCTCTCTCTCTCTCTCTCTCTCTCTCTCTCTCTCTCTCTCTCTCTCTCTCTCTCTCTCTCTCTCTCTCTCTCTTTTGTTAAATGTTGGGCAGGTGATATTTATGCTTCACCTGTTTCTTAACATCCGGTGCTGGTGAGATGTTGCTGTTTGGTAACTGAGGCAGGTACTGAGCCTAAAGAGAGAGAGAGAGAGAGAGAGAGAGAGAGAGAGTTGACATGTAGTTATTTTTGAATTCATACAAGTTGAAAAGATTTTGGGTGACCGTCTGACTGTGTCGGTGAGAAAAGCTGGCACTCTACAGCATTCACAGCATGTACGTTTAAGGGTCACAGGACTTTTTTGGGGCGCTTACCCCCGGCTGTCTGCGGCGGGAGCCCTTGTCGTGTCGTCGTCCCGGGCGCTCACCCTCGCGGCCCCAGTTGGCTCCTTCCTCCTGGAAGTACGGCAGCTCCAGCAGCTCTTCACAGGACAGCCGGAGCGAGGGGTCCATCACCAGGCACGACTGCTCACGCGAAGATGCATAGATTTACATGGAGTTGTCGGCCATGCGCCGTATATATGAGCCAGGCTTTGTCACTCATGAACACAACGTACCTTCATAACGTGGAGGGCGTGAGGAGGAATGCCATGGAAGCGCTTTTCCAAAGGCTCCTGGGAGCAAAAATATATGGGGAAGTAAGAACATCAACCACGCTTCATCGGCTCTCTGTTAAGAACATGTGGCAGCCGGGTTTGTACCGTCGTGTCGGGTTCAGGAATACTGACTCCACTGAAGAAAACGTTGGAGCGGAAGACCTGCTGGTGGCGAGGGATCAGGTCACCTGGGGTCAGAGAGGAGAGCATCAAATTCATTGTGTGTGTGTGTGGTAAAAAATAGTTCCCTATCACTTCAAGCATACAGTATATTAGATTTTCAGTTCAAGCATTTACTTCACTTTGATATAAAAAATGTGATTTGTCCCTGGTGATTTGTTTTGGTTTTAGTCTTTAATTATTAATTACATATTCTTTTATTTCTATATCTTCTGTAACATACATCGGACTGCCATTTTCAATCTCTGTGAGGGAAACGATGTCACTAAAAATCTGAATTGGAAAAACACCTGTGTGTGTGGTAAATGGTTTGCAAACCTTAAGACTCAAAGGAATACATGTATAACTAACTATCTCCTTCAAAATAAAAGAGCAAGGCCTGCTTTTTATACTGGTTCAACGAACCCACGAGAGCAAAGTAGGAAGGAAATACAAAGTCCAAGTTTCCTTTTCAGTAAACGTTTCTTCAGGTTGTTTTAACGGGCAAATTACCAAACCAAGCTTGAAAAGTCTGCTTTCAAGCTAACTGGTGTGGTTTCTTTCAGTGTGAAAGCAAACCAACCACAAGACTGGGATAGAAGATATGTGATTTTATGATGAATTAAAACAAATGAACTGCTCTTAAATCCATCTGCTGATTGTGGGAACTGTTAAAGGATAACCGGTCCCTTTTGTTATTGTGTTATGTAACTTGATGCCAGTAGAAAACAGTGGAAATATTAGTGAGAGTCAGAGAGGAGGGCAAGCTTTGTCAGAGTGTGTTGTGTCGGAGTACAGAAGAATAGATATCGAGAAGATTTTCAAAGTGCGATTTCAGAAGGAGACTTCTCAGAGCGAGACGCACACTAACTAACCGACCGGATCAAGAGAAAGCTAAAGAAACAGGTTTTATTTCTTCTAACAAAAATCTGAGCCTGTCTGTGGCGAAAACAAGCACTTAAAGTGGACTACATTGACGCTGGGAGTTCCTCTGAGCGATTACATTGCAAGGGAAAATGAGTCCAGTCCAGGTTGAAAAAGGACCAAAGAGACCCTTTTGAGAAAGCAACGTTGCATGCGATCGGTATAATGTAGCCCCTCAATGTACCTAGAGTTTTTCGGATGAGGTAGAGCTGGTCAACGTCGGACTTCCCAGGCCACAGCGGGTTCCCGTGGAGCAGCTCGGCGAAGACACAGCCCAAGGCCCACACGTCCACAGGGGGCCCGTACTGAGTATCCCCCACCAGCAGCTCGGGGGCCCGGTACCAGCGGGTCGCCACGTAGTCCGTGTAGTCATCCTCCGGTCCTGCTGAGTATGCAGACGGAGATGACATGTAGGGACACGCGTGCACTTAGGCGCTGAATAATGAACACCAAGGAACACGGACGTTGTCGAGGAAGGGATTACAACTGCATGTTAATGTATGGGAACATAACACCCGAAACCCGAGGCAGGAAGGGTAAACAGAGACACCCTCACTGGCGGAGCGGCCCTCCTATGCGATGCATTCATTGGGACATTGAAAGTTAGGAGGCCATTCAGGTCTAGTGTTGAATAAGTCATTAGAAGCAGATTGACATTAAATGCACTCGCTGTCTGGGTCAACCTACTCAGAATGCGGGCGAAGCCGAAGTCGCAGAGCTTGATGACTCCGGTTTTGGTGAGGAGGATGTTTTCTGGCTTTACATCGCGGTGGATGCACTGCAACACAAACGCTCGCCATCAAGGATTTTGGCAACGTGATACACAGTCTCTTAGTGACAGAGAGAGAGAGGCTTATATTGAGGCTGGCAGAGGAGGAAGGGACTTGGAGGAACAATAGCAAGAGATCAGAAAGCTGTGCACATTTCAATATTGAAACCCAGCACTGCATTGTATTCGCCGAGGCTTAAATGGTTCCTGTTGGGGTGGGTAGGTTGGTGGGGGGCGGGGGGATCTCACAGGTTGCATGTGAATGTCAATTTGTGGGGTGAATATATGGAATGGTTTAGATAAAGGAATTAAACAAGGTGAATCCATTTTTCATGGGATGTATAAAAAATGATTTTTAGAGGATGAGGAACGGGCCTTGACTCTCTTGGGACTGTGATGCTTACTGCTGTTGTTGTCATTGTTTATATATATATATATATATATATATATATATATATATATATATATATATATATATATAATAAAGAGAGAGAGAGAGAGAGAGAGATTTCAATAAATTAAGATGATTATTTACGTGTGTATGTGATGAGTTCATTATTTAAGATATACAAATCTGTACGACCTTTTAGAACTGTTTATTTTTGTCTGAGCCTTTTTGAACTTATATTTAATCATTTAGTTTATTTAGAATTTGCTGCATATATTTACTGTTCATTTCATTGGTAATTGTTGTTTGTTTTCAAAACCTTTGAAAATAACGTTTGAAATAAATTCCGTCTAAGATTGCAAGATCTTTTGAGCTTTTGCGAGGTAGGTGTGTGTGTGTATATATATATATATATATATATATATATATATATATATATATATATATATATATATATATATATACATATATATTGTCCGTTCCAAAATATGGTCGACAAAATAGGGTATTCATTTTTACATTCTGTGAAAAAACTAACTTTAGTCCTCTTTAGTCAGTTGGAGCTATGTGAGGTTGTGGACTTTGACCCCAAGCTTTTAAAGCGTTGTTACACTGTGAATGTGTCGCTGCATGACCAGCATGGAGAGAGAGGGAGCAGAAACAATGTGTTCAATGTGCTGTACACACGGCATACAAGTATTGTTCTAATGCAGTCCTGGAAAAACTCCAAATCAAACAAAATCAAACACTAAATACTAGAAAAAAACAAAACCCAGATCCATGTTGAAAATGTACTGACATTGTGCTTGTGGCAAAAGTTAACTGCTTGCAGAGTCTGCCACACGATGCTTTTCAGCTGAGCCTCCTGGACCCTGCAGAGGAGGACACACAAAGGATTATTGATCGTCGTAAGAGGAACAAAACTAAAACCTTTTCCTTGTCTATTATTTAAAAAAAAACAGAAGTGCTGCTTTACGCAATGCGTCTTGTCTCCCGGGTAACCTTAGGCCTATCTCTAACAGCAACAGCGCCTTTGTTTTCAGGAGCAGCTAGAGTTTCTGCTGCGCAGCTTGGTGGGAAAAACGGTCCGATAGCAAATGTGGCCGTGGCTTGCTGTGTGAGTTCATATGACAAAAACTGAAAGTCTCCTCTTGTGACTTTAGACGTGCCTGAGGAGTGTTCCAAGATAGGAATAAAAAGAAAAAGCATTTCCCCTAAATATTTAGCTTTAGACTCGGTCGTCCCTCCCTCTCTCCGCTGCCAACACTCTCCGCTTTCTCAGATCTCTCGCCAACAGTCTTAACTCCCTCTTTGTAATTCACTTTTCTGCTGCCCTCCTCTCGTCAGCAGTACTCTTAACAGATACAAGTACACAAAGTGAGTTATATGCTTAGCTGTAAAGAGAGGCCCACTTTTGCAGTGGTGGAAGTAGTAATCAGATCCTTTACTTAAGTAAGGGTATCACAATGTAGAAATACTGCAGGACCTATTAACGGAAATGGAATATAATGTTCATAACTTTGTTTTCATTAATGTACAATCACATGAATCTTGAATTGTAGTGTTTTCGTTATCTTAGAATAATCTATTCATATCTAGCGGGTCCTCTTCCTCGCAGTCCGCCATGTTGCACCGCCGTTTTGCACCGCCGTTTTGCACCGCCGTGTTTCTACGGTAGCCCAGAAAGGACAAAATGAACACTGGCTCTAGCGTGACCCTTTAGCGTTTTTACGTTACCTGAAGGCAACCGTCGTTCTTTGGCATGCGCTTGAGAAACTGCGATGAACGCAAGTTGCAGTGTGCGAAACCACGAGTAGTATTGTTTAATTATTCTAGTTGCTTGCTTATTTAGGTTAGATTTGTTTATATATTAGGATAGCTTTTTCTTTTGATAGTTTTTAGTTTAATTATTTGTTGTTGTTGTCTAGGTTTATTTATGCTGCATTCACATTAAAAGCGTTGCGAATTTTTGCTATGCTTTTGGTGTTGGTTGTTTACTTATTTGTTAATTGGGTAATGCTGTGGGCACCTAGGGTTATATGTACCAGCATGCACCTGGGTTAGGCCTTTTTTTTTTTTTTTACCACTGCAGGAGAGGCAACATGTTTGCTTGTTTGCTTGTTTCGTTTAGTTCAATGAATAATCAGAAAAGCAGAATCCTGCATGGACAATGCACTCTTTTGACTCCGTAATTCACATACCCACGGTGTGTCAGTTGTTCTTTGATTGATGTTTGTTTTCTTTGATTTATTGGACAAATGGCCACTACACAGTTATTACGGTGAGGGCGGCCTCTGACCAAGGCCAACGCCATCACCACGGTCTTGAACTCGGCGGCTCACAATACACGGTCTTGGTATTGATATTGCTGAGGGGTATTCAGTGGGTTGTGATTGGCGACCTCACCGCTAAATGTCCCTAAATACTACACACCGTGACTTTAAGTAAAAGGAAGTATTATCAGCTAAATGTAATCAACACATAAAAAGTAACTAAAGTATATACATTTGTGTCGCTGTGTCTGAAAAGTGACTTGCACCCAGTGGTGGTGCCGTCAGGGCCTGCTATGCCTTCACTGCTGGCCTAAACAGAATCACAAAGTTATAGCTATTTTATAATTCAATTGTTTTTCACAAATACACTACATGTATTATAATATTTTTTCCCTATTAGCTTATTTACTCATTGCACTGCCACTGTCTTCCTCTGTGTCTCTGCCTTCAGCCTGCAGCCTGCAGCCTTCAGCCTGCAGCGCAGTGCAGCTGGTTTTAAGGATAGTTTCATCCAATCAGATGTTTTCCTCCCGTGTCTCTATGGGAGCAAAGCAGTTTAAGCAGGCCTTTGCAGATTAAAGTACACAGAGAGTTGTGGTATTCTTTGACATCCAGCTGTTAAACAGCTGATAGAGTCTATGACTCTTCTGAAGGTGATCTCCGGTATAGAATGTGGGCTGCTGGTGAGGAACAGTACGAGTGAGAGGCCCACGAGCCTATAGCGTGAGGGGGTTGTCTTCCTCTCTGAACTTACGCTAGAGCTTCATGTGTTTACACGAAACAAATAATAACCGGTAGCTGTGGCGTCATAATGAGGTGATTAGGTTTTTCAGCTTTAGAGACGGCACTGAAGGCACAGGTAGAAAATACATGGCCCGCCACTGCTTTTACCTTACTGAAATAAAGGCGACGGAGTAAAAAGTACAATTTAAGATGTAGTGAAGTAGCAGAAATGGGTAAAAGTACTCGACTAAAGTACAAGTGCCTCAAAAGTGTTTTTACGTAATGAGGAATGTAAATTACACCTCTGCAATTTTGTCATGAATGTTTAAAAAGAGATACCAGCGAAATAGATAACATATTCTGAAGAAGAGGAGAGGGAAGGATCGTCTTCAGCTTTTTACATATGTGGCCTTCATCATCTCCAACATCTCACTGATGTCATCCAGAACAACTCACATGGCTGTGTGTGTGTGTGTGTGTGTGTGTGTGTGTGTGTGTGTGTGTGTGTGTGTGTGTGTGTGTTTGTGTCCACCTACCCTCGAGGGTGTTTGTCCAGCTCATTGAGGACCGTCTGCTCGCAGAACTCGAACACCAAGTGGAGCCGTCTTTTCCTCCTAAAGACCTCCAGCAGGTTGACCAGATTCACGTGTTTCAGCTGCTGCGGGCCGACAGAGACCGTGGACACTGTTTTTAGTGCTAGGCCAGCCCAAAATGTTGGATAAATTACTTAAATAAACTTCTATTGGATCTAAAGCCTGCTTACTATAAGGTTTGTGTTTTGGTCTGTTTTTCTTTGTCTTCAAAATTGCTTCCACTTTTGTATAAAAGTTCACTTTTCTTTCATTCAGTCTTTTTAAAAGTGTGTTTTCCTAAAAGTTGAAATGCCTGTAAAGCTCCTTAAAACTGCCCTGTCTATACGTTGTGTGTGCAAGCTAATTATACCTGCATGACCTCACAATGTAACAAAAGATCACACGCACCTCACGTGCGCGCATGTGCACCCGCGTGCGTGCACAGTGCCCACTCCGCGGTGTTAGATGTGGGGCCCAATACTCGATACGGTTCTCACCTTCAGCATGCGTATTTCTCGCAATGCAATCTTCTTGATGACGGGGTCGTCTTCGGATTCCACGAACTTCTTGATGGCCACTATCTGGCCCGTGTCCCGGTGTCTGCACTTGAACACCACGCCGTACGAGCCCTCGCCGATTTTGGCCAGCTTTTCATATTTCTCCATTGGCGGGGTCAGCGGCTGGCACCTTGGTCAAGAGAGAAGACAGCTCGGCACTTCACTGGAAAGGGAACAGAATCCCCGAAATAATAACACGGCATTAGTGCGCATGTCTATTTTCTTTGGAATTTTACAAAATGCAAAATTGGTTCAATTAATTGCATTTTTTTTTGTCTTAATCGGAGACACTTGAGAGAGAATTCCACTAATAATAGTAACCACCGTTTGAAGAAGTGTGCACGAGAGGCACGCTCACCTGCGCAGAATCTGAACGGGTATCTTCCTCATCGACAGGTCCGCGAGTCTGCGGATGTGTCCATCGAAAGTCCGCAAAGCTACATGTTCTCTGGGCTTCAATGCACAGCGTGAGTTTAGTAGACGGTCCCTGCTGCTGCTGGAACTCCCTCCTCCCGCCGTGTGCGTCGCCCCGGTGCGTCGTCCCCTTGGCAACCCTCTCTGGTTTGGGGAGGTCTGACGTTAACCTCTTCCACTCCCCGAGGCTTGCTCACGCAGACCACGTCAATAGCCATGTTTGATATCCCAGCATTAAAGAAATCCTCATATTTGCCAAGAAACATCGATTTTCGGTTATTTCTTATGAATTTTTCACAAGAGGCGCCCAAACACTCACTGTCGAGGATACACCTGAGTCGGGATACACCTGACTTTAGAGTGGTTCTTCTAGCGGATGTTAGCACATAGCTAGCGGCTTCAGAAAAGGCAAGGATTTTTATTTAAAAAAACAATTATTTCTCATCATCATAATTTTCACTTTTCATCTTCGTTTTTTTTATTCTTCATAATGACGCTTGTTGTTGGATGTGCTCGTAAGTGTCTTGGAAATATGTCATACAGCGTGAAAAAGAAAAGAATAAAACAACTTCAACTCAGAGCCCTAGTTATTTTATCTCTGAAAATGATACAGAAGGAAGTTGTGTAATTTACCTTTCTCTACCCTAAATACTGTTATAATAGTTGTGTGCATTGGTAATGCACAATTACTTTGTGAGAAAATAACATATGTTGATCAGAAAAAGACTTGAAGTTGATGTCAACCCCCAAAGTTGAGCTCATCAGAACGCTTTCAAAGACTGTACCGGCTTTGGCCACCAGGCGGCAGCACACACACATCAAAGCTCCCACAGACCAACACACACACACACACACACACACACACACACACACACACACACACACACACACACACACACACACACACACACACACACACACACACAGCGATAGTAATAGTTTTTGACGGTTGAATGCCTCACTCATAATAGTCTCACCATGGTATAATTAAAGGTAATGGTTAAGGTGAATGGAAGACAATAAACAACATGGGGAAGCACTGTTGGGCAAATCCTAATGAAAAAAACCCCACCAAAGCCTGAATACTATGTCCATTTACTGTCTTTACTTCCCCATTGAATCCTCCCTCAGACAGGAACAAAGCCATTAAAACTATACCCAGGTTGTTTTAGTCTAGCCCTCCTTTTGCAAATACACAATCCAACCTCTAAAAAAGCACCCATATGTATAGGTCCGTGCACCGCACGGTCCAGCCCTGTTGGCATCTCCATCCCTCTCCAAATTCACCCTTCTACTTTTAGACACGCCGGCCCCAAGTGGCACGGATCCCTGGCCTGGCAGGCTACCGGCCATTCACAGCCACCAGGTAAATATGGCGGTCAGTTGGCAGGACACCGGTGCCATGCAGGGCAGACTGGCCGGAGAATGTGAGAGAGCCGATGCCCTCTAAAGTCAGTCATATTCAGGGTGTTCGGCTCCTGGCTTCCTGCTGTGGACAGAAGGCAGGCAGACAGCTCTGTTGCACAGCAGATGTTTGACGCTGAGGCCGTTACCCTCATTTCCTGGGCGGAGAGCTCCTCGCTCTATTAGACGAGTAACAGGAACCAGAAGAAAAAAAAGAAGAGTTAGAGAGAGAGAGGGAGAGAGAGAGAGAGAGAGAGAGAGGGAGTGCAAGAGAAAAGCTAGCTGAGCTCCCACAAATCACTTTGTCACCAGCAAGCTCTGACAAGCACCAGGAAAGAGAGCGAGAGAGAGAGAGAGAGAGAGAGAGAGAGAGAGAGTTAAATAGAGGTGCGAATAGGGGAGTCGTGTCAGAGGAGACTCAGGAGGGGAAGGTGTGAAGGAACTACAGAGGGCATAAAAGGAGGCGACACCGATGGATGGATAGAGGACTCTCAGAACAGCGTGAGGGACTGGATTGCTGCTGCTGCTGCTGCTGCTGCTGCTGCTGTGGATGATATACGCTCAGTTAAAGAGAAGGTGTGTCAAACTTTCCTTACACGAGGACAGTGAAATAGCTGCTCTCTTCTCAGGCTCGATAAACCGATATAGACACAGTTATAGCTGCTCTGCGTGTGTGTGTGTGTGTTTGTGAGAGAGTGTGTGTGAAGTATAGGCATGAGTCGGAGGCGTATAAAGCATTTTCTGGTGAACTGCAGCTGTGCACAGATCACATGCTGTTATTGCTATACAAAAAAAAGAGGTAGTCCTGCGGGGACATTTTCTTGATGGCTTGCATCAAGTTGGTAAGATTTCAAAATCCTGGATGATCACCTGACTCTAAGCCCCTGGGGTCATCTGATCAAACTTCAAAATAGGTCGTTTGTTGTTTTTTTTGTTCACTTCAAGCACAGGATGTAATCGTTGCTGTTTTTCTCTTCCCTTGCCACATTTAGAGAGGGCCTACTTGACATCACGTCCATGTGCCGGCCAGCCCTGTGTGATCGGTGAAGAAACCTTGTGGGTCAAGGAGGACAGGAAGCAGTGTCAACTGAAACGCCCCAGACTCCGATATTAAGTACGTTAAACTCTGCCAGAAGCACTCTTTTTTTTTGTTATTATATTTTGCTGAGTGTTACTCGAGCTCCCTTCACATTCGCTCTGCTGCTCTCCGAGGACTTGTAAAAAGGAGACACGTGGATGTTTAAAATACTCTGCTTCAAGTGAGACGGGATTCGGACGGGTTGGTGGATTGTGGACTCGTTGAGGGCCTTCTGAGTCTTTGGGTGTTGCTGTCTGTGTGCGCCTTTGTCCGGGCTGGGGCTCTGTTTGCGCTTGACAGCTCCGCTCCGGGCCTCATTTCAGTGTCTTGGACGTCATCGCGTTACCTGTGCGGCTGAGTCACTAGACGTCTGTCCGCCCACTGGGAGATTCTCTCCATCCATCCATCCACCCAAACGAGACACAAGTGACAGCGGTGGCACCAGTAGTCCTGAACTCTGCAGGCTTTCCACACTGCTTTATTTGTTCTACTGGTGTGTAAACACCTCGCGTCACTCACACCTCCCTCAGCATCCCCCCCCTCACACACACCCTCCTCCGGTTGGAGGCCAGAGGCGAGAGAAAAGGTGAGGGAGGATTCGCAGAGAACCAGAGCCTGCAAGCGATCGCAGACGGTCGGATCGACACCATGAAGCTGGCGTTCTTGGCCCTCATGGCCGTGTACGCTGTGGGCAACGTGAGCGGCATGTCCACGTGTAAGACGCTGGACCTGGAGATGGTGAAAAAGAAGCGCATCGAGGCCATCAGGAGTCAGATCCTCAGCAAACTGCGCTTGCCGAAAGCGCCTGAGCCGGATCAGGCGGGAGACGAGGAGGAGATCCCGACCAGCCTGCTGTCCCTGTACAACAGCACCAAGGAGCTGCTGAGGGAGCAGCAGACCGAGGTCCTGACGGACATCTCCACGGAGCAGGAGGAGGAGGAGTACTTCGCCAAGGTGCTGCACAAGTTCAACATGACCGGTGAGTAGATACACCCGTCATGTATCATTGTCAAGAATGAGGGAAATTGCTGATGGCTTAACTGCAGCCCTAAGAATGTCGAGTAATAGTGATTTATGCTCCTACATTTACAGGCACTAGCTGTTCAAGACACACACACACAAAGAATGTTTAGATTTAGAAAATTGGTTGTTCTTCAGATCTCACATGAATAAAGACAAAACAAAATCAAACCAAAAGACGGTCAAAGTCACATTTTGTTGACTCACAATCCTTTGGCATTGTACGTTTTTGCGACTCGCAGGACAAGTGTAATAGTATATTGAGTGATCCTTATTGAAAGTTACGTGGCATAATGAAAAGGGAAAAAGGCAAGAAAGTCCACTGAGGGGCGGATTGGAGGGCTGGTGATTTGGTCAAACAGGCCTAACCCTTTCACCCAGTCGACCGCTGTTGGTGTCCCATCTGAAGACTTTACACTTGTTGCTTAAAGTTAGGTCACTGCTAAGGCTGTTTATTTTTGCTAGCTACGTGGTTTCTGTTGTTATTTTACATAATTATTGTTCCAAAAACGTGATCCCTTTTTATAACCTCAACCAAGTAGTTTTGTGGTCTAAACCTAACCAACCGTCACACAACATCAATCACGTTTATTTGTGGAAACTGGGTTGAAATCCTGCATATACAAACCTCAACGAAGGTGCTGGCATTTAGAGGCTACATCCCAAATTAATCAGCATTCGCCCGAGGGGATGGGGTCAACTCCGATCTCATCAATAAATTCCCTCCAACGTGTGTTACCCCTTCTGATCTCCGCCCAACATCTTCAGGAGTTCAGAGATCACAGGCGATACACGTTAGCAGGGCCACGTGTTGCCGTTCCTGGTATCTGCAGCATTTTTTACTGCTTTATTAGCACTGTTTGTTTGGCCAAATGATTTATGGCTTTAATCCAGCAAGGACTCCCAAACTGTGATGATAAACAGACTTTTTTCTTTCTTTTGGTTTCTTTGCTCCATTGTTCTCTACATGTCTGTACTCCTCACCCTATCAGGCAGGCTTTCACACTATCCCTCTTTTATCCACCACTTCAAAAGAGAGACTTGAGTGGATGGACGCTCAGGAGTGTGCAGACCAAACGGAGAAGAAAGGAACTTTCAAAATGAAGGGGCATGAGTTTTGTTCTGCTTAGAGAGATCTAAAAAAAAAAACAGGAGAGAATCAAGGGAAACATTTGATGAGAGAAGACATGAAATGCACTCCTTAACCCTCTCTCTCTCTCTCTCTCTCTCTCTCTCCTTCACCCTCTCTCTCTCTCTCTCTCTCTCTCTCTCTCTCTCTCTTTCTCTCTCTCTCTCTCTCTTTCTCTCTCTCTCTCTCTCTCTCTCTCTCTCTCTCTCTCTCTCTCTCTCTCTCTAAGGGATTGGGGGTTTCCTGTAATTTGAGCACCGGGTTCTCCCCCTGCTTATCCTGTCACTTGTCCTCCATCATATCTCTTTCTGCCTGACCATTTTCCATTTAATTCCCATATGTCTCCGCCCTTGATTACCCGTCTCTCTCTCTCTCTCTCTCTCTCTCTCTCTCTCTCTCTCCTCTGTGTTTCCGGAGCGTATTATCAGTGTGTTTGCAGCGTGTTTGTGACGGGGCAGCTTGGCAGGAAGGAAGGCAAAGCCGATGGCCACTGAGATCTCGGGTGACTCAGGTCCGGTGCAAGCGGTGCCCATGGGGAGCATGTGCTTCCTACCTCTGTGGAATGCCAGAGAACACCCATCCACTGTCTTAACCCTCAGCACGGCTCCTTGAAAAAAACACACGGGGAAAGCCAAGTGTGCGAGTGGATGTGTGCAGGACCAGCGAGAAGTGTTTTGCAATTATTAGAAAAACACACACACACACACACACACACACACACACACACACACACACACACACACACACACACACACACACAGGAGGTTGTAGGTGACAATCCAGCTTCTGTGAATTTAAAGACAGAGGAGTGTGTGTGAGCACAGCAATTAAACAAGAAGCCAAGTGGAGAACAACTTAAAAATGTTTTATACATTCATTAACACATATTCGTCACCTCAATTTGTGGTTATTTTTTAGTGGACGACTCACACTTTCCTGATTCCCTTATTTGTGTGCATTTTAGAAACTTAATAGTGTTTGCCTCCGTCGTGGTAATTGCGTGGCGGATTAGGCTGGATTACCTTCGGTAAATTAGCAGTCACGTCCCGCCATTGAAGGCCCACACAAGTTCCCCCCACCTCCCAGTTTGGAAGCTGGCCACTTTGCGCCCCACTCGGGAGGGAAACGAGTTCACAGAGTATTTGTTTTATTCTTGAGTAAATGAAGCGATGAAGAAGAGTGGCACCGTGGGGGTCGGGACGGTGTGTGTTAAAAACAGGGCGAGGTGGGGGAAGCCAGGCATCGAGCGGGCTGTGGGAGGGTGGAGCCCAGCGTGTATATGGAGGAGGCAGGTATTTAGCTTGTTGCTGGAATCTGGTTCCTCCCACTGGTAATTACAGAGCTGCCTCCTGGCCTGTCACAACAGCTGTCCCCCGGCTTACCTGCGGATAGGCCTTGATTCAACACACAAATCCCCCCCACACCCATGTTAGTGCGCAGGACAGGGTGCTGTCTTTTACCCCTATACCTGGAATAGCGAGGCCCAGGGAAGAAACTCTGTTGATCAGATGATAGGGGACTTGATTGGAAAGTAGAAGTGAGGCTGCAGACAATGTGCTTCTTAGAGGAAGTGACTTAATTTCCTGTTCGGTAAACACTTCTCCAACCCGTCACACATTTATCTCGGTTTCACTCAAACGAGCCGGAGATGGTGACTTTCCCTTCGCAAGGAGTCACTTGGTACAGCGATGGCGGTTCGCTTCTCCTCTTCTTCTCTGTGTTTCCATCCGAGCGCTCACAACCAAACATTTGACTTTGCTCTGGGTGGGACCAGCAGCATGTCATCTCATTTCCCCATTACTAGCACACGCCAGCGCTCTCTTTTTCAGTTTCACTTTGGCCCCACTAGCTAAGCAACAACACAGATGCCGATCTGTGTCGTGTAAGTGATACACCAGGCGGCCGTGACACGGAGGATCCCGGCTCAGGCAGGCGTTCTTGCTCCTGTCAAAGAGTAATTCCCGGACTTTGAGTGCAGAGAATCCCGGCTTTGGCAGGCTGAGGCAGAGTGGAAGGTTTGGGCCTGCGCCAGGTCCCAGTCTCCAGGTCACATCTCCAATTTCTCTGCACACCCTTCCACCCCTTCACAACTCTGAGTTAAATTCATATGAGTACATTCTTAACTTTACTGTTTTTCTTTTACATCCCCCTCCTCCTCCCCTTCTTCTACACCTCCTCTCACTCTCTGTTTTTTACGGCATTTCACTCTCGATCATCTTCCCTCCCATCCTCCACTTATCTTTGTACGTCCCCGTCCAACTTAATCCTTTTGCTATGTAACGCTGGTAGATTTATGCCGTTAAAGCCTTCAGTAGCTTGGCTCTGTTTCCCATCAGCCTCTGCAGGGGGAATGTTCCCGCTGTCACGATACAGACCCGGCTCGGGGAATACAAGTTGCAAATATGGGCAGCAGTACTGTAAGAAAACAAAACGATCTCTATGGTCAACTGTACAGCAGCTGGAATAGATGAATGTTTGGCTGCAGTAAAGATTAGTGAGTAACACTGTGATTCTGGCTTTTACCTTTTATTAGTGTTTGTGTGGAATTCTGGATTAGTTTGTTGATGAAGAGCAGAGTCACAAACATCCCAGAGCTTACATTTTGCAGCGGAGTGTGTGCAACTAAAATAAAGTAAATAAATGTAGTGTAATGCAGAAAAAAACATTCGATCTTGCAACATGTAATTCCTGACCTCATCGTTTCACTTCTACTATTGCTTCCATACAATCAGTTATATAAAAAGAAAACCAACTACAAACTAACAGCAGGACAACATTTCATAACATTTTAGAAAACTGCTGCTATCGTTCCTTCTTTGCGGGTGGTGTCGAACAATAGTTAGCCGTCTGAAGGGGTCACCGAGTGCTATATGGTCCTTAAACATCTATTGGATTAAATCTAAAGTGGTGAAACAAGAACGTTTTGTCTATCATATGTTCTTGTGCCAAGATAAAGTGAAAGAAAAGGAATTTACTGTATAGAGCGTAACTGTGGCCTGAAAAATATAAATAACATACCAGTTCTCCATCACCTCTCCATTTGTCGTACAAAAAAACCTCTCAGTACTGCCCCTGCTTTTTTCTCAACCACACTAGATTTCTCCTTTGATCAGGAACCTGAAGGAAAACAGGGTGTGTAGGGTGAGGAGAGAAATTGCACAGGTGTACTTGTGTGTGTGTGTGCCCTATTGGAACATGTGAACTACATTTCCCATTCAAAGTAGTGCATTTATGCACAAGGTTGTGGCATTATATTATATGACAGGGTCAGTTACTGATGTGTTTTCCAGTTTTATCTCTCACATGATGGCATATTGTGCCTCGATGCATCCCAAAACTCAAGATAAATTATTGCTTGTCCAAAAGATGTTTTTGTGAAATCTCCCTAATAAGTAATTGTTTCATATATTCCCACAGCAAAAAACGACACAGGGACCACCAAGGCCTCCAAAAGTATCCCGATGTTCTTCAACATCTCGCAGATACGGGAAAGTGTAGGAGATTACCGCCTGCTGACCAGCGCCGAGCTACGGATGCTCATCAAGCAAACCACGATAGCGTCTGAGCAGCGGGTGGAGCTGTACCAGGGCCTGGGGGCGTCGCCCCGCTATCTCGCTTCCCGCTTCGTCACCAACCTGTGGAAAGACAAATGGCTGTCCTTCGATGTCACTGAGACCCTGCAGAACTGGCTCAAAGGGACCGGTGAGATAGACAAGCTTTGTTTATTGATCTGGTGCCACAATCACCTCGTGCAATTTCCAGACGATATTTAACTTCACGGTTAAAGTAACCAACCAGTTTCCAATTTTTCATTGTTGTACATTTCTGTCTCACCAGAGGATGAGCAGGGTTTCCAACTTCGACTGTTCTGTGAATGCGGCCAGTCAGGTGTCGACAGTAGCTTCAGCTTTGCCATCTCTGGGATCGAGACTGGTAGGGGAGACACAGGATTGTTACAAATGATGACAAAGCAACCACCCTACATCCTGACCATGTCCATCCCTCAGAACAGCAGCAGCCACCTCACCTCACGCAAAAAACGCTCCACGGAGACAACGGACACCTGCACAGCGTAAGCGATCCTGCAAAACATCACTCTTTTCAGTTATTTTATTGACATTATCAAAGCTGCGGTGGGCAACCGAACTATTTGGCAGCGTTAAAATGCAGAAACAGGTCAAATGCTACTGCTGAGTACCCACTCAGCAACTCGTAGCTGTATGATAAATGTCTGTGTTTGCACATGCGCCCCTCATTTCACTGACACAAGGCACAAGCCCACACTGTCACTAACTGCACTCCCTGAAGAAATACTCTCTGAAAATATACCTTCCACCGCATCTATCTCTTAAGCCGTCTCCTAACACTGTTTCACTAAAGATGGCTCCCCCGTTTTCTCATGTGCAGCCAGACGGAGACCTGCTGCGTACGAAGCTTGTACATCGATTTCAGGAAAGATCTGGGCTGGAAGTGGATACATAAGCCAACAGGCTACAATGCCAATTACTGCATGGGGTCCTGCACCTACATCTGGAATGCTGAAAACAAATATTCT